>NC_059109.1:99743119-100360411 GCF_020740685.1 Jaculus jaculus
AATATGATGAAGAATGGAATTTCAAAGGGGAATGTGGAGGGGGGAGGGTATTACCATGGGATATTTTTTATAATCATGGAAAATGTTAATAAAAATTGTGAAAAGAGGGCTGGAGAGATGGCTTAGCGGTTAAGCGCTTGCCTGTGAAGCCTAAGGACCCCGGTTCGAGGCTCGGTTCCCCAGGTCCCACGTTAGCCAGATGCACAAGGGGGCGCACGCGTCTGGAGTTCGTTTGCAGAGGCTGGAAGCCCTGGCGCGCCCATTCTCTCTCTCTCCCTCTATCTGTCTTTCTCTCTGTGTCTGTCTCTCTCAAATAAATAAATAAATAAATAATTGTGAAAAGATAAAAAATAAAAGAAAACTGAATTTCTAACCTGGCATGGTGACACACCTGTAGTCTCAGCTACTTGGGAGAGTGAAGTGGGAGGATGATTTGAGCCCAAGAGCTGTAGAGCTCAAAAGGAGCCTGAGCAATGTAGAGATCCCATCTTTATACAACCAAAAAATAAAAACTAAATGAAAGTTTGCCAACTGCCAACATGTCAATTTACAGGGGGACTAATTAAGACAATGAACAAATAAAATACAATAAAATAAATATAGTTTGCAATAATTTTGGAAGGTATCTATATGTCATGAACTTTGAGCTGCCTAAAACTAAATATCAAGTTAAATAAATATATGCAGATATAGTACAAATCAACATACACTACAGAGCTAGAGGAATAGCTTAGCAGTTAAGGCACTTGCCTGAAAAGCCAAAGGACCCAGGTTTAATTCCCCAGGATCCATGTAAGCCAGATACACAAGGTGACACATGCATCTAGAGTTCGTTTGCAGTGGCTGGAGGCCCTGGCATACCCATTCTGTCCCTTTCCCTCTCTTTCTTCCTCTCTCTTTCTCTGTCTCTCTCAAATAAATAAATAAATAAAGATAAATATTTTTTTAAATATACTACATGATGTATATGATGATTCTATATACATAAATTATATGTAAGTAAATGTATAGGGATATATGAATGCTAATATAAACATGCATGTGTATAAATGCACACACAAAGCACCAAAAATATGTTCACCAAAAAGCTAATGAGCCAGGTGTGGTGGCACATGCCTTTAATCCCTGCACTTGGGAGGCAGAGGTAGAGGGATCTCCATGAGTTCAAGGCCACTGTGAGACTACACAGTAAATACCAGGTCAGTCTGGGCTAGAAAACAAGACCCTACCTTAAACCCCAGCCCCCCAAAATAAACTAATAATGGTAATCTCTTCACGACAGAATTTGAATTATTTTTCCGTATTTTTTTTTTTAATGGGGGGTGGTTTTCTAAGTAGGGTCTCGCTCTAGTCCAGGTTAACCTGGAATTCACTACGTAGTCTCGGGGTGGATAATTAGATTTGGAAATAATTTTGTAGATGTATCAATACATATCAGTGAAGGGCCAAAGAGACTGTTTCTAGCCCCACAAGCTTACTACAGAAACTGCTCTAGGCAGTCTAGGGTTAGAAGGGGCCCAGGTCTTCAGAAATTAAGAGGCAAACTGAGGCTCTGTGGACTGTGGCTAAGGGCTCTCTTACCCCACTCTTATGCCACCCCTGGGACAGGACAAGCTACATGTTTATGGGGCCCAGTGCAAAATGACCATGAAGAGCCATATTCAAACAATAGTGGAATTTCAAACCAGGTGCACTGGCACACACCTATAATCCCAGCAACTCAGGAAGCTGAGGCAGGGGAATGGCACTTTCAATACAGGTCTGGGAAGCTTAGCAAGACCATGTCTAAAAATAATTTTTTTTAAGGTTTAATAATGTAATTCCAGAGCCGGGCATGGTGGTGCACACTTTTAACCCCAGCACTCGGTAGGCAGAGGTAGGAGGATTGTGGAGAGTTCGAGGATACTCTGAGAGTACATAGTGAACTCCAGGTCAGCCTGAGCTAGAGTGAGACCCTACCTCAACCCCCCCCCAAAAAAATGTAATTCCATGATAGAGGAATTTCCTAGCATGCATGAGGTCTGAAGCTCAATTCCCAGTACTTGGAGGAATTTTGTTTTGTTTTGGTTTTTGTTTTTCAAAGTAGGGTTTCACTGTAGCCCAAGCTGGCCTGGAATTCACTATGGAGTCTCGGGGTGGCCTCAAACTCACAGCTATCCTCCTACCTCTAACTCCCGAGTGCTGGGATTAAAGGCGCATGCCACCATGCCAGGCTCAAGGAAGTTTTTTAAAAGTACTTCAAGAGCATAAATCCAAGTGTGGCCTCTGAAAACGGGGTTGTGTGTGACTCCATTGGCTGGGAGCTGTCCCTGCCTAGGGAGACCATCAGAGTTACAACACATCGCCACCAGAAAAAATAGCTAGGAGTAGAGTGGGGAAGATCTGTCAAGGAAAAGTCAGTCTCCGCCTTGGATGTGACTGGATGGGAAACAGACCCACACAGACCCCTTTAACTCACCAGGAAGCTCACAGGAGCAAACATGATACGCATTCTCGGTTTTGCATTCGTAACCCCAGCTCCTGAGATATTAAAGTCCAGAAGCAGACTCCAAGGGCTTTGGGTGCTGAGCAGCTTTAGTTAACAAGGAAACAAGTCAGGCAGTGTGGCTCAGGCCAGGCCACTAGGTCTGGAGTTGGCATCTGCCCACTGCTTGCAGTCTCCTGGCTGGCCTAAAGGAATCTTTTTTTCTCAGGACTTCCCACTCCCCCACCTATGTGTTCCCTCCATGTCTCTGCTGAGGCCATCGTGCCACCACTAGCTGTGCCATGGGAACCTGCCCCTGGGCCTCCCGCCACCCACCCTGCCCCCACACCTACTTGGCTCCTGGGTACCACAAAGAGTGCCTGTGTTGGAGCCCAGCAGACTTCAAGCCTGCAGACAGCCTACACCTCCCCTAGGCCACAGGGCACAAAGGCTGGTCTGTGTGGCCGGCCCGGTGGGCCCACCACCTCCCTTCCTCTGCCAGGCACTGCGATCAAGTCAGCAGAGTATCCCAGGAGGCTGCTAAGGCAACGGAGGAGTCAAGGAGATGCCCAGCTCAAAAGCCCACAGTGTCCCCACAGCGTGTCAGCAAACTGGGATCATTTCCAGGCTCTCTTGCACAGCATGAGCAGCCACTGGCCTGTACTCTAGATCCGAGTAGTCAGCTCCACGTTGCTGGGATCAACATCCAATCAGACACAGTTATGGGAGGAAGGGATTTATTTCAAGCTTGCAGATCCAGGGGAAGTTCCTTCAATGGTGGAAGAAGCTGGCCCCTTTTTATAGATTCAAAGAGAGAGAAACCAACAAAAAGTCAACAAGCTAGAATGCAGAACTGAAACTGCTCTGGCCACACCTTTGGGCTGGAATTCAGATCTGTGCCCAGTGGCACACCTCCTCTGGCTGGAATCTGCCTGCTAGGGGCTGAAGTTGTAAACTTAATTTTAATAAAACACCTGAGTCTATGGAACCATGCATTCAAACCACCACAAGGTCTAATTAGGTAGTTAAAGGGCTCCATCACACTGTCCTCTAACCAGAATCCATGCAACAGTCTTCCCACACCCATGTGGGTGTACAGCAGCTCCCACTTCTGCAGAAAAAAAGCCAAAGTTGTCCACTCTTACATCCAGCTCTCTCAGGCCCACTTTGCCTTCCCACCATTCTGGGAACTACAGCTCCAGCTGTATTTGCTCTTTGTTTGCTTGCTTGTTTATTTATTTATTTATTTGAGAGTGACAGAGAGGAGGAAAGAGAGAGACTGAGACATATATATATCCACCATTGAGGGAGAGAGAGAGAGAGAGAGAGAGGGAGGGAGGGAGGGAGGGAGGGAATGAGAATGGGTGCATCAGGGCTTCCAGCCACTACAAATGAACTCCAGATGTGTGCACCCTCTTGTGCATCTGGCTAACGTGGGTCCTGGGGAATCAAGCCTTGAACCAGGCTCCTTAGGCTTCACAAGCAAGTGCTTAACCGCTAAGCCATCTCTCCAGCCCTTGGTATTTTGTTGGTGTTGTTGTTGTTTGGTTGGTTTTGTTTTTGTTCAGTCCTAGGATTGAATTCAGGACTTCGAATTTACTATGTAAGCATGGAATCGCTCTACCCACTGAGCTACATCCCCAGCCCTCTTTGCTTTTTATTTTGAGGCTGGCCTTGAATTCCCTCTAGCTGAGGCAGATTTTGAATTATTATTATTATTATTTGGGGCTTTTTTCGAGGTATATTCTCAACTCTAGCCCAAGCCTTTCCCCACCACTCAAAGTTCTCCTCACTTTTGGGAGAAAGTATCAGCTGTGAAAGGCAAGCAGTGGGGGAAGGGGAGGAGAAGGGCCAGTGGAAGGAGGACAGACTGACATCAATTCCAGGTCACAGAGCCTTGAGTCAGCCTCCAGGGTCCTGACTGTCGATAATCACTGGTTTCTCTAGAAAGTTCCTTGCCCTACCCTACACCCCCCACCCCACAGTCCTACACATGCAGGTAGCCCTGGGCCCATCTGGGGATTCCCACTGGATCCAGTTAATAGGAAAGGCTGGCCAGAGATGGGGTAGAAAAGAGTGAAAACTACTAATACCCCATTTCTCCCTCATACCCCCTGGTCTGGCGGAGGCTCAGAGCAGGGATCCCTGCAGCTGTCCATTTCACCAGCCACCAAAACTCATGCCCCAGCCCTTCAGACTAAGGGTACGCTAGCTCGGCCTTGCTGTAACAGTTCTGCTTAGTTCTACTAATAAGGGCCTTGGGGGTCTCCAAATTCAACTCAGTTTGCTAGGAGCAGCTCCTCTATTAAGAAAATCTTTTCAAACTGGGCATGGTGGCGCACACCTTTAATCCCAGCACTTGAGAGGCAGAGGTAGGAGGATCATCGAGAGTTCGAGGCCACCCTGAGACTACACAGTGAATTCCAGGTCAGCCTGAGCCAGAGTGAAACCCTACCTCGAAAAAAATAAAAATAAAAATAAAGTTCAAGGTCGGCTAGGCATAGTGGCACATGCATTTAATCCCAGTACTCAGAAGGCAGAGGTAGGTAGGGGGATCTCTGTGGCTTCTGTAAGTTAGAGGCTAGCCTGGGACTACCAAGTGGGCTCCAGTTTAGCTTGGGCTAGAGTTGAGAATCTACCTCGAAAAACCAAAAAAAAAATATATATATATATATATATATATATATATATATATATATATATATATATATAAAATCTTGTCAGCAATCCACACTGTCTCTTTAAAAAAATTTATTTAATTTTTTAAACTTTATTTTTTATTTATTTATTTGACAGAGAGAAAGAAGCAGAGAGAGGGAGAGAGAAAATGGGCATGCCAGGGCCTCCAGCCACTGTACACGAACTTCAGACGTATGTGACCCCTTGTACATCTGGCTTACAGGGGTCCTGGGGAATGGAGCTGAGGTCCTTTGGCTTTGCAGACAAGCACCTTAACTGCTAAGCCATCTCTCCAGCCACTGCTTGTCTCCTGTCATTGCCCTAGCTGACAGTGGTGGGCTAACTGGTCCCCCACAAGTAGCCCTTATAGGCACCTTGTGCAAGCCGAGTGCAACTCTTCCACACTCAGGTGACCTTGGCTTGCATCCCAGCTTAGTTTCCACATCGGGAAAAGGAGGGTGGAAGGAACAATGCTAAAGACCTCAGCTCTTTAACGTGGCGCACAGCTAACCCCTCTCCAGGCCAGCTCCAGAGAAGAAAGCGCTGCTGACAAGGACGAGGGCGGCTCAGGTGGCCGTGGCTCGTTCTTTTCGTCCCATGTGTCTGTTTCCCGCCCTCCCATCCCCTCTCTGCTGTACCTCTCATACAGCCAAGTATGGCTCCCCCTCAACTCATAGTTTATTTTTATTTTTTTTAATATTTTATTTTTATTTATTTGTTTGTTTGACAGAGAAAGAGGGAGAGAGAGAGAGAGAGAGTGTGTGTGTGTGTGTGTGTGTGTAAATAGGCACGCCAGGGCCTCCAGCCACTGCAAACAAACGCCAGATCCATGTGCCCCCTTGTGCATCTGGCTAATGTGGGTCCTAGGGAATCAAACCTGGGTCCTTTGGCTTTGCAGGCAAATGCCTTAACCATTTAGCCACCTCTCCAGCCCCCAATTTGTAGTTTATATATGAAATGAATAGAGATGTTCAGGCTGCCCTGCAACCAGCATTCATGAACTCTTGCCAGTCCATGCAATAGAAGAACAAGCCTGGGTAATTTAGAAGAAGCAGACATTTCTTATGCTTGTAATTCTGGAGGCTGGGAAGTCCAAGCATGTGGCTTCTGGCATAGGCCTTTAGGTCGCTGTATCATCCCATGGCAGAAGGTAGACGGAGAAGAGAGAGATCAAAAAGGGACTAAACCTGATTTTATAACAACTCACTCTGGAGATTGCAAGCCCTTTCCCAAGATAGTGACATTAATCCAGCCCTGAGGGCAAAGCACTCGTGACCTAATCAACTCCCAAAGTGCTTGCACTGGGGATTGCATTTCAAATTTATGAACTTGGCAACACACTCAAACCACAGCTCCATCATCAGGAGCTTTTCCCAGCCACTGACAAGCTTCTGCGCTGTGGAATGACATCAGGTAGAGCAGCCACCTCTCTGAAGCTCTGCTGGATGGTCTACCTGTCTTTACTTGGTAGTCTTGTCCTTTAACCTGGGATGTTTCCTTAGGAGCCATCACTGGAATTTGGAACACAAGCTGACTCCCGGAGCCATCTCCCAGGATTCCTGAGGAAGCAGGAAAGTTGCTGTCATGCATCCTGACTTCTGGTCTCCATGCTGCCAACCTTGATCTGGCTCTCATTTGAAGCTCACACAGCCAGAAACACAGCAGACATAGACATTCGTATTCTCTCGCTCTCTCATTCACCCCCTCCCTTTCTTTCTTTCTTTCTTTCTCCTGTTAGAACTTACTCTGAGCTCTCTGGAATATTCCCCTTGGGGACGAAACCATCTTCAATTAGTCCCTCAGCTGAGACTTTTAAAACTCAGTTGATTTTTGCACAGAAGAAAGGCACAAAGCCAGCCCCACCCCTTCTCCAAAGACCAGCTCTGGGTTTTTAAGTTCAAGCAATAGCAATTCCATTGAACACTTAGTTCCAAATTTTTCTTCGGGCTTTCAAAAGGAAGAAAACACCATTTAAGCTTTAAAAAGTTTTATACAGTTTGAATATCACATCAGCCAGTGTCCCTGGGGAGGCTGGCAGCAGCACCCCCACCCCCAGGAAGCTTGAGGAGAGTTCAATAAAAATGCAGAAAGGGGCTGGAGAGGAGGCTTAGCCCTCAAATCCCTGGCCTGCAAAGCCTAAAGACCCATGTTTGATCTCTTTCCAGACTGCACATAAGCCAGACACACAGAGGCGAGACAAGTGCAAGGTTGCACATGCCAACTAGGTCTGCAAGCAGCTGGAGTTCTAATGCAGTGGCTGAGGCCCTAGCATGCCAATTCTCCCTCCCTCTCTCTCTCTCTCTTTCTAAAATATAAATAAATAAATAAAAATTTAAAAATAGAGCCAGGCATGGAGGTGCACACCTTTAATCCCAGGCCTCGGGAGGCAGAGGCAGAAGGATCACCGTGAGTTTGAGGCCATCCTGAGATGACACAGTGAACTCCAGGTCAGCCTGACCTAGAGTGAGACCCTACCTCAAGAAAAACAAAAACAAAAACAAAAGCCAAATGCAGGATGGTTTAGGAAGCAACGCAGGGTAATGCACATCCCACGGCCAGCAACATCAGGGGCCCACGCCTGAAGATGAGGGAGTGATTTTTGGAACTCAGAGAGGGTGGAAGCAAGGAAAAACCCCTGACTACAAGCTGGGGTCTTTAGGCAGGAAGTGCACTCAACCCATAAGGACTCAGAAAGGAAAGGACTGCCCTCCAGGCACTGTCCATGGAAAGGACCAGCTGAAAGGGGAACCCACTCATTCCTTCAGGCTTTAGGATCCAGAATCCCAAGACCCAGAGCAGACAGTTCCCCAAAGCGTTGTTGGGCCCAGGCATGGTGGCTCACACCTTTAATCCCAGCGCTTGGGAGACAGCGGTAGGAGGATCGTTGTGAGTTCACAGTCACCCTAAGACTACATAGTGAATTCTAGGTCAGGGTCAGCCTGGGCTATTGCAAGATCCTATCTTGCAAAAAAAAAAAAGGGGGGGTACTGAAAGGGGAAATGATGCCAGAAGACTATAGAAATGCCTGTCAGCCATTGAAAAGTAGGGCAGCCTGTAGTCCTGGACAGCTCCCACACATAGTCCAGGAGTCCTCCCGTGTTGAGCTATGAGCCTCAGGTAATCCTTAAACCCCAGATCAGCAAGATCTTCCCAAAGAAGGTCTTTCTTGCCATTCCCACTGGGAACCCTCATATCTACCCAATTGTACATGCCTAACCTTACCAAGTATTTTTCCAACAAAGGTCCCTCTAATGGGGTGATTTCTCCTGATAGACTATAGTCTCTGGAACTCTGAGCCACATCAAACTTCTGCTCCTTTAAGTGACTCTTGTCAGCTATTCTGTCACAGTGACCAGAAAAGTGACTAATGCACTTTAAGTGAGTCAAAAGCAGCTCAGGTCTGGCCTGAGACTTTGAATTGGTTGCTGTAAGACTCCTGGACTGTTTGTTTTTTGTTTGTGGTTTTGGTTGTTTAAAATTGGCCTGTGGGGCCGGAGAGATGGCTTAGAGGTTAAGGCGTTTGCCTGCAAAGCCAAAGGATCCTGGTTCAATTCTCCGGGACACACATAAGCCAGATGTACAGGGGCACAAGCATCTGAAGTTCCTTTGCAGTGGCTGGAGGCCCTGGCGCACCCATTCTCTCTCTCACTCTATCAAATAAATTAATTAATTAAATATATTTAAAACTGGCCCGTGTTTAAGTTTAATTGGTATGTAGCATCCTCACTCTTATCTGAAGGGACCTAGTGTGAAAGCTCAGCCCCAGTCAATGATTTCCTCTTGTAGTTAACAGATGAGCAAATGCTACAAATACAAACCTTCACTGCTCCCATCATTCAATTCACTGAGGGGGGAAAAAAACAGAAAATACCACATTCACATAACTGTAGAAATTATTAAATTCTTAGACACACTGTTAAAGGTAGTTTTCTCCCCCCCCCCAAAAAAAATGGGAAAGTGTTTATACCAGGAAATAAAATATTAATTTTTATTAAAAATGTAATTTTACTATATGAGCAGGAAGAAAACTCAGTAGCAGAGGCCAGTAAGCTAGAAAGGAGATCTAAAGGGAATAGAAAAGGAGGGACTTAATAGGATGGTATTGTTTATATGTAAGTAGAAGAACAGATTACTGGGGAGGAGGTGAAAAGGCCTAAGTGAGGTCAGGGGAAGAGATTGAGTAAAGGAAAGGTGGAGAGAGGGCTAATCAGAATCTAAGAGGATATAAATGAGTCATATGGAAACCGACTTTTTTGGACAATGGAACACTCAGGAGTTGTTGATTGTTTCTAGAAAATTTTCAGTGTCAGGGATGGGATACCTTCCAGTGAGTTGTTGGCCAGGGAGGTCCCTGATGCCCCCAAAACATTACAGGCCATTGCCAAGGCCCTTGGTTTCCCACCAGGAATAGATGGTAAGACGCTATTACTGAAGACTCCACATACTTGGGCTGCAAGGTCACTGAGAAATCCTGCTGAAGCTGAGTTAAAAACCTTCTCCATGTAGACCAGCTAACAGAAAGCTGGGGGAAAAAAAAAAAAAACATGCTGCATGCAGTTCAATGGAAGAGACAGAGAAATCACCAGTGAAGATACTCAACAGTGGACAATGCAAGCTTTATATTTGGCCAGCCAGGCCAAATGAGCCAATGGGTGCAAGAGTGGCATGTCTGTCATGGGGGAAACCAACTGCCCTCTAATTGGACTGGAGGCCTGCTCCATGGGAGGGAATACATGTCTGACACTAAAAACCCACAACAAGGGTAGTCATGAGCCCTAGGGGTGTTACGTCTGCTGCTATCTGGCTAAATGTATATACTGTGCTCACCAAACTGCCCAGTAAGCACTTCTTTTAATGTTTGTACCTATATATTAATGCTACTCTCACTTTTGGTTAGAGAACCTGCTCTTTACAGATGGCAGTGACCTTGGGATGACTCAGAAGGCACCATGGTGCTGAGATGAAGTGACAGAGGAGTGCTCAGCACTGCAATATCTCTACCACACCTCCCAAGGCTCAGGGTCCATTGCAGAAGAGGTGGTAGAAAGAATGTAAAGAGCCAAAGGAAAGGTAGAACTCCTTACAACGTGCTCCTCCAGACACAAAATGGCCAAAATATTCATGACCTCACAGTGCCTGACACTATCTACACAAGACTATCATAATAGGAGGAAAAGATGATGACATCAAAATAAGAGAGAGACTGAATGAGAAGGGGAGGGGATATGATGGAGAGTGGAGTTTCAAAGGGAAAGGGGGTGGCGGAATTACCGTGGGATATTGTTTACAATCATGGAAGTTGTCAATAAATAAATAAATAAACCAACAAAAAAGTAATTTTAACTGACGAGGGAAAATAACAAAGGGGAGGCATTCTACCTTTTTTTTTTGAAGTAGGGTTCTACTTTAGCCCAGGCTGACCCTGACCTGGAATTCACTGTGCAGTCTCAGGGTACCCTCAAACTCACAGCAATCTTTCTACCTCTGCTGGGGGTTAAAGGCGTGGGCAATCACACCCAGCAGGGAGCTTTCAATTGTCATTTCTCATGGGACAATAATAACACCAGGCCTCTGGAATCCAATTGAGCAGCTCTGCTCAAGTCGGAGGATCAAGCCCACCCCTATCTTCCCGTCTGGCTGGGTCCACACAACGTTACTAGGACGACATGTCACCCAGCACTCTGTAAGACGTGAGATCTCAAAGCCAGAGTCATGAAACGCAGACCTGTGGTATTTCTGCCCAGCCACCCAGGTTCAAACCTCCTAATGCATCTGTCCCCCAGGTCTCACCCCGCCAGCACATCGGTGGTGCCTTTATAAGCTTGGAAATAAATCAGACCTCCCTGGCTTGAGCAAGAGCAAACTGCATGAAGGTCAGAAGACAGGTTTTTTTTTAAAAGCCGTTCTTAACAACTGACCTTTTCAGACAAATCTCAGCAAAATTTTTCTCTTGGCATGGTGGCGGAGGCCACCGAGAGGGGAGGGGGCGCGGGCCTGGCTGAGCGCAGCTGTGTCTCAGCGGAACACCTCCTGGGCCCCTCTGAAACACCTATTGTTTGCTGACTGTTGGTGGAGGACTTTCTGGTTCGTTTACGTCATATTTCCTCAATGGAGACCATTGTCTCTGCCGCAACTCCGCAGTTCTTGTCTTCATAATACATCACTCTGGCCCCAAACCCTGACTCTGTGAGAGTGTAACAGGATCCAACAGGACCCAACTATGTAGTTTCAGGATCCAACTGCAGTCCCAGTACAAGCAGGAGCCTCAACAGGCAGGATGGAGGAAGGGAGAGCACTATCCCAGAACTGGGGCCAGGACTTGGCCAGCCTGGTGAGGAAATTTCATTGCCCCTTCTAGCTCTAGTCCACCCTGATTTTCTTCTGGCCCCATTGCATCCCTTCCCACCGTTCCTGAGGCAGACAGCCAGCCTTCGCGAGGCACCCCGGTCCTGACAGCCAGGTCTCTCTGCAATTCCTTCCCATGTTATACTAGGCTCCTCTGTGTAGATGAACTGTGGAGATGCAGGATGCGGTCACAAAAGTCATGGTGGCTTCCATTTTGTTTTATTGGATCACTCACGTGCTGTAAGGATGCTCAGGCCACCTGGGGAAAGGCCAACCTAGAGGGAGCCATCTCAGAAGCTGATCTTGTGGCCCCAGTAGAACCCTGAGAGGCCAGTAGGCACAACTGCATCTGCTGCAAGCTAGTGAGCCAAGCCCTTGCCTTCTAGTCCTGGGCTTCAGACCACCAGAACCTCAAAAACTGAACAATTAGTGTGGCTCTACATCTTGTGTTTTGTTCCACAGGATAATTTGTTGGATGACATTATGCAGTTAATATTCTGGTGATTTGAGGCTGGAGAGATGGTTCAGCAGTTAAGGCACTTGCCTGCAAAGCCTAAGGAACCAGTTCCATTCTCCAGTACCCATGTAAAACCAGATGCACAAAGGGCACATGTATCTGGAGTTTGTTTGCAGTGGCTAAAAACCCTGGTGCTCTCGTTTTTCTCTCTCTCTTTGTTTGTGTGCATTGCTACCTGATTCTTTATTTTTTTAGTATTTTATTTATTTCTTTGAAAGAGAGAGAATGGGCATGCCTGGGCCTCCAGCCACTGCAAATGAACTCCAGACACATGTGCCACGTTGTGCATCTGGCTTTACGTGGGTCCTGGGAACTCGAACCTGGGTCATTTGGCTTTGCAAGCAAGTGCCTTAACTGCCAAGCCATCTCTCCAGTCCTATCTGCCTTTTTCTCTCACTCTCTCTCTCAAATAAATAAATAAATTTTTCAGTTTGATCACTGGGCACAATCTTTAATAAAACATACCATGCACTTTGCTATTTAAAGTGCTTTGGCTAGGACTGGGATTCTAGACATTAAACAGCATGTAATTATTAACTGAACATTAAGACACAGGGATGCCTATGATCGAATTCACTAATTTTTAGCTTGCAAATTCTAGGTTCCCAGGGAGTATTAAACTACTAAATAGGTGTGTTTTCTTGTTTTGTCTTGTTTTTTTGAGGTAGGGTCTCACTCTGACCCAGGCTGACCTGGAATTCACTATGTAGTCTCAGGATGGCCTTGAACTCACGGCGATCCTCCTACCTTTGCCTCTCAAGTGCTGGGATTAAAGGCATGCATCACCACGCCTGGCATAAAAAAATTTTTTTTTTAAATATTCTGGTGATAAAGATCACTTCCTGGGGCACAGAGTAGAGGATAACAGAGCAAAAATCCACACAATGGCTCTCCTGTTACAGGAGCTATTAGGGTCAGAGCCTGGGCCCTAGCAGCCTTTAACAAGCTAGGCTTGGCCACCTATCACCTGAATACCATTTAAACAGGCAAGTAATGATGAAAAGCAGAGAAAGATTTATTCAATGTGGCCACTCTGGGAAGACGAACAAATAAAGAGGTGCAGGGACGCCTTCCCCAAGTCCATCTTCAGAATGTTGCATGAGGTTCAGGCTTAACTAGAGGGAAAGAAGTGCAAGATCAGAGCAGTCGGAGCCGGGGTGCGCTCCCACCCATCATTGGCCATCACTGACTCAGCTCCAGTCTGCCCTGCAAGGTGGGCTGACAAGGCGTCAGGGCCATGTGCAGTCTTCCCCAGCAAGCTCCTCCTCCTGCGAGCACCAGACCCTGAAGGAACCCCAGGAAGGGGGACCCCACGCTCTGCCCGAATATGGCGACACCCCAAATCACTCATGAGAAGAGGTCTTGATGCAAACTGCAAGAGGATTTTATTCCAAGCGCGCTGGGGCCCACAGTCGTACACCACACAGGGGTAGAGGACTGCAGAGCCCCGAATGCAGGAACGGGACAGTTTTTATAGGGTTTCTAACAAAGCCTGTGCATTAGACCAATCATTTTTTTTAATATCAGGAGCCCGCAGGGTGCGAGCCAGTCAGTTTGTGCCACCCCATAGTTTCTAAGCCAATTAATTAGTTTAATTTGTTCAAGCCCCTTGTGGACCAATCATTCTCTTATGACCTTGGTGGTCAGCATTTGCGCAGGTCCTTGGGTGGGAGTAGCGGAGTGTGGTACCAGTCTCCTATGACCTTGGAGGTCAGCATTTGCTCAGGTCCTTAGGTGGGGGTAGCAGAGTATGGTATCAGCTTCCTATGACCTTGGTGGTCTGAGGCAGGCTGCTACAGCTTATGGTGCAGGCTACTAAGGCTTACGGTGTGGGCTATTAAGGCTTATGGTGCAGGCTATTTACAGAAACCAAATAAGTGGTTCACTTCATTACTCATTTCCCATCCTTGAGGGCTATCTCATGCCCTTTTTACCTAGTTTTATATTAGGAGCGGGCTCTGATATAATGAGAAGAGGGATTCTTTACTTGCTTCCAACAGAGAGTAAAGCCTGGAGTTTGAGGTATGCAGGGGCCCGCTTAAGCTCCCTTTGGAGCGTGATGGTATTTCTGGGCTTCTGAATTCTTGGGCCTTTCAACCCCAGCCTCTTCCTTCTCCTGGCATGAGTTTCCTGGGGAAATCCTAATTTCTTGGGGATCATCGTTTCAATAGTCTGACAGCCACGGGGGGGGGGGGGGGGGAACAACTGTCTCTTTAGAATATCTTCATTCCTACCAGGATAGTTGGTTTCTGGGTTTCTGTGTCCTTTATTATCTTGTCACTTTTTTTTTTTTTTCCAATTTGAGAGCGACAGACACAGAGAGAAAGACAGATAGAGAGAGAATGGGCACGCCAGGGCTTCCAGCCTCTGCAAATGAACTCCAGACGCGTGCGCCCCCTTGTGCATCTGGCTAACGTGGGACCTGGGGAACCGAGCCTCGAACCGGGGTCCTTTGGCTTCACAGGCAAGCACTTAACCGCTAAGCCATCTCTCCAGCCCATCTTGTCACTTTTATTTTCCCTCTCGCCCTTCCTTTCTTCCTTCCTTTTCTTTATTTATGAGAGAGAGAGAGAGAGAAGCAGAAGAGAAAGAATGGACATACTAGGGCCTCCAGCCATTGCAAATGAGCTCCACAGACAAATGTGCCACCTTGTGTATCTGACTTATGTGGCTACTGGGAAATCGAACCTGGGTCCTTAGGCTTTGCAGGCAAGTGCCTTAACCTCTGAGCCATCTCTCCAGCCCTTCCTTTCTTTTTGCTGCTACTAATTTTAAATATATTGTATTTTTACTTATTTATTTGAGAGAGGCAGGTAAAGAGAGAGACAGAGAGACAGAGAATCGGCATTCCAGGGCCTCCAGCTGCTACTAATTTTTAAAAGGGGACAGGCCTGGAGAGATGGTTTAGTGGTTAAGGTGCTTGCCTGCAAAGCCTAACAACCTGGGTTCGGTTGCCCAGGGCCCCCATAAAGCCAGATGCACAATGGCGCATGCATCTGGAGTGCAGTTGTAGTAGCTGGAGACCCTGGTGTGCTCATATTCTCCCCCCACCCTTACCTCCTCTATCTCTCTCTGCTTGCAAATAAATAAATAAACCTTTTTTAAAGGAAGAACAAAGTGTTGAAAGTGAAACAAAGCAGGTCAGCATGTTTCTCTCGGCTTTTAGTACTTAGAACCATGCCTTCTAGGAAGTGGGTATCACCCTTTCACAAAGCACCCTCAGTGATACTATGTTCCTCTTACAGAAATCCATAGTGTAAGGAAAACCTGGGACCTTTCCTCACAAGCTACTACCCAGCCACGCCCCTCAATTGGTTCTATGTTTGCCAAGAGATTTCTTTTTTTTTTTTTTTTTTTTTTTTTTTTGAGGTAGGGTCTCACTCTAGCCCAGGCTGACCTGGAACTCACTACAGAGTCTCAGGGTGGCCTCAAACTCACGGCAATCTTCCCACCTCTGCCTCCCGAGTGCTAGGATTAAAGGCATGCGCCGCCACACCCGGCTGGGATTTCTTTTTAAATCTAACTTGCTATTAAAGGGTAATTTGTTGTTGTTTTGTATTGTATTTGTTTTGAGACAGGGTTTCATTCCAGGCTGACCTGGAACTCACTCAGTAGCCCAAACTGGCCTCAAATTCACAGTGATTCTACCTCAGCATCCTGAGTGTGGGAATTATAGGCATGAGCCACCAAGCCTAGCTAGCGCAGGCTGACCTGGAATTCACTATGGAGTCTCAGGGTGGCCTCAAACTCTCAGCGATCCTCCCACCTCTGCCTCCTCCCCAGTGCAGGCTGACCTGGAATTCACTATGGAGTCTCAGGGTGGCCTCAAACTCTCAGCGATCCTCCCACCTCTGCCTCCTCCCCAGTGCTGGGATTAAAGGCATGCACCACCACGCCAAATCTAACTTTTTGATCATCCATTTTACCTTAGAGGCTTCATCACAAAGTTCCAACCATGAAAATAACCTTCCTGCCCCTTAGCTTTCATTTTACTCTTCCTGCCCGTGTTGGACCTCATGTTTATTTGAGGCCACAGTTTCTCACCATCTTCATGCAGCAAGTTGACTGAACTACTGATCTTGGCAGAGGTAATTCTTGTGCCCTGTGGCACTTCTCTGAAGACCCCTGGATAACCAGGAGACTGCTTGAACACTTGACACACTCCTTGATGACCAACACTTTGTAGGTACTTGTGCAACTTGCCATAGGCTCCGTAGAAACAGTATTGTTATCAACAAGTGTGCCAAGTCTTTATTGAAATGCATGTTAGACTAGGTTGATTGCCCTCCCCCCATCCTCCAGTACTATCCCAAAAGGAATGTATCTTAGTTGGTGGCAGCAGCTCTTACAAACTACCACAGGCCTAATGTCTTGCAACAACAGAAATTAATTTTCTCTCAGTTGCAGAGGCCAGGAGGGTGGAGTCAGAATCACTGAAGCAAAATCACTGTGACCCTGTGGGGACTCCAGGTGGTAATCCAGTCCCTGCCTCTTTCAGCGTCCCTGGCTTGCGGCCACACTCCTCCAAGTCTCCAAGACAGTGCCATCATGTCTCCTTCTCCACTGTCTATGGGGTACACTGGGTCTCTCCTGCCTCTCTCCTACAAAGACACTTTGTGAAGGTACCTAGGGCCCACCTAGAGATCTAGAATAATCCTCCTGACTCAATCCTTGGGCATATCTGCAAAGACTCCCTTTCTCCCCTGCCTCTTCTTTCTCGTGTTCCTCCCTTCCTGGAGATGAACCTGGAGCCCCACACATCCACATGCTGGGTAAGCACTTTATCACTAAGCTATAGCTGCAACCCTCTTCTTACTTTTTCTTTTAGAGCAAGACTCTACCTCGAAAAACAACAAAAGACAAAACAAATAAATAAGTGGGGGCTGGAGAGATGGCTCAGCAGTTAAGGCATTCACCTGCAAAGCCAAAAGACCCAGGTTCAATTCCCCAGTACCCACGTAAAGCCAGATGCAGAGTGGTACATGCATCTGGAGTTTGTTTGAAGTGGTTAGAGGCCCTGGTGTGCCCATTCTCATGCTTTCTCTCTTTCTCTCCCTCTTCCTCCTTCCCTCCCTCCTTGAAAATAAATAAATAAAATATTCAAAAATAAGTAAATGAAACTACAGGGGCTGGAGAGATGGCTTAGTGGTTAAGGCACTTGCAAAGCCAAAGACCTCAGTTCAATTCCTCAGTGCCCATGTAAGCCAGATGCACAAGGTAGTGCATGTATCTGGAGTTTATTTGCAGGGGCTGAAGGCCCTGACACACCCATTCTCTCCCTCTCTCTCTTTCTTTCTCTCTCTCACTCTCTCTCCCTCTCTCTTTATCTGCCTGTTCCTCTCCCTCCCACTCTCAAATAAATAAATAAACTATTTTTTTAATGAGAGAGATGAAATAAGTAGCCTGGGGGCTACTTCTCCCAGTGGGTGGGGTTAAGGCCTCGGAAGAGACTCTTGTGGCAGTGCTCACCTTCCCTCATGCAAGAACACAGTACTCCTCCTCCATGAAGACATAGCAAGAGGGCCCTCACCAAGTACCAGATGTCGTACCCTGATCTTGGACTTGGCTAGTCTCACACTGTGAAAGAGAAAGTTCTTTTCTTTGTAAATGACCTAGTCCCAGATATTTGGTTGTGGTAGCCCAAAGTAAAGATAGAGGCATTGTTGCAGTCAGGTTCGCATTGCTGGTAGAAGTAACCCAACCAAGAGCAGCTTGTAGGAAAAAGAGATTTCATTCGGCTTACAGGCTCGAGGGAAAGCTACATGATAGCAGGAGGAAACGATGGCATGAGCAGAGGGTGGACATCACCCCCTGGCCAACATCAGGTGGACAATAGCAAGAGGAGAGTGTGCCAAACACTGGCATGGGGAAACTGGCTATACCACCCATAAGCCCACCTCCAAAAATACACTCCCTCCATGAGGCATTAATTCCCAAATATCCATCAGCAGGGAATTTAGCACTCAAAACACCTAAGTTTATGGGGGACACCTGAATCAAACCACCACAGGCATATATCCCAAACAGAAACAGCATCTTAGAAGCTGGGTAGGTTGCTCAGTGGTTAAAAGCACTAGCTTGCAAAGCTTACTGGCCCAAGGTTGATTCCCCAGTAATCACATAAAGCCAGATACACAAAGTGGTGGTACATATATCAGGAGTTTGTTCACAGTAGCAAGAGGCCATAGTATGCCCATTTTCTCCCTCTCTCTCTCTCTCTCTCTTTCACACACACACACACACACACACACACACACAAATTAATATTTTTTCAAATAAGCCAGGCATGGTGGCACATGCCTTTAATCCCAGAACTCAGGAGGCAGAGATAGGAGGCTCACTATGAATTCGGGGCCACCCTGAGGTTTAGTAAATTCCAGGTCAGCCTGGGCTAGAGAGAGACCCTACCTTGAAAAACCACAAAAGAAAATGAAATAGCATCTTGCAAAGCTATTTGCACACCCATGTGTTTGTTTGTTTTGTTTTTTTTTTTTTGGTTTTTTTTTTTTAATTTATTTATTTGAGAGCAACAGACAGAGAAAGAAGCAGAGAGAGAGAGAATGGGCGCACCAGGGCTTCCAGCCACTGCAGACAAATTCCAGGTGCATGCACCCCCTTATGCAGCTGGCTAACATGGGTCCTGAGGAATTGAGCCTCAAACTGGGGTCCTTAGGCTTCACAGGCAAGCACTTAATCACTAAGCCATCTCTCCAGCCCACGCACACCCATGTTTATTGCAGCATTCTCCACAACAGCTAACTGGTGAAAACAAACTAAATATCTATCAACAGATGTATAAGTAAAGACATACAATTGAAAATGTTTAGCCTTAAAAAAAAAAAAAAAGTCGGGCATGGTAGCGTACGCCTTTAATCCCAGCACTTGGGAGGCAGAGGTAGGAGGATCGCCATGAGTTTGAGGCCACCCTGAGACTCCATAGTGAATTCCAGGTCAGCCTGGACCAGAGTGAGACCCTACCTCAAAAACTCAAAAAACCAAAAACAAAAAAAAGAATAAAATTCTACCTGTAATCCCACCACTCAGGAAGCTGAAGCAGGAAGATCGTAAGTTCAAGGCCACCCTTGGCTATATATTGAGTTCCAGGCGAGCCTGGGCTCCATAGTGAGACTCTGTCTTGAAAAGAAGAGAGGGGAAAGGAGGAGGCGGAGGAAATTCAGATGGATTCTACAACATGGAGGAGACTCAGGGACATTATGCCAAATGAAGTAAGTTAGCCCAGAAGAACATTGCATGATGCCATTTATACAAAGTTCCTAGAATAGTCAAATATAATAGAGACAGAGAGTAGATTGTGGTTGCCAGGACTGGAGGAGAGGGGAGTGGGGAGTTGCTCAGGGGGTGTAGAGTTTCAGTTTTGCAAGGTGAGAAGTCCTAGAGATCTCTTACAGTACAGGGTGCCTATGGTTAACAGTACTGTACTGTTGCACACTTACAAATGGCTAGTTAGTAAATTCATTGCTACATGCTTTTTGTTTGTTTGGTGCTTCCTCACTGAGCTACATTCCCCACTCCTAATGTTGTATGTTTTCTCATTGTTAAAAGTCAATTAGGTGCTGGAGAGATGGCTTAGTGGTTAAGCGCTTGCCTGTGAAGCCTCAGGACCTCTGTACGAGGCTCGATTCCCCAGGACCCACATTAGCCAGATGCAGAAGGTGGCACACGCGTCTGGAGTTTGTTTGCAGTGGTTGGAGGCCCTGGCATGCCCTTTCTCTCTCTCTCTCTCTCTCTCTCTCTCTCTCTCTCTCTCTCTCTCTCTCTATCACTCTCAAATAAATAAAACAATTTTTTTTAAAAAAAAAGTCAATTAGAGGGCTAGAGAGATGAGAGATGGCTTAGCGGTTAAGGTGTTTCCCTACAAAGCCAAAGGATCCCAGTTCGATTCTCCAGGACTCATGTAAGCCAGATGCACAAGGGGGCGCATGCATCTATAGTTCATTTGCAGTGGCTGGAAACCGTGGCACACCCATTCTCTCTCTCTCCCTCTTTCTCTCTCAAATAAATATATAAAAAATATTTTTTAAATAATATAAAAGTCAAACAGAGGAGCTGGGTGTGGTGGCGCACACATTTAATCCCAGCACTTGAGAGACAGAGGTAGGAGGATCACCATGAGTTCAAGGCCACCCTGAGACTACATAGTGAAATCCAGGTCAGCCTGGGCTAGAGTGAAACCCTACCTCAAAAAAAGAAAAAAGTAAAAGTCTTGGGGCTGGGGAAGTGGATCCATGGTTAAAGGTGTTTTCTTGCAAAGCCTGCCAATGTAGCTTTAATTCCCAAGTAGCCACATAGCAGTACATGTATTTGGAGTTTGTTTGCATGGCCAGAAAGAAAGCTTGATATGCCCATTCTCCCCCCCCCCCAAATAAATAAATATTTTTAAAATATCACATTGTCTCATGAAGAACCACAGATGTTACTCATCCATTCCCTGCATCCCTCACTGGCTGAGAGTCCCTGCATTCCAGGGGCCAGTGAACACCCCTCAAAGCGAAGCAGGTAGCCATAGGCACACATGGGCAGATCCTGAGGCCACCTCATGGTGGCTGAGACACGCGCAGGGCACAGACTGCATCTGCTGTTTCACTTTGCTTGGAGTCTCTGTGTCTTCATCTGTACAACAGGGATGAGGCCAACCCCCTAAAGGAAGGGTGATCAAGGCTCTGTGAATGACAACGCAGTGCCCACTGTTAACTACGCTGTGAACATGAGCCACAGACACTGGAAGGTGCAGCTCTTTCCCTGCCCTGCTCAGCCCCGTCCTGAGAACTGCCTCTCAGCCTCCCTGCTCCCCCGCCTTCAGGGCCCAGAGCCCCCTGCTGAGCTAGACACCCGCCAGCACATAGACCTGCTCTCCAACGTACCACAGTCAAATCAGCCGCAGCTGATCCTGTGGGACCAAGGATGTCCTCACTGTCCCTAAAACTACATAGAGACAGCTAGTGGCTCTCCCTACTTCCTTGATGAGGACAACAGCTTGACAAAGGGCCTGGGGCTGGGCTGTTCACATGGACACCCTCTAGTCCCCAGAGCTTGCTCCTACAGCCCTTTTTCTGTCATGCTCCGGCCTCATGAGGATTCTTCCGGCCTGCCCCACACCCACAGGCTTCCTCGATCTGAATCAGGAATGTTCATACTGAGTTTGCAGACCACCCCCGCTCCCATCTTCCTATTTTTTAAAAAATCAATAAACTTTCCTCCCAGTTCTAAATGTGTGGAACCAGCCTGAGAATTTCAAAAGATGAAGAGATGGCTTAGAAAAGGCACTTACTTGCAAAGCCTGCCAGCCTGGGCAAAGCCAGCCTAAAGTGGCTAATGTGCCTACTGTCTGAAGCAGCAAGCATACTCATACACACACACAAAAAAAAAAAAAAAAAATTGGGCCAGATATAGTAGCACATGCCTTTAATCCTAGCACTCGAGAGGCAGAGGATCACCATGAGTTCAAAGCCACCCTGAGCATACATAGTGAATTCCAGGTCATCCAGGGCTAGAGCAAGACCCTACCTCAAAAAAAAAAATTAATTAATTAAATTAAAATGACCAAAAAAAGCTGGAGAGATAGCTTAGCAGTTAAGGCACTTGCCTGCAAAGCCAAAGGATTCAGGTTGGATTCCCCAGGACCCACATAAGCCAGGTCCACAAGGTGACACATATGTCTGAAGTTCATTTGCAGTGGCTAGAGGCCCTGACATGCCCATTCTCTCCCTATCTCTCTTTCTCCTAAATAAATAAAAGAAAAAAATTGTTTTAATCACAAAAAGATACTGACGGTGCCCTGAGACCCGCTCTGAACTTAGCGCTGTCCCTCCTTCCTAGTTTACAGACACTGGCTGAACTGACAGGGTAGAAACCACCTTCCTTGCTGGCCTCTGCTAGCATGACGTCACCTTTCCCTGGGCGAAGACGTGGCTTTTCCTCATTGTGTTTCCTGCTCTGAGACCAGTTTGGAAAGGCTTTCTGGAGGCTGGAAAGGAATATGCCCCAACCTTTGAAGAGCTGCAAGCTGGCTGCAAGCCTCTGAGCTGCTGTTTTCTTCTTTATGCTTTTTGTATTTTCCACAGTGGGCACGTTCTATTTTTTAGTGTCAGAGAAACAAATGAGAGTTTTTTAAGTAAGCAATTTAGAAGCTCGCTCAGTGGCCTTCAGCATTTTCAGGCGTCCGCTCACCCTGGGCTGCAGCTCCTCCATGCGCTTGCTGGCTCTGTGCTTTGGGTCCCTGCCTTCCTTCTACCTTCGCGCCTGTCCCTGGAAACTTGGAGCTAATCCCAGTTACTCAAGCAAACGAAACCAATTGCCTTGGTTGCTTCTCCATCTTTCCTTCTCACCAGGAATATTGATCATCAAAATTTGTTCTCCCAAACTAAAAAGTTGACCTTCTGTCCCTGCTAATAAGAGGTACCCAACACAGAACATCATTTTCCTAGTACTAACAGAAGTATGGAACTTGAGAATCATCACCAGGAAATGTCGGACAGACCTTAATCAAGGGACTGCTGCAAAACACTGCCTTGCTTGTCACAAATGCCAATGTCACAAAAGACAAAGCCTGAGGAACTGCTTCTGACTGAAGGAGACAGGACAACGAATGCAGCATGTGATCTGAGATATTGCTTAAAGGACATTATGGGGATAGTTGGTGACAGCTAATCTGAATAGGTCTGTCCATTAGATAATTGCATCAAGTTACGTCAGCTTCCTGACCTTGGAAACTGTGGTTGTGTCTAGGATGACCTTTTCTTTTTAGGAATTTACACACACGGAAGCTTGGGCAGGGTCTCGGGGTAGCATATCTGCAATTTGCCCTCATTTGATTCACATCAATACATACAAGTTAAAAATGCAAATAGAAATAATGCAAATGCATAAAATGTTAATATTTGAAGACTGTAGATAGTGGGAAAATAAAAACCCTCGTTCTATTAATATTCATCAACAACTATTCTTGGACTTTGTCTGTGAGTCCCTTTGATTTTGACCCTGGGTTAAGCAAGAGGCACAAATGACTGCCTCCTAGGTTGAGTCCTGGCTAATCCGGTTGCTTGAAGTTCTTCCTGGGTCAGGTCCTCACCATGGCTTGGACCCTGCAGACACTCGGCAGGAACACCGGCTGAGGGTTACTTTACTCTTCACAATAAGCCATTTCATTAGAGACAGAGTCTAGCTGGCATCAACTTGCACTCTGTGTGGACCTTCCCAGTGCTGGAATGACAGGCTGCGTAACCATGCCCAGTTTATAATGGGCTTCTGGGGTTGGCCTTTCTATCCCCAGTTTACAGATGGGGCTGGAAGAGATAAACTCACTTAAGGGTACAACAACTATCCAGTGGCAAGGCCAAAAGGACCCTCAAACCTTCAGTCTTTACATTTAACCACTCTGACATTGGTGAGGAGACGTCCTGGCAACGCCTCTGTTCGTAAATTTCTTCTCTTGCTTCTCCTTTGCCCAAATGATAGAAGCAAAGATGAGTCCCAAGCAAGGCTGTCTGAAACAGTGATCACCACACATGGCTGGCCCAACTGAAATATAAATAAAATTTTAAGTGCAGTTCCACGGCCTCATGGGACTAATGGCTACTGTTGTTGTAGATTATTAAACATTTCCATCACTGCAAAAAGTTCTAGAAGACAGTGCTGTTCTGAAATCTTTTATATGTACTTGACTGCCCAAGGTAACATTTAATTCAAAGATATATACATATGTATATGTACGAATATATATATTCAAACCCACAAAATTGTCTTTTCCACTGCTCTTTCCCATAAACTAAACATTTGTGGAGTTAGAGGGAGACACCTAGAGGCAGAACATGGGATTACAACCTAGCCCACACAGCACTGGAACCCTCCCGGGACTGGGTGTCAACAATCACCAACTATCAGGGAATCCAAACACGTGAGAGAAACTGCCTCGACAGGGAAAGGACGAGGGATATATTACCAAGGCGCGAAACTGAGCCAGAAGACCCGTGTCCCACCAGACTGAAACCTTTCAGCGGCATAGCTCTCAGACCTACCACAGCTCTGGCACCGAGGGAACCCATCCTGACCGGTAGCTGCTCACTGAATACATGACTAGTTAACTGGTTGATTCATTCTGTGGATTCCAGAACTCTACCACTGAGACTTTTCTTCACTTACCGTTGTTTTTCAATTGGATGTCTCTGTTGCGTTAGGCATCAGTACAGAAATGAGACGTATTGTTTCCGGCAACTTAGCTGACATTGAAGTGCTCCAAGGATGCCTGCGCTTCATGGAGTAACCGACACTAAGACGACGACCCGACTTACGAATCTCTGGTGTATGAAAAGATGTTCCTCTTTTTTCCTTTGGCCTAAAGTGGCAGGAACGAAAGATGGCTGGCTTGATTGGGAGATGGATCTGATCCTAAATTATTCATCGGTCCACTCAGTTCACAAACACTGGGCTTCTCCGTAGGCAGGGGGCCGTGGGGACGAGAGGAGTGGAGGCTGCAAGGTTAATCTAGGCTCGGTCCCTCCATTAGTCAGATTTTCCTTGTCAATGTGACAAAAATGCCTGACAAACAACTTGAAAAGATGAAGGATTTCTGTTGGTTCGTGGTCCGACCTGTGGTCAGCTGGCTCCATCACTTTGGGTGTAAGATGAAGCTGATGGTCGTGGAAAAGGAGGCTGCTCACTTCGGGGTAGACAGGAAAGAGGGAGGGACGAGCGACCAGCATGACCTGGTAAGATATACCTATTTCTTCCTCCCTGTAGGCCTCTCCTTCAAAACTTTATACCACTTCTCAAAATTGGGCCACA
Source organism: Jaculus jaculus (assembly GCF_020740685.1). Taxonomy (NCBI): domain Eukaryota; kingdom Metazoa; phylum Chordata; class Mammalia; order Rodentia; family Dipodidae; genus Jaculus; species Jaculus jaculus. Next base: position 99,767,926 of record NC_059109.1, read on the forward strand.
AGCTGGGGGTCAAATATTCAATTGAGGAGCCTGCAAGAGACATTTAATATTCAGACCGTAACAAGTAGAGAAGGAAAATTTTAGAACTTGGTTAAAGAACGAAGTCTTTGTGTGTGTGTGGTGTACACGTGCAGATGTGCACACCCATGCACATGTGTGGAGGTCAGAGGAGAATGACAGCTGTCCTCCACAATCACTCGCCCATATATTTCCTTGAGTCCATCTCTCAGTGACCCTGAAGCTGTTGGGATTTTTCTTTGTTTGTTTTCAGTCAGTCTGGCTGACCAATGAGCCCTAGAGATTCTCCTGTCTCCGGTCTTCACAGGACTGGGGTGACAGGTGTGCATGACCACACCCACCTGTTTATGTGAGTGCCAGGGACCCAACTCGGGGTGGAGCAGGCCCTTAAAGGCCTGCACAGCAAGCACTCTCACCCACTGAGCCATCTCTGCAGCCCCTGAAGTCTCTTGTTTTGTTTCAGATTGTTTTTTTGTTTTTTGGGGTTTTTTTTTACTTATTATTGTTGTGGTAGTTAGCTTCAGGTTACTGTGACGAACTTCCAAACCTGGCCCTGTTTCTGGAAGGAACAGTATTAATTGAAGCTTGCAGATCCAGGGAAAGTTCCGTAATGGCAGGAGCTGGCCCCTCTCACAAGTGCACACACAGAGCAATTCCTCCAGCAGCACCACAAGCAAGCGCTCCAGGAACCCCACGCAGAGCTCAAGCGCTCTGCATACCTTGGGCTGGAATTTTAGATCCACCCCCAAACACACCTTAGGGGTGGGCCATGGGATCTACCCACAGTGACACCAAGTTACAACCTTGAATAAAACTCCTAAATCTATTGGGGGACATCCATTCAAACTTCCAGCCCCTGAAGTCACTTTTTCTGTTTTGGATTTTTAAAAATTATTGTTGCTTTTAGTCAGAGTTCATTGTGTAGCCGAAGCTGGCCTCAAAATGGTGATCCTCCTGCCTCAGCCTACAGAGTGCTGGAGATTTCAGGTTGCACCATCATATCTGAACTAAATGAAGTCTTGACTTTGCAAGAGAAGTGAGGGTCAGAGCACAGACCAAAGGCATTTCTCCACCTGAGAACACATTTCACTGACCAGACAGGAGGAAAAAGGAAAGATGGTGCCATCAAAGGTAGCCTGGAAGTCATCTTGGGGCAGAGAGAATGCTCAGTGCCAGTCTGCATCCTGTGGTCTCTAGGGGACTCTTCTGAATCTGGGGACCCGGGCATGAGGACACCTAAGCTATTGAATGCAAGTCTTTATTTTAAAGAAAATGGAGTGCACACAATGATGCAATCCCAGGTGGTGGGGTGTTGCTAGAGGGGACCCCAAATCATGGGGAGGACAAACAGATAATCAGCAAGACTGAGTCAAGCCTGCATCAGTGAGCCTAAGGCTGCTTGTACGCCACCTGGCCCGAACTGGAAAGGCCCCAGGTTTGCATCTAGCTTCAGAAGAATGAAAGAATAGTGTCAAAAGTATCATTCAGTGCACAGTCCACGATAGCTCCCAAAGCAAGGACAATCCTCATATTTGGTGGGATTTCATTGGCTCCCTACCTGGTGCCTGGTGCCTGGCTCTCCATCCTTGGTTCTGAGAGGAGAGAGAGAGAGAGAGAGAGAAGAGTAGATTCATGACAAGCCATTGCCTCCTCACCATGGTCAGTATAAATCCATCTGTGACCCCTCTTAATTCCTGTCAGAAGTGAAATGCTATTTATAACACTTTTACCCTGATGAAAAGATCTCAGATGTGGGCTCAGTAGTTAAAAGTAGTTAAAAGCACTTGCTTGCAAAACCTGATGGCCTAGGTTCGATTACCCAAGTGCCCATGTAGAGCCAGATGTACAAAGTGATGCATGTGCCTGGAGATTATTTACAATGGCAGGAGGCCTTGGCACACCCATTCTCCCTTTCCCTCCCCACTCTCTCTCTCATAAATAAATTTTTTTTAGTCGGGCATGGTGGCACACACCTTTAATTCCAGCACTCAGAAGGCAGAGGTAGGAGGATCACAGTGAGTCAAGGCCACCCTGAGACTACATAGTGAATTCCAGGTCAGCCTCGGCTAGAGTGAGACTCTACCTCAAAAAAACAAAAATAATAATGATTAATAAATAAATAATTTTTAAAATATATTTGATTGATTTGAGAAAGAAGGAGAGAGAGAAAATGGATATGCCAGGGCCTCTAGCTCTGCAAATGAACTCCAGATGCATGTGCCACCTAGTGCATCTGGCTTATGTGGGTCTTGAGGAATCAAACCTGGGTTCTTTGGCTTTGCAGGCAAGTGCCTTCACTGCTAAGCCATCTCTCCAGCCCAATAAATATATTTATTTATTTATTTATTTGAGAGAGGTAAAGAGGGAGAAGAGAGAGAGAGAATGGGTGTGCCAGGGCTTCCAGCCACTGCAAACAAACTCCAGATGCATGTGCCACATTGTGCATCTGACCAACATGGGTACTGGGGAATTGAACTGAGGTCCTTTGGCTTTGCAGGCAAGCGCCTTAACTGCTGAGCCACCTCTCCAGCCCCAATAAATATTTTCTTAAAAAGACCTCAGGGGGTGGAGAGGTGGCTCAGCAGTTAAGGCGCTTGCCTGCAAAGCCTAACAACCCAGGTTTGATTCCCCAGTACCCACATAAAGCCAGATACACAAAGTGGCACATGCATCTAAAGTTTGTTTTCACAGCTAGAGGCCCTGGTATGCAGGCCCTCGTATGTCCATTCTCTGTGTCTCTTCTATCTCTTTCTGCTTGCAAATAAATAAAAATCCTTTTTTGTAAAAGGATCTCAGGTGCATAATAGGAAAAAGACAGCAAATCAAGTGAACAGGCACTTCATGCAGAGGTCATCTCAATGGCTCATAGTTTATGAAAAGATGCTCAACACCACTGGTTTCAGGAAAATGCAAATTAAGATGGAAATACACTGAGACCACATACTAGAATGGCTGAAAGTGAGCTTATGAAAACATCAAGGACTGGCAGGGATGTGGAGCAAGCCAAATCATAAACTGCTGTGGGAGTACACATTGACACAAGAATGGTGGCAGATTCTTCTAAAATTAAACATACACTGTGACCAGGCAGTCCCACTCCTGGCTGTATACCTCAGGAGAAATGAGTACTCATATATGCCAAAATGCACGTGTAAAGACATGCCTCGCAGGTAAACTGAGAATAGCTAAAATTAAGAACAAGTCAAGAGGTAGTCCACAGAGGGTAAGTATGGTGTGTTGTACAGCTCAGCAAGTGTAATCAATGAATTGCTCTTACACACAACACGACAGACAGACACAGAACACGGTGTTGAGCAACAGAAATCAGACACGGGGGTGGGTGCAACTCAGGGGCTGAGCACTTATCTAGCATGCCCACAATCCTGGGTTTGATGCCAAGCAAAAAAGAAAAGAAAGAGGGAGGGAGGAAGAGAAGACAGAGGGTTGTAAAGAAGAATGGGGGAGCCGGGCGTGGTGGCGCACGCCTTTAATCCCAGCACTCGGGAGGCAGAGGTAGGAAGATCGCCATGAGTTCAAGGCCACCCTGAGACTACACAGTGAATTCCAGGTCAGCCTGGGATAGAGTGAGACCCTACCTCAAAAAAAGAAAAGAAAAGAAAGAAAGAAGAAGAGGAGGAGGAGGAAGAAGAAGAAGAAGGGGGAGATAAAAAAAAAAGAGAGAGAGTGTTCCTTTATATGAGGTTCAAAACAGGCAAAACTGGGGTTGCGGAGATGGCTCAGTGGGTAAAGGTGTTTGCTTGCAAAGCCTGACAGCCCAGGTTCGGTCCCCAAGTACCTATGTAAAGACAGATATACAAGGTGGCGCATGCATCTGGAGTTTGCAGTGACAAGAGGCCCTGACGTGCCCACTGTCTGTCTGCCTCTTTCTCTCTCTCTCTCTCAAATAAATAAAATATTTCTATTTTCTGTTTGCAAGCTCTGGAGTACATGACATTGACAAAAGCAAGGACCAAAAGACAAAAACACTTTATGTTCCCTCTTACATATGGAAGCTAAAGAATGACCTCCTAAGATTAAATGGGGTAGGGGGAAGGGTGATGGAGAGGGGATGGTGAATGCGTATAGGGATGCCGCTGGGCAGGACAAATGACTTCTCGTGCTCAATAGTGCAGGAGGACAACAATGGTTGACAACATTGACTAAATATTTCAAAATAGCCAGTAGAGAAGATTTTGACTAGTCCCAAGGCAAAGAAATAATAATAAATGTTGCAATTTGATGGTTATGCCAATCTCCACGATCTGGTCATTACTTATTGTCGACATGCACTGAAAAGCCACATTGTACCAAATGCACAATTATTATGAGTCAATAAAAAATTTTAAAGCATGGGCTGGAGGGATGGCTTAGTGGTTAAGCGCTTGCCTGTGAAGCCTAAGGACCCCAGTTCGAGGCTCAGTTCCCCAGATCCCACGTTAGCCAGATGCACAAGGGGGCGCACGCATCTGGAGTTCGTTTGCAGTAGCTGGAAGCCCTGGTGTGCCCATTCTCTCTCTCTCCCTCTATCTGTCTTTCTCTCTGTGTCTGTTGTTCTCAAATAAATAAATAAATAATTTTTTAAAAATCTTTAAAAAATATTTTTAAAGCAGAGACTGGGGAGATGGATCAGTGGTTAAAGGTGCTTGCTTACAAAGCCTGCTGACCCAGGTCTGAGTCCTCAAGATCCATGTAAGGTAAATGCACAAAGTGGCACATGTATTGCATCTGGAGTTCATAAGAGGGCCTGATGTGCCCATTCTCCTTCTCTTCCCTTCCTTTCACTTCTCTTCTCTCTCTCCTTCCAACTAAATAAAAATATTTTTTTAAATTTTTTAAAATGTATTTTTTGGGCTAGAGAGATGGCTTAGCAGTTAAGGCATTTGCCTGCAAAGCCAAAGGACCCAGGTTCTAATCCTCAGGACCCATATAAGCACAAGGTGGCACATGCATCTGGAGTTTGTTTGCAGTAGCTGGATGTCTTATGCCCATTCTCTCTCTCTCTCTCTCACCCTCTCTCTCCCTCATAAATAAAAAACATTTTAATATATTTTATTTTATTTATTTGAGAAAGAGGGAGAGCAAGTGAGCAAGAAAGAGAGAGAATGAGTGCACCAGAGCCTCTATCCACTACAAACGAGCTCCAGATGCATGTGCCACCTTGTGCATCTGGCTTATATGGGTCTTAGGGAATTGAACGTAGGTCCTTTGGCTTTGCAGTCAAGTGCCTTAACCACTAAGCCGTCTCTCCAGCCCCTTACAACATATTTTTTAAAGTTCTGTGTATGGGGCTGGAGAGTTGTCTTAGCAGTTAAGATGTTTGCCTACAAAGCCTTACAACCTGAGTTTAATTCCCCAGTACCCACATAAAGCCAGATGCTCAAAGTGGTACATACATCTGGAGTTCATTTGCAGCTGCTATTGGGCTTGACATGCCCATTCTCTCTGTCTGTCTCTCTTCTCTCTCTACTTGTAAATAGATAAAAACCTTTTTAAAAGTTCTGGATATGTTAGCCAGGCATGGTGGCGCACGCCTTTAATCCCAGCACTTGAGAGTTCAAGGCCACCCTGAGACTACATAGCGAATTCCAGGTTAGCCTGAGCCAGAGTGAGACCCTACCTTGAAAAAAAAAAAAAAAAAGTTCTGGATATGTGTATATGAATGCTCATGTGAGGGAGGTGCACGTGTGCAGGTACACACTGTGCATGTGGAGACTGGAGAACAACCTTAGATGTCATTGCCAGGTACACTGCCCATCTCCTTTGAAACAAGGTCTCTCACTTGCCTAGAGGTTACCATTTGGGCTCCAGGGATCTTCCTGTCTGCCTCCCCAGCATTGAGATTACAGGCAATGTCACCATGCCTTGCATTTACATGGGTCCTAGGGATCCAACTTGGATACTTCTGTTTGCAAGGCAAATGCTTTACTAACCAAGCTATCGCCTCAGCCCCTAAAATGTTTTAAGGAAAAGTAAAGACAAGGGTGGGGGAGGGGGACTCCATTGCTGGTGAAAGAGGGAGAAATAGTGGGTACCTACTGGTCATGAGAAGAGGGGGCTTGCTAGGAAAACGCCTGAGGAAACTTACTGGAATGGAGGAAATGTTCTTTATCCTCATCTAGATGGTGTCATGGCTGTATCAGTAGGTTAAAATTTATTGAGTTACCCACCTAAGATTTGTGCCCTATGCCATATACAAATTCTTGATTTTTAAAGAAGCCAAAACAGGAGCTGAAGAGAGGGCTCAGCAGTTAAGGCACTTGCCTGCAAAGCCTAATAACCTAGGTTCGATTCCCCAGTACTCATGTAAAACCAGATGCACAAAGTTGCGCATGCATCTGGAGTTTGTTTGCAGTGGCTAGAGACCCTGGCACAGCCATTCTTTCTCTCTCTCTCCTTACAAATAAATAAATAGAAATATTTTTAAGTAAAAACAATCAAGTCTTGAGTTTCCATACATAAGTTAAGCATTTCTGAAGACTCCTTCACTTCATGTAGCCTAGTAAACACAAGCATTTAGGAATTCAATATTATTTTATTTTATTTTATTTATTTTTGGTTTTTCAAGGTAGAGTCTTACTCTAACCCAGGCTGACCTGAAATTCACTTTGTAATCTCAGGGTAGCCTTGAACTCACGGCAAACCTCCTACCTCTGCCTCCTGAGTGCTGGGATTAAAGGTGCGCACCACCACGCCTGGCTCAGTGTCATTTTAAACAGTCTCACAGTCATATTCTCAGCTCTTGGCAATAGCTTGGCAGAGGGGCCAGGCCCTGCCCCAAGCACTCATGCTTTTCTCCCTTGAGTTGTCAAAGCTTACAGCACCAGAGGCCACGCAGGTGAGTGCCAGCTGTGCCCAGCACTCTGGGAGGAGGCACTGCCAGATACAAAGGGAGGGAGGGCGCTGTTCATTTGAGAGTAAACACAGGACCCCAGAGACCTATGGAGTCCTGAGCTGGCCCTGGAAATCTTTGCTTTAACTGTTCTACTGAGCTTTGCTACAGATTTATTTTGATTTATTTATTTGAGAGAAAATAAGTATGAGTGAACCAGGGGCTCCTGCCACTGCAAATTAACCCCTAAACGCATGCACCATTTTGTGCATCTGGTTTTATGTGGGTGCTCAGGAATCGAACCTGGGCCATCAGGCTTTGCATGCAAGTGCTGTAACCACTGAGAAATCTCTCCAGCTCTCTTGCCACAGATTTAGATGCATGTTCAAGTGTGCTTGGCTGCATGCACAAGGCGCTGGATTCCATCCCCAGTACTGAAAGAGAAACTGTGAATAAATTCTGTTATAGGTGCTTATTCCTCAGTAAAGTTTGTCTTTTCTTTTTTTTTAAGTTTGTCTTTTCTTTTCTTTTCTTTCTTTCTTCTTCTTTTTTTTTTTTTTTTTTTTTTTTTTTTTTGAGGTAGGGTCTCACTCTAGCCTAGGCTGACATGGAATTCATTATGTAGTATCAGGCTGGCCTCAAACTCACAGCAATCCTCCTACTTCTGCCTCCCAAGTGATAGGATTAAGGGTGTGCACCACCACACCCAGCAATTTGTCTTATTTTTATTATTACTTTCGATGTTGGGGATAGGACCTTGTACATACTAACCACATGCGTTTCTACTGCAATATCCCACTAACTTCCAAGCTGATGTTTAAAATAGCACAAATTAAAAAAAAAAAAAACTAGCAAAACCCTATTGCTGAAGCACCATACACTTTGGCTACAGGACACAGTAATACAGGATAACATGAAACCAAACTGGAACTGAGCTGGAAACCTCCTCCCTGCTGACATTCATAATGCTGGAAGTGTTATCAACAGTCCCACCTGACGTGGACCCTGCATGCTACCATACCAACCTTGTAGGCAAGATGTGCCCACCGGTGCAATAGGTGACATGAATGTTCCAGGATGTGGTGGTTGGATTCAGGCATGCCCCATAAACTTATGTGTTCTCAATGCTTAATCCCAGGCTGATGGCAATTTGGGAATTGGAACCTTGTTGGAGGTGTGTTGTTGGGGGCGGGCTTATGGATAGTATAGCCAACTTCCCCTTGCCGGTGTTTGGCACACTCTCCTGCTGCTATTGTCCACCTGATGTTGTCTAGGAGGTGATGTTCACTCTCTGCTTATGCCATGTTTTCTGCTGCCATCATGGAGCTCCCCCCTGAGTCTATAAGCCAAAATAAACTCTTTCCTCCCATCAGCTGGCTTTTGGCTGGTGTTTGTCCCAGCATCACAGGGGTAATCAACTGCCTTCTGATTAGATCTCTGAGGTCCATCCAAGGAATACATGCCTGGTACTATAAACCTATAGTCAAAAGCCTATGGCTGGGGAGGTCACAGACCCTATGGGAAAATCTATTACTAATGTTTTCCTAAATAAACCTATTGTCAAACTGCCTTCTAAATACTTATGTTTATTCCCATAGACTAGTCCAGCTGTCGGCCTTGCTCAGAGAAGCTTCTTTTGATGGTGGATGACAGTCAGAATAGAGACTCATAACTGGTCAAGATGCTCAGAATAAGTGGCTGTTGAGTGCTCAGCCCTACACAGCACATCAATATCACCTGTTCTGTGGCAGTTTGAATGTAGGCGGTCCCTCATAGTCTCATGTGTTTGTGATTAAGCCTCATACTTGACCCTTGCTACAGGAGATGTGTCACTGGGACTTTATGGTCCAATCCCCTTCAGGAGGCATTAATTCCCAAATATCCATCAACTGGGGAGCTAGCATTCAGAACACCTAAGTTTATGGGGACACCTGAATCAAACCACCACACCATCTCATAAAGCAAATACATTCAGTCAAACCTCAAAAGTCTCTGTATTCAGTTGGCCATGGTGGTGCATGCTTTTAATCCCAGAACTTGGGAGGCAGAGGTAGGAGGATCACGAGTTCGAGGCCATCCTGGGACTAGATAGTGAATTCCAGGTCAGCCTGAGCTATAGTAACATGCTGCCTCAAACAATCAAAAAAAAACAGTCTCTGTAGTCAGGCTAGAGAGATGGCTTAGCAATTAAGGCACTTGGCTGCAAAACCAAAGGACCCCGGTTCAATTTCCCAGTACCCACATGAAGCCAGATAGACAAGATGGCGCATACATCTGGGGTTCGTGTGCAGTGGCATGCCCATTATCTACCTATCTATCTCTCAGAAATAAATATTTTATTTATTTATTTATTTGACAGAGAAAGAGGGACAGAAAGTGAGAGAATGGGCACGCCAGGGCCACCAGCCACTACAAACAAACTCCAGACGCATGCGCCTCCTTGTGCATCTGGCTAAAGTGGGTCCTGGGGAATCGAACCTGGGTCCCTTGGCCTTGCAGGCAAATGCCTTAACTGCTAAGCTATCCTTCCAGCCCATAAGTAAATAAGTAAATATTTTTAAAGTCTCTGTATTCCTTAAAACTCAAACACTGTTCAAAACATCTAAGTTTAATGTCTTTTCTGAGACTCAAAGCCAAATTCTTAACTGAAAGCCCCTGTAAAAACAGTGAAAAAGTTGTATTTTGGCAATATATAATGGCACAGAGTAAACTTTCCCATTCCAAAAGGGAAATTGGGGGCATAACATAGAAATTATAAACCAAATCAAGACCAAACATCCAGCAAAGCAAAAATCAAACCCTATGGCTTCATGCCTGGAATCCAGGCTTTATGGTGGCATCATCTGAGCTTCAGTGAGCCCTGCCATTATACCCTGCCATCTGTAGCAAAATGGGCTGGCTCTCTCTGGTTGGCCCCAGTCCATGCCTGCATCTTTCCTTTAGCAGATGTCCCACATTCCTGGCATCTCCGTTATCTAGCCCACTTCCCCCATGAAACTTCATGAGCACAGTCTTTATTGTCCATACCTGTACTGAAATTCTGGTCTTCCAAATTCCCACCAGAATAGCCCCCTAGGTTCAGGCTTCTCTATTCTGCAGCTCCACATGAAACAGAACTTTGCTCCTGAAAACCATTTCTGAAGACCCAAGGACCACAAGGTCAGCTTTATCATAGCTTTGCCTCCACTAGGGGTACCAGTTTTCTGTATTAGTTACTATTCTCTGGGGTGTGACAAATACCTGAGAAAGACATCTTAAAGGAGAGGTTAGTTTGACTCACATTTTAGAGGGAAAGGCATGATGGATGAAGTGGCCCAATCACAGGCACACAGGAGGAATTTGTGGCACAGCTTGTTCACTTCACTGTGATCCGGGAGCAGGGAGCTTGAGATGGATGCAGGCTGCTCGATCTACTCAAAGACCTGCCCTGTATTATATTTTAGAGGTCATTCATGGCTCTGTAGGAGACTTTAGACCTGTGAGGAGTTCTATGACTGTCAACATTGTCATCTGCTAGGATAAGTCAAGGCTGTGCTGACCAAGTGGCTCTCCCTCTTTTGGGAAGCCTGGAGGACTGATTTTCCTCCAATGTGACTCTCCTGTTACAGATACATTGATCTGGAGTCCATCTCTGGGTATCCCTGTCCTCTCTGATCAAGAAGACAGGCAACTTACCAGAGGCTAGAAGTTAGCAAGTGCCCCATCATCTCCTGTGGCTTTCTGACCTGGGAGCAGGAACCAAAATATTGGTTATCCTTCCAACTCCAATGTTTCTGACTGACCTTGGCTTCAACATATGGTTATTAATTACTCAGAGAAACTGTACATATCTGATTAGCAAAACAGATTTAGTTAAAAAGGTACAGAACGTATCTCATTGGCAAAGCAGATCTGGTCAGAGAATAACATAATAGGATAAAATCTTTCTGATTAGCATTTAAGTTTAATTGCCAGGTGACAGTGTAATCTATATCTGGAAGATAGAAAACACACACATTTTATCTTTTAAGTATCTTTCAGTTATAAGTATAGGTAGTATAGTTAACAGCACTGGAAACAATATTTTATCCACAACTTTAAGTCAATTGATTTGACCTAGAAACTGTATGTCAGGAAAAGACAAGACAGCATAACAACTTGGCATCTGTGTTTGACAACAACTTTGGCTAGTCTGTATACCTATGTAGTACCAATTACTCCACAAACTGGAAGCAGAAGAGCAGCATTTAAAATCATTTTTCTAGGGCTGGAGAAATGGTTTAGCAGTTAAGCGCTTGCCTGTGGAGCCTAAGGACCCCGGTTCATGGCTCAATTCCCCAGGACCCACGTTAGCCAGATGCATAAGGAGGCGCATGCGTCTGGAGTTCATTTGCAATGGCTGGAGGCCCTGGCGTGCCCATTCTCTCTCTCTATATATCTGCCTCTTTCTCTCTCTGTCTCTCTCAAATAAAATAAATAAAAAGTTAACAAAAAAATTTTTTAAATAAAATAAAATCATTTTTCTAGAGCACAGACCACATCTTAAGTATCATTATATCTATAAGCAATGAATTTAAGATACAAAAAATGAGACAATTACTTAAGTAAAACCTTGACTGAGACTGATTATACACAGCTTAATAAAAAAGCCAAACCTGGTCATTGTTGAGCTAAATTTGTCTGATTTTAATAGACATTATAATAGACATAAAGTGACATCTTTATCAAGCACCTTTAATCATTGAACCATTTTTAAGTTTTTTTGGTTTTTTTGGTTTTTTGTTTTTTTTTTTTGGTTTTTCGAGGTAGGGTCTCACTCTGGTCCAGGCTGACCTGGAATTAACTATCTAGTCTCAGGGTGGTCTTGAACTCACAGTGATCCTCCTACCTCTGCCTCCCAAGTGCTGGTATTAAAGGCATGTACCACCATGCCCAAACCTTTTTAAGTTTATTATAACCCAATATTTATGTCTGCTAGAATATATGAAGCCTAAACATCTATTAACATTGCATATTACAGGCTTTCCTAGGACAGGTAGAGTTTCCTCAGTTTCCCTAAGAACAAAGTAACAGTGACTAAATCACCTCTTATAAGACTTAGACAATAATCTCCGTGATAATCACCCAGTAAAACAGCATGAACAAGACAGAAACTATCTTAAGTGTTGGTTTTTTTAAGATATAATAACCTTATTAAATATTAAAAGGTTGACAAATAAAGGAACATAGTAAACTTAGTTGAGAACTTTAAAGCCAGTCTTTTATAACCTTATAACTGTTATTATGACCAGCACTCAGGAGGATTGGATTACTATGAGTTCAAGGCCAGCCTGAGATTGCATAGTGGATTCCAGGTCAGCTTGGGCTACTGTGAGACCCTACCTTAAAAAAAAAAAAAAGGGCCAGGTGTGGTGATACATGCCTTTAATCCCAACACTCAGGAGACAGAAGTAGGAGGATTACTGTGAGTTTGAGGCCACCCTGAGAGTACACAGTGAATTCCAGGTCAGCGTGAGCTGCAGTGATATACTCTACATAGAAAAAGGAAAAAAAAGCACTGTGTCTGGAGGGCCTGGGGAAATAGCTCGGTGTTTAAAAAGCACTTGCTGTGCAAGAATGAGGGTCTGAGGGCAGGAGAGATGGCTAAGCAGTTAAAAGTGCTTGCTTGCAAAGCCTAGTGGCCTAGATTTGATTCCCCAGTACTTATATAAAGCCTAATACACAAAGTGGCATAAGCATCTGGAGTTTGCAGTGGCAAGGGGCCCCAGTACACCCAGTACCCGTATAAAGCCGTATGCACAAAGTGGTGCATGCAACTGGAGTTTGTTTGCAATGGCAAGAGGCCCTGGCATGTTTTGCTCTCTTGCTCGCTCTCTCTCCCTCTCTTTCTTTCCCCCTCTCTTTCTCTTTACTTGCAAATAATAAATAAAAATATTTAGGGTCGGAGAGATGGCTTAGCAGTTAAGGCACTTACTTGCAAAGCCAAAGGACCTAGATTTGACTCCCCAGTACATATATAAAGCCAAATACACAAGTTGAAACGTGTCTGGAGTTCATTTTCAGTGACTGGAAACTTTGGCATGCCCATTCTCTCTCTACTTGTCCCCCCCCTAATAAATAAATAAATAAATAATTTTTTTTTGGTTTTTCAAGGTAGGGTCTCACTTTAGCTCAGGTTGACTTGGAATTCTCTATGTAGTCTCAGGGTGGCCTCAAACTCACAGTGATCCTCCTACCTCTACCTCCCAAGTGCTGAGATTAAAGGCATGTACCACCACGCCCAGCTAATAAATTAATTTTTAAAATATTTAAAAACAAAATTAACCAGGAGTAGTGGCACACACCTTTAATCCCAGCACTGAGGAGGCAAAGTTAAGAGAATCAATGTGAGTTCAAGACCAGCCTGGGACTACAGAGTCAGTTCCAAGTCAGCCTGGGCTAGAGTGAGACCCTACTTGGAAAAAAAGGAAGGAAGGAAGTTAGTTAGTTCCAAGCTGGAGGTACACAGTTGGACATCATTAGAAAAAAATCAATCTTTACTTAAATCCATAGGGGTTAGTGAGATTGCCTTAAGAGGATTTAAAGAAGGAAGATTCAGAGTTGATGATAATTGGAAATTTAGAGGTTGAATGAGAGAAATTCAAGAGGATTAGTGAGATAGAAGAAAAACAAGGAACAGCAGCTCATGCCTATAATCCTAGTCATCAGGAGACTGAGGCAGGAGGATTATTGTTAGCTTGAGACCAACCTGGGCTACCTGGTGATTACTAGGCCATCCTGAGCTACAGATGAGAACCTGTCTCAAAATCAAACATGGGGCTGCAGAGATGGCTTAGCAGTTGAAGGTGCCTGCCTTTAAAGCCTGCCAGCTCAGGTTTAAGTCCCCAGTCGTTCATACATGGTTCTCTGACTCCCAATGTAGCTATGACAATGGGAAGCAGAGCCAAGAGAATTCAAAGCTCATGGGCTAGCTGGTCTGACACTCATTTGCAGTCTGGTAGTTTCTTTGCACTAAGAGATCCTATCTCAAAGAAGGTGGAACTCAAAAGCAAATAGAAAAGCTATCTTGCAGACTAAAAAATAAAAAACTTTGTGTCAAGAACAGAGTCCACTGCCATTGGACTTTGCAATCTGAATCCGAATCTTGATGAGCAGTTTGGGGGCAGTGATGCCAGCAGGCAATAATTGGATTATTTATCATTATTTATTTAACAAACACTTAGGAACTGTTTTAGTTAAATAGCATACACTCCCTGTTTGGACCCAAAAGGCTGAAGACACAAAGATGAATCATTGTCCTAAACCTATAGTCCTTAGATTCCAGAAATCGGTGGGGCTCCTCAAAGGACAAATCACCCCTCAAAGTGAGGTCAATTATCTGTTATGGTGATGCTATGACCAGGAGCAAGATGAATCACCTTGAAGAACCAGGCTGGTCCCTCTCTTTGATAATAGTAATAACAACTTATAGAACCACAGGGCTAGCCAGGCGTGGTAGCGCACAACTTTAATCCCAGCACTCAGGAAGCAGAGGTAGGAGGATCACCATGAGTTTGAAGCCACCCTGAGACTAAAATAGTGAATTCCAGGTCAGAGTGAAACCTAAAAAAAAAAAAAAAAAAAAAACCAAAAGCAAGGCTGGAGATACTGCTTAGTGGTTAAGGTGTCAAGGTGCTTGCCCAAAAACCCAGGTTTGATTCCCCAGTCCCCATGCAAAGCCAGATGCAAAAGGTAGCACACACATCTGGAATTTGTTTGCAACGGCTAGAGGCCCTGGTGTGCCCATTCTCTCTCTCAAATAAAAATAAAATAAAATTTTTATAAAACCCACTGAATAGACCAAAGCGGAGACAATAATAGCCAGGAGCACACCTTAACAAATACTACGTAATAAACCAGGAATGGTGGTGCGTACCTCTAGTCCCAGCACTCGGGAGGCAGTGGTAGAAAGAGGGCTGTGAGTTTGAGGCCAGACTGAGACTAGAGTGAATTATAGGTCAGCCTGGACTAGAGACCCTACCTAAAAAAAAAAAAAAAAAAAAAAAGAAAAAAAGCCAGCCCTGGGGAGGCAGAAGTAGAAGGATTGCCATGAGTGCCAGGTCAGCCTGGGCTAGAGCGAGAACTACCACGAAGTACAAAACATAAAAAAGAACGAAAGAAAGAAAAGATACTACTTCATTTATTTAATTATGCATACCTCTTGCTTTAGCCCCGATTTTCCCTCTGCTTCAGCCTAAAGCTCATTCCAGTACCCCAAAGACAAAAGGGGGTTGCTGGGGTCATTTTTGGTTCCTCTGCCCAACTTCATGATTAAATCTCCTATCGGTTTTTCATGATCGCTGATCGCAACTGGTCTTGTTAATTGGCATACTGGGACGGGTGCCTGAGCCTCGCCTGTGGGGTCTGCCAGAGCTGGTGCTTCCACAGTTACAGATGGCCAGGGGGTGCAGGAGTGAACGCACTGCGCGCCAATGACTTTCTGGAAGTTTTTCTAGGAACAATAGGAGCTAAGTAGGGCTTTGGCTATTAGTAGATATGGTCAAGGGAAGTTTTTGTTTGTTTTTGGTTTTTGTAATCTCAGCTCACTTTTTGTTTGGAAATCTTCCAAACCTGCAGAACAATTGAAACAGTATCATACACCTCTCTTTGTCCACCACTGTCTTTTGTTAACACTGTCACGGTGATTTCCCACGCACCTCACATGTCTTCATTTGGAGGTGAATCATTGGACACAGAGCTGCAGTTCCCCCTAAGAAGCACGCTTTTTCTAAGACCAGGCCATAACCCCACTGGGGTTGCCATGTCCTACCCAAAGAAACTGCATGTGCCCCAAATTAGCTAAAAAGACCATAGCTGCATTCCCTCAACTGTCTAAAACATCTGTGGGGACATTCTTTTTTCTTCCTTTATTTTTTTGTGTGTGCGCATGTGTATGTGCCCCTGTGTGGGGTGTAAGGACAACCTCAGGGTTTTTTGTTCTCTCCTTTCATCTATTTCAGACAGGCTCTCCCTTTTTTTGTTTGTTTGTTTTGTTGTTGTTGTTTTTGTTTTTTCCTGCTACTATACACAAGTCTAGCTGACCAAGATGCTTTCAGATTCTTTTCTTTTCTTCCAGATTATCTTACCTCTGTCACCCACTGCCATAGGCCCATGGGGATCACAAACACATGCACACTTTGTCTCTGGCATTAAATGGGTGCTAGGTAATCAAACTGGAGCAAGCAGGCTTGTAAACATGCACCTTTAACCACTGAGCCATCTCCCTAGCCCCGACATTTTTCTTTGTTTTTTTTCTGGCCCAGGATCTGATCAAGATCCATGCATTCCATTTATTTGATCATCACACTTCTGTAGTCGCTTTTAATCAAAAATGGTCCCCAGCCAGGCGTAGTGGCGCACGCCTTTAATCCCAGTACTCAGGAGGCAAAGGTAGGAGGATCGCTGTGAGTTCAAGGCCACCCTGAGACTCCATAGTGAATTCCAGGTCAGCCTGGGCCAAAGTGAGACCCTACCTCATAAAAACAAAAAAAATTGGTGGGGAGAGGGTATTACCATGGGATATTTTTTTATAATCATGGAAAATGTTAATAAAAATTATGAAAAGAAAATAAAAATAAAAATAAAGATCAAGGCTCCATAGGGCTAAAAAACTAAAATTAAAAGATAAATAAGCCAACAATTTAGATCTGACTCAGATTAAGTGTTTGTGAATGGGCCAGAACATTTAAAACTTTCCAAATTTTTACATAATGACTTATGAATTTATCCTGCCCTTGTCTTGAATAAACTAATTTGGAAATAAATTATCTGCCCTGAGATAATTAAGGGCTTACTATAGCAAAAAAAAAAAAAAAAAAAAGGCTCCCTATGGGGTGTGCATGTGTGTTTCATGCCACTGACTTGCTTAGCTCTGGGCTTCTTGTCACATAGTATGTCCCACATTCTGAATTTGTCCGATTATTTCCTCATTACTTGATTCAGGTTAAACATTTTTACCACAAATGTCACATTTATGACATGGAGACAAATCGGCCTGTTCAGATGCAGCTGAAATGTCTGTCCACTGGGGTTTGATGATGGGAAAGAACATTTGGAAAGTGAGGTAAGGCACCAGGGCTTATATGGACAAGAGGAGTGGGTTGGGTCACAGGCCACAGAAATCACCCTGCCTGGGAGCAGACACATCTCCCTGGAGGACCCAGACTGGGAAGTGAAAGGGCAGATGGCGTTAGCAGACGTAGTGTGAAACAGGGAGGGTGGTGTTGGGACCAAATGGCTCTGCTCTCTGAGAGAGGTCAGGCAAAGGCACCGGGCAGTGGGAGTGGAAGGAGGAGGCACTGGAAGAAGGCATGGTAGGGCAAGGTCGCTGGTAAGAGTGGCAAAGTAGGTTTCCAAGAGAAATTGGAAGCTGGGCAGCAGTGTTGGTGGGAGCCATGGATCCACTGTGGTGGCTCCTGAAAAATTAAAATAGAATCACCATGTGAGCTAGTAATTCCAACTGGGGGTATATGCTCTGAAATTAAGGTTGCGAAGAGATACTTGGACATCTATGGTCATTGCAGCACCATTTGCAATAGCTGGGAAGTGTTAGATGTCCATTGGCTGGTGATGAATAAACAAAATGAGATACTGTATGCTTCCTTGAAGGGGTTCATTTAAGTACCACATGAAGCTTATGTAGACATTACACTGCTTTCCATGCCACTGAATGAATCCTCTGGTTCTGCCTCTTTTCCAACACTCTCAGCAACATAGAAGTAATAGCCCACACTACTAATGCAGTCATTCTCTTTCTGATTAGCACAGAATTTTTTGTCTTACTTTTTAATACTTTATTTTTTTTGAGAGAGAGAAAGAGGGAAAATGATGCACCAGAGCCTCCTGCCACTGCAACTGAACTCCAGATGAATATACCACTTTGTGCATCTGGCTTTACATGGATACTAGGGAAACACACTTGGGCCATCCTACCTTGCAAGCAAGCACCTGCACCCACTGAGCCCTCTCCTCGCGTCTGTCTTACTCTTTTAGTAAAGTCTTTTTTAAAACTTAATAGCTTTTTTAAAAAATTATTGCATATTCATTGCATATGGTACTGGGTTACATTGTAATATCTTTATTCAAGTATAGAATGTACTTTGAGTCTGTCCCCAGGTTTTGTTATGTTGGTATGAGTGTAAGAAAGAAACAAAGGGGCCGGGCGTGGTGGCGCACGCCTTTAATCCCAGCACTCGGGAGGCAGAGGTAAGAGGATTGCCATGAGTTCGAGGCCACCCTGAGACACCATAGTGAATTCTAGGTCAGCCTGGGCTAGAGTGAGACCCTACCTAGCAAAAAAACAAAAAAAAAAAAGAAAAAGAAAGAAAGAAACAAAGGGGTTACGAGCCTCACTAAGGTTTAGCTGAGTTTCAAGTTCCCAGGCTTCTCCAGCAGCCACTTTTTTCTGGCCACATGACACCTAAGAAGTATTTAGTTTTGTTGTTGTTGTTGTTTATATTTTATTTATTTATTTGACAGACAGAGAGAGAGAAAGAGGGATGGGGGGAGAATGGTATGCCAGGGCTTCTAGCCACTGCAAAAAAGCTCTAGATGCACAAGCCCCCTTGTGCATCTGGCTTACACAGGTCCTGGAGAGTCAAACCAGGATCCTTTGGCTTTGCAGGCAAATGCCTTAACTGCTAATCCATCTCTCCAGCCCCTAAGACATATTTAAACAAAAACCCAACTACTTGACATGGTAGTTTTAACCAGATGGCACACAGCAGTCTGTAGTTGAGCCTGAGAGAATATTTCAAGGTCCTAAGGGGGATTTGTTTCAGAATTCCCCCAAATATGATGCTCCTCAGGTACTCAAGTCCCTCATATATAATAGCATAGAATATCTTACACCCACCCGTCCACACACTTTCTTTTTTCAATATTTTATTTATTATTTATTTATTTATTTACTTATTTATTTGAGACACAGAGAGAGTCAGAATGAGCACACCAGGGCCTCTTGCAACTGCGAATGAACTCCAGATGCATGCACCACGTTGGTTTTACATGGGTTTTACATGGGTACTGGGGAATCAAACCCAGGCCAGCAGACTTTATAAGCAAGGGCCTTTAACCATTGAGCCATCTCCTCAACCCCTCTATGTACTTTCAACCATTTCTAGATGACTTAGAATAACCTAAGGCCATGGAAATGCCATGCAAATAGTTGCAGTCCTGTGTGGCCTAGAGAATGACAAGGAATAAGGTATGTACCCGTTCAGTGCAGATGTGCCCAGCATAGCCCTAAGTACACAGCACAGGATTCACAGTCAATTAAGCCTTTGGATAGAGAACCCACAGACATGGAAGGACAACTGTACACACACTGGACTAGTGTTAGCCTGTAAATGGAGTAAGACATATGCCATATACCATGAATGAACTCTGAGGACATTAGGCTAAGTTACAAAAGCTAGGTTACAAAAAGACAAAGCTAGAGAGATTGCTCAGTGGCTAAGCTTGTTAGCAAAGCCTGATAGCCTGGGTTTGATTCCCCAGTACCCATGTAAAGCCATATGCACAAAGTGGCACATGTTTCTGAAATTCGTTTGCAGTGTCAGGAGGCCCTGGCACACCCATATATTCTCTCTCTCTCTTTCTCTGTTGGCTTCTTTCTCTTTGCTTATCTCAAATAAATAAAAATATTTTTTAAAAAGAAAAGTGCTGTATGATTCCACTTATAGGATAGAGTCATCACATTCTCAGAGACAAGAAGTAGAACGGTAGTTACTGAGGGGAGGAGGGGCCTGGGGAATTGTTGTTTAACAGGAATAGAGTCTAAGAAGAAAAGTTCTGGAGATGGATTGCACAACAAAGTGAATGTGGGTTTTGCCACAACAAATAAGCACACACACAAGCATACATCCATACACATACATGCATGTGTACATACATACATACATAGATGGAGGAAAGCTGGGCAGGACATGCTTAGTGTCTATTTCTTTTTTTCTTTTTTTTTTTTTTTTTTTTTTAGCTTTTCAAGGTAGGGTCTCACTCTAGCCCAGGTTGACCTGGAATTCACTATGTATTCTGAGGGTGGCCTTGAACTTGTGGTGATCCTCCTACCTCTGCCTCCTCAGTGCTGGGATTAAAAGCATGCGCCACCACCCCCGGCTTATACTTAGCGTCTAGTTAGAGCTTGAAATGATTCATTTATAGAGCAATCAATTAGCTCAGTGGCAAAATGTTGTCCAGCAACATTCTACTGCTCAAGTCCTTATGTAGATAAGGCCAATTCTTTTTTTTTTTTCAACTTTAAATTTTTATTTATTTATTTAAGAGCGACTGAGAGAGAAAGAGGCAGAGAGAGACAGAATGGGCATGCCAGGCCTCCAGCCACTGCAAACGAACTCCAGACACGTGTACCCCCTTGTGCATCTGGGTGAGCCCTGGGGAGTCGAGCCTCAAACCCGGGTCCTTAGGCTTCACAGGCAAGTGTTTAACTGCTAAGCCATATCTCCAGCCCTCATCCAACTTTAAAAGTCCCCATAGTTTTTATCAATTTCAATGCTGTTCATATATCCCCATAGTCCAAGGTCTTCTGAGCCATAATACCAAAAATTAACCTCAAAAAAACCATAATTGCACAGAATAAACATTCACACTACAAAAGATGGCATTGGGCGTAGCAAAGAAACATTCAACCAATCCAAGATTTAAACAGGGCAAACATCAAACTGGGTAACTCCAAGTCCAATAATTCTAACCAGCAACAAGTGTCTGGAGTTCCAATTCTGCCCTCCAGCTAGGCTACTCACAGTCCTGGAAAAACTTCATCTGGGCAGGTAGCTCTCCTTGGCATCCATCTCATGGTCCTGGCATCTCCACTGGGTCTCCACTGCAACCCACGGTTCATCCTTATGGCACCATAGGGTCTCCATGCAGGCATCCAGCAAACCTGCTTCACACTGCCCGTGGACATTTCCAAAACACAAGACCATGTTGCAAACTCAATGACCCTCCCTTTCGTACATTTCTTATACTCCATAATACCAGGTAGGGTGCCAATTTGTTAATCTAGGGGGGGATAAAGCAGACAGAATAGTCCATCAAGCTGTCCTTGCAGCATTGCAAGGCATCTCTTAGGCCAAGGTTTCAAATCCTTCCACATTCCTCTTGAAAATCAGCTCCAAAAGGCCAAAGCCACACAGTCAGGTGTCTAGCAGCAATCCCACTTCTTGGTAACCACTTTACTATTGCAGTCTGGTTTGCATTGCTAGTAGAAATCACCTGACCACCGGCAGCTGAGCATGGTGGCACATATCTGTAATCCCAGCTCTGGGGTGGTGGAAGCCGGTAGATCAGACATTGATGGTATTCTCAGCTCCATAGCAAGTTCAAGGCCAGCCTAGGCTACATTAGATTCTGCAGCATTTCAGCAGTGGCTCCAGGAACCATGTGTACTTTATATATTTTTCATGCTTTTAAAAGTAATACCAGACCGGGCTTGGTGGCACACGCCTTTAATCCGAGCACTTGGGAGGCAGACGTAGGAGGATCATTGTGAGTTTGAAGCCACCCTGAGACACTGTGGAAGGTGTCTGTTGTGGGGTCCAGTGTCGCACAAGTAAGACCATTGACTCACGGAATGTGAGCCAAGTTTTACTGGGTAGAAAGAAAGAAAAAGAGGAAAGCTGGCACACTAGGTCTTTATCCCAGAGTTTGGGATCTCAAGATGCAGCCTCAATAAGGCCAATTCTTAAGTTTTTCAGGACTGGTTTCACATAGGAGAGCAGCCAGGAAGCTTATGTAAGGAAGTATGTAGACTCTATTAGCATTTGCAAATATTTTCTCTTCCTACTCACCACATCCTCCCAACGCCAGCCCTGAGGATAGAAGAGTTCCCTGCCTCCACATGTGAGTTGCTTGGGCCAATGGACATGTAGAAGTGTCAGGCTAATTCTAAGATCAGTCTTTGGGCTTGGCATGCTGTCACTCCCTCTCCAGCTCCTGCCACCTACTCTGATAAGAGGCTGCTCCAAACAGGGTCTTCTCTCAGTCCAGGTTTAATGGACACAGGAGAACCAAGCACAGCAGAATAACAGAGACCCAGAAATATTGCTATGAAGCTACCTTTACCATGGAAGCCATTGAGATTTTGGGACTTTACTCAGGTGAACTTTAGGGGTTTGCACCTCCTTCTTTTCCTTAGCAATATATCCTGGTCAATTTCTATGTCATTTAAATTTTCAAAGATATTGCTGGGCGTAGCGGTACACACCTGTAATTTTTCACAAATAGAACTTCAATAATGGTAAAGATGATCAGAAAGAAAATAAGAGAAAGACAAAATCTAACAAGGCATGAAGAAGTTGTATGGAAACCTACTTTTTTGGACAATGGCACATCCAGAAGCCATAGATGGTTACTAGAAAATTTTCAGCATCTAAAACAGGCTATCTTCCAGTGAGTTGTTCACCAAGGAGGTCCGTGATGCCCCAAAACATTACAGGCCTTTGCTGAGGCACTTGGTTTCCCACTAGAAATAGATGGTAAGACCCTATTGCTGAAGACCACATGCTTGGGCTGCAAGGCCACTGAGAAATCTTACTGGAGCCGAGCTGAAAACCTCCCTGTAGACCAGCTGACAGAAGCTGGAAAAAGCTATGCTGCATGCAGTTCCATGGGAAACAGAGAAGTCATCACTGGAGATAAGTAACAGTAGACACTGCATGCCTTAAGTTTGGCCAGCCAGGCCAAATGAGCCAATGGGTACAATAGTGGCATGTTTGCAATGGGGGAGACCGACCACTCTCTAATTGGACTGGAGGCCTGCTCCATGGAAGGGAATACATGCCTGATTCTGAAAACTTAATCAAAAGCCTAGGGCAGGGGAGGTCTTGTGCCCTAGGAGTGTAATATCTGCTAGTATCTGGCTAAATGCATATATTATGCTCACCAAACTGACATCAAAGTAAAAGACTGATTGAGAGGGGGAAGGGATTTGATGGATAGTAGAATTGTGAAAGGGAAAGGAATTATCATGGTTTATTGCCTATAATTATGGAACTTGTCAATAATAATAAATAAATAAATAAAAATTTTTTAAAAAAGGAAACAAGGGAAAGATACAGTGCTAATCTAGGAGGTCTGACATTGGAAAATTTTCTTTTATTTATTTTTTTAAATATTTATTTATTTGCAAGCAGAGAGAGAGAATGAGAGAGAGGGGAATGGCCATGTCAGGGCCTCTTGCCACTGAAAATGAAGTCCAGATGCATGAACCACTTTTTGCATCTGGTTTAGGTAGGTACTGGGGAATCCAACTCGGGTTGTCAGGTTTTATAAGTAAGCACCTTTAACCAATGAGCTATCTCCCTAAGCCCAAAATTTCCTCTTATAAGCCAATTTGACTAAGTTATGGGATGCCCAGACAACTGCAGGTAAAATACTGTTGCTTGATGTGCCTTTGAGGATGTGTTATAAATAATATGTGATTGGTAGACTGAGTAAACACGATTATTCTCACCAATGTAAGTGGACACCATCCAATCCACTGAGGACTAAAATTAAACAAGAAGGCAAAAGAGGGACAAAATTACTATTTATGTTTAAGCTGAGACATACATTCCTTCTGCCCCTGGATATGGTATCTTGGCTCTTTGGCTTTTACACTTAAGACTTATATCAGTAGCACCCCAATTCTCAAGCCTTATTATTATTATTAGGTTTTGTATTGTTTTTTGAGGTAGGGTCTCTCTCTAGCCCAGGCTGACCTGGAATTCACTATGTAGTCTCAGGGTGGCCTCGAACTCATGGCGATCTTTCTACCGCCGTCTCTCAAGTGCTAGGATTAAAGGTGTGAGCCAGCACGCCCAGCCAATTTTTTCTTTTTTTGTTTTTGGACGTAAGGTTTCACTCTAGCCCAGACTGACCTAGAATTTACTATGTAGTCTTGTGTCTCAGGGTAGCCTTGAACTCCCAGCAATCCTTCTACCTCTGCCTCCCAAGTGCTGGGATTAAAGGCGTGTGCCACCTCGCCTGGCTATTTTGGTTTTTCAAGATAGGGTCTCTCACTAGCCCTGGCTGACCTTGAATTCTCAGGCTGGTCTCGAACTAAACTCACCATGATCCTTCTATCTCTGCCTCCCAAGTGCCAGGATTAAAGGTGCACACCATCATACCCGGTATCCTCAAGCCTTCTCACTCTGTCTTAGCAACACCCCTGGCTACTGGTCTCCAGTTTGCAGACAGCAGACCTGCAAGGGACTTCTTGGTCTCCATGAATACATGAGCCAATCTCAATCCTCATCCTCCCTCCCTCGCTCTCTTTCCTTTTGACCTTGTCTATCGTATTGATTCTGTTTGTCCTCTAGACAATCCTGGCTCAGGTTAAACCCACAAATAAGCCAATTCCTCTCTCAGTCCCACAGTCTGCAACTGGGGTCTGGACTTTCCCTGACACTTATATTTGATATGTATTGTTCACTTGATCCATGTCATCTGTTGGGAGGAAGGGAGTGCTGGGGAAGTTGGATCCCAGTGAAACTTGCAGGGCAGGGAGGAGTTTTGTGTGCTTTCATTCACTATGGCCCAAATGCTGACTTTTAAAAATTATACAAGTAATATTTGAGTGCATTCTTTTTTTTTTTTTTTGAGGTAGGGTTTTATTCCAGCTCAAGCTGACCTGGAATTCACTAATGTAGTCTCAGGATGGCCTCGAACTCATGGTAATCCTCCTACCTCTGCCTCTGAGTGCTGGGATTAAAGGCGTGCACCACCATGCCCAACTTTAGTACATTCTTTTCACAAAAATTAGATCATTGAAAAAAAATTCCTCTTTACCCCATAATCAATTTCTCTTATTTTTATTATGTATGTTATTTTATTATATATGTATGTATGTATATTATTTTTATTATGTATGTATATTTATTTATTATTACATGTGTGTCAGTGTGTGCTAGGATGGAACCCAGGCCTTCTCACATGCTAGACAAATGCTTTACCACTGAGCTATACCTTCAGCTTCTATTTCCAGTTCCTTTCATTATACTTTCATAACTATTCATATCACCACAGGAAAATACACTATTTTTATGGTAGATTGCCATAAATCCATTGCCGCATTCTGCAGCTCCTTCCCATCCTATGCACAATTTGTCTGCATACTCCCAGGTACAAGACAACCAATAGCCCTGGAGCAGCTCCCAACAGAGGACAAAGAGAAGCTGCTGTATAGACAGCCTGGCTCCCAAGAACCAACGATGACTCAGGAGCGTGTTCTGCACCATCTCCCTGGGGTTGCCAGCGAGACCAAGCTCTGCCCGAGTGATGATGTGTTCAATCACATCCTTACCAGCTGCCCTCCCTCCTCTGTTTCACTTCCCCCTCCATGCCTGCCTATTTAAAGTGCTTGCATTTGAATCCTTACTGCAGGGTCAACTGGGGATCCCAAACCAAGAAACTTCCCAAGATGTGGTTTGGTTGTAAGCTCAGACACAGCTCTTAGACCAAGGTCAAGGTCATCATGATGAAATCATGATGAAATGCCAGACAAAAGAAGCTTCAAGTCAATTTTAATAGGTAGTTCCTGGCTTGTCAATCACAGATGCTCTCACAGACTTTAAAGTAGGAGGGACGTGGACCACAAAAAGCAGAGGTGTGCGTGTAGCTCAGATAGAGTTCTGGCTCCAGCCTAACAACAGTTCCCAACACGCTCACAGCTCCCAGCCTTCAACTTTCAAACAACCAGCCCAGCTAACACACTAGTCAATTAAACAGTACATGGAGCATCAGATTCAATGCAAACAAAGGATGTGATCTGTGGCCTTGGTAATTCACAATCAGTGCAGAATCCAAAGAGATCTCAAAATGAACTCAGCAAAACTTGTAGCCAACCCTGGAACATTGTGCAGATTCAGGAAACAATGGGGTTTTAGTTACCTTCTCAATAACACCTGGCCAAAAGCGACTTGATGGGAGGAAAAGTTTTTCTTTGGCTTACAATCTGAAGGGGGAGCTTCATGATAGCAGGGGAAAGATGGTAGAGCACAGGCTGGACATCATCTCCTTGCCAATAGCAGGTGGACAACAGCAGCAGGAGAGTGAACCAGGCTCTGGCAAGGGGAGCTATAGCACCCCAAAACCTGCTCCTAACAACACACCTCCTTCAGCAAGATTCCACCTCCAAGCTGCCAACAACCAAGCATACAAAATGTATGAGTTTGTGGGGGTGGGGCATCTGATTGAAACCACCAGAGATGGGGTTATTGAAAGCCTCAGGGGAGTTCCCAATGGCCAGGTTGCAATACAAACAACAAAATAAAGACTCCATCAGGCTATAACCCACAGAAGAAAATAAATATTCATGAGTGCACACTAACATGAATACATACTTGACTAAATAAATTGACGGAGGAGTGACAGCTCTCCTTTGCAAGGGAAATCCAATCAGCCAGCATGGAAGGAAGAGGGAAGGAGAAAATCAGCATTAGGCAAATCTCAGTGCCAGTTCCTGCAGACAAGATCTGCCCAGGAGGGAATTCATGCCTGGGCCTGAAAACTGGTCAAAAGCCTATGGCTGGGAGGGTCACAAACCCTAGGGTCTTCATTGTTGTCTGACTACATGAACATTTATGCCCACCAGAATGCCCTCTAAAAACTTATATCTATGCATATATATTAGTGCTGCTCTTACTTTTTGTTTGTTTGTTTGGGTTTTTCAAGGTAGAGTCTCCTTCTAGCCCAGGCTGACCCAAAATTTACTATGCAATCTCAGGGTGGCTTTGCATGCGCCACCAAGCCTAGCTGATAAAAAGATTTTTCTAAGGATACTTAATAGGTTGATATTGTATATATGTAAGTACAATGATTGTAATGGGGAGGTAATATGATGGAGAATGGAATTTCAAAGGGGAAAGTGTGGGGGTGGGGAGGGAGGGAATTACCATGGGATATTTTTATAATCATGGAAAATGTTAATAAAAATTTTTAAAAATTTCAAAAATAAATAAAAATAAAAATAAAGTAAAAAAATTTTTTTTAAAGTAGGAGGGGTAGCTGGGCGTGGTGGTGCATGCCTTTAATCCCAGCACTCAGGAGGCAGAGGTAATAGGGTTGCCGTGAGTTCAAGGCCACCCTAAGACTCCATAGTGAATTCCAGGTCAGCCTGGACCATAGTGAGACACTACCTCGAAACCCCCCCCCCCAAAAAAAAGTAGGAGGGGTGCCGGGCGTGGTGGCACAAACCTTTAACCCCACTCAGGAGGCAGAGGTAGGAGGATCACCAGGAGTTCGAGGCCACCCTGAAACTACATAGTAAAAACCCATATATATATATTCATTCTATTTGCAAGCAGAAAGAGAGAGAAGAGAGAACAGGCATGCCTCCAGATGGCCTCCAAATGCTGCAAATGAACTCCAAATGGACACACCATTTTGTGATCTGGTGTTATGTGGGTAAGCACCAGGGAATCAAACTCAGGTTGTTAGGCTTTGTAGGCAAGCACCTTAACCACTGAGCCATTTCTCCAGCCCACTTTTATTTACTTATTTATTTATTTATTTATTTATCTGAGGTAGAGTATCAATCTAGCCCAGGCTGACCTGGAACTAACTCTCTAGTCACAGGTTGGTCTTAAACTCACAGTGATTCTCCTACCTCTGCTTCTCAAATGCTGGGATAAAGGTATGAGCCATCATACCCAGTGTCATATTTATTAATTTATTTATGTTTTCTGAGGTAGGGTCTCGCTCTAGCCCAGACTGACCTGGAATTCCCTCTATAGTCTCAGGCTGACCTTGAACTCACAGTGATCCTCCTATCTCTGCCTCCCAAGTGCTGGGATTAAAGGTATGCACCACCACACTCAGCTCATTTTTATTTTTTTAAATGTTATTTTTATTTATTTATTTATTTGACAGAGAAAGAGGGAGAGAGAGAATGGGTGCTCCAGGGCTTCCAGCCATTGCAAAAACTGCAGACATGTGCGCCCCCTTGTGCATCTGGCTAACGTGGGTCCTGGAGAATGCCTTAACTGCTAAGTCATCCCTCCAGCCCTCATTTTTATTTTTTAAAATACTTTTTTATTTATTTGTAAGCAGAAAGATACAGACATATACACACAAACAGAGTGAGTATGGACATGCCGGGGCCTCTGGCCACTGCAAGAGAACTCCAGGTTGCACGGGCCACTTTGTGCATCTGGCTTTACGTGGGCACTAGGAAATAAAACCCAGGTTGTCATGCCCATAGGCAAGTGCCTTAACCACTTAGCCATATCTCCAGGCCCCTGCTCTTACTTTTAGTTAGAGAAGTCTTGCTTTTCATATTGCAGTGACCATTGGAGACTCAAAATTCATCAAAGTACTAAGAAGAATTAACAGTGGAATGGATTTGTAATACTTTCCTAAAGTACAAATTTAAAGGAAAAAGCAATCTTTCCTTTCTAGTTTCTCAGCAGTATCTTTACTATTTGTGTTGGACAGTGCTGGAAACCAGGGCAACAGATCTCAAAATATTTTGAAATGTGGAAGAGGAGACGTCAGGGCTGAAGCATGCTGTCTTTGAAACTACTCCCTAATGCTGGGGGAAGGCCAACTCACAAAATCCCAGCTGAACGGATATGGCAGAAAAAGATGCTGGAGTCTGGCCTTCCCTTGCCAGCAGCATTGGTGCGTCCAGTTCAGGTCCCCAGGCCTGTGTCCTGGCATTGGTCAAGGCCAGGATCTGACTCTTCAGAGGGTGAAGTGCACATCTGTTTTAAACCACATGTGCATTGTCACAACCTTTCCATGGCGGGTGCAAATTTAGATGCAGGACCAGTGCTAGAGCCAGGAGTAGCCAGGGGTGTTCAACATGTTCTGAGAGCAGGGCTTCTTCTTCCCCCCTCCTCTTTCTTTTTCTTCTCTCTCTCTCTCTCTCTCTTTTTGAGACAGAGTCTCAGTCTAGCCCAGGCTAAACTGGAACTCACTCTGTATAGTCCAAGCTGGCCTGAAACTCACAGTTATCCTCCTACTTAAGCCTCCTGGGATTAAAGGCATGAGCTACAAAGCTGGGTTTGAGAAGGGCTTCTTAAACTTTTCCCATTATGACCTTTTCTTGTAAATTTTTAAAGTCATTTTCATGTGTGTATGTTTATGTACATATGTGTGTGTATATGTGCATGTAGCAGATTCTCTTGACACTGCAAACAAATGCCCATCTGGCTTTACATGGGTGACTGGGGAATTGAACCCAGACCATCAGGCTTTGTAAGCAAACACTTTTAACTGTTGAGCCATCTCCCCAACACCTCACCTGAGAAACTTTTTTTTATTTATTTTTATTTATTTGAGAGCAACAGAGACAGAGAGAGAGAGAGAGAAAGGCGGGGGGAAGAGGCAGAGAGCAAGAGAGAGAATGGGCATGCCAGGGCTTCCAGCCACTGCAAAGGAACTCCAGACGCATGCGCCCCCTTGTGCATCTGGCTGACGTGGGTCCTGGAGAATCGAGCCTTGAACTGGGGTCCTTAGGCTTCACAGGCAAGCACTTAACCGCTAAGCCATCTCTCCAGCCCTCATCTGAGAAACTTCTATGTGACCCTGGATATCTAGGTATACATTTAAAATATGTATACATGAGACTCGATTCCCCAGGACCCACGTTAGCCAGATGCACAAGGGGGCGCACGCGTCTGGAGTTTGTTTGCAGTGGCTGGAAGCCCTGGTGCACCCGTTCTCTCTCTCTCTCTCACTCTCTCTCGGTCACTCTCAAATAAATAAAAAATAAAAAACAAAAAAATATATTTTTAAAATATGAATACACAGACTGGAGAGATTGCTCAGTGATTAAGGCTCTTGTATGCAAAACCTAACAACCCAAGTTTGATTTTCAGTACCCACGTAAAGCCAGATACACAAAGTGTTACATGCATCTGAAATTCACTTGCAGTGGCTAGAGGCCCTAACACACCCATTCTCTCTGTCTCTATTGTCTCCATTTCACTCTCTCTGCTTGTAAATAAATAAATAAATATTTTCAAAATGTATATATAAGCTGTGCATGGTGGCACATGCTTTTAACCGCAGCATTCAAGAGGCAGATGTAGGAGAATCACTGTAAGTTTGAGGCCAGCCTGGAACTATACAGTGAATTCCAAGTCAGCCTAGGCTAGAGCAAGAGCCTACCTCAAAAAAACAAAAAAGGGACTGGAAAGATGGCTTAGGAGTCAAGACATTTGCCTGCAAGGCTTAAGGACCCAAATTTGATCCCCCAGTACCCATGTAAGCCTCATGCACAAGGTAGTGCATGAATATAGCATTCATTTGCAGTGGACTGGTACCCATTCTCTCTTTTCTCTACCTCTTTCTCTCTCAGATAAATAAATAATAAATTAAAATTAAAAAAATATGTATACAAATCAAATATTTACTAAAGATGAATCATAAGGAACTTTATTCTAAAACAATTAATTATTTGGTATACATACCATTTATTAAAGATGAAACCAAATTTGTAAACTAATGAAATGGATGTGCTTGCTTATTTTTACATAAAGAATTAAATCTTGGGGCTGGAGAGATAGCTTAAAGTTAAAGTTAGTTAAAGTGCTTGCCTACAAAGCCTAACAACCTAGGTTTGATTCCCCAGTACCCACGTGTGGTGGATTGATTCAGATGCCCCCCATAAACTTAGATGTTCTGAATGCTGATAGCAATTTGGGAATTAAAGCCTCCTGGAGGCAATGTATTGTTGGGGGCAGATTATAGTTGTTATAGCCAGTTTTCTCTTGCCAGTGTTTAGCACACTTTCCTATTGTCCATCTGATGTTGGCCAGGAGGTGATGTCCACTCATGCCATCATTTTCCCCTGCCATCAGGGAGCTTCCCCTCTGTAAGCCAAAATAAACTCCTTTTCCCCCCACAAGCTGCTCTTGGTTGGGCATTTTCTGCCAGCAATGCCAACTTGATGTCAACAGTAAAGTCGGTACTGAGAAGTAGAATCATTGCTGCTAGAAACCTGACTGTATGGTTTGGGCCTTTTGGAACTTTTTTTTTTTTTTTAACTTTTATTCACTTACTAGAGAAAGAGGAAGAGAAAGACAGACAAATAGAATTGGCACAGTAGGGCCTTCAGCTGTTGCAAATGAACTCCAGACATATGCACCACCTTACACATCCTGCTTATGCGGGTCCTGGGGAATCAAACCTGAGTCCTTTGGTTTTGCAGGCAAACTCCTTAGTCTCTAAGCCATCTCTCCAGCCCTGAGAGGAATGTGGGAGTATTTGAAATCTTGGCCTAAGAGATGCCTTGCAGTGCTGTAAGTACAGCTTGATGGACTATTCTGGCCAGCATTGAAAGACCTGAATGCAGTAAGAACTATGGACTGTGAAATTTGGCTTATGAGTGTGAGAAACAGCTTTGCCCGGACTGGGCAACAAGCAGTTTGTGTGAGAAGCTTGCTGCATTCTGCCTGCCTATGTTCCGAGAACTTGTGCAGGGTTGCGCTGCATAGAAATGGGCTGGTATAGGCTGGAAAGATGGCTTAGTGGTTAAGGTGTTTGCCTGAAAAGCTGAAGGATCCCAGTTCAATTCTCCAGGACCCACATAAGCCAGATGAACAAGGGGGCACATGCATCTGGAGTTCATTTGCAGTGGCTGGAGGCTCTGGTGCGCCCATTCTCTCTCTCTCTCTCTCTCTCTCTCTCTCTCGTTTTCTCTGCCTCTTTCTTTCTCTCAAATAAATAAATAAAATACATATTTTTTTTAAAAAAAGAAATGGGCTGGTATGAGTAGAGGGATATGGCACAGAAATGAAATCTTTGGGCTGAAACTTCTGCCCATTCAGCTGCTGTATGAGAGATTACAACCATTGAGATTAGGGCAGCTAATTTGCATTGGGACAACACGAAGAATGCAGAGTCTTTTGAAGGGGACTGAATGCTGAAGGAGTGTTCTGTTCTTCAAAGTCTGCCTTATTCCTCCCTGAATTAACAAATTGGTGATCCTCCTGGTACTATGGAGCATAAGAAATGCAGGAAAGAGGGTCATTGAGTTTGCAACATGGTTTTGTATTTTGGAAATGGCCATGGGCATTGTGAAGCAGGTTTGCTGGTTGCCTGCATGGAGACCCCATGGGGCCATGAGAATGAACTGTGGCTTGCAGTGGAGACCAGAGCTGCCACACTGGGTGAAGTTTCCTGGACTGTGTGTGAGTAGTCTAGCTGCAGGGGCAGAATTGGAACTCCAGAGACTTGTTACTGGCTAGAATTATCAGACCTGGAGACTTGTCACAGACTAGAGTTGTTGGACTTGCAGCTACAGGGTTTGATGTTTGCCCTATAAATCTTGTATTGGATGAATATTTCTTTGCTATTTCCAATGCCATTTTTTGCAGTGTGAATGTTTATTCTATGCCATTATGGATTATTGGGGGGGGTAATTACAGCTCAGCTGAAAGACTTTAGACTATGGAGATGTTTGAATATAATCAGCATTGATAAAAACTATGGGGACTTTTAAAGTAAATTACTGCATTTTACATCATGGATGGTTATCAGTTTGTGGGGGCCATGGGCAGAATGTGGTGGTTTGATTTAGGTGTCCCTTATAAACTTAGGTGTTCTGAATGCTAGGTCCCTAGCTGATAGCAATTTGGGAATTAAAACCTCCTAGAGGCAGTGTGTTGTTGGGGGCAGGCTTATGGGTATTTCAGCCAGCTTTCTCTTGCCAGTGTTTGGTACACTCTCCTGTTGCTGTTGTCATCTGATGTTGGCAAGGAGGTGATATCCACCCTCTGCTCATGTCATCATTTCCCCTTACCATCATGGAGCTTCCCTTCAAGTCTATAAGATAAAATAAACTCTTTTTTTTTCCCCACAAGCTGCTCTTGGGTGTTTTCTGCCAGCAACACAAACCTGACTGCAACACCATGTAAAGCCAGATTCACAAGGTGGCACATGCATCTAGAGTTCATTTACAATAGTTGGAGGCCCTGACATGCCCATTCTCTCTCTGTCTCCTCTCTGCTTGCAAAAAAAATTTTTTTAATTTAAAAAAAGAATTAAATCTTGCCAGATGTGGTGGCACACACCTTTAATCCCGGCACTCCAGCCTCAAACTGTGAGCTTGAAGCCAGCCAGAGACTACATACTGAGTTCTAGGTCAGCCTGGGCTAGAGTAAGACCCTAACTCAAAAAACCAAACACCAGCTGGGCGAGGTGGTGCACACCTTTAATCCCAGTACTCAGGAGGCAGAGGTAGGAGGATCGCCATGAGTTCAAGACCACCCTGAGACCACACTGTGAGTTCCAGGTTAGCCTGGGCTAGAGTGAGACCCTACCTCAAAAAGAAAAAGGTTATAAGCATGAGCTATTGCCAACCTTTGGCTGAGTATTCCATATTGTATGATATATAACTTCAGTGCTTCTTTAGAGTTGATTGATATTCTGATTATATGACCATCAATGCTTCTCTGTTTATTTTTTGCTGGGATAACCTGTCAATTGATGGGAGTGGGGTGTTGAAGTCACACACTACAACTGTATTTGTTGTTATCTGTGACCTTAGTTCTAATAGCATTTGTTTGATGAAACCTTGGTTTCCTACCTAAAAAATGGGAGATTAATTGCAGAAGCAACTATACTCTCTGCAGTTCCCATCATCAAAATGCAGGGGTTTTTTTTTTGGTTTTTTTTTGTTTGTTTGTTTTGGTTTTTCGAGTCTTGCTCTAGCCCAGCCTGACCTGGAACACACTATGTAGTCTCAGGGTGGCTCAAACTCATGGCGCTCCTCCTGCCTCTGCCTACCAAGTGCTGTGATTAAAGGCATGTATCATCACACCCAGCTCTTTTTCCTCTTTTTTTTTTTTTTTTTAAATTTGTTTGCAAGCCGAGAGACAGAGGGAAGAGAGACAAACTGACAGAGAATGTACACACCAGGGCCTCTATCAGTTACAAAGGAACTCCAGGTATATGTGCCACTTTGTGCATCTGGCTCTCTGCGGTGGGTATTAGCAAATCAAATCCAAGCCATCAGGCTACCAGCAAGCACCTTCAACTGCTGAGTCATCTGCCCAGTCCCCCTCCAAACCTAGTTTATCTTCTCCTGGACTTCCCTTGAGATGCCTTGTTAATAGAATGCAGCAAAAGGGATTATGTGCCTATTTGGAACCTACCAGAAGGGCCCTGCAGCTTCCCTTACTCTCTCTGAGCCCTGCCCAGCTGTTACGAAGATGAGCATGAGCCCAGCCCAGACTGCTATAGTGGTGAGTGCTCACAAGAAGCAAACCCCTGCCATCTCAGGAGGCCACTCTAAGCCAGCCAGCCCCAGCAGACCTACTCATGACCTATGAGTGAGCTGAACCGAGAACTGCCCGGTGGAGCAAGACAGTGGTTTGCTATGCAACAAACGAGAAACTATACACGCCTCCCCACGTTTAAAGACAAGATACAGGCAAGCTCTCTGGCCTTCCCTGTTGTCTATAAGGGAGGAAATGTTTGTTTTCGTTCATGATTTCAGAGGGTTCAACCTCACTTTCTATTTATTCTGTTCCCTTTCAAGCCTGAAGACAGAAGTAAGTCCTTCTGATAACACTTGGAGATGGGCCCACTGGATTCTTAGAGCAGACTTTACTCACAGATTTTTCTTCTAGCAACTGCCCATTGCTGGGAGCTAGGGACTGTTTTCCTTTGTCCTGTCACTTTTATGAAATGCATCCTTGTTTGCTAGATAGAAGCCACATTTGTAACCTACTGCCTGGGGTTGCTTTCCACCTGTCTGATGTGCACAGCCTGAATTGAACTCACTGTATTCTTCTCTTGTTAATAATCACTTTTGTCATACAATTCTGTCTCAACTCTGACAAAGAAACAAATTCCCCACTACTAACAGCTAGCAGATATCTACCACATTAAACATGACCCCACTCATAACAACAACTTCTGCTCATTTTCTTTCCTCTGCCCACACAGCCCTTCACCAAATTCTATCTGCCTTTGTTCCTCACTGCCCATGTCTTTCTGCTCAGAGGGTGCTTCCCTGGATGGTCTATATAAAATAACAGTTTCTGGGCTGGAGAAATGCACTTACCTGCAAAACCTAAGGACCCAGTTTCAATTCCCCAGTAATCATGTAAAGCCAGCTGCACAAGGTGGTATATGCATCTTGAGTTCATTTGTATTGACTAGAGGCCCTGGTACACCCATGTTCTCCCTCCCTCTCTGCTTGCAAATATACATACATACATACATACATACATACATACATACATACATACATATATATTTTCAAACTTAACAGTTTCTGTCTGTCATGGCTCAACTTGACTGAATCTAGAATCAATAGGAAACATCTCTGATCATGTCTGGACACTCCTTTTGTGTTCACAGGAACCCTCTCTTGTTTCTTTACAGTGTGGCAGAGCAGTTTGAATGATGCTAACGCCTAAGAGTCTGAACCTAAAGGAGTAACCATGAAGGCAGGAAACAAAAACTGTTAAACTGCAACAGGGAAGCAATGAAATGAGAAAGGCCATTAACTCAAGTCTCAGCGATTCCATACTCTGATTTTGACCACACTGCTTTCTGCTCAGACCTTCTTGAGAAAAAATAAAAATAAACTCTGTAGCCTACTCCCTTTATTATTCTGTGAAGTGTTAAATTCAAGAAGAATCTATCTTGGGGGCTGGAGAGATGGCTTAACGGTTAAGGTGTTTGCCTGTGAAGCCTAAGGCCAAAGTTCAATTCCCCAATACCCATGTTAAGCCAGATGCACAAGGTGGCGCATACATCTGGAGTTTGTTTATAGTGGTGTGCCCACTTTCTCTGCTTTTCTCTCTCTCTCAAAATAAAGAAGCAAATATAAAACTATTTTTGACAGGCGTGGTAGCATATCTTTACTCCCAGTACTTGGGAGGCAGAGGTAGGAGGATCCCCGTGAGTTCTTTTTATCTAGGTATGTATTTTGATGTGTGTATATGCACTCATGTTCATGTATGCAAAACAGAGGACAACTTCCAGGTATTCTTTGCTATCCACCTCATTTTAAGGTAGGGTCTCTTTATTTTTCACTTCTGATTGCTAGGCTAGCTGACCTACAGGCTTGTTTTTTTTATATTTTGGTTTTTCAGAGTAGGGTCTCACTCTAGCCCAGGCTAACCTGAAACTATGTAGTCTCAGGGTGGCCTTGAACTCATGGCAATCCTACTACCTCTGCCACCTGAGTGCTGGGATTAGACATGTGCCACCATGCCTGGCTCTTTTCCTTTTTAATATTTGTTAGAGAGGGAAAAACAGAGAAAGAATGGGTACACCAGGGCCTCTAGCCACTAAACTCCAGACTCATGTGTCACCTTGTACATCTGGCTTAAGTGGGTACTAGGGAATCAAACCTTAGGCTTCATAGGGAAGTGCCTTAACCACTAAGCCATCTCTCCAGGCCCAATTTTTCTTTTTGACACAAGGCCTCACTTTAGTCCAGGTTAATCTGGAGCTCACTGTGACCCAGGCTAGCCACAAATATAGCAATCCTTCCACCTCCACAGCCTGTGTGCTGTTAAATGGTATGTTGGGATTAGAGACACCTGTGACAGGAACTAGCTTTTCATGGATTCTGGGAATCCAAATGTAGGTACTCATGCTTGCACAGTAGGCACTTTACCCATCTCCTCAGCCTCTCAAGAGTATTTCTCAGTGGTTTAGCACTTGCCTAGCACATACAAGGACCTGGGTTCTACGCCCAGCATGGCAAAAAAAAAAAAAAAAAAAAAAAAAAAAAAAAAAAACCCAAAACACTTCAAATGACACTTATTGATCAGGGGGGTTGCCACCTCCTCTTGCCAACCAACACATTTCCTACCTCTGGACTTTGCAAAAATAAATCTCTCTCCTTGGTTGGCCAGCCAACAGGAAAGCTGCCCCTTCCTCAAGCCAGGGAGTGGCTTCGACTGTTGAGGATGCAATGAGACAAGAGCCATGAGCAAATTACAAAGGAAAAGCAGCAGGCTGGAAAGCCTTTCATTAACTCCACTAGCTGAGAAAGAGGCCCAGTCAAGGGATAAAACCTTAACAGCAAGTTATTACTTACATGGTGAGAGGGTGACTGAGGGCCCTTCCAAAGCCCAGAGGGTACTGCCTGGCCTCCTGGTCAGGCCCTGTCCCCTCATTGTAGGGATCCCAAGGAAATCAGATTGTCCCATTTCTTGATCCTGGGCTCCCTCCTTCCCTCTCTGCCTTTCCCTAATATTTAAAAGAATAGTTTAAAATTTGGGGGCATGGAAGGAACTGGAGTGGAGGCCCTGAGGGTCATTAGGGTGTTTAGAAACAAAGAACTGGAATACAAGAGGGGAGATCAGAAGGTCAAGGACTTCCAGTTATACTTGCTAACAAACCACTCCACACCAAATGCATGAAACCGCTGCATTACAACCCAAGCATTTGTGGAGTCCAGACAGGGCAGAATGGAGTAACTGGTCTCTGTTGAAGGCTTCTGTTTGAAAAATGTGGGTGCCTCAAGAGGTAAGCATTCACATGCCTAGACGAGTTCACGATGTAGTTCAG
This sequence comes from Jaculus jaculus, assembly GCF_020740685.1. Classification (NCBI taxonomy): domain Eukaryota; kingdom Metazoa; phylum Chordata; class Mammalia; order Rodentia; family Dipodidae; genus Jaculus; species Jaculus jaculus. Next base: position 99,805,274 of record NC_059109.1, read on the forward strand.
TGGCAGAGTATGTGCTTAGCAGGTATGAGGTCTTGGGTCTTTTTCATGTGTGTTCACATATATGGGTATGTGTGCATGTGTGTAGAGGACAAATGTTGAGGTCAGGTGTTTTCCTCTATTGCTCTTTATTGAAATAAAAACCACTCCTTTAAACCCACTGCTAAGCAATTCAGCTTGCTCTTAAAATTCCTGAGTACTGCTCATAATTATTGGAGGGCCACCATGCCCACCTAGCAGCAGGGATCCAAACCTGGGTTCAAAGGCTTTAATCCCCAGTACAGATCATGTACATATGCACACAAAGAAGAGACCCAATACCTACTTGGCCACTTCTGACAATTCAAATGTAAATAAATGAAAATTAAAGACAGGCATGGTGGCTCACGCCTTTAATCCCAGCACTCAGGCCAGCCTGAGACTACATAGTGAATTCCAGGTCAACCTGAAGTACAGTGAGACCCTATCTTGAAAATATATGACATTTAAGCTTTGGTTCCTCAGTTACACCAGCCACATTTCAGATCCTCAGTGTAGAACTAACTGGCAGACTTGACAAAAGCTGGTGCAGTGGTGCACGCCTTTTATCCTAGCAATTGGCAGTCAACTGTCTCCCTGCCCAGTATTCCTTTCCAGCTGGCACCTAGCTGTTAGTCAAGAGGGGAATTGGATTCCTTTTGCCAGAAACAGCAAAATCACATCATGGTAGGGTGTACAAACTGGTAAGTATTGCTGTGGACACCTTTAACAAGAATGTCAAGATGCTGGGAGTGGTGATGCATGCCTTTAATCCCAGCACTCAGGAGGCAGAGGTAGGAGGATCAAGGCTACCCTGAGACTACATAGTGAATTTATTCCAGGTCAGCCTGGACCAGGGAGAGACCCTACCTTTAAATATATATATATATGTGTGTGTGTGTGTGTATAGAGTTCATCTGCAGCAGCTGGAGGCCCTGATGCATCCATATTCTCCTTTCTTCCCTCCTTCCCTCTCTGCCTTTCTCTTTCTAATATTAAAAAAATATATACTTTAAAATTTGAGGGGATGGAAGTAACTGGAGTGGAGGCCCTGAGGGTCATTAGGGTATGTGTGTATATATATATATATATATATTGGGAGAGGGAGGCAGCAAAGCAGGTAGGGCCTTTGAACACTGGGAAGACTTTGGCTATTAGCCTAACCTTATTGTGTTAAAATACGATCCCTTTAGATGCTGTGTGAAGATTTAAGGGGTGTGGTAGTCACTCATCCCCAAATGTGAGGCAAGTCAGTTTCAGCACTCCAACCTCCCCAGATGGCAAGGGATGCTTGACTGTGCAGAAGGGGTCAAGGGGTCACAAAGTACTGCAAACATCAACCAAAATTTAAAATATTTTTTATTTATTTACATATTTTGATAGTGAGCAAGAGGAAGAGAGGCAGATAGAGATTGAGCATGTCACAGCCTACAGCCACTGCAAATGAACTCCAGACACATGCAACACCCTGTGCATCTGACTTGCGTGGGTACTGGAGAATCAAATGTGTCCTTAGGGTTAGTATGCAAGCACCTTAAATGGAGTGCCCTTCACACATGGCGACTCCTTTTAGTGTTTATAAATAAGGTTAGGAGATATGGACAGGAGGCAGGTATTAAAATGGCAAGGTTTAAATGCAGTTTGTCAGCACAACAGTTAAAACACAACACTATGCAACATGATTTATTATTTTATTACATACTTTATTAAAAAAATCAAAAGGCCAAAATACACATATCCTACCATCAGGGAGGGAGTGGAGTTCACATCTCTTATTTTAGATGTTGGACATGTTATATAAAGCAAACTGTATTTTGTTTTTATGCATAACTCTGGATTCTTATTTCAACTCAAGTACTTCTATACCTACTACAAAAATGGAGGTGCAAAGGGCATAAAGATAAATGCTCTTCTTGCTGTACAAACATCAGATGGCTAAAGAACCTTAAAGCAGTTATTTGTTTTGATTTGTACCTCTGCCCAAGAGAATTGATCGTAGATACGGGCACCGAACTGGTGAAAGACAGGCCAGGTGATTGCTCCTAGTTTCCAGAAGGCGCGTGGTCTCTCAAACCCTTTCTTAGAAATAACAAACTATTGAAGAATCCAGTATTTACACTCCGTCCACATGAAGTATTAACTAATCAAATGCATAAAGGAGATTATTACGTCCAAGTAGCATGCAATGAAAATATTTTTTAAACCAACATGGTTAAGAGTTAAGATTTTAGAAATCAAAATATTTATTCACATGATTTTAAACTAAAGTAAAAATTATTTTTCTTTTGTGGTAATTTAAGTGCAAGTGACGCCAATTTCACCTTCATTTCCTGCAGAGTGAAGGTCAATCAGTTGTTCTTGAACAAATCAATGCAGCTCTGCAAAAGGGAGACATTGTTCTGGGGAAAGCCAAGGAAGAAACCATTATCAACAATGAAACACTCTAGAATCTAAGAATTATTATATGTTTAAAAGTGGAACAGAAGGGGCTGGTGAGATGGCTCAGCAGTTAAGGCACTTGCCTGCAAAGCCATAGGACCCAGGTAAGAGCCAGACACTGAAGAGGGCACAAGCATCTGGAATTCATTTGCAGTGGCTGGAGGCCCTGGTGTGCCCATTGTCTATCTCTTTCAAATATGTAATATATAAATAAATATATTTTTAAAAAAGGAGCCGGGCATGGTGGCACACACCTTTAATCTCAGTACTTGGAAGGCAGATGTGGAAGATCACCATGAGTTTTTGAGACCACCCTAAGATTACAGTGAATTCCAGGTCAGCCTGAGCTAGAGTAGACCCTACCTGGAGGGGGGAGGGGGACGGGACACTAGTCTAGCTAAACTGCTGACCACGAGTTCCAAGCCAAAAAGGTAGTGGTCACTACTGCAACCACTCTGCCCTCCCAACACAATCATGCCAATTCTGCTTAAATGCCTTGCACCGTGAAGCTAAGGGCTGTGAAAGACTACACTAAAAGTTGCTGAAAATCAGTGAAACCACAAGTAATACTCCCAAGTGATTGATTGTGCAAAAACTGCTGCATAAAATTCTTATTTTAAAGTTATTTACAAAAATTTGCCAGGTGTAGTGAGTGGCACATGCCTTTAATCCCAGCACTCGGCAGGAAGAGGTAAGAGGATCACTGTGAGTTGGAGGCCACCCTAAGAATACAGAATGAATACCAGGTCAACCTGGTCTAAAGGGAAACCCTACCTTGAAATCCCACCCCACCCCCCAAAAAACAAAAATTAGAATGCCCAAAACATTATGAGTATGATTCATCTGTTGTGCTTCTTTTACAAACACATTCTAATCATATGTTACAGTTGAACTGACAAAATTAGGTTGTAGTCAAAGAAACTAAAACTATATCCAGGTGCTGGGGATAGCTCAGTCGGCAAGTGCTTCCTACTAGCGTGCATGAAGCCCTGGGTTCTAACCCAACCCCTCAGGTCACACAGCTGTATTCCCAGCACTGAGAATGTGGGTATAAATAGGACCAGAAGGTGAAGGTCATCCTTAGCTAAAGACCCTGTCTGAATGAAGTCTATCTCCTCTTACCAAAGCTCATAGTCAGTGAGTCTCCATTCCACTTGCTTTGGTTTTTTTCAAGTAGGATCTCACTCTAGCCCATGAAAACCAGAAATTTACTCTATTGTCTCAGACTGGCCTCAAATTCACAGCAATCCTCCTACCTCAATCAAAGGCATGTGCCACCATGCCTAGGCCTCATCCCACCTCTAAAGGATCTTCTTCCCTGCAGTAGCCACTGAGGTGGATGGCCTGTACCAAACTAGACCACATTCCAAAAGGGAACTGAGGCACCCAAAAAACTACCCAAAGAGGCCTTCTTTCACACTGTTTTTATTGTTCTTTTTGCTGGGATGGGGGGAGAGGAAGGGGAAGAGACAGGGAAGATATGGGAGGAAACCAAGACCAAATCCAGATCCTCATAGCTGCTAGGGAAATGCTCTACCACTGACCCTTCACCCTCCCCAATTCTGATCTGATTATAGGCATCCAAAATTCTTAACTCATAAAACTAAGTATGAGGCCTATTCTGTTTCTGTGAGTCGGGCTAGTCATTAAATACACACCATTATTTTCTTGCCCTGAGTGATGACAGGCATATACATGATTCAGAAGAACTTTCTAAGAAATTATCAGAGTAGGTTATAGGCAGAGTGGCCTGCCAAGCCTGGTTGAGGAAGGAATCTTCCATCTACTAGTTACTTCATGGAGTCAAAAGTCCAATAAGAAGTAAGGCAGGGGGAAAAAGCCCCTTAGAATTTGTTGGCTGAGCTGGAAAGATAGCTTGGCATTTAAGGCGTTTGTGTGCAGAGCCAAAGGACATAGGTTTGATTCGGCAGTACCTAGGTTAAGCCAGATGCAGTGACACATACATCAGGAGTTTGTTTGCAGTGGTTGGAGACCCTGATGCACCCATTCTCTCTCAAATAAATGGGGATAGGGAGATAGCTCAGAGATTAAAGAAACCCACATGCAAGCGACCTGGAATGCCCATATTCACTCTCTAATTTTTTTTTAAAGTTTCTGACTTATTTTGAAGACATCACTCACTCTGGCGTGCTTTATTTCCAGTTCAGACATTTCAATTAGATTCTTTCTAAATGCTGCCACTCTCTTCCGTTTGAAATTCACCAGCTCTATGGGAAGAAAAGAGGAATAATTTACCAAAAGACAATTCAATTTTCACATCCATTGTAGTTTCCAGATACCACTTTTGGAAATGAGCCCCAGTGGTTTCTTAGCCACCACTGCTTTTATGAGGGTTACACTAAACTGTAAAGACCTATAACCTAGGGTGACCAACTTGGTTATTCCACCTTCTGTTTGACTCTCAGGCGCTAGGATTATTGACATGCACCACTTGCTTGGTTACTTTTTATGGGAACTTGAGTGTAGACAAGTCAAATACAATGCCATAGTGTAAACAACTTTCTAACTCCCAATAAAGCTCATTTAAAGGGCCAGAGGGGTTGTTTAATGATAAAAGCACTTGCCCAACATGTACATGGCCCTGGGTTTGATACCTACCCCACCAAGTAAAAATGTACACAAAACCAAACTCAGGCTCTCTGAAGTGATGGCAACTTGAAGCATTAATATCAGCACTCAACTAACAGGACTGTGAACCTTACGCTTTCTTTTTAAAACAAACTAAAGAAAAAGAAAGGGAGGGAGGGAGGAATCCATGACTCTAAAAGGATTATCAACTTAGAATGATCCCAAGTTCTGACCTAAATAAGAATTTTTTCAATCTAGCCCATGAGTGGCCAACAGGCTTTGCAAACAAGTGCTTTTCACTGCTGATCTTCCCAGCCCCAGAATCACCTTTTTAGTATCCAAATTATAAACGAAGAATGGGAAGAACTTTGATCTATCTCCCTGGACACATGTACTGACAGCAGAGAGAAATAGACATCAATTGGGTAGGAGACTGAATTTTTAATTTTTTGAGGGGGCGGTTAGGTAGCAATTGGCATTCCAGGCCTCAGCAACTGCTATCAAACTCCAGATGCTTTGCGTAACATAGTGGGCATGTGCAAACTTGCACTTGCCTCACCTTTTGTGCGACTGGCTTATGTGGGAGCTGGAGAGAAGAACATGGGTCCCTAGACTTTGTAGGCAAGTGCTTTAACTCGTAAGCCATCTCTCCAACCCTAGGTGACTGAATTTTAACACAAATGAGACAGCACATTATTTGTTAACTACTGTCAGGAACATCTATCTAACAAGAAGTTAAATAGGTGAGGCTGCAAACACTGCAGCCCTTTTCTATTGGGAGCAAGGTACTTAAGCAAACTATGGAAACAGGAAAATAAACCTTCTTTTGCAGATTCAGAAAGCTCTTCAAATTTCTGGCAGCATTCTTGTTGGTGTGCCTCAGCCAATTTGACATCTTTGCTCTTCAACCGGGCCTTGTCCAAAGCTTTATTTGAATTCTCATAGTCAATGAGGGCTTTGGTGCGCCTATATAAGAGATCCTGAGAAGAAAATCAAGAATCACAACATAAAAATTCCCAGAAAACAAAACAGGAATGTCAAGGCTAGATAATAATACCAAGTCTAGAAAATAACCCGAATACCCATGCACCTAACTTACTGCTGAGATCTCAACAGGAGGATGCTAGCTCTACTTCAATCCCTTCCCCCAGCACCACCAAAAACACAATTAAAGGTACTGAATTCCTAAAATTTTTAGAACATTTTCATAAACCTTTATAGGAGACAAAGGTTCTTTGTAATCTTACAGAAAAGCAGAAGATACTGCAACATCTGAAAGTATTCAAGGACTAGAGAGATGGCTTAGCAGCTAAGGCACATGCCTGTGAAGCCTAAGGACCAGGTTCAATTCTCCAGATCCCATATAAGCCAGAATCATATGGTGGCACATGGGTCTGGAGTGTTTGCAGAGGCTAGAGGCCCTGGCACACCCATATTCTCTCTCTCCTTCTCTGTCTCTAATAAATGAATAAAATCTTAAAAATAAATGGAAGTATTCAAAATTAGCTCAGTAAACTATTTTCTAGCTTTATGTACATATAAAAATTTAATTAAAATGAAATTAGAAGGCTCTGGCCTAGCTAAGCCTGACTAACACGACCAGGTCAGGATACATAAGAACCTATCTCTTAATAAAAGACCAATGAAGGGGAGGAATGCCAAAAAGGCCTGCTCAAGGTAGTGGAAACCATAAAGAATGTTTAATTGTGGAAAAACCTTTAAAAATCACAAAGGGCAGCCAGGCGTGGTGGCGCTCGCCTTTACTCCCAGCACTTGGGAGGCAGAGGTAGAAGGATTCTGTGAGGTGAGGTTAAGGCCACCTTGAGACTCCATAATGAATTCCAAATCAGCCTGGGCTAGAGACCCTACCTCAAAAAAAAATAAAAATTAAAATTAAAAATAAAAAACAAAAAAAATCGCAAAGGACATGTCACACAAACAAACCAGATATATACCTATTCCTATCATCCTCCCAGCATAAAACACCTTTCCCCCTTCCTTTTAAGCACTGAAGGGTGGAAGAGTATTGCTGATGCACACACATGTCCCATCTTACCTTTGCAGCCTCGATGTTGAGCATATAGTACCGGAGCAGCTCTGTCAGCTTTAAATCTTCATCTGATGAGACTCGACCCTCTACTTTCTATTTCAAAAACGTAAAGGTCACCATCAAGGCAGCAATTTACATATCTTAAAACGTGTACTAAAGATCACAAACTCCTTACCCTAAGTTTTTCAAATAGCTCTGCAACCTTCAATAAGTACCTGAAAATATATAAAAGATTGTAGCATAAGTTAACTATGAAGTAACATTCTGAGACATGAGTGGGCAAAGCCAGCAATCACAGGGTTAATTTCAAAGTAGTGCTTAAATTTCAATTGGTCTAAACAGCAAAGAAAAATAATTATGTACAGCAGGCGACATAACAGTCATGTTAACCAACATTAGGTAATAAGCCACCATGGCTATCCCAAGGCAATAAATATGCCACTATTTCATTTTGATTCTGCCATTAACCTGACTTTCAAACGTCAAATTCAGAGATAGTATCACCTTTTACAACAAACAGGCATGTTAGGAAAAATACTGTCCTGATAACAGAAACAACCAGGATAGATAGAAGTACAAGATATAAGGTTAATATTGTCATACCCAAATCTCTTAAGCAATTTCAGGATGCCACTGGGCAAAAAGTGATCAAATATCAAACAAAGAAAACCTCACAAACACAACTACAAAATTAAAAAAGAATAATATGTAAAAGAAGAGCTATCTAACACGAAGTTAAAAATGTGAGGCTGCAGACATTGCAGCCTTCTACAGCTGCCTCGGTAGCAGCTTATGTACAAATAACACTTAAGACAACAATGCTAGAAACTGATGAGCTTGTGGTAAGGCAGAATGAAAATACAAAGGTCATAATTCTTTTTTTGAGACATAGGCTAGGCACTTCTAAGCACCTTCCCTCCAGTTCTCAAGTCCTGGAATCACAGGTGCAAACTATCACACCAGTTTTATGCCATTCTGAAAGTCATGGCTTTATGTATGCTAGATAGGCACTCTATCAACTGAGCTATCTGTAGCCATAGCCCTCAGTATTCCTTTTATTATACCTTGTAGTAATCTTTAATTAGAAGAGCCAAGAAATACTTTCCCAACAAAAACTAGTCCTAGACTTCAAACCCAGGACACCTTGCACATGCACCCTACCTGAACCAAAAGTTCTCCAGAACTTACTTTTTAATGACTGTGGGTTCTTCCAAGGCCAGGCTATGCAAGCAGGCTGCAGTGTGAATGTAGTCATCAGCAACATCTGGAGAAACAAACAGACCTTGTAAACAAAGGAGGTTGAACACCCACAGCAGCTGAACTGACAAGTGGGTAAAAGGCATTTACTTTTGTGAGATCTGGTCATTTTGTCAGCTTTAGCACAAGAATCCTTGATCCTATTGTAATAGTTAATAAGGAAGTTCTTCTCCTGTTCAAAGAAGTCATCCACTTCCTAAAAATGAGGAAAAAGGAACTTAAGCAGAAATTTCAAGAATATGAATATATTTTTTACATTATAGAAAACAAACAAACAAAGTGACTATGGAACCATCAATGTGATATACAGACTGGCTAAAATAATCAGCTGTTGATAGGCCATGAGAATAGCATAGAAAATCATTCTGAAAAGCACTTCCCCCTTTCTATGACCCAGTGATTCTGCTAGTACTTCTTGCTATTAGGTACAACCTATCTTTCAGCTGGATAGATGACTTAGCTGTTAAGGTGCTTCCATGCAGCTTTGCCTACCACCAAACCCAGGTTTTAAATCCCCATTACCCATGTAAAGACAGATGGAAAATAGTGCAGATATTTGGAGTTTGTTTGAATTAGTAAGAGGAACTGGCATGCCTATTCTCTTTCCTTCTCCCTGCTTACAAATATGAAATTTGAAAATAAACAAAAATTTTACTGTGCACATATTTATGTGCACGTACACATTCACCTGTCAGCACAAGTGGAGATGAGAGGGTATCTGTTCTTATTTTTCATTGCAAACAAACTCCAGACACATATGCCACCTTGGGCATGTTGCTTATGTGGCTTCTGGGGAGTCGAACCTGGGGTCCTTAGGCTTTGCAGGAAAGTGCTTTAACTGCTAAGTCACCTCTCCAGCCCTTCACCTTGCTGAGGCAGGACCTCTTAGTATTTTGTTCACTGCTCCATTCAGGAACTTTTGTATCAACCACCTTATTGCTTGTAGGCACTGGGATTACAGAAGCCATCACAGCTTCCAGCTTCTACATGACGCCTGGGGATCCAAATTCAGCTATGTGGCAAGCCCTATGTCCAGTGAGCAATCTCACCCACAGCTTTTATTTGTTGTTTTCAAAGTAGGGCCTCACTCTAGCCCAGGTCAGCCTGTGGCAAGCCCTATATCCAGTGAGCAATCTCACCCACAGCTTTTATTTGTTGTTTTCAAAGTAGGGCCTCACTCTAGCCCAGGTCAGCCTGGAATTTACTATGTCATCTCATGGTGCTTCAAACTCAGGGCGATTCTCTGAGTGCTAGGATTAAAGACATGTGCCACAATGCTCGGCCTCATAGCTTGTTCATAGTACCAAATCAGGTACCACAGAGCCATGAACACCAGGGCTGGTTCAGGGGCATAAGGCAAGGCAAAGCACCAATGTATGTGTGCCCCTTTGCCACCTGTCCTTCAGTGCTTGGTTGTGTCTGTATGTGGGTATGTTTGGATGCACATGTTCCTTATAGCCTCCAGCTATGCAAATGAACTCCAGATACATGCGCCACTGTGCATCTTGCTTTACATGGGTACTGGAGAATTGAACTCAGGTCTTGAAGCTTTGCAGGAAACACTTTAGCCATTGAACTCAGGTCTTGAAGCTTTGCAGGAAACACCTTAGCCATTGAGCAATCTCTTCAGACCTCCTTATAGCATTTATTAAAATCTTTTCAATGGAAAAGATATTTAAAAAATACTATTCCTTAGCTGGATGTGGAATAGCACTTGGGAGGCAGAGGTAGGATGATCACCATGAGTTTAAGGCCACCCTGAAACTACACAGTGAAATCCAGGTCATCCTGAGCTAGAGTGAGACCCTACTTCGGGGGCAGGAGGGGGGGGAAGGGGAATGCAATTCCTTATACCAGCTAAGCTTCATGTAACACTGCCACTTATACTGGACAATGATTGGAGCTATATTTTATTCCTCCATAGTGCTGAATGGGGATTATGCTTAGCTCTCAATAGCACTAGATAAGAATTCTACCATGCTGTATATCCCCCAGTCATTATTTTCAGACAGGACCTTACAATGTTGACAGCCTACCCTCAAAATGGAAAGCTTTCTGTCCCACCTCCCAACGATGCTGGGATTATAAACATACAAAAAAAGCTCTACTATCATTTATTTTCAACAGAGTAACCAAAAGCCATACAAAAATGGGAAACATTAAAGACAAGTAAGAGTGAGTAAGTTTGACGTCTCCCTAGGTAAACAAAATATTTTGGGAAAGTGAAATGAAATGAGATAGTTTAAATGCATAGCCCCTAGGGCTTGAGAGGTGCCTTCATGGTTAAGGCAACTGCCTGAATATATGACCCCATAGAATGTCTTATTAAAACAGCTTGCAACTTGAACCCCTAAGCAAGCAGATCGCTACTACAGGGGACTTGTCACTGGAGGGCCAATCTTGGGAGTCCAGCCCTAAGGTATGGAGAGCAGTTTGAGCTCTGGTGGTCTGATAGTGCTGCTGGTGCCATCTCTGCTTGGATCTATAGAGATGAACCAGTTTCTTACCCACTAATAGTGTTTCTCTGAAATTTGTAAACCTAAAATATATAAACCCCTTCCTCCCATAGCTGCTTGTTCCAGTAATAAGAAGCTGACTGCAACAATTTGTATGTATATACCTTATCCAAAGAAATTAATAATTTTCTCAAACAGCCAACAGCTCCTTACCTTAACTCCTGAAAAAAGGACTTCATCAGCACTCTTCACCACACTTTTAAAAAAGCCACCAAACATCTCTTTGGTATTTTTCCGCCTAACACTTAGCTAAAGGAAGAAAATTTTGTGATATGTCACATTATTTCTACTAAGATTCCTTAAATACTTTTTGCTAGCAAAGGCACACGTAAGATACATCTTTAAATTTTCCTTAATCACTAAATCTAAAACATGTATCAAGAGGCTAATTCTAAACACAAGTGATCAACTCAAGAGGTTTTCCAATCCTAGGCAGAATTACTGGTTCATTCTATTGGCTTTGTGTATTAAGTTTCAAGGGTTAGAAGGCACAAAGAAATTTCTATGTCAGGGTGTGCTTCACATGTTAAACAGCACATTCCAAAAATAAGGGGGTGGGGGCTACTATAGTTTTCTTTCACCAAAAAGTTAATCAGGAGAACTAGAGAGATGGATCAGTGATTAAAGGTGCTTTGCTGGGTGTGGTGGCACACACTTTTAATTCTAGCGCTCAGGAGGCAGAAGTAGGAGGTTCAAGGCTACCCTGAGACTAGTGAATTCCAGGTCAGCCTAAACTAGAGTAAGACCCTATTATCAAAAAGAAAAAAATAATAAAGGTGCTTGCCTACAAAGCCTAACAACCCAGTTTCAATTCCAACATAAAGCCAGATACAAAGTGTCACATGTCTGGCATTCATTCTGTCATGCCCAAACATATCTCTCCCCTTGCATTATTTATTCATTTATTTTTGTTTTTTTTGAGGTAGGGTCTCACTTTGGTCCAGGCTGATCTGGAATTAACTCTGTAGTCTCAGGGTGGCCTTGAACTCATGGCGATCCTCCTACCTCTGCCTCCCAAGTGCTGGGATTAAAAGGTGTGCACCACCACGCCCGGCTTCTCCTTGCATTATTTACTTGAAAGAGACAGAGAGAATGAAATGGGGCATGCACCAGGGCCTCTAGCCAATGCAAAGAAACTCCAGGTGCATGATCCATCATATGCCATCTATCTGGGTACTAGGGAATCCAAACTGGGTCCTTGGGCTTTGCAGGCCAAGTGCCTTATTCCCCAATTCATCTCTCCAGCAGGGAATTTAAAAAAAAAAAAAAAGGGAGGGCTTCAGAGATGGCTTAGCAGTTAAGCACTTGCCTGTGAAGCCTAAGGACCCCGGTTCGAGGCTCGGTTCCCCAGGTCCCACGTTAGCCAGATGCACAAGGGGGCGCACGTGTCTGGATTTGTTTGCAGTGGCTGGAAGCCCTGGCGCACCCATTCTCTCCCTCTATCTGTCTTTCTCTCTGTGTCTGTCGCTCTCAAATAAATAAATATATATGAACAAAAAAAATTTTTAAAAAAATGATCAGGGATGGGTGTGGTGGCATATGCCTTTAATCCCAGCACTTGGGTGGCAGACAGAGGTAGGAAGATCGCAGTAAGTTGAGGCCAGTCTGAGACTGCATAGTGAATTCCAGATCAGCCTGGGCTAGAATTAGACCCTACCTCAAGAAAGCAAACCAAAACAAAACACAGTCAGAAAGAATATACATACATCAACTTAAGTTTCCTCCAGCAATACTAAACAGGTGAACATTAACTAGAGTTATTTTTTTTAGAAAGTACAGCAGTTAAGCATTTTAACTGAATTATAGTATTAAGGGGGAAAATTGCCTTACATCCTGATCATATTCCAGGAAAACATGAAAGTTACGATCTTTACTGAGAACAGGATGAGAAGACAGCCGCTGAAGAAAGACTTCATGGGAGGACACAGTCTTCTTAAAGACAGCAAGATACTCACTGAAAAGATAACATGGGCACACAGGTAAGTTGGCATTGTCAACTAGCCGTCCAGTACTGCTCACTTCTGGCTAACTCCACTGTCCTGCTCATGCCACTAAGTAAAATACTGCAACCGGACCAAACACTTTGGTTTAACTTGATTATCTGTTATATAAGACAACTGCCATTTTAGAATCTGTTCCTGATGTTTAAGATCTTGAGAAATTGTTTGGTGCTCTGGCCTAAGAACTAGCCTTGACAGTCAGTGCATACTGAGTGATTCAGGGCCTGGGAAAATGAGCACTGCCCTTGGACACATGGGCTTGGAGCAGAGAGAATGAAAGTTTGTTAAAATGGACACATGAATTCCAATAGGCTGATGGTGGATGTGGAAGGATGAATGCTTCTGACCAAGTAAAGAAGTGAAAGAAGGCTTTACTTCTAAGATTTAAACAAGCTGGGATTGGTGGTACATGCCTTTAGTAATCCCAGCACTGGGGAAGCAGAGGCAGGATTGTTGAGTTCAAGACCAGCCTGAGACTATAGTGAATCCAGGTCAGCCTGGGCTACAACGTGACCCTACCTTGAAAAACCAGAAAAAAATGGGGCGGTGGGGGAGAGCTTACTGGAGATGGCTAAGTGGTTAAGGAGCTTACTGATGAAGCCAAAAGACCCAAGTTCAATTCCCCAGTACCCACATAAATAAAGCGAGATATACAAGGTGGTGCATGGGTCTGGAGTTCATTTGCAGTGGCTTCAGAGGTCCTCGTGGGCCCATTCTATCTCAAATAAAAATAATATATATTTTAAAGACATAGCATTTTCTCATTATGCTATGTGGTTTTAGAGGTCACATTTGCTTTGGCCATAAACATTTAAGTTTTTCAGTATCAATAATGTGAACTTAAAACTATGACACAAAATACAGACTGCTTTTGCATAAGATTACAAAACCAAGATATGCTACCATGGATCTGGCCTACTCTCAGACCATATATGTGGTCATTCAGATGGCTTTTCAATAGCATTTAATGCAATTTAGGGGATTCTACACATATCCACTCAACCTCAGGGAAGAATACTTATAATTTCTTTGTTTTTTAAAAAATTTCTTTTATTTATTGAGAGCGACAGACAGGCAGAAGAAAGGAGGGATAAGCTCTTCAGCTGCAAGTGAATACCTGTCTGGGATTGAGCCTGGGCCAACAGGCTTTGGAAGCAATCACCTTTAACCATTGAGCCACTTCTCCAGGCTCCAAAACTCAGGTTTATACTCTACAATATACAATCTTAGAAAACATCGCTAAGTGATAGAAGTAACTTTTAAAAATCTATTCCTGTACACTAGTACTCAGCAAAAATAGAACCCAAGAGTTTCCTCACGCTTCCAGTTCTTGCTTCATCTTGGCAAACTCTTCTTTGGTCATGGAGCCCTCCCCTTCTCCCAGTTTCTGCATCTTCTCTCGAGGGCCATCAAAGTCTGGCTTGGTAGGAGCAGGAGGGATCTGCAGCATAGGCAGGAAAATTGTGAGCCTTTTTTATGCGGTCATGATTTTGTTGGCATTTCACTTAGTTCCTGCCAATGCAGATGGCCACCCTGCTGAAGCCATAAAAGCTTCCATTTCACCCAAACCTTCTGACCCCCTACAACTATAATCATTCTTTGAAGACAATTTGTAGTGCATACACTACTTCACTGACAACTTTAAGTAGTATAATCAAGGTCAATGATTAACCATAAGAACAGAATGCCTCCAGATGTTAAAAAGTCCCCACGCAATTACAATTGATTCTGATTCTGGACCTGGATTCACCCCCAGTATCACTAATGGACATTATTTTTCAACCTGCCTGGCTGGATAGGATGCAAATTATTTTCATTTAAGATCAGCTAAGTCCTGTTCTGTAGCCAGGAGCCAAATGCCTCTGAGCACCACCAAGAAAATTTGCTGTATGCTCTAATGCTCAGATTTCCTAGAAATCACTACTGATGCGTGAATAAACATGCCAGAGAGAAATAAGAGATCTAAGTACACATAGCATTTATATTCATTTCACAGCTGTAACACATTTTTTGCATACTTTACAGTTTTAAGAGACAGTGAAGAAGCAAAAGGTATTTTAAAACACGCTAACATAAAATCAAGTGATTTTCTAAAATTTACTCACAATAAGGCCAGCATAATCTGTTGTTTCAATAAGAGTGTCATGCAGCCATACAAAGTCTTCATGTTGTCTTGTAACAGAAAACTCTGGGCTCTGAAACGTAGGCAGTGTGGTCTGTAAAGAATGGAGATATTAAGTGATTAGGGTAAAGCGATAAAATGGTTTAGGCTTCCTAGGCTGTACCATGTGAATATTCTATGAAATACAACATCTCTATGAATCAATGGAGAACAAAACACTAACACATGATCTTCAAAACCAGGAAGCCATATAGGTAGAATTCAACTTCACCTCCACAGAATTCTCATTACAAACCTTTTGAAGTCTGCCATGAACATCGTCACAGTTCTAAGGTAACAACTCTTCTACTTTAAAGAATGAAACTCCCCAGTTACAAGAAGAAAGTAAAGTATTTCAATGCTTTGTGTACTATTGCTCTAACAATTATCCTAGGCTTCTTTTTTACTCCAGGGGATTCTTCTACTTTAAACTGGTCAGAGACTCATGTTGCCAGTTACTGTGCTTCCCCTAAGTAATGAATGTTAATTAATCGGGCCACCAGAAGAGGGAAATCAAGCTACAGATAGTGCCTTCAAAGGAAAAACCTCCAGCCTGCACAACCCAACAACTAGGGCTCAATTCCCCACATAAAGACAGATGCACAAAATGGCACATGTATCTGGAGAACATTTGCAGTAGCTGGAGGCCCTGGCATGTCTCTCATCTATCTTATAAATTATAAAAGAGTAGGAATAATGAAAATGGTGGAAAAGTTTGAGCTGTGTAGGTAGGTGGCTCTGGCTGAATCATTCTGCACGACAGGTTTCCTGCAGAGCTCTACCACAGTAGGATGCTAAAGTAAGATGTAACTAGACACACTGCCCACAAACAGTAACTACTTCAGTTCAAGGTTCTCTCTCCACACAAAGCTGAATGCCAATCAAGCACTGGTATACCATTTAATGTTATCCCTTCACTTACCTTGGTGTGCACGGTAAATTTGACCTTGTCTCTTTCACTGAGTGCATCAGGTATGTCAATCTGAAGTGAAGGATCAACATTCAGGTCCACAGACACAGATCTCAGCTGAAATACATTTTTTGAGTATTAAGTCTCAAATTCATTTCAGCCACAAAAAAATTATTTTTCCAAACTCAGGATTTATCAAACAGTAAAATCTATTTCTGCTGCAATTAAGTTGTTGTTTATCATATCTGTTTGCAGTTGAGGGGAAAACTGTTCTTTAAACCCACATGTCCAAAGTATTCTGAACAAAGCAACTATATGATTCTATGTTACCACAGAAGAAATACATTTAAGAAATATTAAACTATGTATCATGACACATAACTGAAAAAGAATGAATTAATTTCTTATATATGTAAAACTGGTAAAGCACGGTCAAGAGGTACTAACCAGACTATACCACTATTCGAGAGGCACTAGGAAAGCAGACCAGGGCTGGAGAGATGGCTTAGCAATTAAGGAGCTTGTCTGCGAAACCTAAGGACCCAGGTTAAATTCTACAGATCCCACATAAGCCAGATGCACAAGGTGGTGGATGTATCTGGAGTTCGTTTGCAGTGGCTGAAGGCCCATTCTCTAATAAATAAATAAATAATATTAAAAAAAAAAAAGAAAGCAGACCATCCAAAGATCTGAAAGAGGGTGGAGGCCACGAAAACTTGAGACTATGACCAAGTGGACCTATTTATATTCAGGAACTGTTACAAACAACTGAGGAATATAGATAGAAAAGATGATTAAAAAAAAAACAAAAAACAAGGGCTTGGGGCTGGAGAGATGGTTTAGCAGTTAAGCGCTTGCCTGTGAAGCCTATGAACCCTGGTTCAAAGCTGGATTCCCAAGTATCTCTCCCTATCTCTGCCCGTTGCTCTCAAATAAATAAATAAAAACAATTTTAAAAAAATTGTTGATTTTTTAAATTTAATTGAGAGCGACAGATAAAGAAGCGAAGAGAGAATTGGCACGTCAGGGCCTCCAGCCACTGCAAATGAACTCCAGATGCACGTGCCACCTTGTGCATCTGGGTAACATGGGCCCTGGGGAATTGAGCCTTGAACCGGGTAGGCTTCACAGGCAAGCGTTTAACCGGTAAGCCATTTCTCCAGCCCAAACAAAAATTTTTTTAAAGTGGGGCATGGGCTGGAGGGATGGCTTAGCAGTTGAGGTGTTTACCTGCAAACCAAAGGGCCCAGGTTCAATTCCCCAGGACCCATGTAAGCCCGATGCACAAGGGGGGTGCACGGGTCTGGAAGAGTTCATTTGCAGACAGTGGCTGCTCTCTGTCAAATATATGAATAAAAATTTTAAAAGAGGGGCTAGAGAGGTGGCTAAGTGATTAAGGCGCTTGCCTGCAAAGCATAACAACCCAGGTTCAATTCCCCAGAATGCACATAAAAGCAGATGTAAAATGACATATGTATCTGGAGTCCATTTGCAGAGGGTGGAGGCCCTGACGTGGGCATTCGATCTTCCTTCTGCTCCCTATCTCGCTGCTTGCAAATAAATAAAAATTATTTTTACATGATTGTATTAGAACCAACCTCTAGAAAAAATATTTTTAGTAGGGCAAGGTGACACATGCCTTTAATCTCAGCACTCAGTAGGCAAAGGTGGGAGAATCACCCTGTGCTACTGCAAGACTCTCCCTTGAAAAAGCAAAATACAAAGTAGGCTTGGAATGTCACTGGGCTTGTAGGATGCTTACTTAGCATGCACAAGACCCTGGATTCAACCCCCAGATACGCAAACCAATCCTTCTAAAACAAAGCAAAAAATTTTTAGTGTATTTTTTTTCTGAGGTAGAGTCTCATTCTAGAAAGGTTAACCTAGAACTCACTCTGGTCCTAAGCTAGCCTTGAACTTATGGTGATGATCTCCCTGTCTCCTGAGTGCCAAAATCTTTAATTCTAAAACCAAGTTGGTGATCAAAAGTGCTTTCCCAGTGCAACTAAGTGCCAAAGTATTAAAAAAAGAATTACTTTTTACAGAATGCTAATTGAATCCTTTGCATTCTTTCCTTCAAAATAAAAGCCCAACCAGGTATAAATTACTTCTCTCCCCTTTGCATGTAGAAGTTTTCTTCCAAGAAATAGACTTAAAATCTGTCAACAATTGTAACCTTACCATAAGGCAAGCTAAGGCAGAAGACTGACTAAGTCAGCTTACACCATGGTGAGACTGTCTCACACACTCAAACACATACAAAAACTCAACAGAACTTTAATATCAACTGTTAGTAAGATCACAGTATAATTAGTGGTCCTGAATTCAGTACTTAATGCATTTTAATGACATGAAATTTTGACTCTTCACATGTTCATTTATGAAATTTCCACAAATACACAAACCTTGGAAAGCCAGGAATACTTCATTTTATTTATTGTTGAGAGACAGGGGCAGAGAGAATGGGTGTGCCAGGGCACACAGCTCCTGAAAAGGAACTCCAGACGCACGCACCACCTTGTGCACACCTTGTGCATCTAGCTTACGTGGGTCCTGGGTCCTTTGGCTTTCCAGGCAAGGGCCTTAACCACTAAACCATCTCTCCAGCCCGAATACTTCATTTTATTACAATGTTGACTATCTCTGGCATGTGATTTAGAAAAAGTATTTTTCTAGCCACATAACAGCCTTCAAAAACACCAACAGGTAAGTTGCAAAGAGAATGCACAGATGGTAGTAATGGCAACACAGTCATGGGACATCCCACTCAACAGGTCTAGTCTCCAAAGTGTTATTTTCTAGACCTCAGCAACAACATCCATGGTTTTGGATATTCATTTCCTAAAGAAATCACAAACCTTAATTGCTACCATCTCAATATGGTGACAATCCCAATCTCACTAATAAGGTAAATTCACTAATACTGCAAATTCCAGAAAATTTTACTTGTTAGTGTAGTAGAAAACAAAGTTATATTATCAAGTAAGGAAGGCCCACTAAAAGGACCATAGGTAAAGGCTTCAATAGCCCCTACCACAAGGATTATCTTCCGCTTGTGTATTCTCATACTGGTTCAGATCATTCCTTTCTATTTTCAGTTTGGAGAGATGAGATAAAAGAATGTGATGAATGGGGGGGGTAGGGTATTACCACGGGATTTTTTTTATAATCATGGAAAATGTTAATAAAAATTAAATTAAAGGGCTGGAGAGATGGCTTAGCGGTTAAGCGCTTGCCTGTGAAGCCTAAAGACCCCAGTTCGAGGCTCGGTTCCCCAGGTCCCACATTAGCCAGATGCACAAGGGGGCGCACGCGTCTGGAGTTCGTTTGCAGTGGCTGGAAGCCCTGGCGCGCCCATTCTCTCTCTCCCTCTGTCTTTCTCTCTGTCTGTCACTCGCAAATAAATAAATAAATAATGAACAAAAAATATTAAAAATAAATTAAATTTAAAAAAAGAATGTGATGAAGACAGGAAAAGAAAAAAACACTATATACTTGCAAACTATAGCAGGATATGCTTCCCTAGCAGCCATTTTTGCCTGACACACCACTTTAGAAAGGATCCAAACAAAAAATCCCAACAGCTTTGCATAGTGTAATACATGTTATTTATTTACTTATTTGAGAGAAAGAGGCAAGAGAGGAAAGAGAATGGGCATGCACAGGCTTCCAACCACTGCAAACAAGATGCATGCACCCCCTTGTCCTGGAGAACTGAACCAGCATCCTTTGGCTTCATAGGCAAAGGCTAAGCTATCTGTCCAGCCCCCACTTGACATATCAAATAAGCAGGCAACATTCAGCAGTCTGTATTTTGGGCTTCAGTGATTCCCAATCATCAAGTTAAAATGGGCTTTTCATCACAATAGTATATAACCCAGCTCATCAGGGGTTAAAAAAAGTTGTGCAATGCTTACAACTGCTAAATCAGCATTTCTGCATCCTCATTCCGGAAATACCATGCATTCCTCCTTATGCTCAATGACCTGCAATCCCACACCACAGCATTTGCTAAATTAACTGGAACCAAGGATAGATGGCAGTCTTTCTTCAACCAGCCCCTCTGAATTTTCAGTTTTGGAGTCTTACTCTAACCTAGGCTGACCTCATATTCATTCTATAATCTACCCTGAATACTTGCCCGCCAATTTTTAGAATAATCACCCTCATCACAGTAGAACAAGTGAAAGCCTACTTCCTTAAGCAGTCTTGGGGAAGCCACATGTTGTGGTTCACACCTTTACCAGCACTCAGGGAGCAGGGTTAAGAGATCACAGGAGGGAGATTTCAAGGCCGCCATGACATTACATAGTAAATTCCAGGTGAGCCTGGACTAGAGCCAGACTTACACACACAAAAATAAAGAAAAAAGCCTTGGTGTTAGAGAAATGGCTTAGTTGGAAAAGCGTCTATCTAGCATGTAAGAAATCCTGGAGCATCAGTAGTTCAAGGCTGTGCTTGAGGCCAGCCTGGAATACTTGCTACTCAAGTCTCAAAACCAAAAAAAAAAAAGAAAAAAGAAAAAAAGGCAGATTTTAGGAAGACAATCTGCACATTTGGGAAGGTAAAACAAGAAACTGAGTTTAAGACATGCCTGAGCTATATGACACAACTATCTAGTGTTATAAACAGGGGTTGTTTTATTTTTTGAGGTAAGGTTTCACTCTGGCCCAGGCTAACCTGGAATTAACTCTGTAGTCTCTGGGTGGAGAACAGGCAGTTTTAAGCAAGTGCTCTAACAGCCAAATTGACAAGACACAACCTGAGGCACACACCTTTAATCCCAGCACTCCGGAGGCACAGAGGATTGCCATGAGTTCAAGGCCACCCTGAGATTCCATAGTGAATTCCAGGTCAGCCTGGGCTAGAGTGAGACCCTTCCTCACAAAACCAAAAAAAAAAAAAAACAAAAACAAAAAAAAAAAAACACACAACCTGAATAAACCTCACAGTATCTGATTTGCTAGGAAGGGAGATGGTGTTATCTGAATCTGTAGTTCTGTACATGATACTAAGAATATGCATAAAAGGCCAGTCCCTATTTGCTTGGCTCATAACACAAAAAAACTAGAGGGAAAGACTACTTGTATAGAAATGACTCCTCTGGGGAAATGGCTTAGCAGTTAAGACATTTGCCCGAGAAGCCTAAGAACCCCAATTCGATTCCCCAGGACCCATGTAAGCAAAATACACAAGGGGGCACATGCATCTGGAGTTCATTTGCAGTGGTTTTCTTTCTGTGCCTCTCTCAAACATATTTAAATGATTCTTCCACTTTTGATTCCCAAGGCAAAAAAAAAAAAAAATGTACTTACTTATCCAGTACATGCTATCAATGGACCTTCCATAACTGCTGTTATGTGTTCTCTGGGACAAGGGATTGACTGGGGCAATGTGTAAAGAGCCCAACAGTGATTCATTACTTTTTCATTACAACAATGAAGGGCAACAGCCACTGCGGGAATGGTACCTGCCCAACTCTATTGGGAGGCCAACAGCAGTAAACCTGTTATGTCCAGTTCTTGGCAACCCCAGTGACCACCGAGGAGAACCAAACACATGCAAGGGCAAGGAACTTTATTTCAGGCTTAAGCCCGGTCTCTTGACTTCACCAAGAGCAGTGGATCGGTACAAGAGCCCTGAGTAGCAGGAAGGTAGGATTTATATAGGGATTTGAACAAAGTGGGAGATGGGTATATGATTGATTGATTTAAACAGTAACTGTACTTGTACTCTAATTGGCTTGGGATTTTGGCTGGCAAAGTTGGGGTAGGAGAGGGAACTGGAGGGGAAATCCAGGCAGAAGAGGTAATCTCCATTGTGATTGGCTAAGCAAGCAGTGGTAATATTTGTATGCTTTCGCTTGGCTGGGGCAGAAAGGCACAAGGGACAGGTCCTGGGCATGTCTAGGAGTGACTCAGGCCCTTGGGCAGATATCTCTCCTGACCATATGATAGCCCCCTTCTATTTTGTTCTACCACTTAAGCTATTGAGTCTACTGACTGTTCTAAGTGACGAATGGACTTTCTAATTGAGCAAGATCTGAATCTATAAGGTTACTTAGGGCCTGAAAATTCTGATTTGCTCTAATTAAGGCCATATTTCCAGTGCCAAGTCTTGCATCTATGCCAGATCCAATTAACGTTGAAAGGATTGCTGAAGCCCCAAAATCTCATTTTTACCTATGATGTTCCAGAGCTGTTTCCATACACGAGCTGAAGGGAAGTTAATAAACTTAAGGGAATAGAGTAACTAAAACACACATACTGGAGTCTTGAAGAACTCGTGGGTGTATACAGGGGGTCAAACCTGTGGTATAAGCAATCCAGGTTCTATTGGGAGGCACTAAATAGGAATTACTATATTTGGTAACTATAGGGTGGTCACAAAGGTGTTTGAGGTAAAGGAAATTATTTAGATTTATCCCTTTCTCTATTACACAAAGTCCTTTCCCTGTTACAGCTCGAAGGGTAAGGACTGGGGATGTTTCCCCAGGAACATCTCAATGGGCTTTCTAGGGGAGATGACAAGTTTCCTACAGTAGCCCAACCGATACAGTATGGTGGCCTGGGATCTAAACAAAGCCAATAGTCTTCTCTGGTGAGGTTGGTAGTAGACTTAAAAGTGAGATTGAGTAATCCAAATAAATTGGACGCATCCAGAACCCCAAAAGGATGCATGATTGCTGAGGTTGTAACCCAATTCATGGGGTGGGTGGTGCTCAAGACTCGGGCTGGTCCTACAGGCTTTAGAATAGGCAAGACAGAAGCTGCTGGCCCTGTCTTGGGAGGTACTGTTAAAATAACCTGTCTCTATTTCTGAAAGAGTAGCCCTCTATCCAGGTTAAATTTATTTCTGTATAACCTCAGACCCCAATTTTTTTTCCAGCCTATCTCCTTTTTAGTGATGTCTGATTGTTTGATCTACTAATCAGTATAAGGTCCTGATCTTTATCTTTCACCCAGGGAGCATTGGTTTCACAGCCCCATTTATGACAAAAGAAATTTTCCAACCCACCACAAGTCCCATAATTACTCGTCCCTGGACAAACATAAAACTTTAGAGTGGCAAAGTTTTGTTCCTGGCAGTTGCTACCACAATTAGCATCACTCTTGCTAACCCAGTATGATGGACAATTCTATACTTGTACCAGTTCCCAACTGGGTCTGGCCCACCCATATGGAGCCAGCTAAGGCACAAAGATCTAGGTGAAAGACTGGGAAGGTGGTACTCGTTGGAGCGATAAGTACCAGTGTCTGTACTTCTCTCCCTAAGTCCTGTGGGGAGGCCTTAGGGCCTCGGAGTACCCATTTGGTGGTGACAGCCTGGTGTGGGTTGGAAGTACACAGTTACGAGCATGGTTAAGATCAAGAGCGTTTTGTGTTTGAGTGGGGTGCTGTGTTCCTGGTCGATTTTCCATCGTGGCTGGTAGTCCACAGATGCAGCTACTGATCTGCTGGTGAGAAGTGGGTGTGATGAACTCAAGTGGCAATTCAGTCCACCTTCACAGCGGTAAGCATGGTCAGAATGATGATGTAAGGTCCCTTCCAGCAGGGTTCCAATGTCTCGTGGTGATGGCAGCGAACACACACCCAGTCTCATGTGAGGTCTGGAAGCACCAAGGCTGGGGCATTCTCAGCTTTGTGGTAATGTGGCTGAAGGCAGTTTCTTCTTGACACCTACTCAGTACGAGGACCTCAAAGGGTAATCTGAAGGGCCTCATGATGGCAGAACTCTGGAATCCAGAGCAGGCAAAATCCTGTAGCCCCTAGAAATTCTCATTAGAGTTGAAGAGTGTAGTCAGCAGCTGGCAGCAATTGTCCAGAATGGGCTAATGACTGTGATGGTATTAAGAAGGTCTGTCATGGCCTGTGACTGTTCCAAATATGGTAGCACCATTTCAGGAGGTAGTAAAGTGCTGGTGCACATACTGCAGGGGGACTGGGGCTTATCTGAGCAGACAAAGAGGAATCAACGTTTTCTGTTATTAGGCTACCCAAATTCAAAGATCATCCTCATTTCTCAAGGCAGGACCAGTTGTCAGCAATGCAGGTGGTTCCTCCTGCACTGAAGGTCCACTGGGGATGGGTAGATGCTGGGCTGGATAACTGGGGAGCTGGAGGAGCAACTAGGAGACATGCATAGCCTGCTAGGGAATCTGCCTTATTGTAGAGCATGGTAAGCATCCATAAACCTGTCAATTTGTTGGCAACATTCCAACTTCCCCACTTACCAGAGCAGTTATAACTAAGGATAAGGATCCTGCTATGCTATGTCCCACCAGGGTGAACACTAGTAAAAGAGCTGCCCGCTTATTTGACCCGAGGCCAGGGGATACCATGAGGTGTTCACACTCAAGTCCACTGCAGGACACACCTGGGGTAGAACAGGGATTATAACAAAGTGGAGACTTTAACTCCGAGTGTGATACATCCCATAATGCCAGAACTGTCTGTGGGCCAGCCAGATTCCACTGGGTGTAAAGCAAGCCTTGGATTCAGAGTTGTAGTCAGGGTGTTATTACAGGTCTTCAGCAAAGGGGAACAGTAGAGGTCGTAATTATAAGTTATAGACAAGCTCTTCCAGCTATAACTAACCCTAAAATTAAGGGTGGGTTAAAGGGAGAGCAGCTACTTGTTATGATAGGTTTTTGTATACCCAGACCAACACAGTAAGGGGTTGGGGCTTGAGAGAGCTAGCAGTCTGGCAAGTTCTGGGTGCATGACATTAAGCAACTGATGTAGTCTTCTAGCATGGGAGAGACTGGGAGCCAGTGGAGTACTGATGGGGTGAGATGGAGAGGAGTCAAGTGTTTGTGGGTGCAGGGCAGATATTTGTGGTGGGTGAGGGAGGGATCCCATGTGGTGAAAATGGGTAATTGGCTTATGTTTGTGGACTACTGTTTTTTCTTTGGATAGTAAATAAGGAGCTCTCATTGTAGCCTGTAATGTACAAAGGAACACCCTAAGAATATCCAACCACCCACTTACACTGTGTAGGATTTGGAGATTGTGATGACTTGGGGACTACAACATGAGCCCATACAACCTATGATGAGTGAATCTTGTCTGATTTGAGCCACTCACATGTATCTATAGTGGCTCACTTTCAGTCAGGACCAAACTGGTCCAGTCCTTTTATCATGTGAGGATGTCCAAGTTAGTTGGAGAGGATTTTTCGTAATGAGGTGAGCCTAAAGACATGAGAAATGTATGTCTGAGTACCGGGTAGGAAACAGGTTAGTAAGATGATGGGCAGAGAATATGAATGGTCTGAGTAGGTGTGTTGTAGTACATGGTCTTTAAGAGTTTTGAAGTATGTGTGGCAACGTAAGAGTATTATTAAGAAGAACAGCCAGAGTAGAATAATTAGGAGGGTATTTTCTGTATGTGACCAATCTTCAGAAGTTAAAGTCATCTATTCCACTGTGAGGAGAGTAGCACACTTCACACTAAGATGAAGGGGGTTGCAGGGCATCCCTTAGTGGGAAAGAAGGAATTTAAATTCCTTGTAGCTAGAGTTCCATGGAATTCACATGACCATCAAATGTGGTGATCAGCCAGGACATCAGCCACAGTTCATCCCATGTTGAGTCAGGAACAAATGAAATTATGGGAAACAGATCTCTATCAGGACAATCCTGTTTAGGTATAGAGGGAATACATTTTGATAGGGGGCATGTGGGTAAAGTCCATTTGCCAATCGATGGCTGTTAAGAGGCCCTACATCTGGTGGGTGGGAAACTGGGAGTAACATGGATAGGCTCCTGGTGTTGAGGTGTTCAATGTTCCAAACTGAGGGGTCAATTGTGGCAGTAGGGAGGTTGGACTAGGTTTCAGAAGCCCCATCTGGGTTCAGCTAAAGGTAAAATATGTTAATTCTATTCAATGAGTAAAATGTGAACTAAAACCTTGAGTTCTGGCATGTCATCTCTGCCAAGGAGAGGCAGAGGGACTTTTTTTTTAAATTTTTATTAACATTTTCCATGATTATAAAATATATCCCATGGTAATTCCCTCCCTCCCTACCCCCACACTTTCCCATTTGAAATTCCATTCTCCATCATATTACCTCCCCATTACAATCATTGTAATTACATATATACAATTTCAACCTATTAAGTATCCTCCTCCCTTCCTTTCTCTACCCTTTATGTCTCCTTTTTAACTTACTGGCCTTGGCAGAGGGACTTTTTGAGTGGCTTTTGTTCTGAGACTTCACTGGAGTCATTTTGTCCAGTCATTCATGACACATTAACCCTTCAGGCGCCAAGGTTTTAATTCCTCATTCTACTCCCTAAAGATCCAACACCTCTTGTCAGGAGAAGGCAACACACCAAGTCATTACCTATGAATAAACTGTTTCCTGCAAGAAACCAGAGTAAATAAGCCTGCCTCCCCTATAATCAGATTTTCACAGGAAGCAAAAAAAAAAAAAAAAAAAGCATATGGCATTCATACCTTACCTAGTTTAGTTTATTAATAAGGAACCGTAACCCAAAATGACTTGGAAGATAGCCCTAAAGCCTCCATTAAACTGCCTCCTTAGAGCTGGGCATGGTGGCGCATGCCTTTAATCCCAGCACTCGGGAGGCAGAGTTAAGAGGATTGCCATGAGTTCAAGGACACCCTGAGATGACAGAGTTAATTCCAGGTCAGCCTGGACCAGAGTGAGACCCTACCTCGAACCCCCCCCCAAAAAAACCTGCCTCCTTAGGAACTCATTTAGAACCACTGCACTTTAGAAAAGAGAATGACTTTCTACTATTATAAAGCCTGGCTAAAATACCTGCTAGAAAGTGGAGAGAAATGACCACCACAGGACAGTTTTAAATACAGTACAAGGGCTGGAGAGATTGCCTGGTGGTTAAGGCACTTGCCTGTGAAGCCTAAGGACTCTATTCCCCAGTACCCATGTAAGCCATGGTGATGCATGTGTCTGGAGTTCATGTGTAGCGGCTAGAAGGCCCTGACGCGCCAATTCTCTAACAAATAAAAATTTTAAAACTAAAATAAAATATGTAAATACAGTGCAATACTCCAACTTCATTGTTTGTGTAGGAAAAGGGGAAAATGGATGGAGGTATCATATGTATAATTCTTTCACCTGTGACCATCCTGAGCGGGCTACTGGCTACTAGCTGGTCCTGATTACCCCAGCTGATATTTGTAGCCCAACAGGCCCTAAACCTCCAACCTTAATAGATACTGACCTTAAGCCTCCTAAGGAAACTCCTGTGATATGGGCACCTAAGGCTCACAGAACTACCACCAGAGATTGAGTAGAGAATCAGTTTATTTTTACACTAATGTAGACCCAGGGGAATCTCTTCCAAAGCCTGCACCCCCAGCTCTGATGGCTCAGTTTATATACCTTATCCTGGACTATTCATTATTGTTAGTTTTCAGAGCTCAGAACCCCAACCCAATGCCATAGATCTTGAATATAATAGGCAAGTTTTACAGAAACAGAATAGTTTAATTAGTGGGCAGGTGTTTGCAGCTGCATTATGGAGATAAAAAGTGTAAGATGAGTTAAAATAGGAGCTACAATATAGATGATGGCCTTGAAACAGTACAAAAAACTACAGTCAGTCAGCACAAAAGACTATATAGTATAATCATAAACCAATACAAATGTCTATGGTACAGAACATGACTTTGGGGGTAGGAGCCTCTCAATTTCTTTTCCAATTTCCATCTCTTGGTTCTAGGGACCAAGCCTAGCACCATCCCCACTAACTACTGGCTCCTTACTGAGGCCCCAAGCCTCCTAAGGTATTATATCCAAAACCTCCATTAGCATTCATTTAACCATACCCTCCATGCCAAAACTGTTTAACCATCAGGGATCAAAGGTATTAGTAAGGAAGTCTCCTACAGCCTTCTCATTCTCAGGGCTATGTCCTCTACAAGAGGCCCCATGGGAATTTGGGATCACCTCTCTCTCTAAATGACTAAAAACACATACAGTGGGAACCGGGGCAGTTACCGTGAGGACTCTGACCTCTATTACGAGGTCTTCCACCAATTTACCAAACAATAAGCTGAGAGATGGTACATTAATGTTAGATCACAGGCAGTAATAGTGGTGGTAGTACTATATACAGCACATTCTGGGGCTTCTAACTCCAACACCACCAAGGTTCCCTCCCACAGAAGCAGAGATGGTACCTACACATAATCCCAGTTGGAAAAACAGGGGACATGAAATCATCAGCATCTTACATACTTTATACTAGAGGGGATCCATAGAGGTAAAATAAAGCCTTTAAACTGAAACCTACTATTTTTCAGGGAGAAAAGGAATTGCCCATTGCCTTTCTCCAGAGATTTACAGAGGCAATTAGAAATCATACTAACATAACTCCAGATATTATGAAGGATGAAGTTCTTCTTAAGGATATTTAACCCAGTCAACACCTAATATTCATGGTAAGTTATAAAAATTGGCAGCTGAACCAAACAAGACCTTAGAACAGTTGCTCCAGGCAGCAACCACTGTTTGATGTATTATTGGAAAGTAGAGAAAGGAAACAAAGAACCAAAAGTTAGATAGAAAAAGAAAACATGTCAAACCATAGCAGTTATAAAGCTAACACTCAGAAAAGGGCACTCCACACTGCAAGCCTTATAATTGGCCAGCCAGGCAAAATGAGCCAACTGGACTGGAGACCCGTTCCATGGGAGGGAATACATCCCTGATACTGAAAACTTGAAACAGGGAGTCATGAGCCCTAGGGGTGTTAATATCTGCTGATGCCTGGTTAAATGTATATACTATGCTTATCAAACTGCCCAGTAAGCACTTCTCTTAATATTCATACCCTTCTATTAATGCTACTCTCACTTTGGGTAGAGAATCATCTCTTTTCAGATGGCAGTGACCTTGGGATGACTCAGAAGGTATCATGGTGCTGGAAAGAAGTGACTGGAGTACTCGATCACACCTTCCAAGGCTCAGGGTCTAATGCTAAAAGGTGATGGAAAGAATGTAAGAGCCAAAGGAAGGGTAAGACTTCTTACAACATGCTCCCTCCAGACATAAAATAGCCTGGATATCCATGACCTCATTCATAGTGCCTGACACTACCTGCACAAGACCATCATAAGAGGAGGAAAAGATCATGACATCAAAATAAAAGACTGATTGAGATGGGGAGGGGATATGATGGAGAATAGAATTTCAAAAAGGAAAGTGGGGGGGAGGGTTTTACCATGGGATATCTTTTATAACCATGGAAAGCATTAATAAAAATTGAGGGAAAAACCCAGGGCAAGAAAGCCAAGCGCCACATGTTCTCCCTTATAGGTAGATCCTAACTGCGTGAGAAGGAAAATACTTAGTAGCAGAGGCCAGTAAGTTAAAAAGGAGATATAAAGGGAAGAGAAAGGAAGGGAGAAGAGTACTTAATAGGTTGGTATTGTATATATGTAAGTACAATGATTGAGATGGGGAGGTAATATGATGGAGAATGGAATTTCAAAGGGAAAAGTGGGGGGGAGGGTATTACCATGGGATTTTTTTTATAATCATGAAAATGTTAATAAAAATTGTGAAAAGAACAAAAAATTAAAGTTGAAAAAAAAAAATCAAGGGGGAAAAAAGGGCCCTCCATTAAAACATTTACATGGATAAACTCTGTAATGTCTACTTGATGGAAACACTATATCCAGAGTTCACTATGTTGGTACATGTGTCTACAGTTCATTTGTAGTGGCTGGAGGCCCTGGAACACCCATTCCCTCTGCCTCTTTCCAATAATAAACAAAATAAACAGAACTGGCTTTAAGGTACTCAGCCAATTTAACTATGTTCCTCTAGGTGTCAAGGATTTTACTACTGGGGAAAATGAGTCTTAACAAGAATCTGTAAGGGCTGCAGGAAGTGATCAGATTTGCACCACTCATCTTGGTTAAGATGGAATCCAAAGGGACCCATCCCTGCTGACACCAGCCGTTCTTACCACTAGTCTACCAGCACACAAGCAATCCACAATAGAACATTGCAGACTACAGTGTATCTGGAGGCTGCACAGCCCCAAGTTCCTAGAACAGGAACTGAGGCCTGGAAGAAGGCTAGCGCAGCACACTCAGCGAATGGATAAACTGAATCATCATTTCACAAGCTGCAAGCCCATTACTAGTCAAATCTCAACAAGGGACCAGAAAAATGACTTCCTGCCTTGAAAACAGGTTCTGAAGCACCTATTCACACAGCACTTAAGCAAGTTTACTGTTCACAAAAGTCTACAGCTTTCTTTCCAGCAGCATAAAGGCAGAATTTACAAAGTTCTAAAGTAATCTTTTCTCATACTGGGATCATTACAAGTTTAGACTTATCTCCCTAATTACTAACGTCAATGGGTACATTGACCATTCCTGGGACATTCAGGTTTCCAACTTAAAATGTCCAAGCAACAAGCCCTGATAGTAACACAGCAAACAAAATAACGAAACATATTTTCTTCCTTTTTTTTGTGAGAGTTTCACTTTGCAGTCAAAGTGGCTTGGAAATCTGGAACCTCCTTCCCAAGTTCTGTGCTAGGCTCTCAGGTCTAGGCCACCACACCTAGCAACAGCAATTATTTTAACTAAAGCTCACTCTCCCCCCACAATACTAAACCTATTCAATTTTAACTCAGTGCTTTCTAAGGGCAAAGAACCTCAGCTTTCTAATGTCCAAAACTGACACACCACTCACAAATGAAGTAAACACTATACTTTTGTACTTTTGTAACCAAAAAAAAAGAAAAAAACCCATCTTGACACTTAATGTTTCCTCACTATGAAGGGAAGTTTTTCCAAACACATTCAAATTTTTTATGTAGCCCCTGCAACACACCTTCACTCCACTCAGACTACAACTACTTTAGAAAGCCAGTCTCTTTTTTTGAGCCAGGGTCTCACTCTAGCTCCAGGCTGGCCTGGAACTCAGCAATCCTCCTCTAGGATTAAAGGCATAAGCCACTACACCCAACTAGAAAACCAGTTTAAATTCATGATTCTCAACCAGGGATGAATATACTCAGCACCAAAGGCCACAGATATTTTGGTCAGGACAGAAGGGAGTAGGAGGCTACTGTAACCCAGGGTGTGTGAAATTGCTATCAGCCTACTATGTATATCTACCTATCTACTACGTGTGTGTGTGTGTGTGTGTGTGTGTGTGTGTGTGTGTATCTCCCCTAAACAAAGTGTCATCAGTGCTTGTCCAAAGGTGGAAAAGTCTTGCTTAAATTAAGGCCACTTATTCTCACCATATAAGCACTTATGTAGAGCACAGTAAAGCAAATCTAGAAAATCTAGAATATCCTGTCAGATGACCACTTCCTGTAGTCAAAAAATGTCCAACGTTATCAAGACTTGCTAGCACTCACAAAAGGGACAGTTTAAGACACTGTGTGCAAGTTACTGACCCAGAACTAAGGCGTGGGCAGCTTTGATAAACTATACTTCCTGAGTTAAGAAAAGTCTTATGACTAGTGCAAAACTACAGTACACAAAAAAAATTGGTTAATGTTGACTTGCTACAATACTGGCCAAAGTTCAGGACTGTGCCCTAAAACAGCGGTTGTTCAAGTGCTGCTTCTAGTTAGTGGCAGCTTCTTTACTAGCTTAGAACAGTTTTTATTTGTGCACTGCAGCAGCAGCATTGCCTATTAACATTCATTACAGGGATCTAAGAACTGATATCCACTAAACTCCATGCAGCCAATTAGAGAAAAATCAGTGTCAAATTATTACTATTGGTGCTGGGGATTGGTGCCAGGGCCTCGTGCAGGTGAGGCAAGCATCCTAAGACAGGGCTACATCTCTAACCCCAAATAAACAAGGAGAACCCCGCGTTAAAAATGCACTAGGCTGGAAAGATCATCATCTAGCACTTGCAAGTGCCAAAGGGGGGGGAAGCACAGGTTTCAACCTTGAGATTTTCTTGGAAGACATGTATTAGTATGTCTTATGCTGTCTTTGCACTCATGAGCCATATGACACTTATTTCAGTATACCTACCATCAAAAAGCAGAAAAATCTAAACTATGAGTGTGCAAGAGGGGACAATAATACCATTTTCTTGGTTACCATAAAGGTGAACCCATGACCCCTCCCCCCATTAAGCTAACTGCCTCTCAAGAAATGTCAGGATCACTTCAAGACCAGCCTGGTCTATGCCTGGAGTAGACCATTACTTTCTTACAATAGCTAAAATGTGCAGCTACCAGACACTATACTTTCCAGGCCCTCTTAAATCCTAATAAAAGTAATCCAGCACTCAGAAATTCTGAACTGTGGCTCAGTGAGTATTCCATCCCCAGCACTTCCTACCAAAAATACTATCAGTTTTACTGCTATGAGGATTGTGGCTGGAAGTGTTCTGGGCAACTCCAAGAACCTCACCTTCATGGAAACGCGAAACGTTTTAGTAATCAGAGCACTGAAACACTAAAGTTGTAACCCAGTTCAGCTGACACGACTGACCCAAGACTTAGACTTGTGTAACCATCGCTCACTTGCCACAAATTCCTTTCCAGAATTATCTGCCATCCTAGATTATCAGCATAGCACATACGCAAAATGATCCCCATCTCCACAGCTCTTTAGTTTTACGAGGGAAATAATGCTGAGCAATTTTGATGTAAGATGACTATATCCACTAAAACCTCTCATAAGGCGCCTCCAAAGTTGCTGGCCTGGGGTAGTGAAATCCCTTTAAAGGTAGTTGCAATTAATAAAGAGGTCAGTAGAGGCGACCAAGTTCTTTCACATAGCTGCGTCTATCTCAAAGCTAGAGTATCAAAAAACAAAAAATGGCTATCAAAATTCCTACCTAGTACCTACATTTCAGGGGACAGGAAACACTGGAATGGCTTACAAAGAAATCTCTAACCTTTCAAAAGAAGACACAGCGGGGCGTGGTGGCGCACGCCTTTAATCCCAGCACTCGGGAGGCAGAGGTAGGAGGATGAGTTCAAGGCCACCCTGAGATGACAGAGTTAATTCCAGGTCACCCTGGACCAGAGTGAGACCCTACCTCCAATAAAACAAAAAAAGGTAAAACACAATCACCACCCAAGTAGTAAGTTCTAGTTCAATGAAATACATTTTTGGAACTTAGTACACCAAATCGGTATTAAAAGCCTAAAAAGCATTCTATGTTTCTTCTAAAGAGCTGTAATTTAACGCAACTTTAAGTTTGCTAAATTTCATAGTGCCTGGAAGTTTTCTTTTAAACACATCAATTAGGAAAACTAAATTCTACATAAGACTGACCCAAAGAAACTCGAAGACCTAAATTTAAAAGACTACAAAACAATGAAGGTTTGCACTCTTTCATTGGTTATAGTAGCCACGGTTTATTGTAATATTAGTATTGCATTTTAAACCTCAAGATATCTGCGGCCTGGGACTTCCATAAACACACAGGATGTGTGTGGGGGGGGGGGTAAAGCTTACTACAATAAAGTACACAACTTCCACAAAGATGCAGTTAGCGTTTATGAACTTACAAGAAATGTGTTAGAGTCTTGGGTTCATCTTCTCAGGTTTCTAAATGAAAAAAAAAAAAGCCCCTTTTCTGAAAATCAAGGTGGGATTTGCCCGATTTCCACGTTCGCCATCCAGTCACCAAGGAGCTTTAAGCCCATTTTTAAACAAATACCGCGGGGTCTTCAGGGACTGGCCAGTTAAGGTCCCGCGTGCCTGATTCTCCACGGAGAGGGAGACCGAGCGTCTGGGTAGACCCTCCCAGCCCGAGAGCTTCCAGCAAGGGAGCGTGGGGCAGCTCCGGCCCCCTGGAGAAGGGACCCCCAGCTCCGGGAGGTCGCGGGGCCTCCCATCCTAAGCGGTGAGGCAGGGAGGACCTCACCTTGCTGCGGTCCTCCTCCTGCTGCTGCA
This sequence comes from Jaculus jaculus, assembly GCF_020740685.1. Classification (NCBI taxonomy): domain Eukaryota; kingdom Metazoa; phylum Chordata; class Mammalia; order Rodentia; family Dipodidae; genus Jaculus; species Jaculus jaculus. The sequence continues at coordinate 99,839,105 of NC_059109.1, forward strand.
GCAACTCGGGAACCGCCGCCATGGCGACGCGGGACTCGAGCAGGGGCCGCCTGGCTGTGCGAGGAAAGAAGAGGCTGGGCCTGGGCAGCCGCCGCCGCCAAGGCGCCTTTTCAGGGGCGGCTACGGCCCCGCCTCCGCTGGCCTCCTGGCCCCACGGAGGCCCCAGGACTCCGCCACCATCCCAGCAGCCCCGGGCGCGGGCAAGCGGAGCGCCACGTGCTCCCCTACTGCGACCTCCCCCGTCCCTGCTGCCTCCATCTTGGAGCGGGACAAAAAAGCAACGTGGAGCCTACCCTCGCTCCGTGCCACGCGGAAGATCACCGCAGGGCCGCGACCGAGACGCGGTGCCAACGAAGAATCCCTTGCAGAAAGGTGCGTCTCGAAAAAGAGCGCGCATCCGCGCTCAGGGAATTTATTGCTCAGCCTAAATCCAAGATGGCGGCGGTGGTGACGTAGACAAGATCCCGCGAGATCAAACACAGCGCGAGGTGGAGGCTCCCGCGCTCCTGCATGAGGGGAGGAGCTCCTCACACATCTCCAATCCGGAGAGGTGAACTACTGTGAGGTGGAGCGAGGGCGCCGCAGTGCATGCTGGAGCCTCTTCGCATAGGGCGGAGCCTGACCACGCTAAAGCGCGGGACGGATGAAAGTACGGGTCGCGAGAGGTTGTTCCGGTTTTGGTACGGATTCTGCTTGCAGGCTGGGCGTCTATTTAAGTCGTCTTTTCCGTTGTCTAGACATCCCTTACGAGGGGCCACTGCTGTCCAGACGCAGTCGTGGTTCCACATCTCTGGAGGAGTGACCAGCGCCCCTCGGATAACGTTGGCGGGCCCTGCAGACCGGCGCTATCCGGTTTCCTTTTGCCAGCTGAACTGACTGACTTGACCTAGGGGCTCATCCATGCCACACCCACCTGAAAGGATGTGAGGGTTAAGTAAGACATGCCTACGTAGAATGTATATACATATATATGTCGGTGTTGAACTGCGACCCATTGGTTTGTTTGGTGGGACGTCTTTCTAATCCAGGCTTCCCTCAAACTAGCCATCCTCCTGCCTCAGCCTTCCGAGTGCTGTCATTGCTGAAGTGCGCCACCAGGCCTGGTCTCAATTCTTCAGATAAAAGGTTGGCGTCAGGGCTGGAGAGATGGCTTAGTGGTTAAGCGCTTGCCTGTGAAGCCTGAGGACCCCGGTTCGAGGCTCAATCCTCCAGGTCCCACATAAGCCAGATGCACAAGGTGGTATCTAGAGTTCATTTGCAGTGCCTGGAGGCCCTGGTGTGCACATGCGCTGTCCCTCCCTCCCTCTCTCTCTGCCTCTTTCTGTCTCTGTTGCTCTCATATAAATAAAAATTGAAAAAAAGAAGGTTGGCGTCACCCCAAAAATTGTCAATGAATTATGACCCTTCTTGGTATTGATGCGTTTTTCTTAGGGACTGGTTTTCTCCAAACAAGGTACCTGACGTGGTGGCGCACGCCTTTTATCCTAGCACTGGAGAGGCAGAGGTAGGAGGGTCATTGTGGGTTTGAGTCCAGCCTGAGACTACATAGTGAGTTCCAGGTCTGCCTGGGCTAGAGCAAAACCCTACCTCAAAAAATAAATAAATAAATAAATAAATAAATAAATAAATAAATAAATAAAACTTAATTTGAGAGTATAGGCGTCCTGCCACTGCAAAGTAACTCTAGACAAGTGTGCCACTTTGCGCAGATGGCTTTATGTGAGTACTGGGGAATCGAACGTAGGCCATTAAAAAGAAAGTGCCCTTAGCCACTAAGCCATCTCTTCAGCTAAATACAATTTTTGACAGTGTGTGCATGTGTATGACTGGGCCTAGGCCCGTGTGCCACTTTGTTTTGGTATTATGTGGGTACTGGGGAGTCCAAACCTGGCTAGCAGGCTTTGCAAGAAAGCATCTGAGTCATCCTCCCATCCTTGAATACAATTTTGATGAACAGTACTCTCATGCAGCTCCCACTTTGGTGGTTCAAGTTTATAAAAACATCTTTTGGGCTGGGGAAATGGCTTAGCAGTTAAGACATTTGCCTGCAAAGCCTAAGGTCACCATTCATTTCCCCAGGATCCATGTAAGCACAAGGGGTCATCTGTGTCTGGAGTTTGTTTGCAGTAGCTGGAGGCCTTGGTGTGCCCATTCTTTCTCTTTATCTACCTCTTTCTCTCAATTAAATAAATAATTTTTTAAAAGTGTTTTATCATCCAGGCATGGCGTTGCATGCCTTTAATTCCAGCACTCAGGAGGCAGAGGTAGGATCACTATAGGTTTGAGGCCACCCTGAGACTACATAATGAATTCCAGGTCAGCCTGGACTAGAGTGAAACCTTACCTCAAAAAAAAAATTTTTTTTAAATCTAACACCACTTTTATTTTCAATAGGAGTACATAAAAAAGGCCTCAACATCCTACAACATTGCAAACTGAATAAAAAGAGAAGTGAAAAATCAAAAGATGCAGACACTTCAAACCAGTGGCAGGCTGCTCAGAAGTTTCAAGGTAGTTTCTGTAAAACCAAGCCCCTTTGCAGGTTTCTGTACTTCCTCTTACTCGTGTGGCCAGAAGAAAAAGAATCCTTATGAAGAAGTAGATCAGGCAAAGTACTCTCATTTAGTAAGGTCTGTGTTGTCATTCAGAAGCACAGCTCAGACCCCAGAATCGTTGCTTGAGGAAGATGAGTTACTCTATGGACCTGTCAGTAAACATCAGCCTGCAAAGCAGGATGCAGAGGCAAGAGCTCCACAGAACTGGTTTCCTCTCTTCAATCCAGAGAGAAGTGTGGAGTCAGATGCAAGTAATACATCCAGTCCTTTGAAAATCCCTTTCCAAAGGCATGTGATACCAAGTGTGACCAGGATCCTTCAGCAGACCATGACATCAGAACAAATTTTCTTTTTGGAGAGGTGGAGACAAAGGATGATTCAGGAGCTGGGAGAAGATGGATTTGCAGAATATACTTCAAGTAATTCTCTAAATTCTAATTATGTATAGTAACTATGTCTTCTAAAATATAGAACAATAGTGTCAAAGTATGGGGCTTTATTTCTACTACCTTCGAATAGTATTAAACAGTATTTCATATCTATTAACACAATTCTCATGACAATGTCATGAAACTTTGATACTGTTGACCTCAATTTACAGGTGAAATGGAATACAGAGATCAAGTAATTTCATGCATGCGTATTATATACATATATATTATACCCATTGCTCTACTTAATCAGTTTAAACTGACTTTTGTTGTTGTTGTTTTGGGTTTTTTTGTTGTTGTTGTTGTTTTTGGTTTTTCAAGGTAGGTTCTTGCTCTAGCTCAGGCTGACCTGGAATTAGTTTCAGGCTGGTCTCGAACTCACAGCAGTCTCCTGCTTCAGCCTCCCAGGTGCTGAGATCAAAGGTGTGCACCACCACATTTGGCTTTAAACTGACTAATAAATTTAAAAATCCTGGCAGCAGGGCTGGAGAGATGGCTTAGCAGTTGAGGCACTTGCCTTCAAAGCCAGAGGATTCTGGTTCGATTCTCCAGCACCCATGTAAGCCAGATGCACAAGAGGGCGCATGCATCTAGACTTCCTTTGCAGTAGCTAGAAGCCCTGGCGTACCTATTCTCATTCTCATTCTCTCTCTCCCTCTCTCCCTCCCTCTCCTCTTCCTCTCTCCCTCCCTCTTTCCCTCTGTCAAATAAATAAATAAAAATCAAATATATTTTTTAAAAAGATCCTGGCAACAAGCCAGAACAAATGCTCACTATTTACATTTTGGCAAATTGAACATAATAAATGCTGTAGATTAGGAACTGAGAGTAAATAAATGTTGCTCTTCAACCCCTGAATTATTAGACAAGTAATGAGAATATAAAGCAGCTTCTGTTCAAAAATCGATGGTTGAAGCTGGGCATGGTGTCACACACCTTTAATCCCAGCACTTGGGAGGCAGAGGTAGGAGGATCGCTATGAGTTTGAGGCCACCCTGAGACTACATAGTGAATTCCAGGTCACCTGGACTAGAGTGAGACCCTACCTCGAAAAACCAAAAAAAAAAAAAAATGGTGGAGATCCTGGCATGGTGGTTCATGCCTTTAATCCCAGTACTCGGGAGGCTAAAGTAGGATCACCATGAGTTCAAGGCTACCCTGAGGCTACATAGTGAATTCCAGGTCAGCCTGGGCTAGAGTGAGACTCTATCTCAAAAAAAAAAAGCAAAAAAAGACTGTTGACAGATGTGGTGGGGAGTGAGGAACACATAGATGGAATGAATTGGTGCCATATAGATTATGTAAGTGTCTGGTAAAAGCTAGGGTTTGCATATTCTTTTTAGTTTTTTAATTTACTTTATTTGAGAGAGAGAGAATGGATGTGACAGGGCCTTCAGCCACTGCAAATGAACTCCAGATGCATGTGTTACCTTGTGTATCTGGTTTATATGAGTCTTGGGAAATCGGACCTGAGTCCTTTGGCTTTGCAGGCAAATGCCTTAACTGCTAAGCTAGGTTTTCTTTAGCCAAATCTTATCGAGAGCAGTGTGTATACCCCAGTGATACATGAGCATTTTTATTTTTTAAGAAGAGTATGCTTATTTTTAATCGATTTAGAAAAAAAAAACAGTGTAAGCATGTAACTATATAGTCACTTGTGGGGTTTTTTTATACTTTTTGTTCATTTTTATTTATTTATTTGAGAGTGACACAGAGAGAGAAAGGGGGGGAGAGAGAGAGAAGGAAGTGCCAGGGCCTCCAGCCACTACAAACGAACTCCAGACGCGTGCGCCCCCTTGTGCATCTGGCTAACGTGGGTTCTGGGGAATGCAGCCTTGAACTGGGGTCCTTAGGCCCAACATACTAGTTTTTAAAAAACAACAAGTGAGGGCTGGAGAGATGGCTTAGCGGTTAAGCGCTTGCCTGTGAAGCCTAAGGATCCCGGTTTGAGGCTTGGTTCCCCAGGACTCACGTTAGCCAGATGCACAAGGGAGTGCACGCGTCTGGAATTCGTTCGCAGTGGCTGGAAGCCCTGGTGCGCCCATTCTCTCTCTCTCTCTCTTTCTCTCTCTCTGCCTCTATCTCTGTCTGTCGCTCTCAAATAAGTAAATAAAAATAAACCAAAAAGGGCTGGAGAGATGGCTTAGCGGTTAAGCGCTTGCCTGTGAAGCCCAAGGACCCCGGTTCGAGGCTCGGTTCCCCAGGTCCCACGTTAGCCAGATGCACAAGGGGGCGCACGCGTCTGGAGTTCGTTTGCAGAGGCTGGAAGCCCTGGCGCACCATTCTCTCTCTCTCCCTCTATCTGTCTTTCTCTCTGTGTCTGTCGCTCTCAAATAAATAAATAAAAAAAAATAAAATAAACCAAAAAAATTATTTAAAAAAAATAAAAACTAGTAGGTAGATGGCACCCGGAAATGGCAAAAATGGCCACGGCTTTCCCTTGTGACATTCTTCAGGTGTGGGGCCAGGCCTCTATACCATGGGCACTTTTGGGATGACTAGTGATGACTTCTAAACCTGCAACATAAATATATACATTAAAAAAAGGGCAGAGATAAGACTGCTGTCAGTTTGAGGCCAGCCTGAGACTACGTAATAAATTCCAAGTCAGCCTGGGCTACAGTGAGACCCTACCTCAAAAACAAAACAAGGGCTGGAGAAATGGCTTAGCAGTTAAGCACTTGCCTGTGAAGCCCAAGGACCCCAGTTCAAGGCTCAATTTCCCAGGACCCACGTTAGCCAGATGCACAAGGGGGCTCACGCGTCTGGAGTTTGTTTGCAGTGGCTGGAGGCCCTGGTGTGCCCATTCTCTCTCTCTCTCTCTCTCTCTCTCTCTCTCTCTCAATTTCTCTCTCTCCCTCCCCCTCTTTTTGTCTGTCACTCTCAAATAAACAAATAAATATTTTTTAAAAATATCTTTATATGGGGGTCTGAAGAGATGGCTTAGTGGTTAAGCGCTTGCCTGTGAAGCCTAAGGACCCCAGTTCGAGGCTCGATTCCTCAGGGCTTATGTAAGCCAGATGCACAAGGGGACGCATGTGTCTGGAGTTTGTTTGCAGTAGCTAGAGGCCCTGGTGTGCCCATTCTCTCCTTCTCTGCCTCTTTCGCTCTCTGTCTGTCACTCTCAAATAAATAAATAAAAATATACAAAAAAAATCTTTATATGACATTCTAATTGGTATTTTTTATGCCACTAGAATTTGGAATTTCCTTATAAGGAATTGTTTTGATTTTCCTTGAACCAGGAATGTCTCAGTTTTCAGGCATCTCAAAATTATTGATAAGAAATGTAAAGGCTTCTAGAAAGCAGTTGTGTCCTTGAGGGCCAAGATAAGGTTTATAGCCCTGGGCATAAAGTAAGGAAGTACAACATTTGGCCTGCTTGATAGAGGAATTTGTTTGGAATTGAGTGAGCCCTTCTGCCCAGGCAGACAATTCAGTCATCTTCATGCTAGCATAGTCCTCTGCTGTGTTTTCTCTTGGTTAACTCAGTATCAACCTTAAGAAATAGCTAGAAGGCTGGTGAAATACTTCATATGCAAAGTGCTTGCCTTTCCAGCATGACCTGAGTTCAAGCCCCAGAACCCCCATAAAAATGCCAAGCTTAGTGGTGAGCACCTGTAATCAGTACTGGGGAGCCAGAGATAGGAACCATGGGGATTGCTGGCCAGCCAGTTTAGCCTAATCAGTAAGCTCCAGGCCAATGAGAGGCCCTGTCTCAAAAAGAGGTGGACCATATACCTGATGCACAATACCCAAATTGTTTTCTACACACACAACACACGTGCACATGAAGAAAAAAAGAAATGGGTAGATTTTCACTTTTTTTTGTTTGTTTGTTTTTTGAGGTAGGGTCTCACTGTAGCCCAGGCTGACCTGAAATTCACTATGTAGTCTCAGGGTGGCCTTGAACTCATAGCATCCTACCTCTGCCTCCTAAATGCTGGGATTAAACGTGTGTGCCACCACACTCAGCTTAGATTTCTCTCTCTTAAATAAGGGGGATAGTCAAGTATAGATTAGTATGGAGGTAAAAGAAAAAAAAAAAGAAGGAAGGCACAGATCTTAGAAGCGTCCTGCCTTTGCCTCCCAAGTCAGGCATCACAGGCACACACCATACCCACTTAATCCATTCTTGAATGTTTTAAAATTTCGTTTTACAAGTTGATTCATAGTTAATGTTTTGTGCACCTTAAGTTAAAGGACTCTGAAATCTAGATTTTTGTGTTTGTGGTCATGAATATTTGAGGACTCTAGCTAGGAGTTTGGTCTGTGCAGGAAACAAGTTGTCTATTTACCTGGGAATAAAACATTTATTTTAGTTTTATTTATTTATTTATTTATTTATTGGGTTTTTTTGCGGTAGGGTTTCACTCTAGCCCAGGCTGACCTGGAATTCACTAGGTAGTCTCAGGGCAGCCTTAAACTCAAGGCAATCCTCCTACTTCTGCCTCCTGGAGTGCCAGGATTAAAGATGCCACGCCTGGCTAGTTTTATTTATTGATTTTTGTCATTGCTGGGGATTAAACCTATAGCCTTGTGCATACTAGACAAATGCTTTATCACAGAGGTACCCTTCCTCAGCTCTCTTCCTGTTTTTGACAAGTTTGTCTTCTGACTCATTAAGTAGTCTATAGACTGAGTGCTGCATCTCTTTTCTTTAAGTTTTATTCCCATCAGTCTTAAATTTCTTGTAGGTCTCTTATATGCAAATAATTTCACTTACGTCACATGTTGAAAATATGTGGAATAGAATAATTTACCTCCTAGATTGAATTTCATTTAAGTTTCCAAGTAATTTCCTAGAAGCAATTCCATTTTTGCTAATGGTAGAACTGACCTTTCAAAATCTTTATAGAAAATCTTGATAAACATAATATGGTTTAATATCACCTCATCTGGATGAGAATGTTTTCTTCCTATTCTGTGGTTCTTTCTGCAAGCATGTGTATTACCTACTGTGTTTCTGTATGTATCTAAGTTGTGCTCCATGAGTTTAACTGCCTTGCTCTGGTAGATGGTGGACTGGAAGAAGACAAAAAGCTGGTCCAGCTTCTCACTTTGTGCAAATTAGCAGCATAACCTAGGCCATCAGGGCCTTGTTCATTTACATGGGAGTTGTGATCATTATCTTGCTGAGTTTGAAAATTAAATAATGTTTTGAAAGTGCCAAGGCCACTGCTTAACCTAATAGTACTGCATCTTTCTCTTTTCTTCTTACCATCAATCAAATGAATATGTAGTATTTCTTATACATAGTAAATCTTCATTCCCTTAGCTAACATAAAAGAGTATAAGGGAAAAAAATGTTGTGGACATAGCAACTGTCAATAAAAACTAAGTGCAGTCCCACAGCATACAATTATTTTAATTTGTGGATCCCTTGATTTTCATTCCTGACCAGTCACCAATCCTGTTAATCAAAGGGTTCCCTCACCTTAATTATGTTCATGATTAAGTTTTGGTTGAACAAAGAGAAAAGGCAAGGCTTGGTGATATATATCTACAATCCTAGCACCCCAGAGGCTCACAGGAGTATAAATTCAAGGTCAGCCATGGTACATAGCCACACCATCTTTAAAAAAATTTTTTTTAATTAATTAATTTATTTATTTGAGAGTGACAGACACAGAGAGAAAGACAGATAGAGGGAGAGAGAGAGAATGGGCGCGCCAGGGCTTCCAGCCTCTGCGAACGAACTCCAGACGCATGCACCCCCTTGTGCATCTGGCTAACGTGGGACCTGGGGAACCGAGCCTCGAACCGGGGTCCTTAGGCTTCACAGGCAAGTGCTTAACCGCTAAGCCACACCATCTTTAAAAACCACCCCCCACCTCTTGGACTGGAGAGATAACTTAACTGTTAAGGCACTTGCCTGCAAAGCTAACAACCTGTGCAGCCCAGGTCTGATTCCCCAGTACTCACTTAAAGCTAGATGCACAAAATGACGTATGCATCTGAAATTCCTTTGCAGTGGCAGAGGCCCTGCCCTGACTCACCCATTCTCTTCTGTCTCTTCTGTCTCCCTCTGCTTACAAATAAACATTTTTAAAAGGCTGGAAGCCAGGCGTGGTAGTGCACGCCTTTAATCCCAGCACGTGGGAAGCAGAGGTAGGAGGATGCCATGAGTTCAAGGCCACCCTGAGACTACATAGTGAGTTCCAGGCCAGCCTGGGCTAAAGTAAGACCTTAACTTTGAAACACCAGAAAATAAAAATAAAATAAAATTTAAAAATAAGGGCTAGATGGGCTGGAGAGATGGCTTAGCAGTTAAGGTGCTTGCCAGCAAAACCAAAGGACTCAGGTTCATTTCCCCAGTACCCACATAAAGCCAAATGCATGAGGTGGCACATGCATCTGGAGTTCGTTTGCAGTGGCTAAAAGCCCTGGTGCACCCTTTCTCTCTATGTATGTATGTGTATATCTGCCTCTCTCTCTCTCTAGAAAGAAACTTAAACATAAGCACAGTTCTCTAATTTTTATTTATATTATTTTTTTATTTTTGGTTTTTCGAGCTAGGCTCTCACTCTAGCCCAGGCTGACCTGGAATTTACTATGTAGTCTCAGAGTGGCCTCGAACCCATGGCAGTCCTACCTCTACCTCCCAAGTGCTGGGATTAAAGGCATGTGCCACCACACCCAGCCCATATTTAATTTTTTTCCACCCTACGTCGAGGTCTCACTCTAGCACAGGCTGACCTGGAACTTACTCTGTAATCACAGGCATGTCTTGAACTTGTGGCAGTCCTCTGACCTCAGCCTCCCCAGTGCTAAGATTAAATGTTTGGCTTTTAAATAATTTTTATTAAGCCACTTAACCTATTCAATTATCTGGAGCCAAATATACCATGACCTGGGAGCACAGATTTAGATTATCCCAAATCCATGTTCCCAAAAAGAGGAAAAGAGATATTTTATTCTCAAGCCACATATGCCATAACCTGAAAACACAGATTTAGGTTGCCCCAATTGAAATTATCTATTTAAGAGCCAGGCATGGTAGTACATCCCTTTAATCCTAGCACTTGGGAGGCTGAGGTAGGAGGGTCGTTGTGAGTTCAAGGCCATCCTGAGACTACATAGTGATTTAGAGGTCGCCTGGGCTAGAGCAAGACCCTTCTTTGAAAAAATAATAATAATGATTATTATTATTATTACATTTAGGGCTGGAGAGATGGCTCAGCAGTTAAAGGACTTGCCTGCAAAGCCTAATGACCCAGGTTTGATTCCTACCTTGAAAAAATAAAAAAAGAAAATAAAGAAATTTCTGTCATTTGTAAACAGTTATCCCATTTGGTTACGTTCTTCAGTTTCATGAGCAGCTGAACTTTGTTGGGTATGGTTGTGCTACCACAATCTTAGCACAGGAATTCAGGTAGGAGGATCCCACGTTCAAGGTCAGCAAGGACAAAAGTTGGTGTCTAAGATATTGCCACTTAAGAGAAACTTGAGTGATTTAAATTTTCTTTTTTTGTGTTTTCTTTGAACTTTCTTTTTAGATATCTTTTTACAAGGGAAACGGTTTCATGAACACTTGGAACACTTACTTTCACCCCAAGGGAACTTAAAAGAGAAGAATGAACATCTTGAATGTGGCTACATGGAAAGTGTCCAGCATATTTTGAAAGACATCAGTGGTGTGCGCGCTCTTGAAAGTGCTGTTCAGCACGAGAGCTTGAAGTATGCAGGGCTGCTGGACTGTGTGGCCAAGTATCAGTAAGTACAAGACTGTTTCTATCACAGGCAGTGAATTAATTTCAAGTGGGACAGGTGACGACTGGCAACAGATACCTCTTTCCTCTTTTTTTTTTTTAAATTTTATTTTATTTATTAGAGACAGAATGAGAGTATATGAGAGAGAATGGGCACACCAGGGCCTCTAGCCACTGCAAACGAACTCCAGACACATGTGCTACCATATGTATCTGGGTTATGTGGGACCTGGAGAATAGAGCCTGGGTACTTAGGCTTTGCAGGCAAGCACCTTAACTGCTAAGCCATCTCTCCAGCCCCACCTTTTTTGTATAAATTTTTATTCTGTTTATTTATTTGAGAGAGACAGAGGAAAAATATAGAGAGAGAGAGAATTAGCACACAAGGACCTCTGGCTGCTGCAGTTGAACTCCAGATGCATGTGCCACCTTGTTGCATCTGGCTTACATTGTTCATGGGAAATTGAGCCTGGATCCTTTGGCTTTGCAGGTAAGCAGCTTAACTGCTAAACCATCTCTCTAGCCCTCTTTCCTCTTAACCCCAGCTTCATTGTGTTCCAGTAGGTATAGTGGCCTCTGCCTCTTGAAAGTCAAACCTGTTATAAGTAAGAGACTTAGGAGTTAGGCAGGAGGTACAGACAAACAGCAGGGAAAATCACATTACTCCGTGTCAATATTTCAGAATGAAACTGACAGAGAAACTGGATATGATAGTTTGTCTGTAATATTAGCGCTTAGGAGGCCAAGCCAAGGCAGGAAGACTAGGAGTTCAGAGCCAGCTATGGCCACATATTGAACCACCTTGGGTTACATGAAGTCCTTTCTCCAAAAAAAATCTGGTATAAAAACCCCTGTGAGGTGCTCGCTTCGACAGCACATATACTAAAAAATTGGAACGATACAGAGAAGATTAGCATGGCCCCTGCGCAAGGATGATACGCAAATTCGTGAAGCGTTCCATATTTTTATGTTCTTAAAAAAAAAAAAAAAAAACCCTGTGAGGATTTGTCTTCCAACCTCTCCTTCCCAAGTAAAGTAGCAGCCTTAAGAAGGAATCTGATTCCTGTGTTTTCTTTTAGATTTTTTTCTTTTTCTCCCTCTCCATTTCCCAGGCCCCCCCCTTTTTTTCCTTTTTCCTGTTTTCCAAAGGATTGTAGGTGACCTGTTGGCCCCCAAAATCAGCTAACTTCCTGGCTTCCAGGCAGTGGTTGATAAAAGAACTCTAAACGTAAAAAAAACTTCCTTCAGTTTTAAAATTGCTGCTGTTACTGTTTTTCCCAGTTACTCCAGACTCCAAGGGTAACTATACTGCACATACCTCGATTCCAGATAAACCAAGTGAGCAGTAACAACAGGAGGGGAAGTAAAAACTGTAACTGAGGCTGAAGAGATGGCTTAGCAGTTAAGACGTTTGGCTGTGAGGCCTAAGGACCCAGGTTCAGTTCCCCAGTACCCACATAAGCCATGCATCTGGAGTTTGTTTGCAGTGGCTAAAGGCCCTGGCAGCCCATTCTCTCTCTCTCTCTTTCAAATAAATAAATAAAAATATATTTTAAAAAACTGTAACCTTTGGAGCTCTAGTTAAAGTTTAAGTTAAAATAAATGAGAGATAGTGGTTAAAGGCAATTGCTTGCAAAGCCTGATGGCCTGGGTTCAGTACCCCAGTACCTACATAAAGCCAAATGCACAAAGTGGCACATGTATCTAGAGTTTATTTGTAGTGGCAAGAGGCTCTGGTATGCCCATTCCCTCTTATTCTCATTATCTTTCTCTCTCTTTGCAAATAAATAATTTATAATAATAAATTACATATATATAATATATAATTTATAATAATATATATAATAAATTATCTAATACATAATAATAAATATATATAATATAATAATATATACTAATACATATATAATGAATACATGTAGTTTTCATTAAAAAAAAAAAAAAGAGGACTGGGTGTGGTGGTGCACGCTTTTAATCCCAGCACTCAGGAGGCAGAGGTAGGAGGATCGCTGAGACTTTGAGACCACCCTGAGACTATATAGTGAGTTCCAGGTCAGCCTGGACTAGTGGTAGACCCTATCTCGAAAAAAAAAAAAAGCGCTGGAGAGAAGCTCAGTGGTTATTTGCTAGCAGAGAAAAAATTAGCATGACAGGGCCTCTTGCCAGTGCAAAGAAACTCTAGATGCATGGACCTCTTTTTGCATCTGGCTTTATGTGGGTACTGAGGAATCGAACCTGAGCCATCAGGCTCTGCAAACAAGTGTCTTTTAACCACTGAACCCTCTCTGCAGCCCCTCATTTCATTTTTATTTACTATTGAATAAAACTCCATTATGGGGGCTGGAGAGGCTCAGCACTTAAAAGTGCTTATTTGCAAGACCTAACATCACAGGTTCAATTCCCTAGTTTCCACATAAAGCCAGATGCACAAAATGGCACATGCATCTGGAGTTTGTTTGTAGTGGTAGGAAGCTCTAGTGTGCCCATACTCTCTCTTCCTCTCTCTCTCACTTTCTCTCTCTGCCTCTTTGTCTATGCTTCTGATAGAATTTCAAATAAATAATGTTTTTTAAAACTCCATTGTGAAAAAGAAAAAAAAACTCCAATGTGGAAATGTACCACATCTTCATTATCCATTCACCGGATAGAGAGCATCTAGGCTGGCTGGCTCCTAGCAATTGTGAGCAGAGCAGCAACAAATACTGATGAACTAGTGTCTCTGTAGTACTGAGTAGCAGCCTAAGGGCATGCTAGGGAGTGGTATAGCTACTTACAGGGTTATGATAGTTTAAATGGATGTCCCCTAATATGTTCAAAGTTTTATTCAAGCTTGTAACTTGGCTGGAGGAAGTGTTACTGGGGGAAGCCTGAGATATACAAAATGCCCGAGTTCTGCCTGGGTTCCTGAAGTGTGTTTGCTTGCTTTTGGTGGTTGCTTTTCTCTCAGCATGAACCTGTAAAAGTGGGCCAGCTTCTTCTGCCATTATAGAACTTCCTTAAGTCTCTAAGACTCAAATAAATTTCATTGCTCCCATAAACTATGCCTCAGTTGGAGATTCATCCCAGAGATCTGAGGCTGACTGCCACAAGGGTCATATGGTAAATCTATTTTTAGCTGTCTTAGGAACCACCACACTGATTTCCACAATGGCTGTATGAGTTTACATTCCCTCTAACAATAGAGAAACGTTTCTCTTTACCCACACCCTCAGTAGCATTTATTGGGTCCTCTATTCTGTTCCATTGATCCTGTGTGTTTGTTTGTTACTGTGGCTCTATAAAATATCTTAAAATCAGGTATCACCATGATACAAACCAGCCTTATTTTTGTTGCTCAGAATTGCTGTGGCTCTTTGAAGTTTTTTGTGCTTCCAAATGAATTTTAAGTTTTTTTTTTTATTTCCATAAAGAAAGCTATTGAAATTTTGATAGGGATTGTGTTAAATGTGTAGATTGCTTTTAGTAAGGTAGACATTTTTACAATATCGATTCTTCCAATCCATGAACATGGAATGTCTTTCCATTTCCTAGTGTCTTCTGCAACTTCTCACAAGTGCTTTACATTTCTCATTGTAGAGCTCCTCCACTCCTTGGTTAGGTTTATTCCAAAGTACTTTTTTATTGTTACTAAATTATTACATTTTTTGAGGGAAATACACAGCCAAGGAAAAGGCTCACATGACTAGAGTTCTCACATGGAGGGCCTGGGAAAACCATGACAAGAGAAAGAGAAAAAAAAGTTCAAAGAGCTCCTGCCCTGTGGGGAGCTGGATGGGAGTACTTTTTCTATTTAGTTTTTTTTTTTTTTTCTTTTATGAGATAGTGTCTCACTCTAGCCTAGCCTGACCTAAAATTCACTGTGGAATTTCAGGGTGTCCTCGAACTCATAGCAATCCTCCTACCTCTGCCTCCTGAGTGACGGGATTAAAGGCGTGCACCACCATTCCCAGCTTACAGGGCAGTTTTATACAAAGATGTATGTTACTTACAGGTCAATATAGCTCAAGGAAGATATATGACTTATATAAGTACCCACAAATCTAGAGATGCTGTCTAATTAAAATATAGTTCAAAGTTACATGTTATTTTAAGTTTCTCAGTACCCACATCTAAATAGGAAAAGGCCAGGTGTGGTGGCAAATGCCTTTAATCCCAGCATTTGGGAGGCAGAAGTAGGAGGATCGACACAAGTTTGAGGTCAGCCTGGACTAGTGTGAGACCCTACATCAAAAAACAAAACAACGGGAGGCAGAGGTAGGAGGATCACTGTGAGTTCGAGGCCACCCTGAGACTCCATAGTGAATTCCAGGTCAGCCTGGGCTAGAGTGAGACCCTACCTCAAAAAACCAAAAAATAAAAATAAAAAACAAAACAAGGGCTGGAGAGATGGCTTAGCAGTTAAGCGCTTGCCTGTGAAGCCTAAGGACCCTGGTTCGAGGCTCTATTCCCCAGGTCCCACATAAACCAGATGCACCAGGTGGTGCATGCATCTGGAGTTCATTTGCAATGGCTGGAGGCTCTGACATGCGCATTCACTCTCTTTCTCTGCTTCTTTCTATATCTGTCTGTCACTCTCAAATAAATAAATAAAAACAAACAATATTTAAAAAAAAAAACTACCCTGCATATTTCTGATTTATAATTGAAGTCATGAAGACAAAGTGAACAGGTAGAAGCTTTTTTTTTTTTTTTTTTTTTTTTTTTTGGTTTTTTGAGGTAGGGTCTCACTCTGGTCCAGGCTGACCTGGAATTAACTCTGTAGTCTCAGGGTGGCCTCGAACTCATGGCGATCCTCCTACCTCTGCCTCCCAAGTGCTGGGATTAAAGGCGTGTGCCACCGCGCCCGGCTAGGTAGAAGCTTTTGAGAGTCACCAGTCGTCACTCTGCTCACTCCATCAGATACCTACAATTGTCAAGTATGAAATGACAGTGAGGTGCGAGGAGTGGGGAAAAGCAAGACACTCCACCCTGCAAATAAAGGCTCAGAGGAGGGAACAGAGTTCCTTGTTTGTATGTGATGACTGGTTATGGACAGATTAAACCTCAGCCATGCTGTGTACTCCTTCATGATAATATTTTTGCTACTGCTATGCTGTGCTTCATTCTGATGAACACTTGAAGCACAATCAACAATGATGGGGTAATTCCCATTCCTGTAAGCTCTTAAAGGGAAAGAGTCCAAGGAGGTCCCAAGATACTATGAGAAACTGGTGACACATAACTACAGAAAAGTTGGTTCCTAGCTTCTGATCTCCTGAGTAGCCCACATACCAAGTTCTTCCTCCTGCATGCTAGGAAAATGCTCCATAACCTGAAGTACACTCCAGGCCTGTTGCATTTTTGTTTTTTGAAGTAGGGTCTCACTCTAGCCAGGCTGACCTGTAATTCACTTTGTAGTCTCAGGGAGGCCTCAAACTCATGCCTCCTGAGTGCTGGGATGAAATACATGTGCCACCACCACAAGTTCCACATGTTCTTTATTTAAAAAAAAAAAACAAAAAACAACTTATTTAGGGCTGCAGAGATGGCTTGGCAGTTAAGGCGCTTGCCTGCAAAGCATAAGAATGCACATTGAAATCTCCAGGTCCCATGTAGCCAGATGCAGTGATAGAAACACGCAGTGTCACACATGCACCACAAGGGGTGTACATGTCAAGTTTGTTCACAGTGGCTGAAAGGCCTTGGTGTACCCATTCTCTCTCTCTCTGTCTCTAACTCAAAAAATTATACTGTCATGGATCTCCTTCTCAGCCTCTCAGATGTGTAGGGATTACAGGTGTGAACAACCATGCTGTCAGACTTCTTTTATTTATTTTTTTTTTATTTATAACTTCCATAATTGTAAACAATATCCCATGGTAATTCCTTCCCTCCCCCACTTTCCCCTTTGAAACTCTACTCTCCATCATACCCCCATCCCCTCTCAATCAGTCTCTATTTTGATGTCATGATCTGTTCTTCCTATTATGATGGTCTTGTGTAGGTAGTGTCAAGCACTGTGAGGTCATGGATATCTAGGCCATTTTGTGTCTGGAGAAGCATGTTATAAGGAGTCCTACCCTTCCTTTGGCTCTTACATTCTTTCACCACCTCTTCTGCAATGGACCCTGAGTCATGGAAGGTATATTTGAGATATTTCAGTGCTGAGCACTACTCTGTCACTTCTTCTCAGCACCATGGTGCCTTCTGAGTCATCTCAAGGTCACTGCCATCTGAAAGAGAAGCTTCTGTAACCAGAAGTGAGAGTAGCATTAATATATGGGTATGAACATTAAGTTAAGTGCTTACTGGGCAGTGTAGTGAGCATAGTATATACAGTTAGCCAGACAGCAGCAGACGTTACACCCCTAGGGCTCATGATGACCCTGTTTTAGCTTTTCAGTATCAGTGATATATTCCCTGCCATGGAGCAGGCCTCCAGTCAAATTAGAGGGCAGTTGGTTCCCCCATGACAGACATGCCACTCTTGCACCCATTGGCTCATTTGGCCTGGCTGGCCAAATATAAAGCTTGCATTGTCCACTGTTGAGTATCTTCACTGGTGATTTCTCTGTCTCTCCCATTGAACTGCATGCAGCATAGCTTTTTCCAGCTTTATTTCATCTGGTCTACATGGAGGAGGTTTTCAGTTCATCTCCAGCAGGGTTTCTCAGTGACCTTGTAGCCCAATTATGTGGAGTCTTCAGCCATAGGGTCTTACCGCCTATTCCTGGTGGAAAACCAAGGGCCTTGGCAATGTCCTGTAATGTTTTGGGGGCATCAGGGACCTCCCTGGCCAACAACTCACTGGAAGGTCTCCCATCCCTGGCACTGAAAATTTTCTAGTAACAATCTATGTCAGATGTCTTTAAAAGAAATGTTTTTAGGACTGGAAAGATAGTTTAGCAGTTAAGGCATTTGTCTGCAAAGCAAAAGGACTTTGGTTCAATTCCCCAGGACCTATGTAAGCCAGATGCACAAGGTGGCACTTGCATCTGGAGTTAGTTTGTACTGCCCAGAGGCCCTGGCGCACCCATGCTCTCTCTCCCTCTCTCTCTCCATCTCCCAAATAAATTAAAAAAAAAAAAACTATTTATTTATTTTTTAAAATAACTATTTAAAAATACATTTATTTACTTATTTATTTCAAGGAGAGAGAGCATGGGTGCACCAGGACCTCTAGCCACTGCAGACAACTACAGGTGCATGTGCAACTGTGTATCTAGCTTTACATGGGTACTGGGGAATTAAACCCGGGCCACTGTGCTTTGCAAGCAAGCACCTTAACGGCTGACCCCTCTCTCTAGCCCTGTCAAACTTTTCTAACCCTAAGAAGTAAAGCTTATTATAGAAGGTGGAGAATAGGAGCAGCAGCCATTATGTGACCAGTAATAAACTACATGAGAACATAACTAATGCAGTTTTTCAGTTTGAACTATTACCTGCTAAGACTACCTTTGGTTTCCCTGTAGGGGCCAACTGTGTGTGATTGATTGGAAGACATCAGAGAAGCCAAAACCTTTCATCTGGAATACGTATGACAACCCACTACAAGTTGTAGCATACATGGGTGCCATAAACCACGATGCCAACTACAGTTTTCAGGTTAGGACACTGAGCTGTGTTTAATGCTTATTTACAGCTGCTCAACTCTCCATGTGTTTTTTTAAATGTTTTATTTATTTGAGAGAAAGGGGCAGGGAGAGAGAGAGAATGAGCACACCAAGATCTCTAGCCCCTACAAACAAACTACAGATGCATGTGCCACCTTGTACATCTGACTTTATGTGTGTACTGGGGAATCAAACCTGGATCCTTAGGCTTCACAAGCAAGCACCTTCACCACTAAGGCATCTCTCTAGCTCTCTCTATGTTTTTTGTTGTTGTTGTTTTGGTTTTTTGAAGTAGGGTCTCGCTGTAGTCCAGACTGACCTGGAATTCACTGTGTAATCTCAGGAGAGCCTCAAACTCATGGCAATCCTCTGCCTACCTCTGCCTCCCAAGTGCTGGGATTAAAGGCATGCACCACCACACCTGGCTCCCCTCTCCATGGTTTATTTAGTTATTTGAGAGAGTGAGAGAGAGAGAGTGAGAAAATGGGCACTCCAGGGCCTCTAGCCACTGCAAGCAAAAGTGAACTGCAGACGCATGTGCCACCTTGTGCATCAGGCTTACATGGATCCTGGGGAATTGAACCAAGGTCCTTTGATTTTGCAGGCAAATGCCTGAACTTCTAAGCCATCTCTCTAGCCTCTCCATGGTGTTTTTTTTTTTTTTTTGTTTGTTTGTTTGTTTTTTGGTTTTCCAAGGTAGGGTCTTAGTCTAGCTCAGTCTGACTCGAAACTCACTATGTAGTTAGTCTCATGGTGGCCTGGAACTCATGGTGATCCTCCTACCTCTGCTTACCGAGTGCTGAGTGCTGGAATCAAAGGTGTGCACCACCATGCCTGGCTCCCTCTCCATGGTTTTTAATTTAACATTTTTATCTACTGTGGACTATTCTTCATCATTTTCTCATCTAGTGAGCACAGTCCATTCTTCGATATTTTATCTGTCACCTTTATGTCCTTGTGCAATGTTTAACCAACTGTTGCAGTCAGCTTTGCATTGCTGGTAGAAATCACCCAACCAAGAGCAGCTTATGGGAAAAAAAGCGGGGGGGGGGGGGTATTTTGGCTTACAGGCCTAAGGGGGAAGCTCCATGATGGCAGGGAAAATGATGACATGAGCAGAGGGTGGACATCACCTCCTGGCCTACATAAAGTGGACCATAGTAACAGAAGTGTATACCAAACACTGGCAAGGGGACACTGGCTATAACACCCATAAGCCCGCCCTCAATAATACACTCCTTCCAGGAGGCATTACCTCCTAAATCTCCATCAGCTGGGAACCTACCATTCAGAACACCTAAGTTTATGGGGGACACCTGAATCAAACCACCACATTCTGCCCCTGGCCCCCATAAACTGATAAATATACATGATGTAAAATGCAATGCATTCATCCAACTTTAAAAGTCCCCCTAGTTTTTTTTTTATCAATTTCATTGATGTTCATACATCCCCATAGTCCAAGATCTTCTAACTGGGCCATAATACCAAAAACTCCCCCAAAATTCCATAATGGTACAGAATAAACATTCACACTGAAAAGATGGTATTGGGCATAGCAAAGAAACATTCAACCAATATAAGATTTAAACAGGGCAAACATCAAACTCTTAACTCCAAGTCCAACAACTCTAGCCAGTGACATATCTCCAAGTCTGATAATTCTAACCTGCAACAAGTCTCTGGAATTCCAATTCCACCCCTCCAGCTAGGCTGTTCACAGTCCTGGAAAACTTCATCGGGGCTGGCAGCTTTCCTTAATAGCCATCTCATGGTCCTGGCATCTCCACTGAGTCTCCACTGCAACCCATGGTTCATCCTTATGGCCCCATGGGGTATCCATGCAGGCAACCAGAAAACCTGCTTTACACTGCCCATAGCCATTTCCAAGACATAAGACCATGTTGCAAACTCAATGACCCTCTCTTTTCTTCATTTCTTATACTCCACAATACCAAGTAGGGTGCCAATTTGTTAATCCAGGGGGGAATAAAGCAGACTTTGAAGAACAGGACACTTTCTGAGCACTCAAGCCCCTTCAAGAGTCTACATTCTTCCTGTTGCCCCAGTGCAGGTCAGCTAGCCCAGTCTAAAAGGTGGTAATCTCAGTTGCAGCAATTCACCACCCAAAGATTTTTTTTTTTTTCTGTGCCATATCCCTCTGCTCACACCAGTTCATTTCTATGCAAAGCAACTCTGCACAACTTCTCAGGACACAGGCATAACAGCAAGGTTTTCACACAAACTGCTAGCCCAATCCAGGCAAAGCTCTTTCTCACCCTCATAATCCAAACCTCACAGTCCATAGTTCGTACTGCATTCAGGTCTTTCAACTCTGACCAGAATAGTTCCTCAAGCTATACTTACAACACTGCAAGGCATCTCTTAGGCCAAGGTTTCAAATCCTTCCACATTTCTCTTGAAAATCAGCTCCAAAAAGCCAAAGCCACACAGTCAAGTGTCTAGGGCAATCTCACTCCTCAGTACCACTTTACTGTTGCAGTCAGGTTTGCATTCCTAGTAGAAATCACCCAACTAAGAGCAGCTTGTGGGAAAAAAGTTTATTTTGCCTCGAAAAAGAGGTTTATTCCAGGCTCAAAGGGGAAGCTCCATGGTGTCAGGGAAGACGATGACATGAGCAGAGGGTGGACCATAGCAACAGGAGTGTGTGTGAAACACTGGCAAAAGGAAACTGGCTGTAACACCCATAAACCCGCCTCCAACAATTCACTCCCTCCAAGAGGCATTAATTCCCAAATCTCCATCAGCTGGGGACCTAGCATAAGTTTATGGGGGACACCTGAATCAAACCGCCACGACAGCCAACCTTAGAAATTGAGTTAGGATATATTACTGTAGAATGCTGCATTCTGCTTGAGCTTACCCTGGAGCAAGAAGAAAATAAGCAAGACATGGTGGTGCACACCTTTAATCTCAGCACTTGGGAGGCAGAGGTAGGAGGATCACTGAGTTTGAGGCCAGCCTGAGACTACATAGCAAATTCCAGATCAACGTGAGCTAAAGGGAGACCCTACCTCAAAAAAAGTTATGGGGGGAGGGGGCTGGAGAGATGGCTTGTTGTCTAGTATGCTTTCCTGTGAAGCCTAAGAACCCAGACCTGATTCTCTAGTACCCACATTAGCCAGATGCACAAGGTGGCACATGTGTCTGGATTTCATTTGCAATAGCTAGAAGCCTTGGCATCCCCATTTTCTCTCTATCTGCCCCTTTCTCTTTTTGTCTCTCTAATAAATAAATAAAATTTAAGAAAAATAAGTAATAAATAACCTTGAACTCTAGACCTAGCTTAGAACTACTGGAATTGCCTTATGTCTCTTTCTAGGTTCAGTGTGGCTTAATTGTGGTGGCCTACAAAGACGGATCCCCTGCCCACCCACATTTCATGGATTCAGAGCTCTGTTCCCAGTACTGGACCAAGTGGCTTCTTCGACTAGAAGATTATACGGAAAAGGAAAAGAAGCAGAGCACTTGGAAACCAGGTTAGGGGCAGGACACTGCCTCCAGACATCCAGGACATTCTCACCGTTAGGAAGACACATTGCTGTTTCCTGGATTCTAAAGGTGGAGGGCCACCAAATTTGAGAGCGGGTTGTGATATATTGTTACTGAAAATCCAGAAAGTTTCCATTTAAAGAGCTAGAAGTCAGTACATGAAATACCAACTCTACTATCTCCAGTTTTTACTTACATGAAAAGAGGGAGAGCAAGCAGGATTGAGTCACCTTGGTGACCCCAGTCTCCCTTACAGACCTTCTTATGTCCCTGGCAAGATGCCCAGTCTGAGTTGAGAACAGAAGGCAATGAGGTTTGTGTGCCAAGCATCTCCCTAGGACCCCTAGGGAGCAAAGAGGCCATGTATCCCCAGTGCTTGTGTGGAGGGACAACATGTCAGCCATCACCACTGCCAGCACAGTCTTCTAGAACTTGTTTTCTATGTATTATTTCATGTGTGGAAAAAAGCTTATGTTTAATAGTAAGTACATACATACATACATGATTATATAGCCTGAAATAAACATTCCTTTGTAGCAAGATGGAGCACCTATCAGGTAACCCTCAGAAGTAGCCAGACTTCAGTGTGAAAATAATTAGTTTTGGAGTGTTTTTATTTTATTTTTTGAATTTTCAAGGTAGGGTCTCACTCTAGCCCAGGCTGACCTAAAATTCACTATGTAGTCTTAGGGTGGCCTCAAACTTAGAGCATTCCACCTACCCCTGCCTTTTAAGTGCTGGGATTAAAGGCAAGTGCCACCATGCCCAGTGAGTTTTGGAGTTTGGGTTTTTTTTTTTTTAATATTTTACTTTTATTTTTATTTACTTATTTGAGGAGAGAAAGAGAAAGAATGGCCTCCAGCCATTGCAAAAAACTCCAGACGCATGTGCCACCTTGTGTATCTGGCTTACATGGGTCCTGGGGAATCAAACTGAGGCCCTTTTGGCTTTGCAGACAAATGCCTTAACTGCTAAGGCATCTCTCCAGCTCTTGGAGTTTTAATAATCATTTCTTGTGTCAGTCAGTAGATCATGTACACAGAAAAAGTGTATTGCTTGTGGAATTTCCCAGTTAAGAGGAACAGTAGTATAATCCACTAGTTTTTGTTTGTTTGTTTTTGACAGGTAATAAAAATGATTGATTGCTCTTGGGTTTAGAATAAATGTCCATTTTCACCCTGAGGGAAGGGTTTCTATTTTATGAAGTAAGTCTGGTAACATTAAATTTTAGTTACTGACTTAAAATTGTAGGCTGATACAATCATTGGTCATTATAAGAAACAAAAGGAATAATAAAGTGGTTTCATCTCTTTGTATTTAAATATATGTATTACAGGATAATTTCATGAGCCTAGAAATTATTTGGACTTTGTTCTTATTTTTTTTCATGGGGTGCTGGGGATCAAACACAGCCTTGCACATGTAGGCATGTGCTGTACTGCTGAGCTTCAGGCATGGTCTCTGTACTGCTTTGTCTGTTTCTTTTCTTTCCTTTTTTTAAGGTAGTGGTTTCACTGTAGTCCAGGCTGACCTGGAATTTACTATGCACTATATAGTCTCAGGGTGCTGCCTCCTTAAGTGTTGGGAACACTGCAATGTTTTTATAACAACCAGATCCTCTATCAACATAGATTTTAAGATTTCTGGTCTGTTGAGGGATCCCAGTCAGCTTGTGACCAAGTGAGACCCTTCCCTGGTGCAAACCCAGTTACCTTGGATGAGTTTGGTCTCAGTCAAGTTGCTGCCTGGGTCGTCGGGCTGCTGTTCTGATTTCTGGAGCTGGGCAGTGGCTTTTCCTGTGGGGCAAACCAAGCCTGGCAACTGTGGCCCTGCAGATCAGCACCCCCGCTGCTGGAACTGCTGCTGCGAAAGCTGCCTCTGCTGGGTCTGTCAGCAGCTCAAGCTGCTGCTGCTGGGCCCACTGCTGCTGCTGCTGCTGTAGCTGCCACTTCTGGAACCACTGCTGTTGCTGAAGCTGCTGCTGCTGGGTCTGCTGTTGTTGCCGCTCCTGGGTCTGCTGCTGCTGGGGCCACTGGTACCGGTTCTGGAGCTGCTGATGTTGCTGCCAAACTCTGCTCCTGATTGGGTCCCACTGTTGGCTCAAGTTGGCGTGGCCGGGTCCCAGGACGCTGCTCTGTTCGCTGGAGCTGGGCTCAGGCGGTGGGGGAGGGGAGGGAGCCGCAGCTGCTCCGGTTCTCTCGCTGCTCCAAGCGTTCTTCTACCTCGCGGTCTGCTCCTCTGCTGCTCACCGCTGCTCTCCCTTCACGTTTCCCGAGTTGCGGAGAGCGCGGGGTGAGGGGAAGCTCCTGCACCTGGCTTTTCCTGCGGCTGGATCCAAGCCTGGCGGCTTTCTGTTGCTGAGCTGCCGCGGTTGGCGGAGCAGCTGGGGCCACTTTTGCCGGCCTGTGCAGGCTCTGGATGCTCTGGAACTCTCCTACTTCTCCGCTGCTGCTTCAATTTCCTATACACCTCACTTTTTAGTAAAAGTGTGTATTTTGCTGAGTTTTTTTGGTCTTTTTCCCCCCAGGCTGCTTTGACGTGGTACCTACACCGCCATCTTAACCGGAAGTTCCCCTGCACTGTTTTTAAATCCACAGTAACTTACTGGGTTCTATCTAAATCCATAAAAGAAGGTGTTCTTAGTGAGTGTCAGCTGTGGTTAACTGGCAAAGACTATAAGATATAGATAGAAGACATATTAGACAGGGTTCTCCAGGGTGACAGAACCAATAATATATATCATAAAGGGAATTTATCCTATACTGGCTTAAACTGTACAGGCTGGTAGTCTGCATGCTGGAAGCAGAGACAATGGCAGGTGCTTAGTTCAAAAAGCTTGATGTTGGGCCTGTGGCAATGGTTCGGTGGTTAAAGGTGTGCTTGCTAGCGCGCAAGATCAGGTTCAATTACCCAGCCACCCACATTCAATTGCCTAAGAGAGGACATGACACACCATATAAGCAATAAATAAAAAAATAAATAAAGCTGGATGCCTCTGAAGTTCCTGTTGGCTCTGAAAGCCTGGCGGTTCCCTGGAGAGTCAGTGTATTGAGTCCATGTTGGAAGGCTGAAGGAGCTAGAGTCTGGGTCAATCAATGGAAGATGGTAGGAACAGTGATAGAAACACTTGCTCAGAAAGAAGTCAGATACATGCAAGCGGCTTTTTATCATAAATCTTATTTAATCTGGGCTGCCCATTAGAAGGTGCCAGACTTCCACTCTGAACCAGGAATCTCCAAAGATAATAGTAGTATGGAGGGTTCCACATGCCCCTCAGCAGAGTCTGATGGGGAAGATGCTAAGGTTGGGATGAGAACAGAGAAGGCACTTCCACAGGTAGGTTTCCTTAACAGCTAAAGAACTCACCAGCTTCATAACACTCCTAATGCTCCTAAACCACCAACTGAGGAAGTCGCCATCTCCTGAGAGGGAAATGTCGTTTGAAAAAAGAGATCATGGGCTGGAGAGATAGCTTAATGGTTTAGGCGCTTGCCTGCAAAGCTTAATGACTTGAGTTTAATTTCCCAGTACCCACATAAAGCCACATGCACAAAGTGGCACATGCATCTAGAGATCATTTACAGTGGCTAGAGGCCCAGGCATGCCCATTCTCTCTGTCTCTCTCTCTTTCTCTATTTCCAAATAAATAAATTAAAAAGAGGGAGCCAGGTGTGGTGGCACACACCTTTAATCCCAGCACTTGGGAGGCAGAGGTAGGAGGATCACCATGAGTTCAAGGCCACCCTGAGACTACATAGTGAATTCCAGGTCAGTCTGGACTAGAGTGTAACCTTACCTCGAAAAACCAAAAACATAATAATTAATTAATTAATTAATTAATAAAAATAAAAGGAGGTAACAAGAGAGATCATGAGCTACAGAGATGGCTCAGAGATTAAAGGCACTTGGTTTGCAAAGCTTGCCAATCTGGGTTCAGTTTCCCAGTACCCATGTAAAACCGAATACACAAAGTGGAACATGCTTTTGGAATTTGTAGCAGCAAGAGGCCCTGGAGTGCCCATTTTCTTTCTCTCTCAATAAAAGTATCTATTTAAAGTAATCACATTAGGTACAATGGTACATACCTATTTGGGAAGCTGAGATGGGAAGTTTGCTTGAGCCCATAAGGTTAGGGCCAACCTGGGCAAATAGTCTCTGTTTAAAGAAAAAAAAAAAGGCCAGGCATGGTGGTGCACACCTTTAATCCCAGCACTTAGGAGGCAGAGGTATGAGGATCGCCATGAGTTCGAGGCCACCCTGAGACTACAGAATGAATTCCAGGTTGGCTTGGGCTAGAGCGAGACCCTACCTCAAAAAAAAAAAAAAGGCCTGGCGAGGTGGCACACACCCTTAATCCAAGCACTCAGGAGATGGATGTTGGTTTATTTATTTACTTGAAAGAAGGGGAGAAGAGGGAACACCAGGGCCTCACACCCCTGCAAGTGAACTCCAGATGCATACTTCACCTTGTGCAGCTGGCTTATGTGGGTCCTATGGATTCAAACTGGGGTCCTTTGGTTTTCAGGCAAGTGCCTTAACCACTAAGCCATCTCTCTAGCCCTTTCTATCTCTCTCCTTGCAAATATATATTTTTTTACTTCTCAGAATTTCTGGGCATGGTGATGTACGCCTTTAATTTCAGCACTCGGGAGGTAGAGATAGGAGGATAACCATGAATTTGAGGCCACCCTGAGATTACATAGTGAATTCCAGGTCAGCCTAGACTAGAGTGAGACCCTACCAAGAATTTGGTAATGTAACTCTTATGTTTTTTGTTTGTTTGTTTGTTTTTCCAAGGTAGGGTTTCGCTCTAGCCCAGGCTGATCTGGAATTCACTATGTAGTCTCAGGCTGGCCTCTAACTCAAAATGATCATACCTCAGCCTCCGCAGTGCTGGAATTAAAGGCAAATGCCACCACACCCAGCTGTTAACTCTGTTACTTCTGGGTAGCAGCTTTTCCCATGAGTTACTAGATTAAATTCCAGTGAAATGAAAGAGGGTTCAGAAGAATGAGAGGCTTTCTTTTTTTTTTTTTAATTTTTTAAATTTTTTTTATTTATTTTATTTTTATTAGCATTTTCCATGATTATAAAAAAAATCCCATGTTAATACCCTCCCCCCCCACACTTTCCCCTTTGAAATTTCATTCTCCATCATATTTCCTCCCTATCACAATCATTATACTTACATATATACAATATCAACTTATTAAGTACCCTCCTCCCTTCCTTTCTCTTCCGAGAGGCATTCTAATTAGGGATAAAACTTGTATATAGGCTGGGGAGATGCCACTTGCTTGCAAAGCCTACTGGCCTGGGTTCAATTCTCCAGTACCCTTGTAAAGCCAGATGCACAAAGTGGTATCTGCATCTAGAGTTCATTTGCAGTGGCTAGAGGCTCTGATGTGCCCATTCTTTCTCTCTCCTTCCAAATAAATAAAAATATTTTCTTAAAAAAAAAAACTTGCAAGCCGGGCATGGTGGCATACACCTTTAATCCCAGCACTTGGGAGGCAGAGATAGGAGGATTGCTATGAGTTTTAGGCCAGCCTGGAACTACAGCGTGAGTTTCAGGTCAGCCTGGGCTAGAGTGAGACCCTACCTTGGAAAACAAAAACAAACAAAAAACAACTTGTATGTACAAGTTTTTATTTTGAGATGGTTTTGTGCTGTCCAGGTTGCCCTAGAATTTACTGTAGCCCAGACTCATTGCAGTCATCTTGCTGGGATTATAGTTGTGTACTACCACACCAAACCTTAAAGCCTTTTTTAATAATTTATTTGAGAGAAAGAGGCAGTAGAGAGAGAGGAAGAGAATGGGTGCACCAGGGCCTCCAGCCACTGCAAGTGAACTCCAGATGTATGACCTACCTTGTGCATCTGGCTTACATGGCTACTGAATAATTGAACCTGGGTCCTTGGGCTTCACAGGCAAGTGCCTTAACCATTAGGCCATCTCTCCAGCCCATTAAAGCTTTTTTGTTTGTTTGTTGGGGGGGGGGGTGTTACAGTCCGGTTCGCATTGCTGGTAGAAATCACCCAACCAAGAGTAGCTTCTGGGAAAAAGAGGTTTATTTTGGCTTACAGGCTTGAGGGGAAGTTCCTGATGGCAGGGAAAAACGATGGCATGAGCAGAGGGTGGACATCACCCCCTGGCCAACGTAAGGTGGAACACAGCAACAGGAGGGTGTGCCAAACACTGGCATGGGGAAACTGGCTATAAAGCCCATAAGCCCGCCCCCAAAAATAACACTGCCTCCAGGAGGCATTAACTCCCAAATATCCATCAGCTGGGAACCTAGCATTCAGAACACCTAAGTTTATGGGGGACACCTGAATCAAACCACCACAGGGGGATTGTTGTTGGTTTTCTTGGAGGGGAGGGGAGTTCAAGTTAGGTTTCACTCTAGCTCAGACTGACCTGGAACTCACTATGTAGTCTCAGGGTAGCCCCAAAACAGTGATCCTCCTCTCTTTGCCTCCCGAATGCTGTGATTAAAGGTGTGTACCACTATGCCCAGCCTATTAAGAGCTTTTTAAAGGATGTGTATAAAGCCAGGCTTGGCAAGACCCTACCTCAAAAAAACAAATAAGTAAATAAAGGACATGTATATTTCAGTTACCTTCTTGTTGCTAGGACAAAACGCATGACCAAAAGCAATTTATGGAAGGAAAGGGTTTGCATTGACTTACAATCTCAAGGGAAGATTCCAGACTCTTGGAAAAAAAAAGTTTTTATTTATTTATTTGAGAGAGAAAAGGGGCCGGGCGTGGTGGCGCACGCCTTTAATCCTAGCACTCGGGAGGCAGAGGTAGGAGGATCGCCATGAGTTCAAGGCCACCCTGAGAGTCCATAGTGAATTCCATGTAGTCTGGGCCAGAGTGAGACCCTACCTCGAAAAACCAAAAAAAAAAAAAAAGAGAGAGAGAGAAGGGGCAGATAGAGGAAGAGAGAATGGGTTTGCCAGGACCTCTAGCGACTACAAACTCAAGACCTGTGTGCCACCTTGTGTATCTGGCTTTCCATGGGTGCTGGTGAATCAAACCTGAGTCCTTAGGCTTTGCAGGCAAGCACCATAACTGCTATGTCATCTCTCCAGCCCTTAAGGGGAAGTTTCATCACGGCAGAGGCAGTATGGCAGAGCAGAGGCTGGGCATCATATCTTGTCACATCAGCTGGGAGATAGCAGCAAGTGTGAGCAAGCTGGTGAACACCCAGTAGGGCTGCTGGGCTAAGAAAACTCAAGATCCACCCCCAGTGTCACCTCTCCCAGGTAGGGATTGAATATGAGGCTTTATCAAACATAGGAGACTATGGGGGGACATTTTACATTCAAGCCACACATTATTCTTAGGTGACTTCCTCACAGAGTTACACAATATAGCTTTGTAGTCTTTAGTTTTTGAGGCAGAGCTAACTGCATTCTCTTTTCCAATATAATTTAGGGCTGGGGCACTCAGTGGAGTACTTGTTTAGTATGCACAAGGCCTTGGGTTTGCTCCCTGGCACTACAAAACAAACTGATGTCATTCTACTCGGTATATATATATAGTTTATTTTTTTTGAGAGAGAATGGGTGTGCTAGGGCCTCTACACTTCAAACTCCAGGCGAATGCACCACCTTGTTCATCTGGCTTATGTGGGTCCTGGGGAATTGAACCTGGGTCCTTAAGGCTTTGCAGGCAAGCACCTTAACTGCTAAGCCATCTCTCCAACCCTCATTCTGCTCATTCTTTCTTTTCTTTTTTTTTTTTTTAATTTTTGTTTTCTGAGGTAGGGTCTCACTCTAGCTCAGGCTGACTTGGAATTCAGTATAGTCTCAGGGTGGCCTCAGACTCACGGTGGTCCTCCTTTCTCTGCCTCCTGCGTTCCGTTCATTCTTATGAATGCTTCTGACACAGCTTCAAGCTGGCACTGAAAACCAATTTTAAATTTTATCCAAAAAATTTTACATTCCCCCACCCCACCCTTGAGACCTTCTTACCTTCTGCTTCGAGGCACTAGTCCATGATAATCTGGGAACATTAACCTATGAACCTATTAAATTATATGGGAACTTGTCAAAGTAGGACCTGTGGTTTTATGTGTTGACCTTGGTAAATATAGGGTTGGTCATAAGTCAGTGTGTTTCTAGGTAACTAATTTGCCTACCAGCTTTACGAGGAGCTAGAAAGGCTACAGCTTTCCACCTGAGCAATTAACATTTGATTATAGCTTACCCTGTCTTCCACCAGACAACAGAAAGGGCAATGAGGGAAGAAAGAGTGGGAGCATCTGAAGAAACACTGGCATGGTTTTGAGCTGGCACCAAAAGAAAAACATTCTGGATTTTAGGGTTGTTTTTGTTTGTTTGTTTTGTTTTTAATTTTTTGGTTCATTTTTTATTTATTTACTTGAGAGCGACAGAGAGAGAAAGGCAGATTATGAGAGAGAATGGATGCACCAGGGCTTCCAGCCACTGCAAATGAACTCCAGACGTGTGCGCCCCCTTGTGCATCTAGCTTACTTAGGTCCTAGGGAATCAAGCCTCCAACCAGGGTCCTTAGGCTTCACAGGCAAGTGCTTAACTGCTAAGCTATCTTCCCAGCCCTTGTTTTGTTTTTTGAGGTAGGGTCTCACTCTAGCCCAGCCTGACCTAGAATTTACTATGTAGTCTCAGGCTGGCCTCAAAATGACAGCGGTTCTCCTATCTCTGACCTTTTTCTTTTTTTTTTTTTTTTTTTTTTTTTTTTGTTTTTCGAGTTAGGGTCTCACTCTGGCTCAGGCTGACCTGGAATTCACTATGTAGTCTCAGGGTGGCCTCGAACTCTCAGCGATCCTCCTACCTCTGCCTCCCGAGTGCTGGGATTAAAGGCATGCGCCACCATGCCCGGCATTCTTTTTTTTTTTTTTTTTTAATATATATTCATTTTGAGAGAGAGCAAGAACAAGAGAGAGGCAGATAGAAAGAGAATGGGTACACCAGGACCTCTAGCCACTTCAAACAAACTCCAAACGCATGTACCCCATGTGCATCTGGCTTGTGTGGGTCCTGGGGAATCAAACCAGAGTCCTTGGGCTTTACAGGCAAATGCCTTAACTGATAAGCCATTTCCCCAGCTCCTGTATTTCTGCCTTCTGAATGCTGGGATTAAAGGCATGTGCCACCACACCCAGATTTTCCTTTTTTTCAAACTTAATTCCTCATAAATTTAGAGACAGTGCTTTATTTATTTAAGAGAGAGTAAAGGGGGCAGATAGAGAAAGAGAGAATGGGCACACCAGGGCCTCCAGCCACTGCAAATTAACTCCAGACACATGTGCCACCTTGTGCATCCAGCTCACTAGGGTCCTGGGGAATCAAATCTAAATCCCTTGGCTTCAGGCAAGGGCCTTAACAACTAAGCCATCTCTCCAGCCCCGACTGTACTTTTTTTTTTTTTTTTTTAATCATGCTAAATACAAGCCAAGCATAGTGGCTCACACTTTAATCACAGTACTTGGAAGGCAGAGGTAAGAAGACCACTGTGAGCTGTCCAGGCCAGCCTGAGACTACATAGTGAATTCCAGGTCAGCCTGGGCTAGAGTGAAGCCCTACCTCGAAAATGAAAAAAAACAAAAGTGTATTGCTACTACAGTGAACACTTCTGTACCTCTGTGTGAATTTCCCAGTACATACCAGGCACATAAAATACACGGGAAGAAAAGTGTAGATTGTAGCCCTGCCTTTCACTACCTCAGTGACCTTGGACTAGTTAACTGATGTAGCTTGGTTTCCTCATTTGTAAATTGAAGGGAAATGCTACTACTTAAAGTTGTGAGGATTAAGTAGAGTAAGCACTTACAGCAAACTGTGTCTGCCACACAGGGAGAATCATCTCCATTAATCAAGCCTGTCACTGGTGGTGGGTGTAGGGGACTAAGCTCGAATATTACTGTCAAATCAACTCACCCCCACCGGTAGTGTGTAAACTGGCTTGATTTTCCATATATTCATTAACAGAAGTAATGAGACACCCCCAACCCCCAGGGCAACCAGACAGGTTGAAAACAGCTGATTATTGTGGAGCACCCTTCTTAAGCGTGTCCATGAAATCTGCTTTGGAACGGGATTGCCATCTACTGGTCAAATTGTGCATTGCAGTTATGAGGCAGAAGCCCCCAAATGGACAAACTGTTCTGTACCTCAGAGTACTTTGGAGCATTGGGTTGATAAAACAGATCTAGTTTTCTTTTCTTTTTGTTCATTTCTTATTGTAATATATGCTAGTCTCAAACTCCTGATTTTTCTGCCTCAGTTTCTCATGTATACTACCACGAACAGCTCTGTGGTTGCAATAAGACCAACTACATGAGTTTTCCATTATCTACTCCTTGTTTTTAGACAGCTGTACTTCTCACTTTTCTTACCATGGTGACATGGGGCATTTCCTTTAAGTCTCAGGTGAGGCAAGTCCTGACTGCAAAACCCAATGAGGCCTCTTGCAAGCAAATGTATGCGGGTAACTGCTCAGAAGCAAGATAATTAGTAATGAGGCTATTTACTGAAAGGCAGGGTGTCAAAAACAATGTTGAACAGGGCGTTGTGGTGTGCAAGCCTTTAGTACCAGCATTCGGGAGGAAGAAGTAGGAGGATTGCTGTGAGTTCAAAGCCACCATGAGACTACGTAGTGAATTCCAGGTCAGCCTGGACAACAGTGAAACCCTACCTCAGGATAAAAGAAAAAATCAAGAGGAAAAACCAGAGTAAACAGCAATTAAATGACACCTGTAATTAGAAATACCCATTCAAGACATTCTGCAGCTATATATCTGATAAAGGATTAATATCTAGGATATACAAAGAACTCAAAAAGATAACTAATAAGGAATCAAACAGGCCAATCAAAAAATGGGCTAAGGAGCTAAATAGAGAGTTCTCAAAGGAAGAAATACGAATGGCATATAAGCACCTAAAAAAATGTTCTACGTCACTAGTCATCAGGGAAATGCAGATTAAAACTTCATTGAGATTCCATCTCACTCCTGTCAGATTGGCCACCATCATGAAAACAAATGATCATAAATGTTGGCGGGGATGTGGAAAAAAAGGAACCCTTCTGCACTGCTGGTGGGAATGCAATCTGGTCCAGCCATTGTGGAAAACAGTGTGGAGGTTCCTAAAGCAGCTAGAGATTGATCTACCATATGACCCAGCTATAGCACTCCTAGGCATATATCCAAAGGATTCATCTCATTTCCTTAGAAGTACATGCTCAACCATGTTTATTGCTGCTCAATTTATAATAGCTGGGAAATGGAACCAACCTAGATGTCCCTCAACAGATGAGTGGATAATGAAGATGTGGTACATTTATACAATGGAGTTCTACTCAGCGGTAAAGAAAAATGAAGTTATGAAATTTGCAGAAAAATGGATGGACCTGGAAAGTATTATACTAAGTCAGGTAACCCAGGCCCAGAAAGCCAAGCGCCACATGTTCTCCCTCATATGGGGATCCTAGCTACAGATGACTGGGCTTCTGTGTGAGAATGAAAATACTTAGTAGCAGAGGCCAGTAAGTTGAAAAGGAGACATAAAGGGTGGAGAAAGGAAGGGAGGAGGATACTTAATAGGTTGATATTGTATATATGTAATTACAATGATTGTAATGGGGAGGTAATATGATTGAGAATGGAATTTCAAACGGGAAAGTGTGGGGGTGGGGAGGGAGGGAATTACCATGGGATATATTTTATAATCATGGAAAATGTTAATAAAAATTAAAAAAAAAAAAAAAAAAAAAAAAAAAAGACATTCTGAACCATCTTACAGCATTAGGCTCTGGTTTGTTTGCCCTGGAACTTCTTCTTTAAATACCACCTCCCTACCTTTGTTCAGCCATATTTTTTTTAAGATTTATTTATTTATTTATTTATTTGACAGAAAGGAGGGAGAGAGAGAGAGAATGGGCATGCCAGGGTTTTCAGCCATTGCAAACAAACTCCAGATGCTTGCGCTCCCTTGTGCATCTGGTTAACATGAGTTCTGAGGAATTGAACCTGGGTCCTTTGGCTCTGCAGGCAAACACTTTAACCACTAAGCCATCCCTCCAGCCCCCATATCTTTTTTGTTTGGTTGTTTGTTTTTTTTGGGGGGGGGTTGATTTTTCAAGGTAGGATCTCACTCTAGCCCAGGCTGACCTGGAATTCACTATGGAGTCTCAGGGTGGCCTCGAACTCATGGCGATCCTCCTACCTCTGCCTCCCAAGTGCTGGGATTAAAGGCATGTGCCATCACACCTGGCCAGAGGCCAGCCATATCTTTTTGTTGTTGTTATTCCAGGCTAACCTGGAACTCACTCTGTAGTCCCAGACTGGCCTTGAACCCACAGTGATCCTCCTACCTCTACCTCCCAGCTGCTGGGATTAAAGGTGTTCACCACTATTCCCAGCTCAGCCATATCTTAAGTGTGTAAGTGCTTCAGCCAGAGCCCCACTGCTACCTATGTCCCACCCCACTCTTACTTGTTCCACAGGAAGCATGATGGTGGAGAACAGGAAGCTGAAGTTTCAGAAACAGGCTGTGGTGGTTTGAATAGAATAGATGGCCCCCAATATATTCAGTTGTTTATTTGTTTGTAGTTTGCATCTTTAGCCACCTGGCTGGAGGCAGTGTCACTGGGTGGATCTTAAGGTGCGGTGGTGGGTTTCAGATTGCAATCTGTAGATATGCAAAGTGTGCCTAGCTGGAGTTCCTGAAATGTGCTGTGGCTTTTGACCTTTTGGCTTGTACTTCTTTCTCTCTGCCTAATCCTGTGAAGGCAGGCCAGCTTCTTCTGCCATTTATGGAACTTCCCCTGGATCTGTAGGCTTCAATAAATATCCCTTCCTCCATAACGGTGTCTGGTCTGGAAGTTTATCTCAGTGAACCTGAAGCTGTCTGCTACACAGGCAGACATGGGTTCAAATCCCAACCCTGCAATGGCAGATGAGTCATTTCACCTCACTACGCATGTTTCTTCATCAGTAATCTAGGGTGAGTACTGACCACAGTGTTGTGTTGTTGGAAATTTAAGAGAAGAAGATGTATGACAAATGTTTGTTTTGTTTTGTTTTTTGAGGTAGTGTCATGCTGTAGCCCAGGCTGACCTGGAATTCACCATGTAGTCTCAGGCTGGCCTCAAACTCACAGCGATCCTCCTACCTCTGCCTCCCGAGTACTGGTATTAAAAGCATAGGCCACCACACCAGATTTCAAAGGTGAGCTTTTATCTCACTATAATAGTGCCTATCACTTACCTTCAGTACAAGGTAACCATAAAATAAATACAATAAAAACACATGAGGAGGGCTGGTGAGATGGTTCAGCAGTACAGGCGCTTACTTGCAAAGTCTGCCAGCCTGGGGCTATATATCCCAGTACCCATGTAAAGCCAGAAGCACAAAGTGCCACACGCAGCTGAAGTTTGT
The DNA here is from genome assembly GCF_020740685.1 of Jaculus jaculus. NCBI lineage: Eukaryota > Metazoa > Chordata > Mammalia > Rodentia > Dipodidae > Jaculus > Jaculus jaculus. Next base: position 99,874,340 of record NC_059109.1, read on the forward strand.
TGACAGTGACAAGAAGCCTTGGTGCACCCATCCTCATTCTCTTTTTCTTTGCCAATAAATAAATTAAAATATTTTAATTTTTAAAAATACATGGAGGAGGGAAGCATGGTAATGTTGTTCAGTGGCACATGTGTGGCTCAGTACCAATAATAACAATACTACTACTAATATAATAATAGGTTGGGATGTGGTAAAGTACCTGCCTACCATGCAGCAAACAGGTTTGATTACTTGTACATCACACATACACACACACACCCCAGAGCTATAAATCTTAACTTAGTTCTTTCCAAAAACAGAATCCAAGGGCTGCTCTATTTTTTACAAAAGAAAACGTGCAAGGAAAGACGAGGGGCCAAAGGCTGTGACCTAGAGTTTTCTTCTCAATATAACCCAGAAGATAGGAAAAGGACTTGCTTCTTTACTGTGCTCCCCCCTGCTTTAGAGCATCATGCAGTACATAAAATTGAGTTGAGTTGTTTAGGAAATGCTGAGGCTCTACCAAAACCAAGAGGAAGAAGAAAAGTACCTGGGAAAAACTCTCTACTCTTGGGAAGAGTAGGGCACACACAAGACTTCCGGGACCTGCCCAGTGCTAACTGGGTACCCTTGAGCAAATTAGCTGAATGCCTGTTTGTCAATGGAAAGATACAGTCAATGACATCTTCCCTGCCTCACAGGCGCCATGAAGGCCCATCGTGAGCATGTTTGCCAGTGCTCTATAATCTGAGTGCTGGGTCTAGGCATGAAGAAGTGAGCAGGACAAGATGCCCTATAAGGGCGGAACCGCCCAGCCACAGGAACAAAGCACTATAGGAGGCCTCCTTTCCCCTCAGCCATAGTCTTCTGAAGTCACAGAGCTAGCGTGGGGTAGGGCCCTGGTGAGTTATAGGACTGTGGTGGCCTCTCCAGCCACTTTGCAGTTCCAGGACCTCTCCTTTGTCACCACGGCCCTCAGCCTGTGCTCCCTCCATGTCTGCCACCTTAGGACGGAACTGACTGAGAAGCAAGCGTGGTGGGACCTGCCTACAATCCCAGTCCTTGGGAGGTTGAAGCAGGAGACTCACTTCAAGGTCATCCTCACAGCTATGTAGCAAGTTTAACAACCAGCCTGGACTCCATAAGATACTACCTCAAAGAGAAAAAAAGAAATGCCTGAGAGCTGCCCCTTGTACAGCTGTTTACACTAAGTTTCCAGGAACAATTCCCTGGAGAAGAATTCCAAAGACCTCCACAGGTGAGGAATCCTGGCTCATCTCACTAGATTACATCAGTGTAGCTCTGTTCAGAGGTGTAGCTGGCTCCCAAAACTCTACTCACATTCCCTGTTCTCTGAAGCTTCCTGGGAAGCCTGAGAAATTACTCTGCCTCTACAATATTTGACACAGGCCTCATCTAGACTGTGAACATGATTTATACAACCATGTCCCCAGAAGACTCTGAGCAAGGCCTCAAGTTTGTATTTCCTGTGTCCTTAGTGTTCATGTGGTGTCCGAGGTGGGGCAGCTGCTCAGACACTGCTGGTCAGGGTAGTAAACCCTGTCTTGCTGTGGTGGCTTGAATGAAATGTCCCTCACAGGCTCATGTGTTTTGAGGACTTAGTCCCCAGCTGGTGGTAATTTGGGGAAGTCATCGGACCTTTGAATGATAGAGTTTTCCTGGAGGAGATGTGTTGCTGGATGTGGGCTTTGAGGTAATATTGCCCAGCTCCAAGCCCAGTACTGAAGACTACTTTCCTGATGCTGTGGAGATGTGATGCCCAAATCAGCTCCAGCTTGCTGCTGCTTCCCAGGACAAGATATGATGCCCAGAGGCTGGAGAGTTGGTTCAGCAGTTAAGGTGCTTGCCTGCAAAACCTAACGACCTGAGTTTGGTTCCCCAGTACCCATATAAAGCCAGATGCACAAGGTGCACATGCATCTAGAGTTCCTTGGCAGTGACTAGAGGTCCTGATGCACCCATGTTCATTCTCTCTCTTTTCCTCTCTGCTTGCAAATAAATAAATAAAATTTTTAAGGGTGTGATGGGGGCTGGAGAGATGGCTTAGTGGTTAAGGCACTTGCCTGTGAAGCCTAAGGACCCATGTTCGATCTCTCTCCAGATCCCACATAGGCCAGATGCACAAAGGTGAGGCAAGTGCAAGATTGAATGTGCCCACTAGGTGGCGCAAGCAATCTGGAGTTTGATGTCAGTGGCTGAGGCCCTGGCATGCCAATTCTCTCTCTCTGTCTTGCTCTTGCTCTCCCTCTTAAAAAAAATAGATGTGATGCTCAATTGTGTGCTCTGCCATGCTTTCCTCTCCTTGAAACTGTCAGTTGAAATAAACCCTTTCCTTTCATAAGCTGCTTTTGGTCAGTTTTTGCTTGTTTGTTTGTTGTTGTTGTTTGTTTGTTTGTTTTTTTCCAGCAGTGAGAAGCTAAGTACTACACTTATACCGTCTACATTTCCTTAACACTCACTGTTCCAAATGAAGGCTTCTTACCTTTGTAAGAGGGTTACTGCCTGAAGGTTTTTCCTGGGAGCAGATGAAGACAAAGTTCCATGGAGTGAACATGCCTGGACAACCTTTTGTTGGTGGTTTTCCAAGGCCAGGTCTCACTCCACCCCAGGCTGACCTGGAATTCGCTATGTAGTCTCTCAGGGTGACCTCGAACTCACAGCAATCCTCCTACCTCTGCCTCTCAAGTTCTGGGATTGAAGGAGTGTGCCACCACACCTGGCTTTCTGAACAAATCTTAACTAATGATAAACAGGGATTAGTGGATAAATTACCCATTCCAGGCCAACCCTGGGGCATATTCCACACAGTCATCTGGAGGTGCCCACAGCAGTGACCTGCACACTGATTACGTGTCCTGGTCTTTTCTGCTTACTACCCCAGTACTTTATGACACTGCCGAGGTCCAGATAGATGACTGTCTCAGGGTTAGTTTCTGGAATTTCAAATCAAGATAGTCAATCAGTTGGTTGCTTGGATGTGTGGATGAGCATACTTTGCAGTGAAGAAATGGAAGCTAGCTCATCACTGTCCCCTAGCACACACTGCTTCCACGGTGTGTCTAGACAAACGTCGGTGCACGTGCATAGCCAACAGTTCCAGCACAGGAAAAAGCACTTCTCAGCAGTCCCCACCATTCTGCTATTTGTCATTCCATCCATCTGCTGTCCCTGTGAAACACTCACCCACGTCAGCTAAAATGGTACACTGGGCTTAGAATTGGCTGAGGAAATGTCAGGCTGGAAGAACAGAGGAGAGAACAGAAATAGCAACTATGTGGACAGTGGTGACGACACAAATCTGGCCCTCTGCACAGGGGCAGAAGGAGCCCAGGAAGCCTCTCCGAGAGCTGATGTGTGGCCTCAGAGATGGGAGATGGGAATCCAGCCACTGGGCTGGGGTCCTCCAGCCATAGTACCTAGGCATTCTTTGCCCTTTCCTTGCACAGTCCCTTTGTATTAGCTGTTTCTGGCCCCTCCACAAGAATGGGGGAGGGTGACTTTTAACACATAGAACCAGGTTTCATTTTATTTTATTTATTTGACAGAGAAAGAAGGAGGGAGGGAGAGAGAATGGGTGTGCCAGGGTCCAGCCACTGCAAACGAACTCCAGATGTATGCATCCCCTTGTGCATCTGGATAACATGGGTCCTGGGGAATTGAACCTGGGTCTTTTGGCTTTGCAGGCAAATGCCTTAACTGCTAACCCATCCCTCCAGCCCCAAACCAGGTTTCTTTAAGGTCATGCTGACATGTCTATAACCCGAGCACTGAGAAGGCATAGACAGGAGGATAGTGAGTTTAAGGCCATTCTTGAACTCATCAACTCACCGAGGTTACATAGCTAGACCTTGTCCCCCACCAAATAACACAAAAAATACAATGGTTACCGGGCGTGGTAGCGCACGCCTTTAATCCCAGTACCCAGGAGGCAGAGGTAGGAGGATCGCCATGAGTTTGAGGCCACCCTGAGACGACATAGTGAATTCCAGGTCAGCCTGGGCTACAGTAAGACCCTACTGCAAAAAAAAAAAAACAATGGGTAGTCATGAGCCCTAGGGGTGTAACATCTGCTGATGTCTGGATAAATGTATATACTATGCTTATCAAACTGTCCAGTAAGCACTTCTCTTAATATTCATACCCTTATATTAATGCTACTCTTACTTTGAGTAGAGAATCTTCTCTTTTCAGATGGCAGTGACCTTGGGATGACTCAGAAGGTATCATGGTACTGGAAAGAAATGACTAGAGTACCGAGTAACATCTTGATCACACCTTCTAGTGTTCAGGGTCTAATGCAGAAGAGGTGGCAGAAAGAATGTAAGAGCCAAAGGAAGGGTAGGACTTCTTACAACGTGCTCCCTCCAGACATAAAATGGCCTGGATATCCATGACCTCATAGTGCCTGACACTATCTACACAAGACCATCATAAGAGGCGGAAAAGATGATGACATCAAAATAAAGAAAGACTGATTGAGATGGGAAGGGGATAAGATGGAGAATGGAATTTCAAAGGGGAAAGTGGGGGGAGGGAGGGAATTTCAAAGGGGAAAGTGGAGGGATGGAGGGAATTACCTTGGTATATTTTTTATAATCATGGAAAATGTTAATAAAAATTGAGAAAAAAATAGCTGGGGATAGTGGCACAAGTGTTTAATCCCAGCACTTGGGAGGCAGAGGTAAGAGGATCACAGTGAGTTCAAGGCTACCCTGAGATTACCAAATAAATTCCAGGTCAGCCTGAAAAAAATATTCATACCCTTATATTAATGCTACTCTCACTTTGAGTAGAGAATCTTCTCTTTTCAGATGGCAGTAAACTTGGGACAACTCAGAAGGTATCATGGTGCTGGAAAGAAGTGATTGGAGTACTGAGTAATATCTCGATCACACCTTCCAAGGCTCAGGGTCTAATGCCTAAGAGGTGGTGGAAAGAATGTAAGAGCCAAAGGAAGGGTAAGACTCCTTACAATGTGCTCCTCCAGACACAAAATGGCCTGGATATCCATGATCTCACATTGCCTGACACTACCTACACAAGACCATCATAAAAGGAGGAAAAGATGATGTCAGCTGGGAACTTAGCATTCAGAACACCTAAGTTTATGGGGGACACCTGAATCAAACCACCACATTCCGCCCCTGGCCCCCATAAACTGATATCCATACATGATGTAAAATACAATGCTTTCAGTCTGACTTTAAAAGTCCCCATAGTTTTTATCAATCCCAATGATGATTATACATCCCCATAGTTCAAGATCTTTTAACTGAGCCATAATACCAAAATATAACCTCAAAAAACCCATAATAGCACAGAATAAATATTCACGCTGCAAAAGATGGCATTGGGCATAACAAAGAAACATTCAACCAATACAAGATTTAAAACAACTGGGGCAAACATCTGTAGCTTCAAGTCCAGCAACTCTAGCCAGTGACAAATCTTCAAGTCCGATAATTCTAACCAGCAACAAGTCTCTGGCATTCCAATTCTGCCCCTCCAGCTAGGCTACTCACAGTCCTGGAAAACTTCACCGGGGCCGGCAGCTCCTCAGCAGCCATCTCATGGTCCCGGCATCTCCACTGGGTCTCCACTGCAAGCCACGGTTCATCCTCATGGCCCCATGGGGTCTCTATGCAGGCAACCAGCAAACCTGCTTCACACTGCCCATGGCCATTTCCAAAACACAAGACCGTGTTGCAAACTCAATGACCCTCTTTCCAGCATTTCTTATACTCCACGATACCAGGTAGGTGCCAATTTGTTAATCCAGGGGGGAATAAGGCAGACTTTGAAGAACAGGACACTCATTGAGCACTCAGGCCCCTTCAAAAGAGCTGACATTCTTCCTGTTGCCCCAGCGCAGGTCAGCTAGCCCAGTCTCAAAGGTTGTAATCTCTCAGTTGCAGCTGGATGGGCAACAGTTCACCCAAAGATTTTCCTTTCTGTGCCATATCCTTCTGCACACACCAGTTCATTTCTACGCAAAGCAATCCTGCACAACTTCTCAGGACATGGGCATAAGAGCAAGCTTCTCACACAAACTGCTAGCCCAGTCCAGGCACAGCTCTTTCTCACCCTCATAAGCCAAACCTCACAGTCCATAGTTCTTACTGCCTTCAGGTCTTGGAGCTCAGACCAGAATAGTCCTTTAAGCTGTACTTACAGCACTGTAAGGCATCTCTTAGGCCAAGGTTTCAACTCCTTCCACATTCCTCTTGAAAATCAGCTCCAAAAGGCCGAAGCCACATAGTCAGGTGTCTAGCAGCAATCCCACTCCTTGGTACCACTTTACTGTTGCAGTCCGGTTCGCATTGCTGGTAGAAATCACCCAACCAAGAGTAGCTTCTGGGAAAAAGAGGTTTATTTTGGCTTACAGGCTCGAGGGGAAGCTCCACAATGGCAGGGGAAAACGATGGCATGAGCAGAGGGTGGACATCACCCCCTGGCAAACATAAGGTGGACTACAGCAACAGGAGGGTGTGCCAAACACTGGCATGGGGAAACTGGCTATAAAGCCCATAAGCCCGCCCCCAACAAACACTCCCACCAGGAGGCATTAATTCATCAAAATAAAAGAAAGACTGATTGAGATGGGGAGGGGATATGATGGAGAATGGAAGTTCAAAGGGAAAGTGGGGGGAGGGAGGGTATTACCATGGGATTTTTTATAATCATGGAAGATGTTAATAAAAATTGAGAAGAAAAAAAAACAATAGTTGCTGTTGGGTTTTGAATGTTTCCAGTCAACATGTAATAGTTGAACAAAAGTGTTTTGATTCTCACGTCTAAGATCAGCTGCAAGAGGTGTTCCACGTGCACACCCTTGAAGCTAGGGACCTGGTGTTTTCTCTCTGAGGGAGCTGGCCGTGAGCAAAATGTGCCCTGCACTTAGAGAGTTTACAGGCCATTTGAGATGGACAGTAAACTAGTACAGGTATGGATATTAGAGGATATTGAAAATATTGCGGGGGGGGGACAGAAGAGCTGGGTGTGGTGGTTCACACCTTTAATCCCAGCACTCAAGAGGCAGAGGTAGGAGGATTGATGTGAGTTCAAGGCCACCGAGTCTACTGAGTAAGTTCTAGGTCAGCCTGGGCTACAGCGAGACCCTACCTCGGGGGAAAAAAAAAAGGGCCAGGCATGGTGGTACACACCTTTAACCCCAGCACTCGGGAGGCAGAGGTAGGAAGACTGACGTGAGTTCAAGGCCACCATGAAACTACAGAGTGAATTCCAGGTCAGCTTGGGCTACAGTGAAACCCTACCTCGAAAAAGCAAAGCTGGGCTGGAGAGATGGCTTAGCTGTTAAGGTGCTTGCCTGCAAAGCCAAAGGACCCAGGTTCTTTGTAAAAGCCAGATGCACTTTAATCCTAGCACTCAGGAGGCAGTGGTAGAAGGATCGCCATGAGTTCGAGGACAGCTTGAGATTGCATAGTGAATTCCAGGTCAGCCTAGGCCAGAGCAAGACCCTACCTTGAAAAACAAAACAAAAATGAACAAGAAAGAAAGAAAGAAAGAAAGAAAGAAAGAAAGAAGGAAGGAAGGAAGGAAGGAAGGAAGGAAGGAAGGAAGGAAGGAAGGAAGGAAAGAAAGAAAGAAAGAAAGAAAGAAAGAAAGAAAGAAAGAAAGAAAGAAAGAAAAGGAGAAAGAGGGCTGGAGAGATTGCTTAGCAGTTAAAGTGTATGCCAGCTGTGAAGCCTAAGGACCCAGGTTCGATTCTCCAGGTCCCATGTAAGCCAGATGCATATGGTGGCACATGCATCCAAAGTTTGTTTGCAGTGGCTGGAGGCCCTGGCATGCCCATTCTTTCTCTCTCTCTCTTCCTTTCTCTCTCTCTCTGTCTGTCTCAGATAAATAAATAAAATAGATAAATAAAGTGCTTTAAGTAAAAGCAAGCCAGGTGTGGTGGCACAAGCCTTTAATCCGAGCACTTGGGAGGCAGAGGTAGGAAGATCACTGAGAGTTCAAGGCCACCCTGAGACTACATAGTGAATTCCAGGTCAGCCTGAGCTAGAATGAGACCCTATCTCAAAAAAAAAAAAAAAAAAAGGCTAAGGAAATGGCTTAGCAGTTAAAGCTACAAAGCCTAAGGACCATGGTTCGATTCCCCAGGACCCATGTAAGCCAGATGCACAAGGGGGCACATGCGTCTGGAGTTCCTCTGCAGGGCCTAGAGGCCCTGGTGTTCCCGTTCTCTCTTTCTCTCTATCTGCCTCTCCCTCCCCCCCAAATAAATAAATGAATTAATAAATAAATAAGAAAGAAAGTAAAAGCAAAGCCAAGGGCTAAGGTGTAAGTTGGAGAGCACTGTGCTTGCCTAGCATGCACAAAACCCCAGGTTCAATCCCAGCAATACATAAAACTAAATATCCTCAGCTACATATGGAGCTTGAGGCTAGCCTGGGCTGTGAAGAAAGGAGGAGAGGAAGCGAGGACAGAGGAGAGGAAGGAAAGAGGGGGAAATAGAGCCACCAGGTTGCAATTTGAGCTATGGTAGAAGGGAAGTGCTCTAGTTATCTACTGCTGCACAATAAACCACCTCAACACTGACTTAAAAAACATTGTTCTCAGGAGTCTGTGGACTAGCCGGGCTCAGCCAGGCGGCTTTTCTGCTCTAGGAAACCTACAGTCACCTGGGTCTCCACCAGGCTAGAACATCCAAAGTGGCTCTCTCATGGCTAAGGTCTTGGTTGGCAAGGATGGATGTTGGTACCATTGAGCCTGTATCTTCATATTGTCTCAGGGCTTTTGTCTCTCCACATAGATAGTTCTCATCGCCTTTCTAGCAGGGTAGCCAGACTTCTGTCCTTCCCTCATCGATCCCTCCCTTCCCTTGTTTTTCTTTGGGATCTTTATTAAGATTTTATTTATTTATTTTGGTTTTTCAATTTTTCAAGGTAGGGTCTCATTCTGGCTCAGGCAAGCAGCCATGAGCTGGGCTGCCTTGACCTGGTGGCCATGGAAAGAGATGGCAAGTTATTACTGGTGGCAGGAAGCAGTGGGTGTCTTGGTCCACCTCTCTGTCTCTATCTCTTCACCTTGCCTCCTTCTCATGAAGGCCTCCAGGATCACCCTGCAGCCTCCTCTCTCGACATTCTCCACACTCCTCTACTTGAAGAGTTCTCCATGGCACATGATACCACATAACTAATCCATATTGTACAAATCTATCTTCACTGGCTGTCTGCCTTTCTCTTCTACAAGGTAAACTTTAAAAAGGAAAGTTTTAAGTTTGTCTGCATTGGTTGGGAGCCTACAGCTAATATTTGTTGTGTGAATGAGCTGATCCATCAATCTTTATAGTTCCACCCAAGTCTGTTGCAATGTTTGGCATATGCAAGGGCCCTAGCTAATACTGCATGAATTCATTCAACAGCAACACAACTCCTACAGTTCCACTTAGCTTGTACAGAAGCCACCTCCTGTAGGTATCCAGAGTGTGGTAGTTTGATTGAGGTGTCCCCCTTAAATTTATGTGTTCTGAATGCTAGGTTGCTAGCTGGTGGCAACTGGGGAATTGGAGCCTTCTGAAGGCAGTGTATGGTTGGGGATGGTGTGCTGGTTTGATTCAGGTATCCCCCATAAACGTAGGTGTTCTGCTTTTGGTTTTGATTTTTCAAAGTAAGAGTCTCTAGCCCAGGCTGACCTGGAATCACTCTGTAGTCTCAGGGTGGCATGAAACTCACAGTGATCCTCCTACCTCTGCCTCCTGAGAGCTGGGATTGAAGGCGTGCACCACCACACTGGGCAAACTTAGGTGTTCTGAATGCTAGGTGCCCAGCTGATGGTAATTTGGGAACTGAGGCCTCCTGGAGGCAGTGTATTGTGGGGGGTGGGCTTATGGGTATTATAGCCAGCTTCCTCTTGCCAGTGTTTGGCACACTCCTGTTGTTGTTGTTCATCTGTTGGCCAGGAGGTGATGTACACCTTCTGCTCATTTCATCTTTTTTTATGCCAAAATGGAGCTTCCCCTTGTGTCTGTAAGCCAAAATAAACCCTTTTTTTTCCCATAAATTACTCTTCATCGGGTGTTTTCTACTAGCAATGAAGCTAACTGCAACACAGGGCAAATGAAGTAAAAAGAAGAAAGAAGAAAAGGTTCTGAAAGCAATCCAAACAGTGACTAAAGGTCACTTATGATTTGGGTGCACTTAATGAACTAGCTATCAATTGTATCTTGGGAAAGCTCTGGATGAGAGGAGTAGGGGCCAGGACAGGAAGTACAAACAGAAAACCCAAATGCAAACAGGAGGAAGTGCTTCCAAGCAAGCTAATCCAGAGCCACAGAGCAAGGACAAGCTGGTCTGAGGACCCCAGAAACTTGAAACTGCTTTCAAACTGAACAGCAATGGGTGACATCTCTGATGACCATTGCATTGTTTCTTTTTTTAAGTTTTTTGTTGTTGTTTTATATTTATTTACTTATTTAATATTATTATTATTATTATTATTATTATTTTTTTTTTTTTTTTTTTTTTTTTTTTTTGGTTTTTCAAGGTAGGGTCTCACTCTGGTCCAGGCTGACCTGGAATTAACTCTGTCATCTCAGGGTGACCTTGAACTCATGGCAATCCTCCTACCTCTGCCTCCCGAGTGCTGGGATTAAAGGCGTGCGCCACCACGCCCGGCTCTATTTACTTATTTATTTTGAGGCAGGGTTTTGCTGTGGCCCAGGCTGACCTGTAATTCACTACGTAGCCCCAGGGTGGCTTCAAATTCATGGCAATCCTCCTACCTCTGCCTCCCAAGTGCTGGGATTAAAGGTATGTGCCACCATGCTTGGCTTTTTTAAAGTTTTTTTTTTTTTTTTTTTTTTTCAGACAGGGTCTCATGTGTTAGGCTAAGCTAGTCTCAAGTTCACTTGTCCTCTTACCTCAGCCTCCCAAATGCTAGGGTTATAGATGTATAAGTGTGAGCCACCATGCCTGGATCATTACTTTTTTTTTGTTTTGTTTTTTTCAAAATAAGATCTCTCTCTCTCTAGCCCAGACTGACCTGGAGTTCACTATGTAGTGTCAGGCTGGCCTCTAGCTCACAGAGATCCTCCTACCTCTGCCTCCCAAATGCTGGGATTAGAAGTGTATGCCACCTGGCTTCATTACATTATTATTATTTTTGTTTTGTTTTAGAGGTAGGGTCTCACTATAGCCCAGGCTGACCTGGAATTCACTTTGTAGTCTCAGGGTGGTCTTGAACTCACAGCATTCCTCCTACCCTAGGTCCCAAGTGCTGAGATTAAAGACACTCATCTTATTATTCTTTAATTTTTAGAAAATATTTTATTTATTTACTTTTTTGAGAGAGCGAGAGAAAGAGAGAGAATGGGCGCACCAGGACCTCCAGCCACTGCAAAAAAACTCCAGATGCTGGTGCTATTTTGTGCATCTGGCTTTATGTGGGTGCTGGGGAATCAATCCCAGGTATTCATGTAAGCTAGCTGTACAAGGTGGCATATGCATCTAGAATTCATCTGCAGTGGCTGGAGGCCCTGCCATGCCCATTCTTTCCCCTGCCCCTTTCTTTCTCCCTCTCTTCCTCTTTCTCTCTCTCTCTCTCTCTCTCTCTCTGTGCATTTATCTTCATGCAAATAAATAATTTTTTAAAATAAATTTTTAAAAAGCTGACACTCATCAAGTACTCTCTAAAGGTCCAGCATGCCCCGGGCTTCATTGATGGAGCTTAAGGCCTTCCTTTCCTTATGTTCTTGCAACACCCAAGTTCTTATCTTCTGCAGACTTTGGTCTTAAACTCCAACCACCTACTCAATATGACCTTGTGCTTATGAGTCATAGAAAAGAGCCAGTCCTAGCCAGGTATGGTGGTGCACACCTTTAATCCCAGCACTTGGGAAGCAGAGGTAGGAAGATTGCCATAAATTCAAGGCCACCCTGAGACTACCAAGTGAATTCCAGGTCAGCCTGGGCTTGAGCAAGACCATACCTAAAAAAAAAAAAAAAAAAGCCAGTCCTGAACCAGGCATGGTGGCACTTGTCTTTAATCCCAGCACTTGGGAGATAGAGGTAGGAAAATTGCAATAAGTTTGAGGCCAGCCTGAGACTACATAGTGAATCCCAGGTCAGCCTAGGCTAGAGTGAGACCCTACCTCCAACCCACCCCCCCAAAAAAGGTTCCTGACCACACCCTCTGCTGAGCCAACTCCCTTCACAGTTCTTCCTGTCAGCTAAAGTCTCTATTCCTCCAGTGGCTTCCAGTCAAAGGCGAAACCTTCAGAGTCATCCTTTTACTCATAATCAAGGTGATTGTATAATTCATTATATAAATCAGAATTGTCCCAGACAAAATAAGGATGTATGGGCTGGCCATTAACCCATATCCAGCCCATCGGCAAACCCAGTCACTTCTATTTTTAAAAACATATCCAGCATCCGGCCATTTCTCACCACCTCCTCCACTGTCTTCCTGGTCCAAGCACTCATTGTGTCCTGCTTTATTTTTGCAGTGGCTTCTTAACTGGTCTCCCCACTTCCACCCTTACCTCCCACCCCCAAACCTGTTCTCCCAACAGCCACAGCAAGTTGATTAAAACATAAATGAGAGCATGTTGTCCCTCTGCTCAGAGCTCTCATGGCTGGTGCTCTAGTTTGGAATGTGTCCCCAAAGGCCCATATGTTAAAAATTTCATCCCCTGGGCAGGGCTGTTGAGAGGTTCAGTGTGCCTTTAGGAAGTGGGACCTAATGGGAGGTCCTTGGGCCTTTGGGCTGTGCTCTTTAGGAGAATCATAGAACCCTGGCTAAAATCTCTCTGTGTCTGTTTAAATTAACTTATATGCGAGAAAGAGAAAGAGAAAGGCAGATAGAAAGAGAAAACGTGCGCCAGGCCCTCCAGCCACTACAGATGGACTCCCCACATCTGGTGTACGTGGGGGCTGGGGTAATAAAACCTGAGTCCTTTGGCTTCGCAGGCAAGCACCCTAACTGCTAAGCCAACTCTCCAGCCCTACTCTTCTCTTTATGCTTGCTGGCCATGAAGTGAGTTGTTTGCTATGATATCTACTCCCCATAATTGTTACCCAACCAAAGGCACAGTGCAATGGATCCACCTGATCTTAGACTATCCAGAGGTGTGAATCTCTCTCATTTATTTTTTTAATTTTTATTTATTTATCTACTTATTTATTTGAGAGAGAGAGAGGAAGAAAGAGGCAGAAGGAGGGAGAGAGAGAGAGAATGGGCACACCAGAGCCTCTAGCCATTGCCAATGAATTCTAGACACATGTGTCCCCTTGTGCATCTGGCTTACATGGATCCTGGGGAATCGAACCAGGATCCTTTGGCTTTACAAGGCAAATGCCTTAACTGCTAAGCCATCTCTCCAGCCCACTCCCTCATTTATTTTGGGCTGAATGTGTCTGCCTCCTCAGCACAGCTGCCCGCCACCACACTTGCCATTTTTCTGTGGTGCTTGGTATGTAACTCATGCTTAGGAGGCAAGCATGCTACCCATTGAACTACCTCTTCAGCCATTTTCTGAGTTGTTTTTAAATATTTCATATTTATTTATTATTATTATTTATTTATTTATTTATTTATTTTGGTTTTTCAAGGTAGGGTCTCACTCTGGTCCAGGCTGACCTGGAATTAACTCTGTCATCTCAGGGTGGCTTTGAACTCATGGCAATCCTCCTACCTCTGCCTCCTGAGTACTGGGATTAAAGGCATGCGCCACCACGCCCGGCTCATTTTTATTTATTTATTACACAGAGAGAACAGGTACACCATGGCCTCTAGCCACTGCAAATGAACTCCAGATGCATATGCCATCATGTGTATCTGGTTTATGTGGGTTCTGGCAAATTGAACCTGGGTCCTTACATTTTGTAGGCAAACACCTTAACTACTAAGCCATCTTTCCAGCCCTCCTGAGTTTTTTGAGTCAGAGTCTTAATGTATATAACCCAGAATGGCCTCTAACTGGGGCAGTCCTGTTTCAGCCTCTCAAGAGTCAGGACCATAGACACAAGGCACCATGCCCAGTAAACTTCTTCTCTAAATTAAATATCTCAGCTATTTCCATCTAGTAATGTGAAAGTGACTAATAGTTTTCCAATTAATTTAGAAGGAAAGGTAGTTTTCCAACTAATTTAGAAGGAAAGGTAAAGATTGTGGTCATCATTTGCTAACTCCTAGGCTATCTACATAACTCACCATTCATTTCTTCTTTCTTTCTTTCTTTTTTTTTTTGAGGTAGGGTCTCACTCTAGTCCAGGCTGACCTGAAATTCACTATGTAGTCTCAGGGTGGCCTTGAACTCATGGTGATCCTCCTACCTCTACCCCCTGAGTGCTAGGATTAAAGGTGTGCACTACCACATCAAGCTTCATTTCTTTTTTTTTTTTTTTGGTTTTTCAAGGTAGTGTCTCACTTTGGTCAAGGCTGACCTGGAATTAACTGTGTACTCTCAGGGTGGCCTCAAACTCACGGCAATCCTTCTACCTCTGCCTCCCAAGTACTGGGAATTAAAGGTATGCGCCATGACACTCAGCTTTTTTTTTTTAAAAAAAAAAACAAACTTTTATTTATTTATTAACTTATTTATTTCACAGAGAAAGAGGGAAAAATTGAGAATGGGTGCACCAGGGCCTCCAGCCACTGCAAATGAACTCCAGACGTGTGCTCCCCTTGTGCATCTGGCTAATGTGGGTCCTGGGGAATCAAACCTGAGTCCTTTGGCTTTACAGGTAAACACCTTAATCATTAAGCCATCCCTCCATCCCCATTTATTTTTTAAAAATTAGAGAGTTGGGCGTGGTGGCGCATAACTTTAATCCCAGCACTCGGGAGGCAGAGGTAGGGAGATTGCTGTGAGTTCAAGGGCACCCTGAGACTACATAGTGAATTTCAGGTCAGTCTGGGCCAGAGTGAGACCCTAACTCAAAAACCCAACCAAACAAACAAACAAAAATTAGAGAGGAGCAGATAGAGAGAATAAGCATGCCAGGGCCTCCAGATACTGCAAATGAACTCCAGACACATGTGCCACCTTGCACATCTGGCTTTATATGGGTACTGGGAAATTAAACCTGTGTCCTTAGGCATTATAGGCAAGTCCGCTGAGCCGTCTCTCTCCAGCCCTCACCATTCATTTCTTATCCCATATAAACTACATTCACGCTCTTCAAATGAGTACATGCCCATTTCCTCCTATGTCTTTGTTGTTCCTCTATCTGGAACCCCTGCCCACATAGCCCAGAGCATCCACCTTCACTTATATGAGGCCAAATATCCCTGGCCCCCTATGTAAAATGCCACTACCTCCTCCTCATGCCAATCCTCTTTGCCTTAAAGTGGCAAGTTATATATATATATATATACATACATATATATATATGTATGTATGTATATATTTTATGGCCACTGCCAATACACGTGGTCCCATAAGCTCTTCTAGATGCACTCCCCCCATCAAAAGGAAGTCTGGGCTGGAGAGATGGCTTAGCAGTTAAGGTGCTAGCCTGCAAAGCTAAAAGACCCAGGTTTGATTCCTCAGGGCCCATGTAAGCCAGATGCACAAGAGAGATGCTCTCTCTCTCTCTCTCTCCCCCTCTCTCTCTTTCTCTCTCAAATATAAAATATAAAAATATTTTATTAAAAAAGTAGCCGGGCATGGTGGTGCACGCCTTTAATCCCAGCACTCGGGAGGCAGAGGTAGGAGGATTGCCATGAGTTCAAGGCCACCCTGAGATAACAGAGTTAATTCCAGCCTCAGCAGCATGCTTCTAACAAAGTAACAGCAGCAACACCGCAGCACTTGGACAATGAGCCAGAGCATGATCTGTAATGCAGCCTTCCTGCGCTTAGGTCCTCCTTGGAATTCACCCAGTCAAGCTGGGCTGTGGGGGTGCACACCTGTAATCCTGGCACTTGGGAGGCTGAGGCAGGAGGACTGTGAATTTGGGATCAGTCTGAGGTACATAGTGCTACCTTGTCTCAAAAAAATTATGAAAATTGTCAATAAAAAAATTAACAATTTGAAAAATAAAAAGCTGGATGTGGTGGCATAAGCCTTTAATCCAAGCACTTGAGAGGCAGAGGTGAGAGAATTGCAATGAGTTCGAGGGCACCCTGAGACTATGTAGTAAATTCCACGTCAGTCTGAGCTA
The DNA here is from genome assembly GCF_020740685.1 of Jaculus jaculus. Taxonomy (NCBI): domain Eukaryota; kingdom Metazoa; phylum Chordata; class Mammalia; order Rodentia; family Dipodidae; genus Jaculus; species Jaculus jaculus. The sequence continues at coordinate 99,890,470 of NC_059109.1, forward strand.
GAATGAGGCCCTACCTCGATAAACAAAAAAAAAAAAAACAAAACAAAAAGCTGGGTATGCACATGCTATTAATCCCCACACTTGGGAGACAGAGGAAGGAAGATCAACATGAGTTCAAGGCCACCCTGAGAGTATATTGTGAAATCCAGGTCAGCATGAGCTAGAGCAAGACCCTACCTCAAAGAACCTTGCTATGTCATTAATGCTCAAACTAGCCCACAAAGACCACAAAAGGAATGGGAGGGTGGGGACCGTTATGAGGCCCTACCACACTAGGGATCTATTGGCAGTTAAGGGTTACTGGGCAAAGGAGAGATGTTGTCTTTTAAGTTGTTTTAATTTTAGGAGCTGGAGAAATGGCTTAGCAGTTAAGGCACTTGCCGCCTACAAAGCCAAAGGACCCAGGTTCAATTCCCCAGTACCCGCGTAAAGCCAAATGCATAAGGTGGCACATGCATCTAGAGTTCATTTGCAGTGGCTGGAGGCCCTAGCAAGCCCATTCTCTATTTGCCTCTTTCTCTCTTTATCAAAATAAATCAATAAAATACTTTTTTAAATAAAATAAAAATTTTAAATTTTAAAAGACACTTGATCAGCATGGCCCAGACTCATTCCAGCAGATGACACAGACACTGTGAGTCACAGAGCTCGGCCCAGGCCCTTAGCATCTCCCCCCGTCATAGCTCATCTTCAGAGGTACATATTGGATTAAATTTTGGCTAACTACTTTATCTTAAGCACTGAGAGAGAAAAGTACAACCTAAAGTGTTACAATGAGAACAAAACTTCTGCCTCAGAGGCTCCATTGTTTAATGCTGCCTATGGATATCCTGTCCTTGTAGTCCTGTGCTTAAAGACTTAATACTAAGCTCTTACATTGGCCTACACTTTTTCTAACAGGACCTGATCCTCTTTTACCATCTAGATGATAATCTTAATAGTTTTCCTAACTATTTATCTTTGTTATTGTTGTTTTCGAGGTAGGTTTCACTCTAGCCCAGACTGATCTGGAATTCACCATGTAGTCTCAGATGGCCTTGAACTCACAGCGATCCTCCTACCTCTGCCTCCCAAGTGCTGGGATTAAAGGCATGCACCATCACGCCTGGCTTTAACTGCTTATCTTTGAATGTTACCCTGAAGTCTGGGCTACTGAGGAAGAAATCCATTGAGAGAAAAAAGCCATACCCATAGAGGTTCATCTTAAAGACCTAGTCACAATAAATAATTTTTTAAAATTTTTATTAGCATTTTCCATGGTTATAAAAAAAATCCCATGTTAATTCCCTCCCCCCCCCACTTTCTCCTTTGAAATTCCATTCTCCATCATATTACCTCCCCATCACAATCATTGTACTTACATATATACAATATCAACCTATTAAGTACCCTCCTCCCTTCCTTTCTCTTTAAATATTTTTTTTTTAAAGTTAAATAAAACGGCTGAAGAGATGGAGTAGCAGTTAAGGTATGTGCCTGCAAAGCCAAAGGACCCAGGTTTGATTCCCCAGGACCCATGTTAGCAAGATACACAAAGGGGTGCACGTATTTGGAGTTCATTTGCATTGTCTGGAGGCCCTGAAGTACCCATTCTCTCCCTCCCTCTCTCTGGTAAGTAAATAAATAAAAGATCTAGTCACCCATCAAGAGTCTTCTTATATGGCAGAGCCCAGAGAAGACTTAAATTTCCTTTTCAAGGGCTGGAGAGTTGATTTAGTGGTTAAGTAACTTGCTTATGAAGCCTAAGGACCTAGGTTTGATTCCATGGTACCCACATAAACCAACTGCACAAGGTAGCGCATATATGTGGAGTTCATTTGTAGTGGCACCCATTCTCTCTCACTCTCAAAAAAATAAATTTTTTTTTTTGTTTGGTTTTTTGAGGTAGGGTCTCACTCTAGCCCAGGCTGACCTGGAATTCACTATGGAGTCTCAGGGTGGCCTCAAACTCACGGCAATCCTCCTACCTTTGCCTCCCAAGTGCTGGGGAAGTTAAAGACATGGGCCACCATGCCCGGCCTAAAATAATTTTTTTAAAGTCCTTTTTGCCAGGAATGGTGGTACATGCCTTTAATCCCAGCACTTGGGAAGCAGAAGTAGGAGGATCATGTGAGTTCAAGGCCACCCTGAGACACTACATAGTGAATTCCAGGTCAGCCTGGGCTAGAGTGAGACCCTACCTTGAAAAAAAAAAATCCTTTTTAGGCTGTAGAGATGCCTTAGCAATTAAGGCACTTGCCTGTGAAGCCTAAGAACTCATGTTTGAATCTCCGGGTCCCACATAGCCAGATGCACAGTGATGCAAACGCACAGTGTTGCACATCACACAAAGGGCACATGCATCTGGAGTTCACTTGCAGCAGCTAAAGGCCCTGATGCACCCATTCTCTCTCTCTCTCAAAATAAATAATTTAAAAAAATTATTCCTTTTCATATGAACAGATAAAAATAATTTAAAAATAAACAAAAACTAGGGGCTAGAGATGGCTTAGTGTTAAAGGCATTTGCCTATGAAGCCTAAGGACCCAAGTTTTATTCCCCAGTGCCCATGTAGAGCCAGATGCACAAAGTGGTGCATGATCTGGAGTTCTTTTGCAGTGGCTAGAGGCCCTGGCATACATATTCTCTCTCTCTCAGTCTCTCTCTTTGCTTGCAAATAAATAAATAAGTAAATAAATAAATAAATATTTAAAATACCAAGACAAAAATAAAAATCTGAGTCACAGTTTAAAATTTTCTAGAATAAACCTCTGCTAAGCAAGTAAGTGGATATTCATTCAGCGATCTATATTCACTTACTGCCTGATTTTCTAACATGAACCCCACATGGTTTCTGTTGTTTTTTTTGTGCTAGAAGTCAGTGGTTGGTAGGATCCTCTTTTTGCTTTATATCATAAATGCTTATATCACACACACACACACACACACACACACACACACACACACACGGAGAGAAGGTATTGATGCCTGTGTGCAGCAGCTAGCACTGAGTACTGGACACATAAGTGACAGAGACTTTGGATGGCTGCAGCTTGGAGTCTTCCAGCTGACTTCCAATCCAAGAAATTTTGCCCTTGTCAATTATACAGGTATAGTAAATGAAATACCTTATTTGTTCCTGTCCATATCTAATGTGATACATATTTATTTACTCATTTATTATCTCTCTCCCAGAGAATGCAGTTTCCTTAAAGATAGGGATTAGCCAAGTGCAGTGGTTTCCCTGGGAGGATGAGGCAGGAGGATTGCAGGCAAGGTTGAGGCCAACCTCAACTACATAGTGAGTTCCAGGCCAGGTTGGGCTAAAAGCTGAGACCTTATCACTCAGCAAACAAACAAAATGAAGGCAGGGACTATAGTCTATTTTTTCTAGTATTAGTATCTGGAAAAGTATTTGGCACATTGTGGGCACTGGCGAGATATTTGTTGAACAAATGAATCTTGGCTAATTAAAGAAAACTGCTCCTTACTATAATTCGCACACCTTCTGCTGAGGCATGTGACCTTTTCCTGAAGAAAGTGTTCTCTGGTGTGTTTTGGACCAGCTCCCTGTTAAAAAATATCTCTTGTCAACCATCTGGAAAATGATAAAGTTGGATCCATCCCTCCCACTATATACCAGGAAATAGTCCAAACAGATCAAAGATTTATACGGGATAAAATGAAGCCATTATAGTCCTAGGGAAAAATAAAAAAGCATGGTAGAATTAGGATATAACGAACTCTGGAGTGGAAAGGCCTTTCCAACTGCAACCCAACCCCCAGCAGCAGCCATAAATAAAGAAGACAAGTCAATTCAAACTACATAAGACTTCTGCTTGGGCTGGAGAGATGGCTCATTGGTTAGGGCACTTGTCTGCAATGCCTAACGACCTGGATTCAATTTCCCCAGTACCCATGTTAAAGCCAGATGCACAAAGTGGTGCATGCATCTGGAGTTCATTTGCAGTGGCTCAAGGCTCTGGCACACCCATTCTCTCTCTTCTTGCAAATAAATATTTTTAAAAAACTTCTGAGCCAGGTGTAGTGGTGCATGCCTTTAATCCCAGCACTTGGGAGGCAGAGGTAGGAGGATCACCATGAATTCAAGGGCACCTTGAAACTACATAGTGAATTTCAGGTCAGCCTGGGCTAGAGTGAGACCCTACCTCAAAGGAAAAAAAAAAAAAAAAACAACTTTTGCTTGGGCTAGAGAGATGGCTTAGTGGTTAAGGTGCTTGCTTGCAAAGCCTAAGGACCCAAGTTCAATACCCCAGGATCCATGTAAGCTAAATTCATAAGGTGACGTTTATTTGCAGTGGTTGAAGGCCTTGGTACACCCACTTTATCTTTCTCTCACTCTCTAGCTCTTTACCTCAAATAAATAAAAATAAAATATTTAATAAAAAACAAACTTCTGGGCTGGAGAGATGGCTTAATAGATAAGCGCTTGCCTGCGAAGCCTAAGGACCCCGGTTCGAGGCTCAATTCCCCAGGACCCACGTTAGCCAGATACACAAGGGGGTGCATGAGTTGGGAGTTCATTTGCAGTGGCTGGAAGCCCTGGTGCGTCCATTCTCTCTCTCTCCTTCCCTCTGACACTCTCAAATAAACAAATAAAAATAAACAAAATTTAAAAAAATTCTGAGCTGTGGAGATGGCTTAGCAGTTAAGGCGCTTGCCTGTGAAGCCTAAGGACCCAGGTTCGAGTCTCCAGGTCCCACATTAGTCAGATGCACATCATGCATCTGGAGTTCATTTGTAATGGCTAGAGGCTCTGGTGCGCCCATTCTCTCTCTCTCTGCGTATATATATACACACACACACACACACATATATATATATATATACATATACATGCACACACACATATATATATTTATATATGACTTTAAAAAATTTAAAAAAAACTGCTTGGCTCAAGAAACTCTCAGCATGAGCAAAATCAAAAGTTAAGTGAAGCCGGGCATCGTGGCGCACGCCTTTAATCCCAGCACTCGGGAGGCAGAGGTAGGAGGATTGCCATGAGTTCAAGGCCACCCTGAGATGACAGAGTTAATTTCAGGTCAGCCTGGACCAGAGTGAGACCCTACCTCGAAAAACCAAAAAAAAGAAAAAAGTTAAGTGACAGTCTAGGAGGAAAAACAGCAACTTAAGTCACAAAAGCTGAACCTCAGAATATAGTCAAGCAAACAAAGAAACAAGCACTCCAAGAGGTTAGACAGAAACACAGTAGGAAACTGCTCCATTCACAGAAGCTGGACTGAACATGGTCGTTGATGGTAAGAGAAGATATGCACCCTCTTTATATCACACAAGTGTGAAACAAAAATGACAGTGAAAAACTATTTCTCCTCAAATAGGCGAAAACTCAAAACAGTGTCATGCTGGTGCAGTGGTGAGGCCATGCGTACTCTCCCATACTTCAAAGTGCATGATCTTCTTGTAGGATAATTAAGACCTACCCATCAGGGTTAAGAAAACCAGCAATTCAGATCACCAAGGGCCAGCCTTCATGATACATTTTTATTTATTTATTACTACTTATAATTATTTTATTTATTATTATTATTATTTTGGGGGGGTTGAGGTAGGGTTTCACTGTAGCCCAGGCTGACCTGGAACTCACTAGTCTCAGGGTGACTTGGAACTCACAGCGATCCTCCTACCTCTGCCTCCCAAGTGCTGGGATTAAAGGTGTGCGCCACCATGCCCGGCCTATGATACATTTTTTAAAAGAATCACAAATCGCTGGGAGGATCGCCATGAGTTCAAAGCCACCCTGAGGCTACATAGTGAGTTCCAGGTCAGCCTGGGCTACAGTAAGACCCTACCTCAAAAAACCAAAAAAAAAAAAAAAAAGCCACAAATTCCCTCCAAGTTAGATAAAAGGGCTAAGGGTGTAGTTTAGTGCTAGTTTGGAAAGTATATTAGGCAGAAGGAAGAAAAGCAGATCAACAACCCAGTAGAAAACTGGGCATTCAGGTAGTTCATAGAAAAGAAACTACAAATGACCCTAATCACATGAAATTGTTAGCATATCTATATCTAGCAATTTATCCCACAGATATGATTGTACTTCTGGGAATTTACTATTTCATTTTAGCATTCCCCACAACAGTAGGAAGACTTTGGAAAGCGCATAAGTGTCTATCACTAGAAGACTAATGAGCTAATATGGTAAATCTATACAACACAACACAAGATGGGGGGCACCAGCCCACCCTTTTTCTTTTCTTTTTTTTTTTTTTTTGGTTTTTCGAGGTAGGGTCTCACTCTAGCCCAGGCTGACCTGGAATTCACTATGGAGTCTCAGGGTGGCCTCAAACTCAGCAATCCTGTCTCTGCCTCCCAAGTGCTGGGATTAAAGGCATATGCCACCACGTCCGGCTTCTTTTTTTTTCAATGTGTGAGAGAGAATTGGCACTCCAGGGGCCTCCAGCCAAGGTAACAGAACTCCAGGTGCATGTGTCACCTTGTGCACATGTGCAACCTTGTGCATCTGGCTTACATGGGACCTGGAGTTTCGAACAGGGGTCCTTAGGCTTCCCAGGCAAGCACCTTAAGAGATAAGTCATCTCTCCAGCCCGCGGCACTTTTTTGAACTGGGCTGGAAAGAATTACTACATGTACTAGTGAAAGAGAAATTCAGGGCAAGATGGCTCACTGGTCAAGTGTGCTTCCTACACATGCATGAAACTCTGAAATCACCAAGTTCAAATCTGCAGGACCCACTTAAACAGACGAGCATGGCCACATGTGCCTGCAACCATAGTCCAGCAAAACATGATGTCATTGTGCTCGGGCCACTGCCAGTGAGCTCATGGGGTGCCACGAGAGCACATACACCTGCACATACCACACAGACAGACAGACAGACAGACACACTCTACATACACACAAACAGAAAAGAGAAAAAGGCCGGGCATGGTGGTGCACATCTTTAAGCAATTGGGAGGCAGAGGTAGGAGGATCACCATGTGTTCAAAGCCACCTTAAGACACAGTGAATTCCAGGTCAGCCTGGGCTAGAGTGAGACCCTACCTCAAAAAAAATCAAAGGAAAAAGAGAGAGAGAGAGAGAGAATGGTAGGGTAGCAAACAGTATGCCTAATATGCTGCTAATTAAAATTATAAATAACACATATTTGCGAACAAACTCAAGGAACTTACACAAGAGGCTAATAATGGTGGCTAGTTATGGAGGAGAGGCTTGACAGATGAAGGACTCATTTAGAAGAACCACATTTCTTTGCATACGTTATATAAATTTTTTTAAACCTCTGGAAATGCCACATAATTTGTAACAAGTTGTATACTCCTTTTGTTTTGAAAAGGCCTCAGTCTTTGTGGTCTTTCTCCCACTTTGGAGACTTCCAAATGAACCAGCTCCAGCTGCTTTGCACATTGGTCACTGAGAGCCCACAGTTGCCTTTCTTATTATACACACTGGACTGTCAGTCACATGTGATAACTGGCTTTGGTCAAGGTGGGACTTCTATAATCACTTATCCCAGAATCCCTCTCTCACCCTAGGCTTCTGGAAGCCAGCCCAACACACCTACACACACACACAATGACACCAACAAATCTAAAATGAACATTCAGTAGGTGCTTCTGCCCAAAACCAGCATCAGCAATTCTGACCTAACACCAACCAACCCAAAGGCAAGTGCTGCTGGGCAGACTCTGAGCAGGTCAGAATCTCACAGTGTGATCCCCACCACTGATGGCCCTCTCGCTCCAGGGCTATGGGCCTGAAAACAAGTCCGCTAAATCAAGCCTGGACACATCTGCTGACAAGCGGCTGAACAAGCGAGGCTAGGCAAGCAGGGTTAGGATGGGAAAGGGTGAGTCCAGAGTAGATACGCAAGCTGCCTTTTGTGCTACATGCTTGTAATCCCAGCACTTGGTAGGCTGAGGCAGGAAGATCAGGAGTTCCAGGCCAGCCTTGGATACATAGTGAGTTTGAGGCCATCCTGAGCTACATGAGACCCTACCTCAAGAAAAAAAAAAAAAAAAAAAAAGAGAAGTGGGGCAGGGTCTTTCTACACATGTGTACCGACATGTCTCCCTGCTGGAGACTCATCAGCCTCTAGGCCTGTGCCCTGAAGGCTGCTCCTGACTGACTTTGCAACTCGGCCTGGGGTAATTTCCCTAACACAGGAAACATGCTTGGCCAATGCAAGCATGGGCACATTGGAAGGGCCCAAAAACCAACACCTCTTAGTGCAGCAGCCCTCAGACAACGATGGATGGAGTTAGTGGCATTTCCTCTGCTCTCCAGTAAGCACCCACCCATCCTCCTTTCTGCTTCTCAGAGCCCCAGGTGCCCACAGCAGTAACCTTGATAGTTTTGTTCCCTTTCCTGGCTGTCCTTCCTTCCTGGAATTACCTAATTACTGGAACTTGAACTTGTCTCAGAATCGGCTTCTCCAAATTTAAGATGGCTGCCCACAGGACCCCGGCTTCAACCATGGGCATAGTAGAGCAACCCAAGAACTCAGGGTCTCTCAGTGATGGGCTGGGCAGGGCCACCCAACCTAGAACCACTATAGGAGAAACAACCCCTCCTTTTTCTCAAGGTAGGGTCTCGCTCTAGCCCAGGCTAACCTGGAATTCACTATGTAGTCTCAAACTCACAGCGATCTTCCTACCACTGCCTTCTGAGTGCTGGGTTGTAAGGCGTGCTCCACCACGCCTGGCTGAAACAACCTTCTTTATAGCTGGGCATCTTTGTGACATTATGTGACTAACCACAACTACACTTGCCCAGTGTCCACCTTGATTTATTTTAGCTGAGGAACCACTTTCTTAGGGGTGTAGCAGACCTCATCCAATTCAGGAGCAGATGTACCTTGTGGCTCAGGCCTGAGCCTAAAGGGTACCAAACATCCCAGGGCAGTGATGGTTCAAGGTGGGCCCCAGGGCCAAATCTGCCCAAGATCTGATGGCCACCCAGGATCCACTTGAGCCTAAGACATGTTACCATGGTGAAAAGGAGACTCAAAGACAGAGTGGGTCACAGTGGTGGTGCGTATCTGTACACCCAGCTGCTTCAGAGACTTGGGCAGAAGGATCACAAGTTCGAGGCCAGCATGGACTACACAACAACGCCCCATCTCAATTTGCAAAACCGCAGAAAAGATGGACAGCAAGATGAGAACACCGTTCCTTAAGTAGACCGGGCCATCCCTGGAACCTTAAGCTTTTAGTCCCAGATCCAACAACTATGGGACTTCCCAAGGGAGGTTCTGAGCTCTTCCTGCTGCCTGCCGGTCATGGAAGGACCATGAAACCACTGCGGAAGTCATTTTCAACCGAGTTTCTCCCACTTCAAATAAGTTCTGCTTAACAAAAATCTGGCTCTAATGAGAACATTACCCACATGAAACGGGGCCCTGCCAGCCTTGCTCCCTGTCAGCAAGGTTCATCTTCTTGTCATCATCTACATAATGTAACTGGAGAGAAAGCTGGTCATCTGCCTGTGAGCCTCTGTGGCAAGAGTTGGGAGACGACAGACACACCATCAGCAATTTGTCTAGGGTGGCAGGGTGCAGCCCTTGAGCTGGCTGTCCCAGAGGGCTGCATCCTGTGCCACTGGTGTCCCAAATTCAGCCCGATACTGGCGATGCCCTGATCATGGCTGTCACAGCCTTATCACACCCTCTTAGAGCATCAGGTGAGGCAAGACAGACTCCTGTCAGCTCTACAGATGGCTGATGGCCTGCCATCCCTGGGCAGCCAGAGGCTAGAATCTCACCAAAGCCACTGATTCTTCTACCTACCTTTCTGTGCATGGTCCCAGTCAAATGTGAAGCTTGTCTCCAGGGCTCCTCAAAAAAGGTTTACATCCTTTCTTCCCTCCAAAAGAAAAGCAGTGATATGGAAGAGAAATATGAAAAATAAGATGTATAGATCTTGGCATAATGCCTGGCTCAGAGTGTAGAAGAAAGAAGGTGGAAGTTGAGGAGAGAGAAAAGGAAGATGGCAGGGAGGAAATAAGAAAATGTCCACATCATCCCCGGGTTTCTCTAGTGCAAGGGAGGCTCAGGCAGAGACAGGGGACAGGGACAGGGACAGGCAGCCAAAGGACAAGATGTAAGTAGCACTTCCCACTCAGTTCACCGAGCAGCACATGGACTGAATCAAAGCCTTTCTAAGCAGCTTCCCATGGGAGAGTCTGGGCCCCCCCTTTCCTCACAGAAGTATGATGGAGACCGCCTCATCTTCCCATGGGCCAGGTGACACCTCTGTCGCTGTGTGAGCCCTCCACCCCGACCTCTGGAACAGGACTCTGAGGTAAGCAGAGGGAGGGGGGCCATCCCGGTGGCTGCACTCAGCCTTGCTGCCGCCATGCCTCCCGCCGGCAGGTGCACTTCATGCCCAAGCAGGCTGCTCATGCTTCAGGGTTCGTCACATGCTTCACCCATGGCTTGCCTCAGGGAGAAGCAGAGCCCTCACCCACAAGTCCGAGCTGTGACAGCCAGGAGCCCTGCGAGAACCCTGGGGCCATGCAGAGACTGCGGGGAGAACTGGGGTGCTGTTACCTGAGGCGTGTTTGCACACCAGCTTGCGCTTCACTGCCGCTTTTCCTGCCAAGCCTTTGTTCTGCCCTACAGGGAGGGGGTGCTTCTGCAAGGCCGTGCCATGGACAGAGGCACTACCAACTTCCCCTCCCCCCAGTCGCCGAGCACAGTGGCACACAAGCCCTCAGCAGAACAGCTATAGCTCATCGTGCTTTTGGTCTTACTCTAGTCCAGGCTGATGTGGAACTTACTCTGCATTCCCAGGCCAGCCTCAACGCACAGTGATCCTCCTACCTCTGCCTCCCACGTGCTGGGCCTAAACGTATGCGCCACCACCCCGGGCTCTATTGTTTTTATTTTAAACACAGATTTCACATGGGTATTTCATTTATTAAAATAATTTCTGTAAACTCTCTCAGAAGAATATTCATTTTCCTTCCTTGAATACCATTTCAAGGCACCATATAATGATGGTCTCTTTATGAACACCCTTCTGTTTACATGTGAACATCATAGTTTATAAACAACAACAGCATACATACACACAAATAAACCAAATCCATATGGTGATATGGTGATCTCAGCCACCACAGTATGGAAAACTGACTTTGGTGAGTGCCACTGAGTTCAATAGGACAAATGGTATAGGGCCTGATGTGGCAGAACATTTGACAACCTTGGGACACATCCTACTGCTGATCTCACAAGGACAGAGGTGAAATGAACGCTTGTCATAATAATAGAGCCAGTGGAGTGGGACAGAGATGATGCCTGAGAACCAGAAATCCATGTAATGTGGCACTGATCTCCCTTTCCTTTCTCTTCACTTCTTCTCTTCTTCCTCACTCAGATTGCTATTTTCCTGCAGTGTGGACGTGAGTTTGCTTTGCAAAAGGGCCGCCAGCTTTTTAGATGTCTTTTTGAGAAATGTGCTGCCCGGATGGGCACTGTTCACATGCAGGTACAGGTCCTCCTGGGTGGGGCCCGTGTAGCCACAATCCTCACAGACGTAGAGCTTGTCGCGGCGCTGCTTGTAGGCATACTGCTGCTGCACCCCGTGGATCTTCTTCAGGTGGGACTCCAAGGAGCAGCGCTGGGTGAAGGCTTTGTTGCACACCTCACATTTGTAGGGACGAATACCTGCAAGGATGAGGGACAGACAGGTCAGCGGTCGGTCATGGCCATGCCACAGCCATTAAAGTTCACCATGACCAAGATTCAAGACAGTGTGAGGAAAATTACTACAGCAGGGCACAAAACGTCAAGGGATCATGAAATACACAAGCAAATGCAACGAACATGGACACCGACAAACAGACCCGCCACATGTCTCTGGGAGGAAGATACTGATTCTTCCCATTCAACCACCTTAGTGGTTTCCCCTTACGATGAGCAAAGATAAACCTTCTATTTTGTTTACTGTGGTTTTCCTGGGAATAGATCAAGACAAAGATCCCAGGATAAGTTTATTTGAGAGGCTATCCCAGGAAGCATGGGTTAAAAAATGAAGCAAGACAGTAAGTTACCACACCAGCCTCTGTAGTGGGCATCAGTGTCCAGTTCTGCTGGACACCTCAGGAGACAGTATAGAACACACAGCTGTGGGAACAAAACAAAGTAAGAACTATTGGTAGTGGGGTGGGATGTGGCTCAGTGGCAGAGCATTTGTCCAGCACTGATAAAAAGATACAGGGGAAGAGACACAAGGAAAAATCTACAATCACAAAATCATAGAAAGGTCTAATATATAGTCTGAGAGAGGTAACTGCCACAGGTGTGTAGAGCAGGAATGAGCCACACCAGATGGGCTGCCACCTAAAGCAATCTCCAAAGCCCTATAGATCCCTGGGCCTGGCTCACACATCCCAGGCACCAGATTCAGGGTAAAAGCCTACCTTTTTTGGGGGCGGGTTTCAAGGTAGGGTCTCACTCTAGCCCTAGGCTGATCTGGAATTAGTTCAGGGTGGCCTTGAACTCCTGGTGATCCTCCTATCTCTGCCTCCCTAGTGCTGGGATTAAAGCCTACTTTTTAGATTACCAAAAAAAAAAAAAAAAAAAAAAAAGACTACAAATGATGGCACCCATCTGTAACCCCAATTCTAGGCTACACAGCAGTATCTTGCCAGAGAAAAAGAGAAACTGGTTTAAATGTATGTAAAGCTACAGGGCTGGGGAGATGGCTCAGCAGTTAAAAGTACTTGCTTGCAAAGCTCGATGGCTAGGGTTCAATTCTCCAGCACTCCATCTGGAGTTCGTTTGCAATGGCAAGAGGCCTGGTGTGCTCATTTTCTCTCTTTGTGTTTGCAAGTCAATAAAAACATTTTTTAAAAAATAAGGGCTAACTGGTGCAACAGTGGCACATCTGTTATGGGGGAAACCAACCACCCTCTAATTGGACTGGAGGCCTGCTCCATGGGAGGGAATACATCCCTCATAGTGAAAACCTACAACAGGGGTAGTCATGAGCCCTAGGGGTGTAACGTCTGCTGCTATCTGGTTAAATGTACATATTATGCTCACCAGACTGCCCAGTAAGCACTTCTCTTAATGTTTATATCCATATATTAATGCTACTCTCACTTTTGGTTAGAGAAGCTTCTGTTTTCAGATGGCAATGACCTTGGGATGACTCAGCAGGCACCATGGTGCTGAGAAGTGACAGAGGAGTGCTCTGCACTGAGATATCTCAATCACACCTTTCATGGTTAAGGGTCCATTGCAGAAGATGTGGTGGAAAGAATGTAAGAGCCAAAAGAAGGGTAGGACTCCTTACAACGTGCTTCTCCAGACACAAAATGGCCTGGATATCCATGACCTCACAGTGCCTGACACTACCTACACAAGACCATCATAACAGGAAGAAAAGATCATGACATGAAAATAAAAGAAAGGACTTCCCGTTAAGATGGTGATGTAAGAACCATGCCAAAGCAGCCTAGGGGAGAAAAAGCCAAAAAAAAAAAAAAAAAAAAAAAACCCACAACAAACAGCAAAATACACACTTTTACTAAAAAGTGAGGTGCATAAGAAATTTTGGTGGCAGCAGAGAAGTAGGAGGGATCCAGGGGATCCAGAGCCCACACAGGCAGGCAGAAGTAGCTCCAGCAGCGGCACCAGGTCCCTGGGGCCACAGCTGCCAGACTCGGCTTGAGCTGCAGGAAAAGCCAGGAGGGGATTTTCCACTCACACTGGAGCTCTTTGCAAACTCAAGAAACGTGGAGAACCGCAGTGAACAACAGAGGAGCAGATCACACGGTAGATGATCATGTGGACCAGCGAGAGAACTAGAGCCACCACTGACGACAGCCTCTCCTCCTCCACTGCCAGTGCAAGTGCCAGCAAGCACCAGAGACCAGGGGAAGGGAGATCACAGCACCCAGCACCAGCGACCAGAGCAGCGATCCAACGATCAAGCCAGCCTACTTGAACCCACTGTACATCAAAGAGAGACCCAAGCAGTAATGCAGCATAATTGAAACCCAAATCATCCCAAAAGGTAACTGGGATTACACCAGGTCAGTACCTGCCTAATAAACCTGGTTATATAGGCCTGAATCTGGAAGTGCTAATTGTACCTTCCATATCAGGATAAATTATATGTTAAATCTGATGGATGGTCAGATTTGCCATTCTTAAATAAGCTATATTTTGGGCTTGTTATTTGTTGCTTCTTTTTTTTTTTTTTTTTTTAAATTTTTATTTATTTATTTATTTGAGAGCGACAGACACAGAGAGAAAGACAGATAGAGGGGGAGAAAGAGAATGGGCGCGCCAGGGCTTCCAGCCTCTGCAAACGAACTCCAGACGCATGCGCCCCCTTGCGCATCTGGCTAACGTGGGACCTGGGGAACCGAGCCTCGAACCGGGGTCCTTAGGCTTCACAGGCAAGCGCTTAACCGCTAAGCCATCTCTCCAGCCCTATTTGTTGCTTCTTGATTTATAGTGGCTTTGTTTCCTCTTCTGTTAAACATTAGGGAAGGGTCTCACTTGGTCACAAGCTGACTTGGAACCCTCAACAGACCAGAAATCTTAACCTCCTTGTTGTCAGGATTAAGGGCGTGGGTGGGGCACCACACACCCTAAGGGACAGTTAGAGGATCTGGTTGCCATAATACCTACTCTTGTATAATTACTCTGCTATTTTCATTGTTTAGTTAAATTTTAGAATCTGCCTGTATTTTATTCCACTCAGCCTACTTGAATACTCTCATAGCAGGCAAACCCAACACCTAGAGTCACTTTTGTAGATACTCTGAGAGTCTTGAGAGCCACACCTAGCGCCTTAAGCTACTACCGTGAAGATATATAACATCGGATTGATTGATACACCTAATAATACTGCAGCTAACTAGAAAATCCAAGTATTAAATTAATCCAAGATTCAAATATATATACATTATAACACAAAAAACACCCAAAATCAAGACAATATAAATCCACCAAAAAGTATTAATACATCAGAAATTACCTCCAGTGAGAACGAGTTAGAGGAAATGCCTGAGAAAGATTTCAAAAGAATAATTGTAAATATGTTCAAGGAAGTCAAAGAAGAAATGAAAGAGGAAACCAAAGGAATAAAAGAAGACACAGGACACCAATTTAATGAAACAAAGAGGTCAATACAAGACATAAATAAGGAAATAGAAATAATAAAGGCAAACCAGTCAGAATTACTAGCAATGAATAACACAGTTAATAAAATAAAAAACTCTAGAAAATCTCACAAGTAGAATGGATGAAGGAGAGGACAGAATATCTAAGCTAGAAGACCAGCTGGCAGATATAATACAGTCCAACAAAGAGAAAGACAAACTAATAGGAAGGTATGAATGGGAATTTCAAGATATTTGGGACACTATGACAAGATCAAACATAAGAATTCAGGGCATAGTAGAAGGAGAAGAATTTCACTGCAAAGGCATAGTAGGCATCTTCAACAAAATCATAGAAGAAAACTTCCCCCAAATTGGGAAAGAGGTGCCAATGCTGATACAGGAATCCTTTAGAACCCCAGCCAGACAAAACCTGGAAAGAACCTCTCCTCGTCATATTATAATCAAACTACCAAACACAAAAAATAAAAGAGAGACTGAATGAGAGGGGGAGGGGATATGATGGAGAATGGAGTTTCAAAGGGGAAGGTTGGGGGAGAGAGGGAATTACCATGGGATATTTTTTACAATTATGGAAGTTGTCAATAAAAAATAAAGAAAAAAAAACGTCTGGGCATGGTGGCGCACGCCTTTAATCCCAGCACTCAGAAGGCAGAGGCAGGAGGATCGGAGTGAGTTTGAGGCCACCCTGAAACTACAGATTAATTCCAGTTAGTCTGGACCAGAGTGAGACCCTACCTTGGAAAATAATAGTAATAATAATAATAATAATAATAATAATAATGGCTAGAGAGAGAGCTCAGCAGTTAAAGGCACTTGCTTGCAAAGCCTGATCCTCAGGTTCTATTCCCCAGTACCTGTGTAAAGCCAGATGCACAAAGTGATGAATGTGTTAGATGTTTGTTTTCAGAAACAGAAAGCCCTGGCACACCCATATTCTCTCTCTCTCTCTCCAATAAATAAATAAAAACAAAAGAAAAGCCAGACACAATGGGGCACAATGCCTGCATTAAGGAGTTCAAGGCCAGCCTGGACCACATGAGACTTTGCCTCAAATAAAACAAAACGACTGGAGAGATGGCTTAGCGATTAAGGCACTTACCTGGGAAGCCTTTCTGACTCCCCAGGACTCATGTAAACCAGATGCATAAGGTGGCGTATGGTTCTGGAGTTCATTTGCAGGGGCTGAGGCCCTGGTGTGCCCATTCTTTCTCTCTGCCTGCCTCCTTCTCTTTCCTTCTCAAATAAATAAAATCTTTTTTAGCCTCCCTTCCCCCCCTCACCAGTTCTTCCCTTTGTTCTGTCAACAGTTCCTTGTAATTGTTTGTGTTTTCTACAAAATTGTGTGTGTGTGTATAATTTTTTTTTCCTGAGGTAGGGTCTCGCTCTAGCCCAGGCTGACCTAGAATTCACTATGGATTCTCAGGGTGACCTTGAACTCACATCTATCCTCCTACCTCTGTCTCCCGAGTGCTGGGATTAAAAATATGCACCACCACGCCTGGCTGGGATTTTTTTGTTGTTTGTTTGTTTTTAAGATAAAAGATGTTTAATTGCTCTGGGAGTTGCAGGAGAGCTTTTAAAAGGAAAGCTGGCCCTGATGGCTCATACCTTTACTTCCAGCACTGCAGAGGCTGAGGTAGAACTGTCCTGAGTTATCTGAGTTCCAGGCCAGCCAGGGCTATAAAAAGTGAGATTCTTGGGCTGGAGAGATGGCTTAGCGGTTAAGCGCTTGCCTGTGAAGCCTAAGGACCCTGGTTCGAGGCTCGGTCCCCCAGGTCCCATGTTAGCCAGATGGACAAGGGGGCACACGTGTCTGGAGTTCATTTGCAGTGGCTGGAAGCCCTGGCACGCCCATTCTCTCTCTCTCCCTCTATCTGTCTTTCTCTCTGTGTCTGTCGCTCTCAAATAAATAAATAAAAAATGAACAAAAAAATATTAAAAAAAAAAAAAGTGAGATCCTGGCTCAAAAGCCAAAACATTCCAGTCCTAGAATTCCTGATTTGGGGTGGAACTGATAAATTCATACTTCTGTATTTTTTTGTTTGTTTGTTTTTCTGAAGTAGGATCTCACTATAGCCCAGCTGCCCTGGAATTCACTATGTAGTCTCAAGCTGGCCTAGAACTCTTGGCAATCCTCCTACCTCTGCTTCCCCAGTGCTGGGATTAAAGGCGGGCACCACTAAACCTGGTTTTGTTTGCTTTTTTGAGTTTCATGTAGCCCAAGCTAGCTTCAAACTCACTATGTAGCCAAGGATGATCATGAAATAAAAAATAACTTTCCCCTGCCCCATTCCACCACCTCAACAAATCACAGTCCACACCCAGAAACACAATTTCCTGTAACAGTCACATAAAAACACTGGCCTGAGGCACTAGCCTGGTGAGAGGTCACCCCAAAATTATCAAATAGTACACATGCCTAAATTAGCCTACACATTTTAGAGAAACTGACAAGGTTATGAAACTCCCAGATCATCCTCAATGAGAGGCACATAATTGGTACTAAGCATAAATAGATTTTGTTTTGTCTGTTTTGAGTCTCGCTATGTAACCCAGGCTGGCCTCAAACTCTCCATGCTCCTGAGGGCTAGGAGGATCACAGGTCGAAGCCATCACACCTGGTTTAGTGGTGAACCCCACTGGTCCTCAGGAAAGTAAGTCACATATGTGGTACAAGTATGTCTCTCTCAGGTAGATGTCTCTCTCAGGTAGATGCCTGCCTACGTTAGCCACCATATCTGTGTTGCACTGCAAACTGCTTTCCCAGGCTTCAAACCTACAGCTCACTAAAACAAATTCAGCGAGGCTAGTTGCCCCATCAGGAGTTACTAAAGCAGCCTGCTCTGCTCTAAGGCATCCAGACTGAAAAAACAGGATCTAGCACACGGACATCAGCTTGGATCAACAAACTCCTGCATTTACAGAAATGGTGTTTCTTTCCTTTAAATTTTATTTTTCCTTTTTTGGTTTTTTGAGGTAGGGTCTCACTCTAGCCCAGGCTGACCTGGAATTCACTATGTAGTCTCAGGGTGGCCTCGAGCTCACGGTGATCCTCCTACCTCTGCCTCCCAAGTGCTGGGATTAAAGGCGTGCGCCACCACGCCCAGCTTTTTATTTTTCAAATTAGCATATGTACAGATATTTTTCCTGCATCTGTCTTTCAAGTGCTGAGACTAATGCATGTAACACCAATGTCTGGCTTTTCAATAGTATCTACTAATTGTACAAAATAATGTTTCATTATTGATCACACCCACACACAGTAGCCTGTTTTTCTCCCCAGCTCCTTCCCTTTTTTGCTTAACATGATGATCGCTAGTTCCATTATTCTGCCAATGACAAGATTTCATTCTTTATGTCTAAACGATACTCCACTGTGTACACACCACAAGAAATGGATGTTTCTGGTCCTAGTCATAGAGTTTTCAACTCCCAGGGTAATCTTATTCTGCCCCTAGGAAACATTATCTCTGGGCTTCTGTCTTCTATGGGCAGAGCACCCAAGGCAGCAAGGAGGGGACAGGAACAGGAGAGTTAGACCCCGTGTCACTTGGACATGGAGAATGGAGCTGACTGTGAGGCTTTTTGCCCCTAGTTAAGTCTGGTTCTGAGGCTGAATGACTCACGACATTGACATGGTAAGAGACAGGCCTCTGAAAGGCCTTGGTATGCATTTCTAACTTATACACTGGCTCCCTTCCCCACTCTGCAAACTGGTGGTGTCACTTTGTCATGCCCAAGGCTCCTTGGTGTCCTGTCTCTTCCTGGAATGGGAATAAGCCCCTCTCCCTCCATTTTCCATACTTAATGGGACAAACGTGGACTTGGGCAGGAGGGACTTTTGCCAAGGCCCCCCAACATACCTCACCCATCTAAGTACTCATGAGCAAAAGTCAATCTTGTTCTGATCTAGAGCAAAGCCTGGGAACTAAAAAGCATCTGTGTGCCAGACCTCATTAACCTCCTGAGCAAAGTCCAAAGCCTCTGCGAGCCAGGCATCGCACATCTGCCACTCATTAACTCACTCAAGCCCGTGGTCAGATAGTTAACCTCTCCACAGCTCAGTTTTCTTGTCCATAAATTGAAGAGTATATGTCCTCAAATGGCTGCTGTGAGGATGAACTGAGGTATCTCACACACAGGACTGACAAATACTAAGTCCCCAGTGGGACATAATCTTAATGGTTACAATCCAGCACAACACAAGGGAAACATGCCATTCATAAATTGGCCAATGCAATTACCTTCACACTCTACGCTTTCTGTATTCGCGTGCACTTCTGTACACACACACACACACACACACACACAGAGAGAGAGAGAGAGAGAGAGAGAGAGAGGGAGGGAGGGAAAGATTTTTAAAATGTGGTCTTTGGCTGGCAGAGCTTTCTCTGTTTTGTTTTGTTCTGAGGTAGGGTCTCACTGTAGCCCCAGGCTGACCTGGAATTCACTATGCAGTCTCAGGGTGGTCTTGAACTCATGGCAATCCTCCTACCTCTGCTCCCGAGTGCACTACTACACCCGGCCTGTCTATCTTTTTGACTACTGTACTCTAGGCCTGTATTACCTACTTGAAAACATGTGTTTTCAACAAAGGATTTCAAGCTTGCTTGTTTTTAAAAATTCTCAATATCAATTCAAAGTTTGTACCACACATCTCCAAGAAAATTTATTGACAGGACTTTCTGCTTGCTTTCCTAGCTCTGGCCCAAGTGCACCTTCCTTGAAGTTCAGCAGGAAGCTTTCACAGCACTACCTGTGAGGTAGACACTGATGGCAGCCTCCTGGGTACAGAAGACCACAAAAAAAACCATAGCATTGGCCAGGTGTGGAGGCACACGCCTTTAACACCAGTACTTGAGAGGCCGAGATAGGAGGATCACTGCGTTTTGGCCAACCTGGGACTACATAGCAAAGTCCATATCAGCCTGGGCTAGAGCAAGACCCTACAGGGCAGGAGAGAGGAGAGCATTCCTACCCTCTGGCCCAGCAAGCCCATTTGTAGGACGTTCCACTACAGAAAGGCTGACACAGGTAAGCAAACAATATACAAAAGAACTCATGGCAGCATTGTCTGGGGGAGAAAAAGGCTAAAAATGGAAATAAGTATTACCTAGTGGTAGGGGAATTGGAAAAGGCTTGTACCCCCACATGGTGGAAATGTCATGGTTTCATATCAAGAAAGAAGCTGACAAACTCCTAGGAGAAGTGTGTCTACCAAGCAGACATGAAGTAAACACCAGCATACTTAGCCGTGTTCATACAATGTGCATCACAGACTTCTGGGAGAAAGAAATGGTGACGTGCTTTCAGGAGTTGGACTGGGGCTCAGCAAGTAGATCAGGCTTGCTTATGAAAATTATATTTTCAATTCTCTCCATATGTACATATTATCTTTTGGGCTAAAAAATAAGTTAAAATAAAAATAAAAGTGAAGACAGGCCATTTCCCAAGGAGGCAATTTCACCAAGCTGAGGAGGGGGCGCTATTCTTACTAAGCTGCTCCCCTTTTCCCCAATGCAGTCACTCTTTTAGGCTCCGAACAAGACCCATTGCTTGCTCTTCTTTAATCATGCTGGCATTTATTTGCCTTCTGGTTGCTCTCAGAGAAGCCCTCTCTCCATGGAAGATAAGGCAAGGGGGCTTCCAGTCCTGTGGGCCCCTCCCCACCCACTGACCTCAAATCTGAATTTCTCAGGCCTCAAAAGCCACCTTTACCCTAACCGAAGGTATGAGGTGTGTACACACATACATATACATACATACATATATATATGTGTGTATGTATATGTGTGTGTATGTATGTGTGTATGTATGTATGTATATATATATATATATATATACACACACACACACATACACACACACACACACACACACACACACACACACACACACTTTTTTACAATCACCCCTATGTAGTCCAGGATGATCTTAACCTTCTGATCCTCCTGTCTCCACCAGAGCACTGGGATTACAGGCACATACCACCACACCCAGTTTATAGAGTGCTGTGGACTGAACCCAGGAGAACATGCATGATGGGCACTACAACTGAGCTATACCCCCAGGCTTCTTGTTATTCCCCACACCCCCAATCTCAATTTTTTAGTGTTTTAAAAAATATTTTATTTATTTATTGGAGAAAGAGTGGGCGCACCAGGGCCTCTGGCCACTGCAAATAAACTCCAACCACATGCACCACCTAGTGCATCTGACTTACATGGCTACTGGGAAATCAAACCTGGGTCCTTAGGCTTCTCAGGCAAGCACCTTAACTGCTAAGCCATCTCTCCAGCCTGTTTTATTTTTTTTAGTTTTTTGAGACAATGCCTCACCCGGTAGCCTAGGCTACCCTTTTGAAAACCTCCTGCCTCAACCTCTGAGTACTAGGATTGCAGACATAAGCCATTAGGCCTTGTAAGGTGTGAGGTTGTCTCCCTGGGGCCATGCCTCCCTCCCAACACTGAGCTTAACCCCACTGTTACACTCTAGCTCAGGCTGACCTGGAATTCACTATGTAGTTTCAGGATGGCCTCAAACTCATGGCGATCCTCCTACCTCTGCCTCCCGAGTGCTGGTATTAAATGTGTGCTCTACCACATCTGGCCCTGTTACAAGCTTTTTAACCATTTATAGTAGCTTATGCTTTCTTTTCCATAGCTTCTTATGATATTTGACATCTTTCATAGAATAAGCACTTATTTTACAGATTTAAAAAAAACTTTCAGCCAGGCATGGTGGTGCACACCTTTAATCTTAGCACTCAGGAGGCTGAGGTAGGAGGACTGCTGTGAGTTCAAGGTCAACCTGGGCTAGAGCGAGACCCTACCTCAACCCCGCCCCCCCCCCAAATCTTTAGGGTTTGAGATACATGGCTCAGAGACTTAGGTTCTTGCTACAAAGCCTAGCAACCTGAGTTTGATTCCCCAGTACCAACACAAAGACACTTGCACAGGTGGTGCATGCATCTGGACTTTGTTTGCAGTGGCTGGACACACCAATTCTCTTTTATCTCTGGCTACCTCTCTCTGCTTAAATAGATAATTTTTTTAGAGAACTTTCGGGGTTGGAGAGATGGCTCAGCAGTTAAGGCGCTTGCCTGCAAAACCTAACTGCCTGGGTTCAATTCCCCAATACCCACGTAAAGCCAGATGCACAAAACGGCGCACGCATCTGGAGTTTAAGTGGCTAGAGGCCCTGGGGCTCCCTTTCCCTCTCACACTCTCCTTGCAAATAAATCAATTAAAAAATTTTTTTTTTAAAGAGCCAGGTGTGGTGGTGCATGCCTTTAATCCCAGCACTCAGGAGGTGGAGATAGGAGGACCACCGTGAGTTCCAGACCAACCTGAAACTACATAGTGAATTCCAAGTCGGCCTGGGCTACAGCAAGACCTTACCTCCTTGGGGGGGAAGATTCAGTAATTGAGTTTTAACACAGTGTGGTTGACAGACATACCGGGACAGTCAGAACACGTGGTGCTACTGGTGAGGGGACCACGCTGAGTGGGGAGGGCGTGCACACTTAGTGCAGAATCCAGCATGTGCAAGTGTGACAATTACTTTTCACGCTAACACAGATCTCCCCTCTCCCAAAAGCAAAGCATGTATGTTAACAGACAGCCATTCTTAGGAAGCACCCAGGTGGCTCAAGTTAAACATTCACATCCAAAAGAATATTCTACTAAAAAAAAAAGGTCCATAATGTTTCTGTCACTGTGAACTGAATATTCACTTTTTAAAGTTCCTCTGATACTTACGCCCCCTCTATTTTCACCTTAGATGGATCAATACACATAGAGGTTCTGGCATCTGTGATCAAGTCCCTACCACTGGAACAAAGCAGTGCCCTCTGTGAAGTAAGCTGGGCATGGTTCTGGCTCCCTCCAAGCTACTCTGTCCCTGGGCCAGTGCAGGGCCCAGCTGTCATGTGTGCTGGCAGCTAACAGCTCCTGGCTGTCTCCTCCAAGAAATGGCTTCCCCAGTGCCGAGAGGAGATCCAACCCCGGGTCATGCCTCACAGAAATGGGTACAGAGAAGTCTAAAACAGAGAAGCTAGGACAACACCGGGGTGACTGACATCTCTACTTCAAGGCTCTCTGGGATAGGGCTAACACTCATACCCCGGCCCAGCTCCTTCTCATCCTCCAACTCACTTCCTCCACTTTTAAGTCAAATTCCTTGCAAAAGTCCTCCCTCCATAAGGAGCTGTTTCCAGGGCACCAGACTCAAGATAATTTGGACTGAAAATAGCAAAGCAGCCACAAAAGTTTTTGTTGCTGATTTGTTATTGTCTGTTTTTTCTTTTTTTTTTTTCTTTCTTTCTTTTTTTTTTTTTCCCAGACAGTCTCACTGTGTAGGCCAGCCTCCTGGGGAACTCACTGTGGAGCTAGGGTTGGCCTTGAACTCAAAGTCCTTCTGCCTCCACCTCCCTACTGCTAGGGTTTCTGGTATTCATCAGCACACCCAGCTACTGATATATTTTCAGGAAAATGTATCATATTCACAAGATGTCAGTGAATTTTTTCTGTACTACTGTTTTTCTCTTTGAATCTTCAGAGGTCATTTGACCCACACCCCTTCCTCTATCATAGAGAGAGGAAGAGAGAGAACAAGCTCTGCCTGGTTTATTCTTTCCTTGATGAAGTCCTATCCAAATATGGAATCCTAATTCTTTATCCTTTCTTTTAGCTGTTTGACTATGAATGTAAGACATTTTCAGCTCTGGTTTCCTGGGATCTTTTTCAAGAAGTTTCCTTTGCATTGTCTCAGACGCCCTGCTCTGTGTCTGTCCCACAGCAGGTACAGGGGAGAAGGGAGAACGGTGGTGGAGGGTGGGGGGATGGAAGATTCACTTTGCTCTCCACCCCTTGACTTTGCCCTCTTCAATTCTGTGGATACCATTCTGCAATGTCGAGTCCCGGGGCTCCAAGCCAGTGTTTAAAATGCCATGGCAGAGGTAGGAGGATCGCAGTGGCAGAAGGCCTTGGTATGTCACATACCAGAGGTAGGAGGATTGCTGTGAGTTCGAGGCCAGCCTGGAGCTAAAATGAGTTCCAGGCCAGCCTGAGATAAAGTGAGGCCCTACCTCAAAAAAACAAGGCAGGGGTGGGGTGGTGGGAAGCCATGGTCTGGTCTGTTTGGACTATATGATAATATAACCCCGCATACAACTCAGACAGCTGTCTGCTGTATTTAAGTGTCTATATCATTGTTTCTGACCTAAGTATAACACTTAGAATAGTCAATAACAAAGGTGAGACTAAATTATTACCACATTGTGGGAAGGTCTTTTGGAGCCAATAATGTTGGGATACGTAAACTAAAAGAGTGAGTGAGAACCTTCAACTGTTTGTATTAATTATCCCTGTGGTGGTTTAATTCAGGTGTCCCCCATAAACTTAGGTGCTCTGAATGCTAGGTTCCCAGCTGATGGAGATTTGGGAATTAATGCCTCCTGGAGGGAGTGTACTGTTGGGCGGGCGTATGGGTATTACAGTCAGTTTCCCCTTGCCCGTGTTTGGCACACTCTCCTGCTGTTGTCCACCTGATGTTGGCCAGGGGGTGATGTACACTTCTGCTCATGCCATCGTTTACCCTGCCATTATGGAGCTTCCTCTTGAGTCTGTAAGCCAAAATAAACCTTTTTCCTAAAAGCTGCTCTTGGTCGGGTGATTTCTGCCAGCAATATGAACCTGATTGCAATAATCCCTATCAAAAATTTCAGATGAGCCAGGTGTCGTGGTACACCTTTAATCCCAGCACTCGGGAGACAGAGGTAGGAGGATTGCTATGAGCTCAAGGCCACCCTGAGACTCCATAGTTAATTCCAGGTCAGCCTGGGCCAGAGAGAGACCTACCTCAAAAAACTAAATTCAGATGACAATGGCAGGGGTAGCTGACCTCTTCCTCCAGTTCCTAGCACCATCACCTGCTAAGGTGTATATTAGCCCCTGGCTCCTCTTTCTGGCCTAGTATTCCTTGAAGGCACACCTCCATCAAAAAATAAATCATGACAGGGAAAATAGCCCTAGATCATTTCCCATTGCTATTTGTAGTCATTTTAAGAGCAAAAGCAAAGTTATCATTAAAAATGCTTCAATGAGCTGGGTGTGGTGGTGCACACCTTTAATCCCAGCACTTGGGAGGTAGAGGTAGGAGGATTGCCGTGAGTTTGAGGCCACCCTGAGACTCCATAATGAATTCCAGGTCAGCCTGGGCTAGAGTGAGACCCTACCTAGAAAAAAAAAAAGCTTCAGTGAAGCTGGGCATGCTGGCACATACCTTTAATCCCATCACTTGGGAGGCAAAGGTAGGATTGCCATGAGTTCGAGACCACTATGAGACTACATAGTTAATTCCAGGTCAGCCTGAGCCAGAGTGAGACCCAACTTCAAGGAAGAAAAAAAAGCTTCAATGACCGGGCACAGTGGTGCGGGCATGGTGATGTGCATGTTTAATCCCACTACTTGGGAGGCCGAGGTAGAAGAATCGCTGTGAGTTTGAGGTCAGCCTGAGACCACACAGTGAATTCCAGGTCAGCCTGGCCTACTACAGTGAGACCCTACTTAAAAAACAAAAGCTTTAACGGAGCTGGGTATGGTGGCACACACCTTTAATTCCAGCACTTGGGAGGCAGAGATAGGAGGATCACCATGAGTTTGAGGCCACCCTGAGATTACACAGTGAATTCCAGGTCAGCCTGGGCTACAGTGAAACCCTACTTTGAAAAATAACAACAACGACAAAAAGCTTCAATGGGGACTGGGCAGATGGCTCAGTGGTAAAACACTCGCTGAGCCAGCATCAGGACCTGACTTTGGATTCCCAGTGCTTACAAAATGACAGGTGTGGTGGCCCACGCCTGTGATCCCAGCTATAGGAGGAGGTGGAGAGGCAGGAGGATCCCCAGCTACCTAGGAGCTGAGAGTCCCTGGATGGAATTCCAAGCAAGGCAGGCTGGATGCCAACTGAGCAACACCCCAGCTTCCACACTCGCAGAAAGAGGCACCACCTTTAGAGGGTCCAAAGCAGGATCAAGCTCCAGGTGTTAACTTGCTCTTACTACCTTCCTCCTGGGATCCCTCCCAAATACAATGGACACAGCCACATCCATCCCTGTATTGGAGGCTGCTTCATGAAAATATGCCCCCTCAGGCCCTCTCTCCTGTCCAGGCACAGGAAGCTCACTTATCCTTCAAGGCCCAGCTGAAAGCCACTTCCATTATAACAATGAGCCATCCAGGGTACACCATTCACATACGCCACTTTGTTTTCCCCCTGGCTCTTGTTTCCCTTGTGACCCAGGCACAGGAAGGTGTTTGAGTCGTTTCTTCCTGTGGTCAGCCGAGACTCCTTGAGCTCACAGAAGGCCTCCACTCTAGCAACCCCTGCCAGTTGCAGCTTTTATTACCGGGTGCAATCCACGTCTACTAATACTGTGTGACAGTACTTTCAATGCAACTTTTTCCCAAAACCTCCCATCCACTTAGGTGGCTTACATTAAAAGCATCACTTCCATTTTAGCTTTGCTTCTAAAATTTTTCTTTAAATTTAAATAAAATTGTGGTGGGGGGGCATGCCAGGGTCTCTTGCCACTGCAAATGAATGCCAGATGCTTGTGCCACTTTTTGCATTTGATTTTACATGGGTATTGGGAAACTGAACCCACGCCGGCAGGCTTTGTAAGTAAGCACTGTCAAATGCTGAGCCATCTCACCAGTTTTAGAGATGGAGAATGAAGGTGAAGCCAGATGTGGCACACGCCTTTCATCCCAGCGCTCAGGAGGCAAAGGAAGGAGGATCGCTGTGAGTTTGAGGTCACCCTGACACCACATAGTGAATTCCAGGTCAGCCTGAGATAGAGTAAGACCCTACCTTAAAAAAAAAAAAAAAAAAAAGAATGAGGTAAAAAGGTAAGAAATTCAGACAGTCCTTTAAAGAAAAATTTTAGAAGCAAAGCAAAAATGGAAGTGATATTTCAATGGGGACTGGGCTGGGTTCAATTCCCCAGGACCCAAGTAAATAAATAAAATAAAACAATGATATTGGGTCTGGGGAAATGGCTCACAGATTGGAGGAGCTTGCTAAGGACTGGAGAGATGGCTTAGTGGTTAAGATGTTTGCTTGTAAAGCCAAAGGAACTGAGTTCAATTCCCCAGGACCCACGTTAGCCAGATGCATAAGGAGGCGCAAGCATGGTTAAGAACTAGAAAAGCAAATGCAGCACAGGTCACTTGTGGGTGGGAGGAGCTGGAAACCCACGTGAAGAGAGGTATGAACATTTTCCCATTCCTATAAACATGTCCAGGGACTCTTAAAATCTGAAGACTTGAGAGATCAGGTACCACACACAGTAAATTCTAGGAGATTGGTGGAGGGTGGGTGGTGGCCTAGACAGGAGTTAATGGGGTAGGATGGAACCTGTTTAAATAAGGACCCGATGGAATGGGAATTTGATGGCAAGAATCATAGCATGAGGGGCTTCACGTAAAAAGTCCCTCCATGATGAGGAGTCTAGAGATTTTCAAGCAGAGAAGTGACATCCTTAGGATTCTCTTCCAGGGCTCACTGGGGCAAAGGTGTGGACTCTGAGCCTTGAGTGGAGGAGCCTGGAGGCCAGATGTACCAAAGATAAAACTAATGAGGCTTGTGACCAACAGCGGAGCTGGGAGTAAGGGCAAAGGGCATCATTTATAGCATGGAGAAGGGGCCATCTCCAGTTCACACTGCTAATGTCAGGAAATGGGCCAGGAATGCGGCTCAGTGATGGAGAGCTTGCTTTAGTCTGGACAAGGCCCTGGGTTCCAGCCCCAGCATTAAAAAGAAAGAGGGGAGGAAGGAGAGAGAAAGGGAAGGGAGAAAGAGAGAAGGTCAGGAAACTGAGGAAGGCCAAAAGGATTCAGAAGCATATTTGGGTCAACTGTTATGATTTCCCAGGAGGAACATGCTAGAGTCAGGTTTGCTTCCCAAGAAAGAGGCAGAGCCAGGCAGTAGTATATACCTGTCATCCCAGCACTTGGAAGGCAGAGAGAGAGAGGATAGGGAGTTCAAAGACAACCTAGGGTATAAGGCAAGACTGCCTCAAAAAGAGAGAGAGGTATAGAATATTATCTATTTATTATTTATTTTGGTTCTTTGAGGAGGGTCTCTCTCTAGCTCAGGCTGACCTGGAATTCACTATGTATAGTCTCAGGGTGGCCTTGAACTCATGGTGATTCTCTTACCTCTGCCTCCTGAGTGCTGGGATTAAAGGTGTGCCACCACTCCCGGCTGAGGTACAGCAATAATGTAGCAAGTCCTCAGAACCCCCATTCTGCAGCCTGACCAATTCTCCAAAATACTCCTTCCTTCTAGTGATCTGCTTTGCACCTCACTTGAACCCATACACTGCCCTTGTCCTATGGGATAAAAACAGGTTATGAGAAGCTAGGGAAATGGCTCAGTAGTTAAAGACACTCTCCTGCAAAGCCTGCAGGCCTGAATTCAATTCTCTGGTTCCTATGTAAAGCCAGAAGAACAAAGTGGTGCATGCAATGTGTTTGCAATGGCAAGAGGTCCTGATGCATATATGCCTCTTATCCTCTCTATCTTCTCTCTCTCTCTCAAATCAAAATATTTAAAAAAAACAAACAGCCAGGCATGGTGGCACTCACCTTTAATCCCAGCACTTGGGAGGCATAAGTAGAGGATTGTTGTTGAGTTTGAGGCTAACCTGGGGCTACAGAGTGAGTTCCAGGTCAGTCTAGGGGGGCTAGAGTGAGACCTTGCCTCAAAACGAAACCGAGTAACAATAATAATAAACAAATAAAACTAGGTTATGTCAGAGGTATCTGGCCCGCAGAGTCATGGCATGGCTGGTAGGTGGCGGAGTCAAGAGGTGAACCCAGATGAGCTGCCCTCAAAAGCCTCATCTTGTATCCCTTTAGCAAATTAGATCCCGTCCCACACTTCCACCTTGGTCCTTGGGGCAAAGGGGCAGGAAGGGAGCAAGGCTCACCTGTGTGTGTGCGGACGTGCCTCTTCAGGTCGAAGGTGTCATTGAAACCCTTGCCGCAGAAGGTGCAAAGGTGCCTCTTGACTTGGCTGTGGCACTTGAGGTGACGGTTGAGCATGCGCTGCAGGCGGAAACCCTTGCCACACAGATCACAGCTGTGAATCACAGAGTCGCTGCATGTGCCTGTGGTGAACTGGGAGCAGAGAGAGGCTGTGAGGTACCAGAAGGCTTATTAGGGACCCAGTGCCTGGTCTCTCTAGGCCTGGCCTGGCTGGGCTTCTGCCCTCTCTAAATTCCAAGGGAGCTTAGCCTAGAGGAAGGCAATAGAACATCCAGCAGGAGCTTCTACTTCTCTCTCTCCTTCTCTTCTCACTGCAGTAGCAATCTTCTAGCTGTGCAGTCATGACCATGTGACCATCTACTGATGAAACAGAAATTTCCTTAAGGGAGACAAGTTCCCACGGCTACAGCCCCAGCAGCCACTGTGCTATGAAAAGGAAGCAAATGCTGAGGACAGAGAGCAGAAGGAAGGGGTCTAGGTTTTGCTGTCTATGGTACCCAGAGATGGCCACAGTCAACCCTTCCTCCCTCCATCAAAAGATGGAGCAGGGCTAGAGAGATGGCTTAACAGTTAAGGTGCTTGCCTACAAAACCAAAGAATCAAGGTTCGATTCCCCAGGACCCACGTAAGCCAGATGCACAAAGTGGTGCATGCAGCTGGAGTTTGGTCACAGCGGGTGGAGGCCCTGGCACACCCATTATCTTATTTTTGTCTCTTTCTGTCCCTCTCTCTCTCTAATAAACTAAAAAAATTCTTTAGAAAGATGGAACAGAGATATCTTAGTGGTTAAGGCACTTGCCTGTGAAGCCTAGGGACCTCGGTTCAACTCCCCAGGACCCACACAGGCCAGATGCACAAGGTGATGCACGCACCTGGAGTTCACTTGTAGTGAATAGAACCTTGGCACACACATTCTATTTTATTTGCACTCAGGAGGCAGAGGTAGGAGGATCACTGTGAGTTTGAGGGCAGCCTGAGACTACATAGTGAATTCCAAGTTAGCTTGGGGTACAGCAAGACCCAACCTCAAAAAAAAAAAAAAAAAAAAAAAACCACAAATAAACAATGAACTTACCCTCTCTCTACATGAAAAATACTAAGGAAAAAAAAAAAAAAGATGGAGCCATCCATTTCCTCTCCCTCTGAATCTGGGCAGACTCATGACCACCTGGACCAACAGACAGAAGCAATGGCAACATGTCACTTTCCTGTATTAGAAGAACTGACAGCTTCCATTTGCTTCCCTCAACCAGCTGCATTGGGGGAGAGCCAGAGGCCAGGTGGAGGGGCACTAAGGTACCAAATATGGATGAAGCCTCACTGGACCATCTGTCTCTAGCCTAACTCAGGATTACTGCCACCTGAGTTCCTGGCCCCAGCCAACAGCATCCAGAGAACTGCCTGGCTGGGCCAAGCCTTGAGTCTTGATCCCAAAATCATGAACAAGAAAAATGATCACTTGGGGAAGTGACTTGGGACAGTATCCCACAGCTTCATGCTCAGTGAGACCACAACCCAATTCCAGCCTTTGGATGCCACCTCCCTACACCCTCATCAAGTGTTCTCTCAGGCACATTTGCTGTCCCTGTGGAAAAAAAGCTGAACTGTGTGATGTGGCACACCAGATCTGGTGTGGTCAAAGGTGAGAAGATGGGTGCAAATGCCCTGCCGGAATACTACTTGTAAAACCTGTAAGGGCCAAGGGGTAGGTAGAGTCCTTGCCTAGCAATGTGAGATGCCTTCCTCCTCTAGAGCTACCAAAAAAGGAGAGAGGAGGAAGAAGTGAGACACAGGCACTGGCCCTTTAAGAGTTCAGTATAGTCATGCCTCCACATCCAGGGGCATTGGAGCCAGGATCCCCCACAGTTATTAAACTCAACAGATGCTCAGGACTCATATAAAATAACTGCACAGAAGGACCTGATAGATGGCTCTGTGGTTAAAGGCATTTGCTTACAAAGCCGGCCAGCCTGGGTCGATTCCCTAGCACCCATTAAAGTGAGAAGCAAAATGATTTTGTCTGTGATCCCAGCCTATGACAATGGGAGATGGAGCCAGGAGAAAAGGAAGCTTACAGGCCAGACTAATATATAACAGCAAGAGACTCTGCAGGAATAGACCCTTCCTCTGATCTCCGCATGCACCGTAGAATGTGTGCCCCACACACAGAAATAAAAGGTTAGGGCTGGAGAGATGGCTTAGCAGTTAAGGCATTTGCCTGCAAAGCCAAAGGATCCTGGTTCTATTCCCCAGGACCTACGTAAGTCAGATGCACAAGGGGGCAAATGCGGCTGAAATTTGTTTGCAGTGGCTGGAGGCCCTGGCACGCCCATTCCCTCCCCCGCCCCCGCCTCTCTCTCTCCCTCTGCCTCTTTCTCTCTCTCTCAAATATATTTTTTTAAATATATTTTTTATGGAGCTAAATAGAGCATTCTCAAAGGAAGAAATACAAATGGCATATAAGCATCTAAAAAAATGTTCTACGTCACTAGTCATCAGGGAAATGCAGATTAAAAGTACATTGAGATTCCATCTCACTCCTGTCAGATTGGCCACCATCATGAAAACAAATGATCATAAATGTTGGCGGGGATGTGGAAAAACAGGAACCCTTCTACACTGCTAGTGGGAATGCAATCTGGTCCAGACATTATGGAAAACAGTGTGGAGGTTCCTGAAACAGCTAAAGATTGATCAACCATATGATCCAGCTATAGCACTCCTAGGCATATCCGAAGAACTCATCTCATTTCCTTAGAAGTACGTGCTCAACCATGTTTATTGCTGCTCAATTTATAATAGCTGGGAAATGGAACCAGCCTAGCTGTCCCTCAACTGATGGATGAATGGATAATGTAGATGTGGCACATTTATACAATGGAGTTCTACTCAGCGGTAAAGAAAAATGAAGTTATGAAATTTGCAGAAAAATGGATGGACCTGGAAAGGATTATACTAAGTGAGGTAACCCAGGCCCAGAAAGCCAAGCGCCACATGTTCTCTCTCATATGTGGATCCTAGCTACAGATGATTGGGCTTCTGCGTGAGAAGGAAAATACTTAGTAGCAGAGGCCAGTAAGTTAACAAGAAGACATAACGGGAAGAGAAAGGAAGGGAGGAGGGTACTTAATAGGTTGATATTGTATATATGTAAGTACAATGATTGAGATGGGGAGGTAATATGATGGAAAATGGAATTTCAAAGGGGAAAGTGTCATGGGGGAAGGAGGGAATTACCATGGGATTTTTTTTATAATCATGGAAAATGTTAATAAAAATTTTTTAAAAATTTAAAAAGTTATTCAGGGGCTGGAGAGATGGCTCAGTGGTTAAGGTATTTGCTTGCATACCCAAAGGACTGAAGTTCAATTCCCCAGTATCCACATAACGGCAGATGCACAAGCTAACACATGCATCTAGAATTTGATTGCAGTGGCTGGAGGCCCTGGCATGCCCATCCGCCCCCTCTCTCTGCCTCCTTTTCTCTCTCAAATGAATAAATAACTTTTTTATTTTAGGAAGAGAGAGGCGGGGGGAATGGATGTGCCAGGGCCTCAGCCACTGAAATCAAACCGCAGATGCTTCGCCACCTAGTGGTCATGTGTGACCTTGTGTTTGCCTCACCTTTGTGCATCTGTCTTACATGGGATCTGGATAGTTGAATATGGATCCTTAGGCTTTGCAAGCAAACACCTTAACCACTAAGCTATCTTCTCCAGCCCTTAATTTTCTTTTTTTTTTACCTTTCCTACTTTTTATTTATTTTTTTTAATTTTTAATTTTCTATTAATATATTTTTTAGGGCTGGAGAGATGGCTTAGTGGTTAAGGTGTTTGCCTACAAAGCCAAAGGACCCTGGTTCAATTCCCCAGGACCCACGTAAGCCAAATGCACAAGGAGGCATATGCATCTAGAGTTCGTCTGCAGTGGCTGGAGGCCCTGGTGCATCCATTCTCTCTCTCACTCTACCTCTTTCTTTCTCTCAAAAAAAAAAAAAAAAATATATATATATATATATATATATATATATATATATATATACCTCAATAGCAGAGACTAGTAAGCTAGAAAGGAGATATAAAGGGAATAGAAAGGAAGGCAGAGGGGGACTTAATAGGATGATATTGTGTATATTTAAGTAGAAGAATAGATTAAAGGGGGTGAAAAGGCCTAAGTGAGGTCAGGGGAAGAGATTGAGTAAAGGAAAGGTGAAGGAAGGGCTAATCAAAATCTAAGAGGATATAAATAAATCATATGGAAACCTACTGTTTTGGACAGTGGAATACACAGAAGCCATAGATTGTTACTAGAAAAATTTCAGTGCCAGGGATGGGTACCTTCCAGTGAGTTGTTGGCCAGGGAGGTCCCTGATGCCACTAAAACATTACAGACCAGTGCTGAGGCCCTTGGTTTCCCACCAGGAAAAGATAATAAGACCCTATTGCTGAAGACTCCACATACTCAGGCTGCATGATCACTGAGAAATCCTGCTGGAGCTGAGCTGAAAACCTCCTCCATGTAGACCAGCTGACAGAAAGCTGGAAGAAGCCATTCTGCATGCAGTTCAATGGGAGAGAGAGAAAATACCAGTGAAGATACTCAACAGTGGACACTGAAGCTTTATATTTGGCCAAACATGCCAAATGAGCCAATGGGTGTATTAGTGGCACATCTGTCATGTTGGAAACCAACTGCCCTCAAATTGGACTGGAGGCCCACTCCATGTGAGGGAATACATCCCTGATACTGAAAACCTACAACAGGGTTAGTCATGATCCTTAGGGGTGTAATATCTGCTGCTATCTGGCTAAATGTACATACTATGCTCATCAAACTGCCCAGTAAACACTTCTCTTAATGTTCATACCCATATATTAATGCTACTCTTACCTTTTTGTTAGAGAACTTTCTTTTCAAATGGCAGTAACCTTGGGATGACTCAAAAGGCATCATGATGCTGAGAAGAAGTGACAGAGGAGTGCTTAGCACTGCAATATCTGTATCACACCTTCCAAGGCTCAGGGTCCATTGCAGAAGAGGTGACAGAAAGAATGTAAGAGCCAAAGGAAGGACAGGACTCCTTGCAATGTGCTCCTCCAGACACAAAATGGCCTGGATATCCATGACCTCACAGTGCCCGACACTACCTACACAAGACCTTCATAATAGGAGAAAAAGATGATGATATCAAAATAAAAGACTGATTGAGAGGGGGAAGGGATATGATGGAGAGTGGCGTTTCAAAGGGAAAAGTAGGGGAAGAGAGGAAATTACCATGGAATATTGTTTACAATCATGGAACAAATTAAAAATTAAAGTCAGGCATGGTGGCACATGCCTTTAATCCCAGCACTTGGGAGGCAGAGGTAGGAGGATCACCTTGAGTTCAAGGCCACCCTGAGAATACAGAGTGAATTCCAGGTCAGCCTGGACTAGAGGAGTAAAACCTTACCTCAAAAAACAAAAACAAAAAATTAAAAGTTAAAAGTTGTTCTCTTGGGCTGGAGAGATGACTTAGCAGTTAAAGCATTTGCGTGAAGAGTCAAAGAACCCTGGTTTGATTCCCCAGGACCCACATAAGCCAGATACACAAGAAGGTGCATGCACCTGGAGTTTGTTTGCAGTGGCTGGAGGCCCTGGCACTCCTCTTTCTCTCGAGTAAATAATTTTTAAAAGTTATTCTCTTAGTGCAGCAGGCAATGGGTCAATCTCCAAAATTTGCACAGAATTGGGTACACCTATATACATCCACTCATATACTTTCATTCATGTCTGTATGATTTAAATAGATGTTTATGGGGCTGGAGAGATGACTCAGCAGTTAAAGATGATTGTTTGCAAAGCCTGAAGGCCTGGGTTTATTCCCCAGAAAACACATAAAGCCAGATGCACAAACTGGTTCATGCATCTGGAATTTGTTTGCAGTGGAAAGAGGCCCTGGCATGCCCATACTTTCTCCTCTGCTTGCAAATAAGTAAATACTGAAAAAACAGATGTTTATGATACCTCATTTGAATATATATTCTATATGAATAGTTGATAGACTATATTGTTTAGGGAATAAGGACAAGAAAATGATCTGTTTGTCTAGTACAGATGTAATTTTTTTTTTTTGAAACAAGCCCAACAGACTGGCTTTTTTTTTTTTTTTTTTTTTTTTTTTAAATGAGAGAGTGAGCGCAAAAGCAAGAGTGTTAAGAAAGAATCGGAGCCGGGCGTGGTGGTGCATGCCTTTAATCCCAGCACTTGGGAGGCAGAGGTAGGAGGATCGCCATGAGTTCAAGGCCACCCTGAGACTACAGAGTTAATTCCAGGTCAGCCTGGACCAGAGTGAGACCTTACCTCAAAAAACCAAAAAAAAAAAAAGAAAGAATCGGCGTGCCAGGGCCTTCACCTACTGTAACTGAACTCCAGATAAGCATGCCACCTTGTGCTCAAGTGCAGCCTTGAGCTTGAGCTTGTGGGATCTAGGGAGTCAAACATGGGTCCTTAGGCTTCCTAGGCAAGTGCCTTAACGACTAAGCCATCTCTCCAGCCCAGATGTAATATATTTTTTAAATATCTTTATTTATTTGTAGGTAGAAAGAGAGATCGAGAGAGAGAATGGGTGCACCAGAGCCTCTAGCCTCTGCAACCGGACTCCAGATACATGGGCCACTGTGTGCATCTGTTTTATGTAGGTACTAGGGAATCAAATTCAGGCCATTCGGGTCTACAAGCAAGGGCCTTAATCACTACCCATCCCTTCAGCCTCATGATATAACGTTCATTATCTTTCCCCATGTCCTTTCAATCTTAAATGGCTCAAGTCCACAGATACAGAACCCTTGGATATGGAAGGACAAGTGTAGGTCACCTAACCGCATTGCAGAAAGCTTATTATCTACATGTTTCCTCAGAGTTCATGTGGTTTCCTCCACCCAAGGCCTGAGGACAGTCAGCACGTGTCCACTCATACTGCAGCCTCCCATCTCCCGTGACCTGAGCCTGGCCCAGGGCAGTATAGTCCTGGCTACCAGGGCAGCCGGGAGCAGGTAGCAGGATGTAGTGGGGCTGTAAGGAGGCAAAGATGTCAGAACAGGGTTTCCAGTTCACCTCTCCAGTTCACCCTCACTGGCTTAGCTTCACGTGTGAATTAGCTTTGAAGTGGCTGTTCTGTGACAAACCCTATGCTCATTCAGTCAGGAAAGATGGCTTTAAAAAAAATTATTTTTATTTATTTATTTATTTGACAAAGAGAGGGGGAGAATGGGTATGCCAGGGCCTCTAGCCACTGCAAACGAACTCCAGATGCATGTGCCCCCTTGTGCAGCTGATTACATGGATCCTGGGGAATTGAACCTGGGTCCTTTGGCTTTGCAGGCAAACACGTTAACTGCTAAGATGGCTTTTTTTTTTTTTTTTGCCATAGATGAGGAAAGGAGAGAATGGGAGAGACAAGTCAACAGGTCACTGATACATGACAAGCACAGGGTGCAATAGGCACCTGGAGAGGAACCTGCCCCGAAGTGGGGCACTGAGGAAGAGGGGGAAGACAAAGAAATGGCAAAGAATATTCTAGAAGGGTAGTGAGAAATGAGGGGCTCTCTATGGTTCAGTATAAGCAACTGGAACCTGGGAAAGTGATTAAGAAGCGTGGAGAAGGATGGCATCTGTTTCAGGGCGTATATACCTTGGGGACCCTACTGAAGCTGGGCTATAGTCAACCGGCAAGGGAGCACTGAAAGGCAACAGACATTTGCAGAGGTCAAATGTGTGGCCCAACCAGTGGTCGTGCTAGCCCCCAGCTGCCCACTCCAGCACTGCTGTTGCAGACTCCCTGCCTCCCCCGAGGGTGGTCTGGCCCTCAGCCGGAGGAAGTCCCAGGCGTGCGTGAGCAGGGCTTTCCTAGCACAAGGGCAGGTCATGACGTCGCTCCTTGGCCCACAGGCCCCATCCTGCTTGCTGCCTCCTCTGACAGGGATATGGAAAGAGTAAAATGAGGCTGGCAAAGTACTCTGAACTTCTAAAGGCCATGTCTACACAAGGCAAGAGACAATGAGGAGGCCAGTGGAATAGAACAAAAACAACTGACTCTTACATTAATTTCAATTAAGAGCCAATTTCAGTTAAGGCTGGGGGAGATGACTCTGATCAGTAAGTGCTTGCCATTCAAGTGGGAATAATTGAGTTCAACCCCTAATACCCATGTAACTCCTGGGTGTGGTCACATGTGCCTGTAATCCCAGGACTCAGATGGTAGAGAGGAGTTCTACAAGGCAAGCTGGCTAGCTAGACTAACTAAACTGCTAAGATTTGGGTTCAAGCGAGAGACCCTGTTTCAGCAAGTTGAAAGAAGACATCCAGCATCAACCTCTGACTTCCACGTGCATGTACACACGCACACCTGCATACATACACCTTTTTTTGTTTGTTTTGTTGGTTGTTTTTGGTTTTTCGAGGTAGGGTTTCACTATAGTCGAGGCTGACCTGGAATTAACTCTGTAGTCTCAGGGTGGCCTCGAACTCGTGGTGATCCTCCTTATCTCTGCCTCTCGAATGCTGGGATTTGGCTCCCTAGTTTTTTTTAAAAAGTCAAAAGAAAAAAAAAAAGCCAGGTGTGGTGGCACACGCCTTTAATCCCAGCACTTGGGAGGCAGAGGTAGGAGGATCACTGGGAGTTCAAGGCCAGCCTGAGACTACAGAGTGAAATCCAGGTAAGCCTGAGCTAGGGGGAAACTTTACCTCAAAACACAAAACTAGCAAAAAGAAACAATTGAAAAACTAAACAAAACAAAAAACTGCCCATCAATAAATGGACCATTGAAATGAACAAAAGTTAACAGATGTTTTTTAAAAAAAAACTTTTATTTACTTGAGAGAGAGAGAGATAAAGAGGCAGGGAGAGAGAAAGGGCACACCAGGACCTCCACTACTGCAAATAAACTCCAGACGCATGTGCCAGAGTGCTGAACAGGTATTTTTACGTCCAACCAACACCCTTAGCTATCAACAAATTAAAACTAAAATTTCAATTTACCATAGTCAGAATGGCTTATTACCAGGAAAACTAATGAAAATGAATGCTGGTGAGGGTGTGGGAAGAGGAGAACTCTCATTCCCTGTTGGGACTGTACATCTGGCACAGCCACTATGAAAAAAATCAATGTGTTGGTTCCTCAAAAAGCTAAAAATTGTTCAAGGCTACCTTGAGACTACATAACAACAACAAAAAAATTTAACTATCATATGACCTCACACAGTGTGGCATTGTGGTGAGCATAGCTGCTTCCATAACACTACTCCTGGGCATATACCCCAAAGGCTTTATATCCTACAACAGAGATGCTTGCACACCCATTTTCACTGCAGATCTATTTAGTATTTAGAATAGCTAGGAAATAGAATCAACCTAGGTGACCATTAACTGATGACTAGATAATGAAACGTGGTACATATACACAATGGAGTTTTACTCAGCTGTAGAGAAAAATGAAATAAGTAATAATTAATAATAATAAACTAGCTAGAAGTGGTGGTGCATGCTTTTAATCCCAGCACTCCAGAGGCCAAGGTAGGAAGATCAGATCACTGTGAGTTTGAGGCCAGCTCGAGACAACATAGTAAATTAAATTCTAGGTCATCCTGGGCTAGAGGGAGACCCTACTTCCAAAGAGGGAGGAAGGGAAGTGAGGGAAGGGAGGGAAGGGAGAGAAGGGAAGAAGGAAGGAAGGAAGGAAGGAAGGAAGGAAGGGAGGGAGGGAGGGAGGGAGGGAGGGAGGGAGGGAGGGAGGGAGGGAAGGAGGGAGGGAGGAAGGGAGGAAAGAGGGAAGAAAGGAGGCTGGAAAGACGGCTTAGCTGTTAAGGCACTTGCCTGCAAAACCTAAGGACCCAGGTTTGAATCCCCAGTACCCATGTAAGCCAGATGCACACGGTGGCACATGCATCTGGAGTTTGTTTGTAATGACTAGAGGACCTTGTGTGCCCATTCTCTGTCTCTTTCTCCCCAATAAAGAGAAATGGAAGGAAGGAAGGAAGGAAGGAAGGAAGGAAGGAAGGAAGGAAGGAAGGAAGGAAGGAAGGAAGGAAGGAAGGAGAGAAGGGAGATGAAGTTATGAAATTTCTAAAAAAAAGGATGAAATTAGGAAAAAAAAATGCCAAGCAGTAGGTAACCCACACCCAGAAAGTCAAAAATCACATGCTTTCTGTCATATGCAGATCCTAATTTCTAATGTTTGGATACAAATCAGTAAGAAGAACGTGGGTTTGATCCTCAGTATAGCAAAGATGTCTATTAAATGCTAAGATCACAGATTAAACCTGAACTCATTTAGTTTTAATTGGTTGGTTAGTTGTTTCAATGTTTTCAAGACAGGGTCTCAGGTAGCCCAGGCTGGCCTTGAACTCCTGATCCTTCTGCCTCCACTTACCAAATTCTGAGATTACAGGTAATGACCCCATGGCCATTGCTTTGATAAATTCCTATTTTTAAAGTACTCTTGGATGGCACAAGAAGAGATCAGTGACACACAGAGAATGCCAGGTCAGTCAGCCCATCACCTGACCAAGATAAGCAACACCTTTTTTGCTTGTTTATTTTTATTTATTTATTTATTTGAGAGCGACAGACAGAGAAAGAGGCAGATAGAGAGAGAATGGGCACGCCAGGGCCTCCAGCCACTGCAAATGAACTACAGATGCATGCACCATCTTGTACATCTGGCTTACGTGGCAATCGAGCCTCGAACTGGGGTCCCTACACTTCACAGGTAAGTGCTTAACCTCTTAAGCTATCTCTTCAACCCCAAGCAACACTTTCTGAAAAAAAGGAGAAACTAGGAATGGGGAGGTTCCAAGGTAACTTTTCCTCTGGTTTCCTTACAGCAAAAATAGAAATTCCCCAAGTCTCCTTTAGCAAAGGCAAATTTCCCCTTTCTCCACCTTTGTACACATCTCCATTTCACATCAAGGAAAACGGAGTCACCACAAAGGGGCTCATCCAGAGGTGCCTCTAATCCAGAAGAGCCATCTGCACACTTAAAGACCAATCTAGCCACAGACAGCAAATTATATTCAACACCTTAGTGCTGTTGAAGGAAGATGTAAGGTAAGTGGCAAAAGATCCCAGTTGGCAAAGCCAGCTTCAGCTGGACTGTTTCCCTTCTTAGAAGCAAAGGTCTAGCTCAGGCTGACCTCGAACTCACAGCGATCCTCCTACCTCGGCCTCTCAAGTGCTGGGATTAAAGGCGAGTGCTACCACGCCCGACTTGCAGTTACCATCTTTGTTGTTGGGACAGAATACCTGACCAGAAGCAGATGATGGGAAGAAAGGGTTTATGTCATCAGCTATAGTTCTGAGGGGATATTGCATCATGGTGGGAAAGCATAAAAAACAAGAGCAGATAGCTGAGCGTCACATCTTGTCATTTTGGCTGGGAAGAAGCAACAAGCAGGAGCTAGCTATACACACCCAGTGGGGCTGCAAGGCCTGTCCCCAGTGACACACCTCCTCCAAAAAGGCTCCATCTCCCAAAGGCCATGGAACATCATGCCAGGCATCAGATGTGTCATGTCGTCTGTGCCATGCAGCCTGAAAGCATGGCAGGTCTGCCCTGGGGGCGCAGCTCCATGGTAAGAGCACATGCAAAGGCCTTGCTTGGTTCCATCCCTAGCTCCAAAATGAATAAATAACAATAACTGCAAAGCTAGTGCTCTGGAGGGGCTGGAGAGATGGCTTAGCGGTTAAGCGCTTCCCTGTGAAGCCTAAGGACCCCAGTTTGAGGCTTGATTCCCCAAGACCCACATAAGCCAGATGCACAAGGGGGCGCACGCGTCTGGAGTTCGTTTACAGTGGCTGGAAGCCCTGGCACACCCATTCTCTCTATCTATCTGCCTCTTTCTCTCTCTGTTGCTCTCAAATAAATAAACAAATAAAAATGAACAAAAAAAAATTTTTTAAGCTAGTGTTCTGGAGAAAATGTGATGGTTTTATTATTCTATATTTATTTTTACTGTATAAGCAACCCCAGATGTAGTAGGTAAAACAATCTGTACTAGATCTTCTATTTCTTTTTTAAGAAGTGCCTTTTATTATTTTTTTAAATTTTTATTAGCATTTTCCATGATTATAAAAAAAATCCTATGTTAATTCCCACCCCCCCCCCCGCACACACACTTTCCCCTTTGAAATTCCATTCTCCATCATATTACCTCTCCATCACAATATTATTTTATTTTTGAGAGACAGAAAGAAAGAGGCAGAAAGAGAGAATGGGCATGCCAGGGCCTTTCAGCCACTGTGAAGGAGCTCCAGACACGTGTGCCCCTCGTGTGCACGTGCAACAGTGCACGCTTGCATCACTGCATCTGGCTGTATGGGACCTGGATATTGGAATATCTGTTCTTAGGCTTTGCTAAGAACCCCTAAGCCTTTTTCCCAGCCCTGGCTCTTCTATTTCTGTGTAATGTCTGGGCTTTCTGGCCAGTTCTTTCCAGGATCCTGGACATTACATTACAGCCACATGGCAGCCAGGACTGGAGTCTTTCTGGGCCCTCATGGAGCTGGGTGTCCAAGCCTGTCCCTGCCAGCCTGGGAGGGAGCAGATGACTGACCTGCCCCTGCTCTTCCCTTTTCCAGTTGCTTCCAGGTAGGGGCTCCCTCTGCAGTCCCAGGCTGGCCTCAGACTCACAGCGATCCTCCTACCTCTGCCTCCCAAGTGCTGGGATTAAAGGCCTCTTTTTTCTTTTTGAGGGAGGGTCTCCCTGGTGATTTGAATGTAAAATATCCCCATAGACTTGTCTGTGATTAAACACCTCATATTTAATCCCCTGATGGTGGAGCCTAGTAAATCCTCCTTATTGTTAGAGCAGTTCCAAAAATGTTATGTTCCTCAATTTGCTTTTGAATTTTGCTCTTTCTGATGGAAGAAAAAGAAAACTCAACTGGCTGAGGTAGGAGGACTGCCCTGAGTTCAAGGCCAGCCTGGAGCTACAAAGTAAGTTCCAGGTCAGGCTAGCTAGAGTGAGACCCTACCTCAAAACAAAACAAAAACAAAAAAAAAAAGTGAGCCCTCAGCATGAGCCCCAAGCCCCTGGTTCTCTACTAGCTGATAGGCCACCAGTACTCTCTCCTCTCTCCCCAGCAGTGAAATCTGACCCCAGCCAGTGTGAAAATAAGGGCCCTGAACCACCACAGGGTCAGTATTCGTGTGTTTTGATACACCTAAGAGCAGTGAGTGTCCTTAACCACTGGGTATGATCCCAGACCTGCTGGAGTGGTATTTACCCCCTGCTACCTTCTGGAAATGCCTCATAGTCTCACCCTGAATCCCAAATTAATACTTTGCAAAAGGCTTATTAATGAAGTGGAGAGACTACCACAGAGGGTGGGAAATGACATCAGTCTGGAAATTAATTCAGGCCAAGGGAGATGGAGAATGGATGAGCAAGTCACCAAGCCCGGACTTGGCGCTTCTCTGCAGGATCTCAGCTTTCATTAAAAAAAAAAAAAAAAAAAAAAAAAAAGGCAAATTCTCCAAAAGTTCTAAAAAGCAGGCCTCTACAGTAAAAACAAATCAGTCATTGTTATGAGGGCAACTAAAATGTCAGCAGCGTCCAGAGAAGCAGGGACCTGAGCTGGCTTTAAGACCAACTCCA
Source organism: Jaculus jaculus (assembly GCF_020740685.1). Taxonomy (NCBI): domain Eukaryota; kingdom Metazoa; phylum Chordata; class Mammalia; order Rodentia; family Dipodidae; genus Jaculus; species Jaculus jaculus. The sequence continues at coordinate 99,933,285 of NC_059109.1, forward strand.
AGGCTGGCCAAGGGCTGGAGAGATAGATCAGCAGTTAAGCTGCAAAGCCTGATGGCCCAGGTTTGATTCCCCCAGTACCCACGTAAAGCCAGATGCACAAAGTGGTGCATACACCTGGAGTTTTTTGCAGTGGCAAGAGGTCCTAGCACAACCATGTTCTCTCTCTCTCCTTGCAAATATATATATATGCATACATATGTATGTATGTATGTATGTATGTATATGGGCTGCAGAGATGGCTTAGCGATTAAAGTAGTTGCTTGCAAAGCCTAAGGACCCAGGTTAGATTCCCCAATGCCCACATAAAGCCAGATGCACAAGGTGGTGCACACATCTGAAGTTTGTTTGCAGTGGCTAGAGGCACTGGTGCACATGTGCTCGCTCTCTCTCTCTCAAATAAATAAATAAATAAAATACATATTTTAAAAAAATGTTACAAGGAGCTAGAAGGTATCTCAGTGGCACATGCCTGCCCATAGTATAATCCTAGCACTGAAATATATAAATACATAAATAAATAAGGTACAACCTGTCAGCTATGCATAGGACTGTTGTCTTCCTCCCCACTGCATTCTGACTGTGTTCTATGGGCCAGACACTATTAACTGCTAGGAATACAAGCCCAGCAGAAAGTGTTCCCTGGCTTTGGTTTTACTGGAGAAGGGACATGGAGTCCACAACATGAAGACAGCTGGGACCCCAGACTGGGAAGAACACTCTCCCTCCCTGCATGTGCCCACTGCTCCAGATAAAAAGTAACCAACTAAGGGGAGCAGCTGAGACAATGACTGGAGGCAGGGAAAGGAGACAGGGACTGGAGGGCAGCAGTGAAGAGACCGAGCGCGTGCTGGGAGGGCAGAGCTGTATAAATATGTAAGTCTTAAAGAGGAGCCTGGCTGGCCAAATGTAAAGGAAGGTCAGCAAGTTTCAATGGGACAGAGAGGAGGGACATTTGGTTCTGTCTACACACAACTTCAGATCCCTTCTAAGATTCAAATTTAATACTACTTAAATCCATGATTCAAAATAATACTAAGAGGGATGCAGGGGGGAGGGATGGCTCAGCTGTTAAAGGCACTTCCTTGCAGAGCCTAACAGCCAGGATCCATGTAAAAGCCAGATGCACCAAGTGGCACATGTGTCTGGAGTTTGTAAGAGCCCCTGGTGTAGCCACACTCATTCTCCCTCTCAAATAAATATATTTTGAAAGCAGCCAGGAATGGTGTCACACACCTTTATTTCCAGCACTCAGGAGGCACAGGTAGGAGGATCACCATGAGTTTGAGGCCACCCTCAGAATACATAGTGAATTCCAGGTCAGCCTGAGCTAGAGAGAGACCCTACTTCAAAATAAATAAATAAATAAATAAATAGTAGGGGTTGAAGAGATGCTTAGCAGGTGAGACATTTGCCTGCAAAGCCAAAGGATCCTGTTTTGATTCTCCAGGACCCATGTAAGCCATATGCACAAGGGGGCACATGCATCTGTAGTTTGCTTATAGTGGCTGGAGGCCCTAGAGTGCCCATTCTCTTCCTCTCTCTCTGCTTCTTTCTCTCTCTCAAATAAACAAATAGATAAAACATTTTCTTAAAAATTATAAACAATCATTTAAGAAAAACAATATTGGGCTGGAGAGATGGCTCAGCAGTTAAGGCGCTTGCTTGCAAAGCGTAATGACCAGCGTTCGGTTCCCCAGTACCTGCACAGAGAAAGATGCATAAAGTAGTGCATGAATCTGGAGTTTGTTTGAAGCAGCTGGCGGCCCTGGCATGCCCATTCTCTCTTTCTTTCCCCTTGCAAATAAATAAATTAAATAGTTTTTTTTTAATAATACTAAGATATAATTATCTGGAAAGACAGCACAAGTAAAGTGCTTATCACACAAGCACGGTGACCTAAGTTTTGATCCCCAGAACCCACAATGAATGCTGTGCATCCTGGCTCACACACGGCATAGGGGAGGCAGAGGCAAGAATCTCGGGGCTCTCTGGCTCACTAGTGAAACAAGTCAGTGAACTCTAGATTCAGGGAGACTGTCTCAAAAGTGGGAACAGCCGGGAGAAATGGTGCAAGCCTTTAATTCCCACACTTTGGAGGCAGAGAGAAAGAGAGAGGTAGGAGGACTACCCTGAGTTCAAGGACATCCTGAGACTACATAATGAATTCCAGGTCAGCCTAAGCTATAGGGAGACCCTATCTTGGGGAAAAAAAAAAACAAGAGTGCTTGAGGAAGACGCCATCTACCTCTGGCCTCCTTCACAAGTGCATGCACACCTTAACACACAAACAGGTAACCAATATCAAAATGTCCTTTCAAAACCCAGCACTGAGCCGGGCGTGGTGGCGCACGCCTTTAATCCCAGCACTCGGGAGGCAGAGGTAGGAGGATCGCCGTGAGTTCAAGGCCACCCTGAGACTACAGAGTTAATTCCAGGTCAGCCTGGACCAGAGTGAGACCCTACCTCAAAAAACCAAAAAAAAAAAAAAAAAAAAAAAAAAAAACCAGCACTGTGTATACTGTATCTATGCTAATAAAAAGAGAAATATCTAATTAGCATCGCTGGAGAATTTATCAATCGATTATCTTCATTTATAAAGTTTTCTGTTGTTAGCTTTTGTTAGTTCATTTGCATTTTGGCTTTCTAAAACAAGGTCTGAAATTTAGGGCCCTATGTCTCAGCACCCCTGGTACTGGGATTAGAGGCGTGGAGTGCCTCACTATGCCCAGCAGTAATCAAGAATGTTTCTGCTGTTCCTAAATAAAACTGTCCCAATGAAAGCAAACTTATGAGGAAAAGTGTCTCTCTACAAAATGTTGCCAGCTCTGGGGGGTCAGTGGCAGAGCACCGTGCCTAGTGCACGAGCACGGCCCTGGGCTCAAGGCCTAGCAACCAAGAGAAGAGAGAGAAAAGGAGAGAGGGAAGGCAACAAATATGTCAGCTAACAGAAGACCAGCACTGGAATATCAGTTTTGCAATACCTAGTAATCCAAAGGATTTAGGCCCTCCGCATCAGCAGCTCCTAACATTACAGTAAGAGATAACCAAGCATTGAGTATGTTGATGGAATGGCCCCCACCCCCCAGGACACACATGGTAGCCAAAATAACTGTGATTAAGTACGGAGAGCAAGCTGTCCCTACAGCTTCTCCACAATGACGGGAAAATGCTACATTCTCCTGTCCAAATCAGCTGCCACTAGCCACATATGGCTACTGAGCACTTGAAGCGTGGCTACTGCACTAAGGAGCTTTACTGAGAATCCTGCTGGGCTTAAAAAGGCACGTGTGACAAGGCTACCCCTGATGGACTGGGCAGCCGAACCTCTAACTCCAAAGCAAACACAAAGACTGAAAAATGCTGGTGATGAGGAATTCAGCAAAATCCATATTGCTGGGGTCGCTACAAAACAAATGACCCTCTTTTCTCCAAAATAAAAAGTACATAAGAAATGATGAAAAAAATGTACAAGTTAAAAGCAACCAAAAGACATGTCAAGCACAGTGTGTGGACATTGTGTGAATCTGATTAAGCAAACTAGAAGGGGAAAGTAGGAATGTACAAGATATTTAACAATGGTGAATGCCTAATTTATGTGGGTGTGATCAAGACACATTCTGAACTACTTATAATTGAAATACAGTCAGACATTGCTTCATGACTGAGATGTTCTGAGAACTGCCCCGTTAGGCAATTTCACCATTGCATGAAACATCATAGTGTGTTTATACAACCTCATCTAGCTAAGACGTCATCAAGCATAATAATGTATTAGACCAAGTGGCGTGTGGTTATGTGGTACATGACTGTGGTATGATACCTGAGACCTGTTTTAAAGTCTGGCCTTAGATAATGGCTACTGGGACTAGGTGATAGTTACTACCATTCTGTCTTTGAAACTCTCCATAATTAAAAGTGGTAAAGGAAGGGCTGGAGAGATGGCTTAGCGATTAAGCGCTTGCCTGCGAAGCCTAATGACTCTGGTTCGAGGCTCGATTCCCCAGGACCCACGTTAGCCAGATTCACAAGGAGGCGCATGTATCTGGAGTTCGTTTGCAGTGGCTGGAAGCCCTGGCACACCCATTCTCTCTCCCTCTCTTAAGTTAAAAAAAAAAAAAAAAAGAACAAAATAAATTTTTAAAAAAAATGGTTAAGGGGAAAAGTGCATACATCTCTGACCATTGGAAGACTTCCACTTAGGGAGCCACGAGAAAGGGGAAATCCTTGAGGGACACCAAAGAAGAGACCAGAATAGGATGAGGTAAGAAAATAAAAAAATAAAATAAAACTTGCACTTAGGTCCTGCCAGCCACACGGTTAAGGCGCTTGCCTGCGAAGCCTAAGGATCCAAATTCGATTCTCCAGGTCCCACATTAGCCAGATGCACAAGGTGGTATACGTGTCTAGAGTTCATTTGCAGTGGCTGGAGGCCCTGGCGCACCCATTCTCACTCTCTCAATCTCTTTCTCCATCTCAAGTAAATAAAGAATGAACAGCAGTAACCTAAGAGTTCATTCCAGACTGTGGTCCAGGGTTGATAACCATTTTTAGGGTTTCTCTCCCTCATAGGTGAAGATATACAAATGGGTCCCCAGATGTATGTATTTCCCCACCATCACTTGTTTTGCAAACTAGAGAATCCTCAGTATTAAACAGTTATTTCACAACATACCCAGAGGCCCCTAGTCAAAAGGCAGACAGGCCAGGATGGACGACATTTCTCAACCTGCCTCCAGGCCTTCTTCTTTCCAGATCCACTCACCATCAACATAGTCAGGTTGGCAAATCTGAGATCCCCAATTGCAGGCAGCATAATGCTGGGCAATAAGAAAACCTGCTGTCAGGCTGGAGAGATGGCTCAGCAGTTAAGACACTTGCCAGCAAAGCCTAACTAACCAGGTTCAGTTCTTCAGTTCCGACGTAAAGCCAGATGCACAGCTAGAGGCCCTGGTAGCCATTCATTCTCTATCTCTCCTTGCAGATGATTGATAGGTAGACAGACAGACAGACAGACAGACAGACAGAAAAGAAAATCTGCTCTATGTCACTGTGAGTTGACTTCCTGTAGGGTAGTTTCAGTATCACAAAAAGTGTTAACCATTCTGCCTTCATTCTTTTATTTGCCAGGTTTTTTTGTTTTTGTTTTTTTTTTTGTTTTGTTTTGTTTTTAACTTACCAGTTCACAGTTTAGTGAACTGAGAGAGGCTTTGAGGAGCAAAGGTATCACGGACCCTAAGGAGGATTTCCTTCTCAAAAGCCTTCCAACACTGCTCTCCTCTGCCCACTAAGGCTTCTTGGCTTGGCTCTTTGACCATCTCATCCCGACCAGGCTCCATGCTGTCAGCTCTGCCCTGACTCACACTGTTCCTATCCTTTACCCACTATAGCTTTGAATCCTTTTCTTACACTTTAAGATCAGCCTACACCACCCTAAGGGTCAGTCACCCCCATTTTCACAGCCTTCAAATCTACCAAGTTAACAGGTGCTTCTGGTGTGCCACTCTGAGAGCTACTATCTCATTTCCCCACCAACTCCACAACATCCCCGTTATTGTTACTGGCACACCCTTTGCTCATCTATCCACACAACTGCACTAGGAAGCTACTCCATTTGTTGTTGTTGTTGTTATTGTTTGTTTTTCAAGGCAGGGTCTCACTCTAGCTCAGGCTGACCTGGAATTCACTAGTATTCTCAGGGTGGTCGCTAACTCACAGTTATCCTCCTACCTCTGCCATGGGGATTAAAGGCGTGGGTCAGCATGCCCGGCTGCTAGCTCCATTTTTTCTATCAGCAAACAGACCCTCAACAACTTGGTCAAGGTCACATGGCTGATAAGAGTGGACCCAGCCTGAGCTTAGATGCTTAAATGCTACCTCTAAAGGGCTCTGGAAGGAGCACTAGAGCAGTAGCATTTTCGTCCCCAACAGCCTTGCACATGCTCCGTATGCCGCATGTAGATGATTCCTATCCATGCAGGGGAGACCTTCTCCTGCTACATGGAAACTCAGTCTTGAAGGCAGTGCACAGGGCTGAGGATGCAGCTAGGTGACTAAGTGCTCAGCACAGGGCTAGGCTTTACTCTCTAATCACCAAAAATAAAAATAAAAATATTAAAGAAAAAAAGCGATAGGGAGCTGGAAAGATGGCTTAGTGGCTAAGGTGTTAACCTGCAAAGCCTAAGGAACCCAGGTTCGATTCCCCACAGCCCATGTAAGCCAGATGCACATGGTGGAACACGCATCTGGAGTTCTTTTGCAATGGCTGGAGGCCTGCCCATTCTCTCTCAAATAAGTAAATAAAAACAAAATATTTTAGGGAAAAAAAAGCAATGGGCCATGAATGGACGTCATCCTCGAGAGCGGAACGCATTCATTCTATTTCAGACAAAAAAAACTTTAAATTTTTGGAGAACTTCTGAACCAAACGACGTGCCAAGAGGTGGACAATTGAGTCAGTCATTTGAAAACTGCCAATACAAGGATTGGTAACTCCCAACTGGCCTCCATTTTGAGGTAGAGGTAGAAAGAAGGAACCTGAAGGCGGCCAAAGAACAAAAACTCAGAAGCGCGGCGAGCAGGCCGCCGGTTAACGGTCAGAGAGCAAACTTGCTGGAGCCCCTCCCCCAACACAGGAACAACTGTCTCACAAACTCGCTTATTTGCTCCCTTAATCCAGGGTTCTAATGGTGCTGTTTGCCTAGGGCAGGAAAGAGAGCCAACAAACAACGACAACAACAAAAAAAATGTTGGATTAAGTGACCGGACCTCCAAACCAATTTCTCTAAAGGATGGGGGGTCGGGAGGAGACCGAGGGGGCAAGCTAGCCACTGCGGCTCCCAAACAACACTGCAATTGTCTCTCTAGCTTGGTGATAAAAATGCAAGTGGGGCACTATGTATAATTTCCCAAAGGGCACAGCACCAGCCTCAGGCAAGCTCTTCCCTCCCACTTAACCCCGCCTGGCCCAGAGCCTCAGGCCAACTCAGAACCTCAACTCGGGAACAGCTAAACAGCCGGCTAGGAAGGCGGATCCCGGCTCTCCAGCCTCAAATCCCAATTCATAACCAAATGCGCCCTAGCCCTCCCCGCAGCCAAGGCCCGGAAAAGTAACGGCTGCAGACTCTCAACCCCCACGAAGGTTTGGCTTCTCCCCTCCCCCAGCAGTCTAGGGGCCTGGGCGTCAGGCATCCTAAATGCCCTGGGATTATTTATCCAAGGTGGCACCACAGCCCACCAGAACACCACACCCCAGCTGGCTGTGAGTGGGTGGAACGGGATTCCTAAATCCTGGAGGTAGCGGACAGGTGGTAGTGGAACCCCCACCCCCCAAGAAAGCGCTGACGGTAATCTCAGGAAGGTAACTCCAGCTCGACCAGAGGGTACAGACACTCCAATCCACTGGGTTAGGGACGCTAAAATTAGCAAACTAAAAAAAGACCTGCAGGTGAGCCCTTTTATCCATTTTTTTAATACTTGAAGATTTCAGAGAAAAGGCGAATTTCAAGTGCCCGTCACGAGACGCCCGTCTAACAGGCACTCCATGTTAAAGCAGCGGCGGTTGCAAAGGCCCAGAGCGTGCCGAGCCGTCGCCACCGTCCCAGAACCCAAGGATGCAAAACTCTCCAGGCCACCAGGCGCAAGGGACAGCGTCCCCAGGGGGTGTCATTTCCGAGGTCCCGGGTCCCTCTTTTTCCACTGGGATCTCAGAGCCTCGCGCGCAGAATGGGCATCGAAACGGAGGTGGCGGAGCAGGAGCCACTCCCGGCGTCAGGCGGGGCCACCACCCAGGGGACCCGGGCCGGGGAGTCCTGGCTGCCGCCCAGAGGCAGGTGCAGGAGCGGCCGGCGGGATCGCGGCGCCGAGGCTCGGGTGCGCGGGCGGGCGGGCGGGCGAGGCAGGGAGGGGCGCCGGCCCCGGGAGCCCGACGCCAGGGCGTGGTGCAGGTGGCGGCGGGGGCAGAATCGACACCCTACCTTGATTTTCGACCTGGCTACCGGGCGCTGCTTCGCTGCCAGGTGTCCATCTGGGCCCTCGGCGTCGCGGAGCTCGGGGGTTTGGCGCTCGGGGGCGCCCGGGGACGAACCGCTCTCGGCGCCTGCGGGCTCCCCGGCGCTGCTGCTGCTGCCGCCACCGCTGCTGCTGCCGCCGTCGCTGCGACAGTCCTCCGGGGGTTCGCGGAGCAGACAGCCCAGGCCCACTGCGGAGGGAAGGAGGGGCCGCGCCCCGACACACACTCACCCGCGGCGTCACGCCCGGGCGCCCGCGGCAGTTTGACCTGCGGGCGGTGCTGCCGCCGCCCCGCCCCGGACCCCGGGCACCTCGCCAAGTGGGCAACGGCGCAGGGGGGGATAGATAACCCAGCCCCGATGGGGGGATCGACCCCTTTAACTAACTTTGGGGAGCAATGGGCGCCCGGCGCCCACGAGGAATTGGAGAAGATCCCCTTTGGCGCGCCTTCGGAGGCCGTGGGTGACCCATCTCACTCCAGAAGGGTTGGGGTACCTTCACACCCTCCCAGAGGATGTAGGGGACAAGGTCGCCCCCGCCCAGTATCTCCCAACCCTCGTCCCAGACCACCGCGGCCCGCGCTGCAGCCAACGGTCCCGCCGCCGGGCAATTAGAGGCTCTGGCTAGGGGGGAAGGGAGCGCAGGACGCCCCAGGTTTTCCCAGCTAGGGTCCCCCTTATCTCTCGGCTGGAAGACCCCCCCCAACACACACGGAAGACGGGGATGGGTGTGGGAGTCCGACCCCGGAGCCCAGGGACCCCGGCCACCCTGCCCCCCACCCCGGGGCCCCGCGCCCAGGCCCGGCCCGGCCCCCGCGCGCCTCACCTGGGATGTAGGTATCTGCCCTTTTCTCATCCGGGAGCTCATCCCAACTGCGGACCGAGACTCCCGGGCTCCTCCTCTTCACCAGGAAGACTTTGGGCATGGTGTGTGGGGGGGTCCCCCTCTCTCCTGACTGCGGGCCCCCTCCTCCCGGCGGCTCCCTGCTAGGGGCGGCGGAGGCGGCTGGTCCCCGGCGTGCAGAGCCCACCTTCCCGCCTCGCCGGCCCTCGCCCTCCACCCCCCGCCGCGGCGCGGTCCCGGCCTCTTCCCCCGCACACTCCCGGCGACTCGCAGCCTCCGGGGATCCGCGACACCTAGGTCTTAAATCGCGGGTGAGACCACGCCGGGGAAAAAGTTTCATAAGGTGGAATAGAAAAGGCACCAGGAAACTTGGGAGTGAGCATGCGCCCTGCAACATAACGGTGTCAACAAGCTCGCTACCTGTCCGACCGGTTCCGGCGGCCGGGGCTGCCTGTTCCAGCCCTTCCAAGGCATGAATGTTTGCAAAAGAATTTAACGTCTGATTCTTAACCCCCTCTCCTTTTTTTTTTAAGACTTTTTTTTTTTTTTCAAATGAACCCTCGTTTCATTCCCCCATCTCGTGCATCTTTGGACGAACTCTTTAAAGGAAATCCCATGCGCTTCCCCAGACACCCCTTCGGACGAGTTGGGGCCCCCCACCGCCGAAATGAATTTGTCTCCAACAAGCCAGAAATTGTGAAGATTCCCCTGGACCTGTGGCTCATTCTCATTCATTGCTTGAAATCTCGGTGGTCGGAAGTGGGAGGCTCCTTGGTTAATGGGGGAATCTGGGGACTCAAGTTCCCCGGTCACAACACCCCCGAGTAATAAATATAAAAATCCAGCATCTTTAGAGCACGTTATTTTACTGATCTGTGCCATAGCAGCTTAAAAATGGGGGAGGGCTGGTGCTCTACTGAGTAGCTCCTCCCCAAGACCTTGTGCACCCCAGGGGGTCCCTGCACCCCAAATAAACTCACAATATAGACAAAAGCCAAGTGCATGTTATGCAAAGGCAGCATCAAAGCGAGTCTCCAGTCCTGGTCCCATTCTAGCCTCCCCTAAACTGGATCCCCAAATTCTGAAGCTGGCAACGGCCTCTCTGGGGAGTAACTGAAGACGGGTGTAACAGCTCGCCTCCCATATCTGGGGGGGTTTCTTTCCTGTCTACCTTCATTCGTGGAGGGAGGAGGGAGGTGGGCTAGTAAAGATGTTAAGTTTCTAAGGAGAGCCGTGCTCACTTTGGGGGCCGCTCTACCCCTCGCTCTGCCCGGTTCCAGGGCGACCCGCGCAGCCATCGTGGTGGTCGCCAGGCTCCAGGGGGTCATCAGACGGGTGAAGCGGCGAGGGGGGATTCCGGGGAGCGTCCGGCCAGGCTTGGGGGGGGTCCCTGGCATCCGCAGCTCACCCAACCGCCAGCCTCACCTGCCTGTAACCCGACGCTGCGCGCCCAGCCCACGCGGCCCGGGAATCTACACAACGGTTTTCCCGGTCTCCTTCCGCCTTAGGGTGGCCTTTGGGGACACAGCCGCCTGGTAACGGATTTCTGGCCGGGCTGGCGGATTCTCCAGGAGCGTGGAGAGGGGGCGCAGCCCCGCCCCGGCAGTGTGGGGGGTCAAGGAGGGAGGGCGCACCCAGGCCACTGACCCGTCCGCAAGGATTCACCCTGTCTGGACCCTGAACTTCAGGTTTTCTGGCAGAACACCCACCCAAGAATGAAAAAAAAAAAAAAAAGACTTTGATCCCGAAGGAGAGGAGGAAGACATGTCCCTAGCGGAACAAGAAAGAGAGAGAGGCTTCTTGGCCAGGAAGCTGGTGGCGCAGTTTCTGGACAACTCTACCCAAGTATTTTTATCTCCAACAAACTGAGATTTGCTAGAAAGAAGCGTGGTTGAATGAAAGAGTAAAAATAAAGTAAAACTATGAAACCACAGAATTATCCTCCATCTTTAAGCATCTTCTAAAACTTCATTCAAAATTCATCTTACACAAGACTCAGTCAATCCCATGAATAAAGCTCTCCCCCCTTCCTTTTCTTTTACAGGATTTCAAATCAATGAATGCCTGGATCATTTTGTCTATTCCTATTATTTGGAAAGATAGTAGGCCAGTGGGGTATCCAAAACCTCAAAAGGCACTACAAACTTTAGAGGCCTGAGATTGAAGAATAACAGATAATTACCATTGTTGGATGCACACCTATAATATTTACCAGGTGTTTGTTCCGAAGAAAGGAACTCTTGAGTTTTCATTCTCTCCTTTCTTAAATAAAACTTGATAGGTGCTAATCAATATTATTAGCATATAAAGGACCAACCTTTGTCTTCATTGCAGCCTTAAGAATAGTATGCAAAATGAGCCCACTTCTTTAAAAACATCAGGCTTGAAGTTGAAAGAGACAAGAGACGTGATAATGGTCCACACCCTACCCAATATTAGGGGTGAGAGTCCAGCTTTCCTGGACTCTTCCTAGGGCTGGGAAGCTCACTGTCAAACGGCCACTGATTGTCTCTCCTCTCCTTAGACAACAATGATATTGCAAATGTTTTCTTTCTACTTTGTGGAAATCTGCTTCTTGGTGATTCCATCCATTCCACCTTCATTCTCTGGGGGGCCGGGGGAAGGGGTTGGTAGGGGGGAAACGAAGAAATGGGGGGAGGGGACCTGGCTGACTCCTGACCCTGTCCCAATAGTTAGTCATATTTTTAAGCCTTCTTTTCTTCAGTATTGTAGTCAGGTTGAAAATAAACTGGTACAGACCTGCTCAGTGGTATACTTACAGCATTCATTCATAAGAAATTAGAATGTTGGGGAAATGGTCCTAATTGTTTTTGTTTTTTCGAGGTAGGATCTTGCTCTAGCCCAGGCCAACCTGGATTTCACTGCCTAGTCTCAAGCTGGCCTTGAACTCAAAGCAATCAATCCTCTTACCTCCCCAGTGCTGAAATTAAAAGATAGCAACACTACACCGGGTTCATTGTTATTGATGTACAGTACAGAATCTAACAATAGATCGGGGCTGGGGAAATGGCTTACTGCCTAAGGCGTTTGCCTGCAAAGCTAAAGGACCCAGGTTCTATTCCCAGGGCCCATGTAAACCAGATACACAAGGTGGCGCATGTGTCTGGAGTTCTTTTGCAGTGGCTGGAGGTCCTGGCACACTCATTCTCTTTCTCAAATAAATAAATATAAATAAAAACATTAAAAAAAATAGATTAAGCTGAGTATGGTGGCGCACGCCTTTAATCCCAGCTCTCAGGAGGCAGACGTAGGAGGATTGCCATGAGTTCCAGGCCACCCTGAGACTACATAGTGAATTCCAGGTCAGCCTGGGCTAGAGTGAAACCCTACTTTGAAAAACCAAAAAACAAACAAACAAAAAAATAGATCAGGGCCCTGGTGTGCCTACATTATCTCTAGCTCTCTCTTTAGCAAATACATAAAAATCGTTTTGAAAATCTTTTTATTTATTTGCAATCAGAGAGAAAAGAGAGATAGAGAATGGGCATGTCAGGGCCTCCATCTGCTGCAAATGAACTCCAGATGCATGTGCCACTATACATCTAGCTTTACATGGGTCCTGCAGAATTGAACTCAGGTTATTAGGGTTTTTAAAATTTATTTATTTATTTATTTATTTGAGAGTGACGGGGGGGGGGGGAGGGAGGCAGGCAGAGAGCGAGAGAGAGAATGGACGCGCCAGGGCTTCTAGCCACTGCAAACAAACTCCAGACGTGTGTGCCCCCTTGTGCATCTGGCTAACGTGGGTCCTGGGGAACCGAGCCTCGAACTGGGGTCATTAGGCTTCACAGGCAAGCGCTTAACTGCTAAGCCATCTCTCCAGCCCAAGGTTATTAGGTTTTGCAGGCAAACACCCTACCCAGTGAGCCAGCTGTCCAGCTCCTAAAAAATATCTTTTAAAAAGAAAAACAGGCTGAAGAGATGGCTTAGCAGTTAAAAGCATTTACATGAAAAGCCTCATGGCCGAGTTTCATTCCCCAGTACCCACAGAAAGCCAGTTGCACAAAATAGCACATGCATCTGGAGTTTGTTTACAGTGGCGAGCAGCCATGGCATGCTCATACTTCTCTCTCCTCCCTCCTCCCCCCCCCATCTGCTTGCAAATAAATAAGAAATAAAGAAGAAGGGCTGGAGAGATGGCTTAGCGGTTAAGGCATTTGCCTGCAAAGCCAAAGGACCTTGGTTCAATTCCCCAGAACCCACGTAAGCCAGATGCACAAGGTGCTACATGCATCTGGAGTTCCTTTGCAGTGGCTGGAGGCCCTGACACACCCATTCTCTCTCTCTCTCTCTCTCTGTCTCTCTCTCAAAACAATAAAAAAATAAAGTAAAAAAAAGAGATTTGTATTTTTTAAAAAAAGGAAATGACAAGTTCACCTATAGATTTTGTTAAAATTTTATATATATATTATTTTTCTTTATTTATTTGAGAGAAATAGGCAGGGAGAGAGAGAGAGAGAGAGAGAGAGAGAGAGAGAATGGGTGTGTCAGGGCCTCCAGCCACTGCAAAGGAACTCCAGATGCATGTAGCACCTTGTGCATCTGGCTTACATGGGGCCTGGTGAATTGAGCCTGGGTCCTTTGGCTTAGCAGGCAAGCACCTTAAACACTAAGCCATCTCTCCAGCCTGATTTTGTTAAATTTTCATTTATTTCTTTATTTTGGAGTACTGGGTTGCAAACCCAGGTCATCATGTATGCCAGACAAATGATCTACTGCTGAGCTATATACCCCAGTCTTCATCTGTAGAATTAATACAATTCTAAAAACACTTGGGGTAGTGAGGGCTTTTGTGGGATGTGACAAACATGTGATAAAAGTTCTATGAAAGCAAGCTGGTGGCACAAACTGTAATCCCAGCATTAGAGTCAGGAAAATTACTACAAGTTTGATGTGAGCCTGTACTATATAGGGAGCGTCAGAGCAGCCAGGACTACCTACTTAAAATCTTATCTTAAAAATAAAATAAGGGGCTGGAGAGATGGCTTAGCGGTTAAGGCATTTGCCTGAAAAGCCAAAGGACCAGGGCCCATGTAAACCAAAAGGTGGCGCATGTCTCTGGAGTTTGTTTGCAGTGGCTGGAGGCCCTGGTGTGCCCATTCTCTGTCTCTCTCTCTCTGTCTGTGTCTGCCTTTTTCCGTCTCTTGCTTTCTCAAATAAATAAATTAAAATTAAAAAAAAATCTTTAAAAGTAAAACAAGGGGGCCGGGTGAGGTGGTGCACGTCTTTAATCCCAGCACTTGGGAGGCAGAGGTAGGAGGATCACCATGAGTTCAAGGCCACCCTGAGATTACATAGTGAATTCCAAGACTGCTTGGGCCAGAGTGAGACACTACCTCGAAAAACCAAAAAAATAAAATATAAAAACAAAATAAGGAGGGCTGGAGAGATGGCTTTGCGGTTAATGTGCTGGCCCACAAAGCCAAAGGACCCAGGTTCGATTCCACAAGCAAGATGGCACATGTGTCTGGAGCTCATGTGTGGTGGCTAGAGGCCCCAGTGCACTCATTCTCTCCCTCCCTCTCTCTCTCTCTCTCTCTCTCTCTCTCTCTCTCTCTCTCCCTCTCTCTCTCTCCTTGGTTTTTCAGGCTGACCTGGAAATTTACTATGTAATCACATGATGCCCTCAAACTCACTGTAATCCTCCTACCTCAGCCTCCGGAGAGCTGGGACTAGAGGCGTGTGCTACGCCACCTGCACCCCCCTCTCAAATAAATAAATTAAAAAAATAAGCCAGGAATGGTGGCACATGCCTTTACTCTCAGCACCTGGGAGGCAGAAGTAAGATGATCACTGAATTCGAGGCCACCCTGAGACTATATAGTGAATTACAGGTCAGCCTTGACTAGAGCAAGAATCTACCTCGAATCCCCCCCAAAATAAATAATAAATAAAATAAAAGCAGGAGAGATGGCTCAGCAGTTAAGGCACTTGCCTGCAAAGCTGGAAGACCAGTACCTCTGTAAAGCCAGGTACACAAGATGGTGCATGTGTCTGGATTTGTTTGCAGAGGCTAGAGGCCCTAATGAGCCTATTTGCTCTCACTCTCCCCCCTCCCTTTTCTTTTTTCTCTCAAACATATAAATAAATAATTTAAAATATTTTTAAAAATAAATAAATAGCCGGGCATAGTGGGCCCACGCCTTTAATTCTAGCACTCGGGAGGAAGACGTAGGACGATCACCATGAGTTCGAGGCCACCCAGAGACTACATTGTGAATTCCAGGTCAGCGTGGGCTAGAGAGACCCTATCTCGAAAAACCAAAACAAAACCCACAACAGCAAAAAGAATAAAATAAATAATAAATCTATGAGAGAAAAGGCAAAGCATTCCTGAGGAAGGCATAGGTGTATTGATATATGAGTCAGTTACCAATGGAAGTCAAACTGGCATGGCACCTAATGTTCCATGCCCTTCATTAGGAACCCAACAAGGGGCAAAGCACATCCCTCCTGCACTCAAAGGGAACCAGCAGCCCCTCCCACACCCCAGCCAGGATGTACCCCTCGATGACCCTTTGGCCGCAGGGCTAGTCAGTTGCAAACACTGGAGCTTCTCAAGATTTCAGCTGTGCTCAGCCCAGCCTGGGAGGGCCAGGAAAGGAAGCCTGTCTGAGGAAGACACCTGGTGGTTTCACTTGTTCTCAGGCATCTATTCCCTCATCTTTCAGGAACTCCAGGCTCATTTTCATGGGAAATTGCTTCTTCCCACTCTCAACCCTGCGGTTCTAGACAGGCTGGCTCCACCCCTCCTGGAGTAGGTGTGCCTCTCACCCAGCTAATTAGAGCCTTCTGTCGGCTTGGCCACAGTGACTGCTTCAGTGGTGGCAGGCATGAGACCCGAAGAGAAGCAGATCTGAAGACCATTAGTTTGCCTGCAAAGCCTGAGGACCCAGGTTCCACTCCTCAGTACCCACATAAACCAAAGTGGTACATGCATCTGGAGTTTGTTTGCAGTGGCTAGAGGCCCTGGCATGCCTAATCTCAATCTCACTCTCTCAAATAAATAAAATATTTATTTATTTATTTATTTATTTATTTGAGAGCGAGAGACACAGAGAGAAAGACAGATAGAGGGAGAGAGAGAGAATGTGCGCGCCAGGGCTTCCAGCCTCTGCAAACGAACTCCAGACGCGTTCGCCCCCTTGTGCATCTGGCTAACGTGGGACCTGGGGAACCGAGCCTCGAACCGGGGTCCTTAGGCTTCACCGGCAAGTGCTTAACCACTAAGCCATCTCTCCAGCCCAAATAAAATACTTTTAAAAAATATTTCTGTTGGGTTGGTGACATGGCTTAGTGGTTAAGGCATTTGCCTGTGAAGCCTAAGGATCCATGTTCAACTCTCCAGATCCCAGGTAAGCTGGATATACAAAGGTGAGGCAAGCGCCAAGTCACACATGCCCACTAGGTGGTGCAAGTGTCTGGAGGTTGATTTCAGTGGCTGAGGACCTGGTGCACTCATTTTCTCTATATATGTCTCTCTCTCTAAAATAAAAAATAGTTTTAAAATTAAAATAAGTTTCTATCAAAAGGTTTCCTCTCCTAGTTAACTCATCATTGCTTTCAGCCTCCTTTCTAGGGTATGCCTGCGTGAGGGCTATGCACTGGGCTGATGTAAATGTTAACATGGACGCTAATGACAAAGTTCTCCTTTGCTTCAGAAGAAAATCTTCATTCCATGCTAATCTGTCCTTAGCACCTTTCTTCTCTCTCTGTGTGTGTCTCTCTTTCCATGGTAGGGTTTCACTCTAGCCCAGGCTGACCTGGAATTCACTATATAGTTGTAGGCTGGCCTTGAGCTTACAGTGACGATCCTACCTTTGCCTCCTCAGTGCTGGGACTAAGGGTGTGCACCACCACACCCTGGCTTCCTTAGCACCTTTTAAATTCTCATTCAGGAGCAATCCAACCTTGGACTTTAGTCCAGTAGCAGGTGAGCAATGGATATCTGACTCAAACTTAGTGACAGGATTTTGTTGGTCTCTACATACGTATTTGTATCTTTCCCTCGGTTAGGACAAGTGATGTTGGCTGGACATTTCCAGGTCAGCGTGGGCTAGAGAGACCCTACCTCGAAAAACCAAAACAAAACCAACAACAGCAAAAAGAATAAAATAATAATAAATCATGTAGTTAATGAGTTGACGTACAAGTGAAGTATTATGTAGGAATACGTATTATTCTAGGTTGACTAAGAAATAGATGCTGCCGGTCATGTTGGCACATGCCTTTAATTCTGGCCCTCGGGAGGCTGAGGTAGGAGGATTGCTATGAGTTTGAGGCCAGCATGAAACTACATAGTGAATTCGAGGTCAGCTTGGGCTAAACTGAGACCTTATTTGCGGGTAAAAAAAAAAAAAAGAACCAGATGTCAAGAACAGATTAAACATGCAAGAGCTATTTAAGAGACAATGTAGGGGGCTGGAGAGATGGCTTAGCAGTTAAGTGCTTGCCTGTGAAGCCTCGGGACCCCAGTTCAAGGCTCAATTCCCCAGGACGTACATTAGCCAGATGCACAAGGGGGCGCATGCGTCTGGAGTTCGTCTGCAGTGGCTGGAGGCCCTGGTGCGCCCATTCTCTCTATCTGCCTCTTTCTGTCTGTCTCTTGCTCTCAAATAAATAAATAAATAAATAAATAAATAAACAAAAAAAATTTTAAAAAAAGAGAGAGAGAATGTAGGGCCGGAGAGGTGGCTTAGTGGTTAAGGCCCTTGCCTGCAAAGCCTAAGGACCCAAGTTTGATTCCCCAGAACCCACTTAAGCCAGATGCACAAGATGGCGCATGCATCTAGAGTTTGTTTGCTATGGTACACCCATGTTATTTCTTTTTCTATCTTCCTCCTTTTTTAAAGAGAGAGAATGTGCCAGATGTGGTGGTGCACGCCTTTAAACCCAGCACTCAAGAGGCAGAGGTAGGAGGATTGCCATGAGTTCAAGGTCACCCTGAGACTACATAGTGAATTCCAGGTCAGCCTGAGCTAGAGTGAGACCCTACCTCAAAAAACAAAAACAAAAACAAAAAATCAATAAAAATGAAAAAGAGAGTCGGGCGCAGTGCCGCACGCCTTTAATCCCAGCACTCAGGAGGCAGAGGTAGGAGGATCGCTGTGAATTCGAGGCCACCCTGAGACTCCATAGTGAATTCCAGGTCAGCCTGGGCTAGAATGAGACCCTACCTTGAAAAAAAAACAATGAAAAAGAGAGAATGTAGACTGGGGAGATGGCTCAGAGTTTAGAAGCACTTGTTTCAGGCCTTGGTTTGAATCCCCAGTACCCAAGTATAGCCAGACACATAGGGTGGTGATACATCTGGAGTTCATTTGTAGCAGCAGGAGGCCCTGATGTGCCCATTAACACCTCCCCTCTTGCAAATAAACAATGAATAAAAAATTTAAAAAAGACAGTGAATGTAAGCAAAGTTGAGATGCAGCCAGGAGAAGTTTGGACAACTGTCAAACTGGGACCCAGCAGAGTGGGAAGGAAGCATGGGAGATTAGATGGAAGCACCTCGCTGCAGGACCATTCTCAGCAGGTTGGTCAGGGCCGTCAGGAAGCCCTCAGTCAGTCCTCAGTCAGTTGCTCATCAGGAGTGCCATGATGGAACTTGAGGCCACCCAAAGGTCCATGTGTTAAAGGCTTGTTCCCCAGACTACAGCATCACTGAGAGGATGTGTGTTTGTGTGTGTGGGGGGGGGGGTGGCTACTGCAAGTAACTGGAAGGTTGTGGAGGGTGATATTTCTCCCCTGGGGAGAAAGGAACATATGTCTTCACCCAGATAGGGCACAGAAGACAGATCCCAGCAGTTCAGTGGACAGCCTAGAGCACACTACCACTTTCAAGTAGCCTAAGGAGACAGTCTCCTTTCTAAGTGGCTATTTTCCCTTATATAGCCTTAGAGTGGGGTCTTACAACCCTGTCTCAGGTTTGTTAACTTCTTGGGTCTCAGGAACTTCCTTGCAGCCCTACCCCCCACCAGGAAGGAATGTTTCAGTTTCTAATTAACATAACATTGGGAAGCAGTTGTGTAAACTTTAAGTTTCAGGTCTGGACTTTCTGAATCAGAGCCTCCTTCCTGGCTTCAGGAGAGGATATTTCAATTCCTAGGAATCTGCTCCATAACAAAGGTCTTTGAGGACATGCCTGTGGAGGAGACTGGGACCTCACTTCTCCCTGTACTTCTCTCCCTGCTTTCTGGCTGCATGATGTGAGCAGCTCCTATGCCACACAGTGCTGCCCTGATGTGCCATGCTGCTACAGGCTCACAGCAACAGGGCCAAACAGCCATGGGTTGAAACCTCTGAACTATGAGCCAAAACGAACCTTTACTCAGTATTTATTTATTTGAGAGAAAGAAAGAGACACAGAGAGAGAAAGTGAGAATACACCAGGGCCTCTAGCTGCTGCAAACAAACTCCAGATACATATACCACCTTGTGCATCTGGCTTACGTCCTGGGGAATCAAACCTGGGTCCTTTGGCTTTTCAGGCAAGTGCCTTAATCACTGAGCCATCTCTCCAGCCCCCAAGTGTCTGTTGTTTTAAGCCACCAAGGTTGCGATAGTTTGTTATAATAGCTACAGAAACCAATACACCATCACCTCTTGCTCCTTTTCTGTCTCTCCTTTTATTTATTATTTTATTTTAGAGAGAGGGAGTGAGAGAGACAGAGAGAGAAAGAGAATTAGTGCATAAGGGCTTCAGCCACTGCAATTGAACTTGTGCCACCTAGTGGGCATGTACGACCTTGCACTTACCTCACCTTTGTGCGTCTGGCTTACATGGGATCTGGAAAGTTGACCATGGGTTCTTAGGCTTTTTAGGCAAGTGCTTAAACCACTAAGCCATCTCTCTAGCCCTGTCTCTCCTTTTGCTTCTTCTTTTCTTTCACGTTTTCTTCTCTTTGTTTTCCCTGTGATCATATTCCATATTTTCCCTGTAATTCTCCTTAGTAAGCCTGCAAAAGTAACATTACTTGATAATAATGAATGTCCTCTTTTTCTTTTGAGACTGACCCTAAGTGGCTCTCCCTCACTTTTTTTTTTTTTTGGTTTTTCAAGGTAGGGTCTCATTGTAGCCCAGGCTAACCTGGAATTCACTATGTAGTCACTTTTTATTATCATTTTATTTTGTTTTTTGGTTTTTCGAGGTAGGATCTTACTCTAGCACAAGCTGACTTGGAATTCACTATGTAGTCCCAGACTGGCCTCAAACTCACAGCAATCCTCCTGAGTACTGGGATTAAAGGCGTGTGCCCTCACTTCTGGCTCTCATTTTTAAAAAATTTATTGTTTTACTAACAACTTATAGACAATAACCGATGGTAATTCCCTCCATCCCCCTAAAAAAAGTTTCGCCTTTGAAACTCCACCTTCCATAATACTCATCCCTCCTCTCAGTCTCTCTTTTATTTTGATGTCATCATCTTTTCCTCCTATTATGATGGTCGTGTGTAAGTAATGTCAGGCAGTGAAAGGTCATGGATATTCAGGACATTTTGTGTCTGGAGGAACATGTTGTAAGGAGTTTTGGCTCTTACATTCTTTCTGCCACCTCTTCCACAATGGACCCTGAGCCTTGGAAGGTATAATAGAGATATTTCAGTGCTGAGCACTCCTCTGTCACTTCTCAGCACTATGGTGCCTTCTGAGTCATCCCAAGACCACCATCATCTGAAAAGAAAAGCTTCTCTAACCAAAAGTGAAAGTAGCATTAATATGAGCGTGAACATTAAGAGAAGTGCTTACCAGGCAGTTTGGTAAACATAGTATGTATATTTAGCCAGACATTACACCCCTAGGGCTCATGACTACCCCTGATGTAGGTTCTCTTTATCAGACATGTATTCCCTCTTGTGGAGCGGGCCTCCAGACCAATTAGAGAGCCATTGGTTTCCCCCATAACAGACATACCACTATTGTACCTGTTGGCTCACCTGGCCTGGCTGGCCCAATTTTAGGCTTGCACTGTCCACTATTGAGTAGCACCACTGGTGAGCTGTCACTTAAAAAAATTTTTTTTTGCTTATTTATTTATTTGCAAGGAGAGGTGGAAAGAGAGAGAGACTGAGTGTACCAGGTTCAACTGGCCTGGAGTTTGTTTAGCCACTAAGCCATCCCTCCAACCCTCCCTTTACTTTGGTTGTTGTTGTTGTTTGTTGTTTTTTGAAGTAGGGTCTCACTCTGGTCCAGGCTGACCTGGAATTAACTATGTTGTCTTAAAGTGGCCTCGAACTCTCTGTGATCCTCCTACCTCTGCTTCCCCAGTGCTGGGATTAAAGGAGTGAGCCACCATGCCAGGTTTCATTTTTTTTTGTATTTTTTCAATTTTTAATTAACATTTTCCATGTTTATAAAAAAATATCCCATGGTAGTACACCCCCCGCTTTCCCCTTTGAAATTCCATTCTCCATCATATTACCTCCCCATCTCAATCATTGTACTTACATATATACAATACCAACCTATTAAGTACCCTCCTCCCTTCCTTTCTCTTCCCTTTATGTCTCATTTTTAACTTACTGGCCTCTGCTAGTAAGTATTTTCATTCCCACGCAGAAGCCCAATCATCTGTAGCTAGGATCCACATAGAGAGAACATGTGGCGCTTGGCTTTCTGGGCCTGGGTTACCTCACTGAGTATAATCCTTTCCAGGTCCATCCATTTTTCAGCAAATTTCATAACTTCATTTTTCTTTAATGCTGAGTAGAACTCCATTGTATAAATGTGCCACATCTTCATTATCCACTCATCAGTTGAGGGACATCTAGGCTGGTTCCATTTCCCAGCTATTATAAATTGAGCAGCAATAAACATGGTTGAGCACGTACTTCTAAGAAAATGAGATGAGTCCTTCGGATATATGCCTAGGAGTGCTATAGCTGGGTCATATGGTAGATCAATCTCTAGCTGTTTTAGGAACGTCCACACTGATTTCCACAATGGCTGGACCAGATTGCATTCCCACCAGCAGTGTAGAAGGGTTCCTCTTTTTCAACATTTATGATCTTTTATTTTTTGATTAACAACTTCCATGATTATAAAAAATATCCCATGGTAGTACCTTCCCTCTCCCCCCGACACTTTCCCCTTTGAAACTCCATTCTCCATCATACCCCCTCCCCATCTTAATCAGTCTCTCTTTTATTTTGATGTCATGATCTTTTCCTCCTATTATGATGGTCTTGTGTAGGTAGTGTCATGCATTATGAGGTCATGGATATCCAGGCCATTTTGTGTCTGGGGGGAGCATGTTGTAAGAAGTTCTACCTTTCCTTTGGCTCTTACAGTCTTTCCACCACCTCTTCCTCGATAGAACCTGAGCCTTGGGAGGTGTGATAGAGATATTGCAGTGCTGAGCACTCCTGCCACTTCTTTCTAGCACCATGATGTCTTCTGAGTCATCCCAAGATCACTGCCATCTGAAAAGAGAAGATTCTGTATCAAAAGTGAGAGTGGCATTAATATAAGACTATGAACATTAAGAGAAGTACTTACTGGGCAGTTTGATAAGCATAGTATATACATTTAGCCAGACAGCAGCAGACGTCACACCCCTAGGGCTCATGACTACCCCTTTCACTTTTTTTTTAATGGTGAATACCTGCTACCCCAAACTCCTCCAAACTTATAACTCCATGTCCAAATATTTTTCCCCAATCTCCATCAGGTGACTACCCAAAGGTAGACAACTGTCAGTTCCTAGCCTGAGAGGCTCCTAGTCTAGGAGTGAGAAGTATACATTGGAAAGCTAGGCTTGCTGGGACAGGCATGTAAGCCCAGCACTGGGGAGTCTGAGGCAGAGGATCAGCAGGTCAAGACTATCTGGGATACCCAGGGAGATACTTCGACAACCTCTATCCTACCCCTCCCCAAAAGAAAATACATTAGAAAATGTCTTAGTTGCCTAAAAGCCTGTGCTGGGCACTGTTGGGCACAGGCAATAGCTCATTCTATTTTAGAGTGAAAGGCGAGGAAGTTTCCATCAAAGTGGTGATGTCTGAATCCTGACATCCCAGTCCTCAAAGGTCACCTTCACTCAAACTATTGTGAATCTGCTATGAGCCAAGTACTGAGAGATGTGTTACATGTGTAAACGTGGCTGCTAGAATGCGGCAGAGTGTTTTGACCTGTTAAATATCTATGCGTCATTGTCTTAACATCAAAGCTTTAATTTTGTTCGTCATACTAATTTAGCCAGTGCAGTTTTCTCTTTCCCACCTTTCCTTTCAGTGAGTCTTGCTGTGTCACATTGTTCACCAAGTGAGTCACACAGAACTTCTCAGATACAATATATGGAGGTGTGGCAGCCACTTAGTGGCAATGAGGACGTTAGCATGATGATGAGAGTCCACATGTCAGAGTTGGTAGAGCAGAAAGAAAGAGCCTCGGTGGGGCTGGAGAGGTGGCTTAGCAGTTAAAGGCACTTGCTTGAACAAACCTCAGAGCCCGGGTTTGACTCCCCAGTACCCATGTAAATCCAGATGCATTAAGTGGTACATATGTCAGGAGTTGCTCTGCAGAGGCAGGAAGCCCTGGCACATCCATACTCACTCTCTGTATGCATCTTTATCTCTGTCTCTCTCAAGTCAATAAATAATTTTTTTAATATTTTATTTTTAAGCCAAGTGTGGCGACGCACACCTTTAATCCCAGGACTTGGGAGGTGGAAGTAGGAGGATTGCCATGAGTTCAAGGTCATCCTGAGACTACATAGTAAATTCCAGGTCAGCCTGGGCTAGAGTGAGACCCTACCTTGAACCACGACCCCCCCCCCAAATGATTTACTTATTAGAGAGAGAGAGATAAAGAGAGAGAATGGGCATGCTAGGGTCTCTGGCACTACAAACGAACTCCAGACACATGTGTCACCATGTGCATCTGGCTTACATCGGTTCTGGGGAGTGGAACCTGGGTCCTTAGGCTTTGCAGGCAAGTACATTAACCACTAAGCCATCTCTCCAGTCATTTTTTTTTTTTAAAGAGCCTTGGCTTTTGAGAGTATGCTTGAGCCTTTGAAACAGGACATAGAACTGTTTGATTTTATGGAGGGCATGGAGAAAAGTGCTGTCAATTTTTCTAGCCAGTGCTGCTCTTGAAACAATCAGTACCTAACACACTAGTATCTTGACAAAGCCTGTTCTAGTTGATAATGGAGAGAGAAAACAAAAAGGATGTATACATTCTCCCCCCACCCAACACCCATGTAGGGTTTTACTCTAGCTCAGGCTGACCTGGAATTCACTATGTAGTCTCAGGGTGGCCTCAAAGTCATGGTGATCCTCCTACCTCTGCCTCTGTGGGATTAAAGGTGTGTGCCACCACACCCAATTTACATTCTTTTGGGGGGGGGGAGGGAAAAGAGAATGGGTGTGCCAGGGCCTTCAGCTGCTGTGAACAAACTCCAGATGCAAGCACCCCCTTGTGTCCATGTGTGACCTTGCGCTCTTGTATCATTGTGCATCTGGCTTACATGAGACCTGGAGATTCAGCCATGAGTTCTTAGGCTTCGCAGGCAAGTGCCTTAACCACTAAGCCATCTCTCCCAGACCTATATTCTCTCTCTTTTTTTTTTATTTCCTGAGGCAGAGTCTTATTCTAGCCCAGGCTGCCTGGAACTCACCCTGTAACCCTAGGATGCCCTTGAACTCACAGCAATTCTACTTCTGCCTCCTGAGTGCTGTGCCACCACATCCAGCTTAAGAATGTATACATTTTATATACACATAAAGAGAATATATTATATAATGAATATATTATGGGCTGAGGAGATGGGTCAGTGGTTAAAGGGGCTTGCTTGCAAAGATCTGCAGCCTGGGTTCCATTTCTCATCACTGATGTAAATCCAGATGCAAAGAATGGTGCAAGCATCTGGTGTTTGTTTTCAGTGGCAAGAGACCCTGGTGCCCCCCCCCCATGCCCATACCTACACACACACATGCAAATCAACAAATAAAATATTAAAAATATATTACTTACGTAGTAGAGAGAGAAACACATATATTTTTTTTTTTCAGTTTCCAGAAAGATTTAACTGTTTACCAGTTAAAATTACACATGGCCTGGTGAGGTGGCACATGCCATTAATCCCAGCACCTGGGAGGCTGAGGTAGGAAGATCACTATGAGTTCAAGGCCACCCTGAGAATACAGAATGAATTCCAGGTAAACCTAGGCTAGAGTAAGACCCTACCTCAAAAAACAAACAAACAAAAAATTACACATGTAACTTATTTTACACATACTTATCAGGAACACTTACCATTTCACTCTTTTCCTTAAGGATATAGGATTTCATCTTGCATCAATTATGTAGACAGATCAAAAATAAATTTAGGCAGTCATAGTAACTTATGGCTTTCATCCCAGCACTTGAGAGGCCAATGCAGGAGAATCATGAGTTCAAGACCACTTTGGGCTATATAGCAAGTTCAAGACCAAACATACTGAGACCCTTTCTCAAAAAAAAAAAGAAAGAAAAAAAGCCAAAGGCCGGGAGTGGTGGCCCTCACCTTTAATCCCAGCACTTTGGAAGCAGAGGTAGGAAGATTGCCATGAGTTCGAGGCCACCCTGAGACTACATCGTGAATACCAAGTCAGCCTGAGCTAGAGTGAGACCTTACCTTGACAAACCAAAAAAACAAAAAAGAGCCAAAGGCTGGGGAAGTAACACAATTGTACAGTGCTTGCCTACTAGTTGCCTACTAGCCTACCATAGGTTTCAACTCTGCAATTCCTCCTCCCCTCCCAAAAGGAATTGTCATGTCCCTTTCAGTACTGCAGAGCTGCTGTTGCTTAATGCAAGCACCTGCAGCTCAAGTCAGTCACAGAGCACATATTTCTTTTGCTTCAAGTTACTGAGAAATATGTATGAGCTAGAAACATCTCCATCATCTGTGTTCTAGAAACGTCCCATGACATCAAAACAAGACAGAGGCCAGGCGCGGTGGTGCACACCTTTAATTTCAGAACTTGGGAGGCAGAGGTAGGAGGATGGCCTTGAGTTCAAGGCCACCTGAGACTATATAGTGAATTCCAGGTCAGACTGGTCCAAAAAGAGACAGAATTTTTGTAATAGAGCCTAAGGTTGATTTCACAGGTGAATGACATTGGGATTTCCTTCCCTTCCTTGTCTCTTCCTAGTCTCCTTCCTTTGTAGTTGTATTAGTTACTCTTGGGTCACTGTGATCAGAATACCTGACAGAACAAACTAAGAGAGGAAGGACTTGTTTGGAGTCCAGTTTCAGAAGCTGTAGTCCATAGTCCTTGCTTCCTCTGATTCCAGACCAGTGATAATGAAGAGCATCATGGAGGCAGAAGCATGTTAAGGGGAAGACTGTTCATGTTATGGTGGACAGGAAGTAGAGTGTGAACCAGGAAGAAGCCAGGGACGAGTGACAGCCAAGTTTCTGGGACAACTTTCACCAGTTGAATATGATGGGAGGGTTGTTGTATGGATTCTAACTGCAAAAGATCAGGACTGTCTACTTCCTGTCACTATGGGAAAGAGAGAGATGTCTAAGCAGCTCTAGCTGTTTTGCTATTCTCATCTAGGGCCAGGCAGGTAAGCGAGGTGGAGCCAAGCCTTTGGCACCATCTAACACTTCATGGTATCTGTGGTAGGCCTGTGGCAGATGCCTAGCTGAGACCATCAATCCCAGAGCCAGAACAGAGAATAATAGCTTTTGAAACCCTTAATTTTGGGTGGACTGTTACATAATAGTAGATACTCAGGACAGGTGACAGTTTTGGGCACCATTTAAGAGCGGGGGACAATGGAGGCTTAGAGAGGTTCACCAGGTTATTAAGAAACTTTTCTCAGAGCTGGAACAAAATACATGATAAAATAAACTTAAGGAAAGGTTTGTTTTATTTTATTTTAATTTTTTCAATATTTTTATTTTTATTTATTTATTTGAGAGAGAGAAAGAGAGAGGAAGAGAGAGAGAGAGTGGATGCACCAGGGCATCCAGCCACTGCAAATGAACTCTGGACACATGCACCATCTTGTGCATCTGGCTTAGGTGGGTCCTGGGGAATCAAACCTGGGTCCTTTGGCTTTGCAGGCAAGCGCCTTAACTGCTAAGCCATCTCTCCAGCCTGAAGGGGTTGTGTTAGCCCACAGTTTGAGCGTACAGTCCATTGTGGTGGGGAAGGCATGGGAGCAGGAGACTGAAGTCACATTACACCCACAGTCAAGAAGAGAGATAAGTGCTGGTGCTGATGTCACATTTTCCTTTAAATTTTTGTTTATTTATTTATTTGAGACAGAGAGAGTGAGTATGGATGCACTAGGCCATCCTGGCACTGCAAATGAAGTCAAGTTGCATACACCACTTTGTGCATCTTTATAGCTTTATGGGTGTACTGGGGAATCAAACCTGGTCCATCAGCTTTTGCAAGCAAGTCCCTTTAGCTGCTGAGCTATCTCTCCAGTCCACTTTTTCCTTTTTTTTTTTTTTTTCAAGGTAGGGTATCATGCTAGTTCAGGCTGACCTGTAACTCACTATGTAGTCTCAGGGTGGCCTCGAACTCATGGCGATCCTCCTACCTCTGCCTCCCGAGTGCTGGGATTAAAGGCATGCACCACCATGCCTGGCTCACTTTTTTTTTTTTTTTAATACAGTCCAGAATATGGTGCTATCCATATTCAGGTTGGGTCTTCTTCATGTAACCCTTTCTGGAAACACCTCATAGACACTCCTAGAGATGTGTTTCCATGGTAATTCTAAACCTTATCAAGATGATAATCAAAATTAACATCACTGACGGTAAGACCACCAACTTATAAAAAGTGCTTATAGGCTGGAGACATGACATAGCAGTTAAAGTATTTGCCTGCAAAGCCTAAGGACCCAGGTTTCAACTCCCCAGAACCCACCTAAGCCAGATGCACATGGTGGCGCATTTGTCTATAGTTCATTTGCAGTGCTAGAGACCCTGGCATGCCCATTCTCTTCCTCCTCACTCCACTCTCCTTCTCAAATAAATAAATAAACAACTTTAAAAAAGAAAAACTGCTCATAGACGGGTGTGCTGGTGCATGCCTTTAATCCCAGCACAGAGGCGGAGGTAGGAGGATTGCCATGAGTTCAAGGCCACCCTGATACTACATAGTGAATTCTAGGTCAGCCTGGACTACAGCGAAACCCTACCTTGAAAACCAACAAAACAAAACAAAACCTTGAACTCAATTGGGTTTGGTGGTGAATGCTTTTAATCCCAGTGCTCCAGAGGCAGAGGTAGGAGGAGCGCCATGATTTCGAGGCCACCCTGAGACTATGTAAGCTAGAGCAAGACCCTACGCTCAAAACACAGAATCAAAAAAATTTAAGATGTTAGGAATAAGCTATGTGGAAATATACTTCTTCACCAGCTAATAATATATATGTTAAAAAGAGAAGAGTTTGGGCAGAAGTATTTTGTGGGGGTGGTTAATGGTGTGCCTAGAAGCCTTAAATTGCTACTAGAAAAATTTCAGTGCTAGGGATGGGATACCTTCTAAGTGAGTTGTTAGCCAGAAAGGCCTCTTATGCCCACAAAATATTATAGACTATTTATTGCCAAGGCTGGTTGTGCAGAACTAGAGGGTAAGACCCTGTTGCTGAAGACTCCACATGCTTGAGTCGCAGGTCACTGAGGAGTCAAGCTGAGCTGAGCTGAAGTCTCCTTCCTGCCGATGAGCTGACAGGATGTGGAAAGAGCTATGCAGCCTGTTGAGGGAGAAAAGTCATCAGATGTCCTAACCAGCAGTGGACCCTGTAAGCTTTATGGCTGGTCAGCCAGGCCAAATGTGCCAATTGGGGCAATGGTGGCATGTCTGTTTTAGGGGAAACTAACTGCTTTCTGGTTGGACTTGAGGGCCACTCCATGGGAAAGAATCCATGTTTGATACTGAAAACTCAATCAAAAGCCTATGGCAATAAAAAAAGGGGGGGGGGGCTCGAGAGATGGCTTAATGGCTAGATGCTTGCATGTGAAGTCTAAGGACCTGGGTTCAAGGCTCGATTCCCCAAGACCCACATAAGCCAGATGTACAAGGTGGTGCACACGTCTGGAGTTTGTTTGCAGTGGCTGGAGGCCCTGGAACGCCCATTCTCTCTATCTGCCTCTTTCTCTGTTGCTCTCAAATAAATAATAATAATAAAAAGCCTAGGGCTGGGGAGGTCATAAACCCTAGGGGGGGAGCTACTACTGTTGTCTGGCTAAATGGATAAATTATGCCCACTAAACTGCCCTCTAAACTCTTATTTGTCTACACATATAATTAATGTTACTCCCATTTTGGGTTAGAGAAGCTCCTTTTTTTTCAGATGGTGGTAGTCACTGATAAGACTCAAAAATGGCCGAGGTGTGGAGAAGGGACAGCAGAATATTCAGGACTGAGGCATCTCTGTCACATACTCCAAGGTCCAGGGGCCATTGGAAAGGAAGTGGGAGAACGAATGTAAGAGCCAAAGGAAGGGGAGGAGTGCTTTGTAATACTGTCTTGCAGACACAAAGTGGTCATGGTATTCATGACCCACAGTGGCTGACACTGCTTACACAAGACCAGCATAATAGGAGGAAGAAAGTGATGACATCAAAATAGAAGAGAGACTAGCAGGAAAGAAGGGATCCAGTGGTGAGATTTTGGAGAGGAGAAAGGGGGACTGAAGAGGATTATGGTCATGGCATATTGCCTATATTTATGGAAGTTGTCAAAGAATTAAAAAAGAAGCTGGGCATGGTGGCTCACACCTTTAATCCCAGCACTTGGGAGGCAGAGGTAGGAGGATCGCCATGAGTTCAAGGCCACCCTGAGACTCCATAGTGAATTCCAGGTCAGACTGGGCTAGAGTGAGACCCTACCTCGAAAACCAAAAAAAAAAAAAAAAAAAAAGAATTAAAAAAGAACTTAAGCCAGGCATGGTGGCACATGCTTTTAATTCCAGCACTCAGGAGGCAGAGATAGGAGGAACGCTGTGAGTTTGAGGCCACCCTGAGACTACAGAGTGAATTCCAGGTTAGCCTGGGCTAGAGTGAGACCCTACTTTGAAAACCCAAAATAAATAAATAAAATTAAAAAAATACTTAAAATATCCTTTTGGATGCCAGGGAGGATACCCATGCTTATAATCTCAGCTCTCAGGAGGCAGAAGGAGGAGGATCATTTGTTCAAGGTCAGCTTGGGCTCCATAGGGAGACCTTGCCTTAAAAAAAAATATCCTAGAGATGGGGAGATGGCTTAGCGGTTAAGGCACTTGCCTACAAAGCCAAAGTACCCAGGTATGATTCCCCAGGACCCACATAAGCCAGATGTATAAGGTGGCACACACATCTGGAGTTAATTTGCAGTGTGCCCATTCTCTCTCTCTCTCTTTCTAATAAATAAATATAAATAAAATGTATCTTGGGGATGGAGAGATGGCTTAGTGATTAAGGTGTTTACCTGCGAAGTCTAAGGGCCCATGTTTTATCTCTCTCCAGATCCCACTTAAACGATGCACAAAGGTGATGCAAATGCAAGGTTGCACATGCACACTAGGTGGCGCAAGCGTCTGGAATTTGATTTCAGTGGCTGAGGTCCTGACACTCCAATTCCTTCTCCCCTTAGCATGTGCTGTCTTTAAAAAATATATAACCTAGTCAGGCGTGGTGGCACATGCCTTTAATCCTATTTGCTGTGGCAAGATGCCCTGGCATTTTAATTCCCTCTCTGTCTCTCATTCTATATACTTTCTCTCCCTCCCTCCCTCCCTCCCTCCCTCCCTCCCTCCCTCCCTCCCTCCCTCCCTCCCTCCCTCCCTCCTTCCTTCTCTCTCTCTCTCTCTCTCTCTCTCCCTCTGTAGCTGAGGATTACCTTGAATTTCTGTTCCTCCTGTCTGCATTTCCCCAGTGCTGAGATTTCAGGCATGTGCCATCACACCTGGTTTTATGTGGTTCTGGGAATCAAACTCGGGCCTCCGAGCATGCTAAGTAGGCCCTGTACCCACCGAGCCACAACCCCAGCCTATCTCATTCTTGCCTCCCCATCACACTGGGCCCAGCTTCACTGGCCTCCTACTCCTCCAACACTTTGCGTTTCTTCTTACCCCTGTTTTCCATGGTCTCCTTGCTGCTCCTCTTGTCATCCTGCAACTCGTAGCTCAGACGTCCTTTCCCAACAGAGTTCTCGCTGCTCTTCTGGAGGAACGTTAGGCTACAAGCATGGCATGAAAGGGAAGTGGGCCAGGCATGGTGGCGTACGCCTTTAATCCCAGCACTTGGGAAACCAAAGTAGGAGAAGCACTGTGAGTTCGAGGCCAGCCTGAGACTATATATAGTGAATTCCAGGTCAGCCTGGGCTAGAGTGAGACCCTACCTTGAAAAACAACAACAAAAAAAAAAAAAGAAAGAAAACAGAGATAGCAACCACCATGGTGACCTGCCTCTGACTTCGCTGACCTCCACAGAAAGGACACGAGAGGAGGTGAAGACTAGATGGGCATGACCCACGAGTCCTTTTCCTTCCTCAGAGGGAAAGAACCACACAGATTTTCTGGAGAAGCTGTGTGGGGACGGAGCTTCTTGCATGAACTATGTCCTGAGGCAGCCTCTCTCTTTAAATCTAGAGCCCACTGAATGGTTGTGTTTTTTTAAACTTTATTATTTATTTATTTATTTGAGAGAAAGAGGTAGAGAGAGGGAGAGAGAGAATGGGTGCGCCAGGGCCTCCAGCCACTGAAAAGAACTCCAGACGCATGCGCCCCTTGTGCATCTGGGTCCCGGGGAACTGAACAGAGGTCCTTTGGCTTTGCAGGCAAACTCCTTAACCGCTAAGCCATCTGTCCAGCCACAACGGTTGCATTTTTTCTGCCCACAAAGTAGATAGCTAGGAGGAACATCCCTCCTCTATGCCCTGGCTATTGGCTTTGGCTAGGGAGGATTCCATACTCCAATTTCAGAGGTGCTCCAATCATCCAGGCCTGGCACATGTCCTCAGACCCAGCGGTTGGCATAGGGTTACTGTGATCCCTGACAGTTAAACTCATGACTTCTTTCTTTCTTTTTCTTTTTTAAATATTGTATTTTTATTTATTTATTTGAGAGAGAGAGATACAGAAATAGGCAGGTAGAGAGAGAGAGAGAGAGAGAGAGAGAGAGAGAGAGAGACAGGGCCTCCAGCTACTGCAAATGAACTCTAGACATATGCACCCCCTTGTGCATCTGGCTTACGAGGGTCCTGAGGAGTCAAACCTGGGTCCTTTGGCTTTGCAGGCAAGCACCTTAACCACTAAGCAATCTCTCCAGCCTCTTTTTTAAAACTTATTTATATATTTATTTATTATTCAAAGTTTTTTTGTTTATTTTTATTTATTTATTTGAGAGTGACAGACAGACACAGAGAGAAAGAGGCAGAGAGAGAGAGCGAGGATGGGTGCATCAGGGCCTCCAGCCGTTACAAACAAATTCCAGAAGCATGTGTCACCTTGTGCATCTGGCTTATATGGGTCCTGGGGAGTTGAGCCTCGAACCAGGATCCTTAGGCTTCACAGGCAAGTGCATAACCGCTAAGCCATCTCTCCAGCCCTATTTTATTTATTTATTTATGCATGACAGAGAAACAGAGAGATAAAGAGAGAATGGGCACACTTGGGCCTCTAGCCACTGCAAATAAACACCAGATGTATGTGTCACCTTGTGCATGTGGCTTTATGTGGGTTCTGGGGAATCAAACTCAGGTCTTTAGGTTTTACAGGTAAGTACCTTAACCAATGAGCCTTCTCTCCAGCCCTATTAAGTACTTTATTCATTAATTTATTTATGAGAGAAACTTGTTATTATTAAATTTATATATTTATAAGAAGAGAGAGAAAGAATGGGCACATGAAGGCCTCTAGCCACTGTAAATGAGCTCCAGATGCCACATTGTACATCTGGCCTTATGTGAGTTCTTCGGAATTGAACCCTGGTTGTTAGGCTTTGCAGGCAAGCACCTTAACCTCTGAGCCATCTCTCCAGCCCAAGCTTATAACTTTTTTTTTTTTTTTTAGTTTTTTGAGGTAGGGTCTCTAGTCCAGGCTGACCTAGAATTCACTATGTAGTCTCAGGGTGGCCTCGACTCTTGGCGATCCTCCTGCCTCTGCCTCCCAAGTGCTGGGATTAAAGGCGTGTGCCACCATGCCTGGCTAAGCTTATGACTTTTTATAGAACTAATGGTAAATGGGAATTTTCTTTCAGCCGGGGTGAATAAGCTAGTAGAATGTAAGCCTGAATCTATTGTTGATTATTTTTACCTCTAAGTAGAAAAAAATTCAACTTAACTACTGAAAATAAAGCCAACTTAGATGCAAGCCAACTTCCTCTCCTTCACAGTGACTCAGGTACCCAGGATACATGTATTTGGTGTCTCTGCCCTAACTAGAAGCTCAGAATTCTTTGTTTCTAAAATATTGGATAGATGGCTCAGTGGGTATGAGTGCTTACTATAGAAGCATGAGGTTTTAATTTGATACCCTGTACCCATGGAAACAGTGCTGAGAACAGGAGGATCACTAGGGCTCCCTGGTCAGAGCACTAGGTTCAGTGAGAGACTCTGTCTCAGGGAAAGGACATAGAAAGCAATAAAAGAGGACACCCAACACCGTCCCTCTGGCCTCTATACACGTGTGCATGGCACACATGAATCTGCACACACATGCATATACCATATGCATACACCGC
Source organism: Jaculus jaculus (assembly GCF_020740685.1). Lineage (NCBI taxonomy): Eukaryota > Metazoa > Chordata > Mammalia > Rodentia > Dipodidae > Jaculus > Jaculus jaculus. Next base: position 99,966,836 of record NC_059109.1, read on the forward strand.
AGTACTACATACAGCAAAATAAAATAAAACAACTTAAAAATAATTTAAAAAATACTGGGTGTGGTGGCACACGCCTTTAATCCCAGCACTTGGGAGGCAGAGGTAGGAGGATTGCCATTAGTTCGAGACCACCCTGAGACTACATAGTGAATTCCAGGTCAGCCTGGGCTAGAGTGAGACTCTACCTTGAAAAACCAAAATAAATAAATAAATTACACACACACACACACACATTGCTTCTAGCCAGAAGAACAATAGAATTTGGGCTTTCTATTCACATTTTGAAATGTCCAACTTAGGGCTGGGGAGATGGTTAAGCCATTAAAGGGGCTTGCTTATGCAAAGTCTGCCAGCCCAGATTCAGTTCCTTAGTGCCCACATAAAGGCTAATGCACAAAGTGGAGCACGTACCTAGAGTTCATTTGCAGTTCCAAGAGGCCCTGGTGTGCCCATGTTCATTTTCTCTCTTCTCTCTTTCTTTCACCCTCTCTGTATGCAAACAAATAAATAAACAATATTTAAAATGCCCAACTTAGAAGTGTTATATAGTCTTCTCATACGTTATTGTAAAGAATTAGGGCTGGAAGCCTGGCTTAACGGTTAAGGCATTTGCCTACAAAGCCAAAGGACCCAAGTTTGGTTCCCCAGAACCCACTTTAGCCAGATGCACAAGGGAGCACACGTGTCTGGAGTTTGTCTGCAGTGGCTGGAGGCCCTGGTGTGCTCATTCTCTCTCTTTCTCTGTTAAATAAATAAAAATAAGATATTAAAAAAAAGAGTTAGGGCTGGAGAAATGACTTGGTGGTTAAAGGACCTTGCTAGTAAAGACTGGTGGCCTGGGTTCAAATCCCCAGTACCCATGTAAATCCAGATGCACAGAGTGGCACATGTGTCTGGAGTTTGTTTGCAGTGGCAGGAGGCCTGGGTGTGCCCATACTCTCTCTCTCTCTCTCTCTCTCTCTCTCTCTCTCCCTCTCTCTCTCTGATTGCAAATAAATAAACACAGATAACTAAAAAATTTAAAAATTAATTAGTTACTGGACACATGAATACAAGAAAGGTCTAGCTATGTAGGCCTGTATGGCCTGGCACTCACTATGTAGACCAGGCTGACTTTTGAAGCTACGTCCCTGCCTCCTTTTCAAGTTTTGGAATTATAGGCACATGCACCATGCCCAGCGTCTTTCTAAATAGTTCTCTAGTCACTTCCACACATTGTGTTGTGACATATTCAGTATGCTGAATTTTAATTTCTTTTTTTTTCTTTTCTGTTTTTTTTTTTTTTTTCAAGTTAGGGTCTCACTCTAGCCCAGGCTGACCTGGAATTCTCTATGTAGTCTCAGGGTGGCCTCAAACTCAGCGATCCTCCTACCTCTGCCTCTCGAGTGCTGGGATTAAAGGCGTGCGCCACCACACCCACCTCTGAATTTTAATTTCTTTTGTGAACTTTTCTTTGGATCATATTTATGTATGTTTCCAAATATTTGGAGATTTTAAAAAATGATCTTTTTATGTAGCATTGCCTTAGGCTTAAAGCTTAAATGACTCACTTTAGTTCTGTCTTTTCCTACACATATGCTGGCAACAAATTCTGTTTTTGATTTGTAGAAACATCTTTATTTTACCTGCATTTGTATACAAATGTGCGTACTGAAAATAAAATAGCTTGAGGCTATTTTCCTTTTAGCTTAAACATGCCATTCCAATAACTTATGGGTCCCATCACCTCTCTTAAAAAGTAAGCTGTTTGTCTTACTGTTGCTTCATTAATGGTAAAGTGTCTTTTTGATTTTTCTGGCTGGTTTTTAAGATTTTAAGATTAAAGGGAAGAAGATGGAAGAGAGGAGTGGATGGGAGGGCAGTTAATCAAAATTTAAGATGTTATGAGAAAGCCATATGGAAACCTAGTAAAAGCAGAGAGTTTGAGCAGAAAAATCCTGGGAAAATAGACAGATAATGGTATGCTCAGGAGCCATAGATTGTTATTAGAAAAACTTCAGTGGCAGGGTTAGGATAGCTTCTCTTAAGTTGTTGCCTGGGGAGGTTCCAAAACAGTACAGGCTATGGGCTGGAGAGATGGCTTAGTGGTTAAGGAACATGCCTGCGAAGTCTAAGGACCCAGGTTCTATTCTGTAGGTCCCATGTAACTCAGATGTACATGGTGGCACATGTATCTGGAGTTTGTTTTCAGGCCTTGGCATGCCCATTCTCACTCACTATCTCTCTCTCCCTCTCTCTGTCTCTAATAAATAAATAAATCTTTTTTTTTTTTAAGTTGACAAAAGTTAAAAAAAATTACAGGCTACTGTCAAGGGTTTCTGTTGCCCACCAGAACTAGATGATGAGACTCTGTTACTGAAGACTCCACATGCTTGGGCTGCAGGTCACTGAGAAATCAAGCTGGAGCTGAGCAGGAGACCTCCTCCCTGTCTACCAGCTGTCAGGATAATGGAAAGACCAATGCAGCCTGTTGGGGGAGGAATGTCATCAATGGTGTTAACCAGCAGTGGATGCTGCAAGCTTAACAGCTGGCCAGCCAGACCAAATGTAACAGCTGCTGAAATGGTAGCATGTCTGTTATGGGGAAAACCAACTGCTCTCTAATTGGATTTGAGGCCTATTCCATGGGAGGGAATTCCTGCCTGGTACTGAAAACCTAGTCAAAAGCTTAGGGCATCGGGTTGGAGAGATGGCTTAGCGGTTAAGGCGCTTGCCTGCGAAGCCAAAGGACCCAGGTTTGACTCCCCAGGACCCATGTTAGCCAGATGCACAAGGGGGCGCATGCATCAAGAGTTCTTTTTCAGTGGCTGGAGGCCCTGGCACACCAACTCTCTCTCTCTCTACTTGCCTATTTCTGTATCTCTCTCTCTCAAATAAATAAATAAAAATAAAATATTTTTTTAAAAAGCTTATGGCATCATACCCCCCAAAATAGCCTACAGTGAGACCCTACCTAGAAATCCCCACAAAAAAATGCAGCTTAAAGCTGGGTTGTGGTGGCACATACCTTTAATCCAAGCACTTGGGAGGATCATGGAAAGTTTGAGGCCACCCTGAGACTACCTAGTGAATTTCAGGTCAGCATAGGCTAGAGTGTGACCCTACCTCAAAAATCAAAACAAACAAAAAAAATGGAGTTTTGAATTTTTCACTATGTGCTGAAGAGATGGCTCAGCAGTTAAGGTGCTTGCCTGCAAAGCCAAAGGGCCCAGGTTCGATTTCCCCAGGACCCATGTAGGTGTCTGGAGTTCTTTTGCAGCAGCTGGATGCCCTGGGGTGCCCATTCTCTCTGTGTCTGTCTTTCTCTCTACCTACATCTCTCTCTAAAAAAGAAATAAAAAGCAAAACAAAACAAAAAAAGGAGTTTAAAAAATTTTTCACAATGGGGCTAGAGAGATGGCTTAGTAGTTAAGGCACTTGCCTGCAAAGCCAAAGGCCCAGGTTTGATTCCCCAGGACTCACATAAGTCAGAACCATAAGGTGGTACATGCTTCTGGAGTTCATTTGCAACAACTGAAGGCCCTAAAGCACCTATTCTCTCCCTCCCTCTCTTTCTCTCTACCCACGTCTCTCTCCCTGCCTCTTCCGATCTTTCTCTCTCAAATAAAGTAAAATAAATGTTTTAAAATTTTTTCATCATGGGCTGAAGACATGGCTCATCAGTTAAGACACTTGCTTGCAAAGTCTAAGGACCCACGTTTGATTCCCTAGAACCCATGTAAAACCAGATGCACAAGGTGGTACATGCATCTGGAGTTCATTTGCAGTGGCTAGAAGCCCTGGTGCGCTCATTTGTACTCTCTCTGTCTGCCTCTTTCTCTTATTCTCTCCAAAATAAGTAAAATATTTTAAAGAATTCATTGTCCCACTTTTTAAACATTCCACCCCCCTCTCTCTTGTTTTTTTTTTTTTTTTTGTGGTAGGGTCTCTAGCCCAGGCTGACCTAGAATTCACTATGTAGTCTCATGTTGGCTTCAAACTCACAGGGATCCTTCTACCTCTGTCTCCCAAGTGCTGGGATTAAAGGCGTGCGCCACCACACCAGGCCATAAATTCTCATTCTTTTTGTTTCTATGTTTCAGTTTCTGTTTTCTAGTTTACTATTTTTCTCTTCTCTCAAGTCTAGTATAATGTTAAAATTATCTTTTGGCTATTAGTTTTAGTTATTATATTTTTCTTTTGTTAAAATGTATTTTTGTTTATTTATTTGAGAGAGAGAAAAAGAAAGAAAGAAAGAGAAAGAAAGAGGCAGATAGAGAGAAAGAGAGAATGGGCACGTCAGGGCCTCTGGCTACTGCAAACAAACTCCAGATGCATGCGCCCCCTTGTGCATCTGGCTTATGTGGGTCCTAGGGAATTGAACCGTGGTCCTTAGGCTTCACAGGCAATCACCTTAACTGCTAAGCCATTTCTGCAGCCCACTTGCTTTATTTTTCAATTCTAGGATTCCTACTTGATTCTTTTTCATAGATTTAAAATTAGTGGAAATTCTTTGCTATTTCTCTCTCTCTCTCTCTCAATCTTGCTTTTGAAACAAAGTTTCATGATGTAGACCAGGCTGGACTTGAACTCTTTTTTTAAATTTTTTTTTTGTTCATTTTTATTTATTTATTTCAGAGTAACTGAGAGAAAAAGAGGCAGAGAGAGAGAATGGGCACGCCAGGGCTTCTGGCCACTGCAAATGAACTCCAGACGCATGCACCCCCTTGTGCATCTGGCTAATGTGGGTCCTGGAGAATCGAGCCTCGAACTGGAGTCCTTTGACTTCACAGGCAAGCGCTTAACTGCTAAGCCATCTCTCCATCCATTTCTTCCTATTTGTTGGTGAACATGCCAATCATACTTGTTTTCTCTGTAGTAGAGCACATGCTTAGCATGTATGAATCTGTGTGCAATCTTCAGCACACACACATGAATCAAACTTGTTTGAAGTTCATATGTGCCAATACTAATATCTAGGTTATTTGTTGGGCTACTTCTATTGTCTTCTTTAGAAAGCAAGCACCTTTAACTGCTGAGCCATCTCCCCAGCCTCTGGTCTCCTTTTTAAAAAAAATATTTTATGTTTATTTATTTATTTGAGAGAGAGAAAGTATGGATGTGCCAGAACTTTCAGCCACTGTAAATGAACTCCAAACACATGTGCACCTTGAGCATCTGGTTTATGTGGGTCCTGGGGAATTGAACTTGGGTCCTTTGGCTTTGCAGGAAAGAACCTTAGTGCTAAGTCATCTCTTCACTCCTGGTCTCCCTCATGTATGTATATATATATTTTGTTTTGTTTTGTTTTTGAGGTAGGGTCTCTCTAGCCCAGGCTGACCTGGAATTCACTATGGAGTTTCAGGGTGGCCTCAAACTCACGGCGATCCTCCTACCTCTGCCTCCCGAGTGCTGGTATTAAAGGCGTGTGCCACCACGCCTGGCTAATTAAATATTTTAAAATTTTTGTTTATTTATTTGACACAGAGAGGCACATAGAGAGAGAGGGAATGGGTGCACCAGGGCCTCCAGCCCCTACAGATGAATTCCAGATGCATGCACCACCTTGTGTATCTGGCTTACATGGGTCCTGGGGAAACAAACCTAGCTCCTGTGGCTTTGCAGGCAAGTGTCTTAGTGCTAAGCCTCTCTCCAGCCTGGGTCTCCTTTTTTTCTTCTGATTTTTTCATCATATGGCCTTTATTTATTTATTTATTTTTTGTAGTATGTAGTAACTTCTCATTGAGTGTTTGGTACTGTGTATAAAGGACTCAGGGGTTCCCATTGGTCAGTATATTTTTCCAGAGAGGTCTTCTTGAGTTTTTTTTTCTTTTATTTTTCTTTTTGTCTATTTTTATTTATTTATTTGAAAGCAATGGGCAGAGAGAGAGAAATAGGCAGATAGAGACAGAGAGAGTGGGCACACCAGGCCCTCCCGCCACTGCAAACGAACTCCAGACTCGTGAACCACCTTATCCATCTGGCTAACGTGGATCATGGAGAATGGTGCCTCAAACTGGGTCCTTAGGCTTCACAGGCAAGTGGTTAACCGCTAAGCCATCTCTCTAGCCTTTCTTTCTTTTGAATTTTTTAACTTTATTTTTATTTATTTATTTATTTGAGAGAGAGAGACAGAGACATAGAGAGAGAGAATGGGAGCACCAGGGCCTCCAGCCACTGCAAATGAACTCCAGACGCATGCGCCCCCTTGTGCATCTGGATTATGTGGGTCCTGTAGAGTCGAACTGGGATCCTTTGGCTTTGCAGGCAAACACCCTAACCGCTAAGCCACCTCTCCAACCCCCAGGTTTTCCTGAATAAGCAAATAAAGGGCTCAATCCTCCCACTAGCGGACCTGCAGCCAAGCTAGTCGTGTGGGATGACTATGCTCACCCGTGTCTGTGGTGACCGTTTCATGTGGGATGACTGTCCTGGCAGGAGTCTGTGGTGACCGTTTCATGTGGGATGATTGTCCTGTCAGGAGTCTGTGGTGACCGTTTCATGTGGGATGATTGTCCTGGCAGGTGTCTGTCGTGACTATTATGTGTGGGGTGACTGTCCTGGCAGGCGTCTGTGGTGACTTTTACATGTGGGGTGACCATCCTGGCATGTGTCTGTGGTGAATGTTATGTGTGGGATGACTATGGTGGCAGGTTCTGTGGTGACTGTTACGTGTTGGTTGACTCTCCTGGCAGGTTCTGTGGTGACTGTTATGTGTGGGATGACTGTGCTGGCAGGAGTCTTTGATGACTGTTACTTGTGGGGTGACTATCCTGGCAGTTGTCTGTGGTGACTGTTAAATGTGGTATGACTATCCTAACAGGCATCCATGGTGACTGTTAAGTGTGGGGTGATTGTCCTGGCAGGCATCAGCGGTGACCGTTACATGTGGGATGACTATCCTGGCAGGTGTCTGTCATGACTATTATGTGTGGGGTGACTGTCCTGGCAGGTGTCTGTGGTGACTGTTACGTGTTGGATGAGTATCCTGGCAGGTGTCTGTGATGACTGTTATTTGTGGGATGAGTGTTCTGGAAGGTCCTGTGGTGACTGTTACTTGTGGGATGACTATCCTGGGAGGTTTCTGTGGTGACTGTTACGTGTCGGATGACTGTCCTGGCAGGTGTCTGTGATGACTGTTATTTGTGGGATGAGTGTTCTGGAAGGTTCTGTGGTGACTGTTACGTGGGGGATGACTGTCCTGGCAGGTTCTGTGGTGACTGTTACAAAGGCATGGTTCTCCAGTGCTTCCACTGGTGACTGTGATGTGATCTTCAAGCCTTGTCTTGTGGCAAGTCGTAGATTCTTATCTTTTCTCCTTAACACTGGAAAACTGGCAAAAATATCCTCTACTTTTTAGAGACTATGCTTATTTTCTTACTCTCTTACCCTTAAGGTGGAGGGAGGGCTAATCAAAATCTGAGAGGATATAAATAAGTCATATGGAAACCTACTCTTTTTTTGGACAATGGAACACCCAGAAGACATTGATAGCTACTAGAAAATTTTCAGCGCCAGGGATGGGTACCTTCTAGTGAGTTGTTAGCCAAGGAGGTCACTGATACCCCAAATCATTATAGGCCATTGCTGAGGCCCTTGGTTTCCCACTAGGAATTGATGGTAAGACCCTATTGCTGACAACTCCACAAACTTGGTCTGCAAGTTCACTGAGAAATCCTGCTGGAGCTGAGTTGAAAACCTCCTCCATGTAGACCAGCTGACAGTAAGCTGGAAAAAGCCATGTGCATGCAATTCAATGGGAGAGAGAGAAATCACCAGTGGAGGTACTCAACAGTGTACACTGCAAGACTTAAATTTTCCCAGGTAGGCCAAATGAGCCATGGGTGCAATAGTGGAATGTTTGTTATGGGGGAAACCAACCACTCTCTTATTGAACTGGAGGTTCGCTCCATGGGAGTGAGTACATCCCTGATACTGAAAACCTACAACAGGGATAGTCATGAGCCCTAGGGGTGTAATGTCTGTTGGTGTCTGGCTAAATGTATACACTATGCTCACCAAACTTCCCAGTAAGCATTTCTCTTAATGTTCATACCCATATGTTAATGCTAGTTTCATTTTTGGTTAGAGAAGCTTCTCTTTTCAGATGGCAGTGACCTTGGGATAACTCAGAAGGCACCATGGTCCTGAGAAAAAGTGAGAGAATGTTCAGCACTGCAATAACTCTATCACACCTTCCAAGGCTCAGGGTCCATTGCAGAAGAGGTGGTGGAAAGAATGTAAGAGTCAAAGGAAGGGTAGGACTCCTTACAACGTGCTCCTCCAGACACAAAACGGCCTGGATATCCATGACCTCACAGTGCCTGACACTACCTACACAAGACCATCATAATAGGATGAAAAGATCATGACATCAAAATAAGAGAGAGACTGATTAAGAAGGGGAGGGGATATGATGGAGAGTGGAGTTTCAAAGGGAAATTGGGGGAAGGGAGGGAATTACCATGGGTTATTGTCTACAGTTATGTAAGTTGTCAATAAAAAAATAATTAAATTAAAAATTTTTTTTAAAAAAAACAGTATTTGGCAGTTGTCTTGAAGAAAAACGCAGCCATGTGTCAGGCTCAGTTTGCTTTGCTGCCCATTTTACTTAGATCTTGGTAGCCCAAGAATTGGGTGTTGCTGGGGTTCAGCTCATGTCCTCAGGGGAAAGGCAGTTTTGGAACATAAGTGTTTTTTCTATATCCTCCTTTCCCTTCTCCCGTAGGGTGACACTCTCTCTGCAGCAGCCCACTGACCCAGAGCAGACAGCTCTGTCATCAATCTGAGACACTAACTGTAGTCAGCCACACACTCCGAGACACCACACACATCCTGATCTTTCTGGCATAGTCTGTAGGCTGTCGTACTTGAAATTGCTTCAAAGGCTTTTTGTGTTTATACTAGTCAAGCACAAATGGGCTCATGTGAACGACTAGTTGCAGGGTTTCCTCACCTCTCTGTCTCTGTCTCTGTCTCGCTGGGATCGTGCATTGTCTTTCAGCTTGTAGATCTGCCTCTGTTCTCTGGGGACTCTATTTGAGGATAGCCAGTTAAAACTGAAGATATCTTGTTACATGTGAATTCCAGACAAAAGACCAATTTTTTTTTTTTTTTTGGCAAGGTAGGGTTTCGCTCTAGCCCAGGCTGACCTGGGATTCACTATGTAGTCTCAGGCTAGCCTCACACTCACAGCGATCCTCCTACTTCTGCCTCCCGAGTGCTGGGATTAAAAGAGTGCACCATCATACCTGGCTAAGATCAATTTTTAAAAAACATATTTTATTTTATTTATTTATTTGAGAGAGAGACAGTGAGAGAGGGAGAGAATAGCCTCCAGCCAGTGCAAACGAACTCCAGACAGATGTGCCACCTTATGCATCTGGCTTACATTGGTCCTGGGGAACCGAACCAAGGTCCTTTGGTTTTGCAGGCAAGTGCCTTAACTGCTAAACCATCTCTCCAGCCCTCAATTATTATTATTATTATTGTTTATTTTTGGTTTTTCAAGGTAGGGTCTCTACCCAGGCTGACCTGGAATTCACTATGTAGTTTCAGGGTAGAGTCAAACTCACAGTGATCCTCCTACCTCTACCTCCCAAGTACTGGGATTAAAGGCGTGCACCACCACACCTGGCTCTACAATCAAAATTTTAGCCAGTCTGTCTGTCTATGTATCTATATGTATGTGGGGTTGTTTTTTTGTTGTTGTTGTTTCAAGGTACGGTCTTGGTCTAGCTCAGGCTAACCTAGAATTAGTCTCAGGCTGGCCTCAAACTCATGGCAATCCTCCTACCTCTGCCTCCTGAGGTGTGCACCACCACTGAAGATCATTTGTTAAAATATATTTTTATTGGCAGCTTGTATACTTACAGACAACAAACCATGGTATTTCCCTCCCCTCCCCTCCCCTCCCCCACTTTCTCCATAGCTCTGTTCTCAGTTATATCCCCTCCCTCTGCCCATTAGTCTCTCTTTTAATTTGATGTCATCATCTTTTTCTCCTATTATGAGGGTCTTGTGTGGTTGTTGCTAAGCACGGGGAGGTCTTGAATATTGAGACAAATTCCGTCTGGACAGTTGTATGTAGGGAGTGGTACCCTTCCTTTGGCTCTTACATTCTTTCTGCCACCTCTTCCGCAATGGACCCTAAACCTTGGCGGGTGTGAGATGTTTCAGGGCAGGACAGTCCTCCGTCCCTTCTTCTCAGCACTCTCTTGCCTTTTGGGCCATCCTGGCAAGATCAATTTTTTCAATCATAAGTTTGTCCCAAAATATCATATGAAAAGACTGTAATGCTATGGAATGACTTATCATGGACACCTTTAAATACTCTTTTCAACATTAGATCTGACCACTTCCAAATCTCTACTCAGCCTCATCACACATACTAAATTTATACTCTCCACACCTCACTACCGCAGATTCAGCCATGTTCCCACCGTCCGCCTAGTTCTAAAACTGCCCTTGATCTTTCCCTCTGACCTTTCCTCACATCTATTACGTCGGTCTCTGAAACCCAAGTCCTTTTGTTTTTATTCTTTTTATGGGCCCAGCAACCAATCATACTGTTAATAAGATCACAGCATAGTCCTTTCACAGCCCTCCCATTTCACATGTCTTTCCCTCTAGTCAAGTTGACTTTTTTACACTTAGGACAAAATATGCATACAGAAGCAAGCTTCCTGAAATAATACCTGTAAAACTTGTGGGACATTCTGATATTTTCCATTTTATTTCCTTGGAAGGAGGAAGAGAAAGACAAGGAGAAGAATAATTAGTTTCTTTTTCTTTTCCTTTTTTAGTTTGTGTGTGTGTGTGTGTGTGTGTGTGTGTGTGTGTGTGTTTGAGGTAGAGTCTCACTCTGGCCAAGACTAACCTAGAATTCACTCTATAGTCCCAAACTGGCCTTGAAGTCACAGCAATCCTCCTACCTCTGCCTCTCAAGTGATGGGATTTAATTAGTTTCTTTTCATTATTTATTTATTTAAGAGAGAGAGAAAGAGGTAGAGAGAGAATGGGCATGCCAGAACCTTCACAGCCACTGCAAATGAACTCCAGATATATGTGCCACCTTGTGCATCTGGCTTACATGTGTCCTGGGGAATCAAACCTGGGTCCTTTGGCTTTGCAGACAAACGCCTTGACTACTAAGCCATTTCTCTAGCCCTTAACTAGTTTCTTAATTCCATCATTTCCCTTGTCTCCTCTTTGACATGTGACAACACATCTTCATTTTCTAGAGAATAGGGCTAGATGTGTTGGGAAGGATATTACTGTGTACTGTGTAGTCCTCTAGAAGGTGGAGCGTCTCTCCATAGAGCTTAGGGATGTGCTCTGCAGTGACCTCTTCCCAGAGTACAATACAGACATGGGACCAAAACACTGGCCTTAAAGTACCTTCTCAGCCAAGGGATCAAAGTCAGCATCAACAATGGGGCTGATAATGTGTTAGTCAAGTAAGATAACTAGACAGAAGAAAGTTTTATTTATTTATTTGAGAGATAGAGAGAAAGAGGCAGATAGGAAGAGAGAATGGGCCAGGCATGATGGCGCACGCCTTTAATCCCAGCACTCGGGATGCAGAGGTAGGAGGATCCCCATGAGTTCGAGGCCACCCTGAGACTACATAGTGAATTCCAGGGTAGCCTGGGCTAGAGTGAGACCCTACCTTGGAAAACAAAAAAAGAAGGAAGAGAAATTGGGCACACCAGGGCATTTAGCCACTGCAAATGAACTCCAGGTGCCATGTTGTGCATCTGGCTTTACGTGGGTACTGGGGAACAGATTCCAGACTGGCAGGCTTTGGCAAACAAGTACCTTTAACTGCTGAGCCATCTCCCCAGTCTCAGGTCCCAGGATTTAGATAGTTTAGGCCTAGGTATATAGTAGGTTATACCATCTAAAGTTGTGAAGCAACGCTCCTTGATGTATCCACAATGACAAAATCTTCTAAGAGCATGTTTCTCAAAATATATTCCTATTGTTAAGTAATACATAACTGTACTTGGCTCAGGGGTCAGATTCTAGGGGAATTCATATTAAGATATATCCAGGAGATTGGGGGAGATGGTTCAGTGGATAAAGCCCTTGCCATCCCCTAGGCATATGTACCTGAGTTTGGATCCCCAGAACCCACATAAAGTCCTGACACCATGACAGGCATCTGTAATTCTATTGCATCTACAAGAGAAGGGATGTAGAAATAGGAGCGTCTCCCAGAAGCTCAGAGGCCCTCTAGCATGGCGAACCCAGCAATGAACAATGTGAGATGAGAGACCCTGCCTCAAACAAGGGGGAAGGAGAGAGCTGATACTTGAAGTTAACCTCTGGCCTCCATGAGCACCAACACCAGCACACACGCGCGCACACACACACACACACACACACACACACACACACACACAGGTTTTGATTTCCTTGAAATATCCAGCCCATTCCCTTTATATGTTTCCAGAAGGGCTCCATCCTGTCTCCAGAGTAGAGCAGTTGGAGGATTCCTAACCAGTCAGCATTGATCTTTCACTAGATCCAGGGTTGTTTCAAGGGCAGCATGTGACCCATTCAAAGTCAATGAGACTTGTGCTGGGTGAGAAGCTGGTGGTCCTTCTCATTGTGAGCCCCGGCAGGTGAAAGCTGGATCTGTGGCTGCTGCCAATTTGCTGGCCTGTCTGACGGTGGTGCCCAGAGTTGGGGCGCTGGATGTTGAGTGAGAGGCCAGGCTGTATGGCAGGATCTGAGCTCCAGAAGGAAAACGGCTTCAAGCTAAAATTATCCCTAGAGGTTTTGGTTACATGATCCAGGAAATGATCTATTTAATTTAAGCCAAATTTGAGTTGTGACTAAGATTTGTAATGGATACAACATGAGAAGAGAAAGCGCTTTCCCCTGGGTCTCCCTTATGAATGAGAGAATGAAGTTTGCCTGCCCTGGCTCCCTGGCTCCAGTCCCAAGCAGGTGCACACAGACAAGTGGCTGCGACTGAGCTCTGCTGGCATAGGCGGAAAACCCATCTGGGCTACCCCTGTGGCTCAGGCACCTCCAGTCCAGGGGTCAGGCCCCTGAGAAGGAGCCATGCCCAGTATGTTCAGCTGGGGCTCCCTGTGGGACCTCTGAAACACAGAACTACTGATGAGCGCTCTGTAATATAAACCGAGGCAGGATTAAAAGGCAGTAAATATCTGCTTTTCTTCTTCGGCCATCTGAGACCCAAAATGATGAGTCAGGATTTACATGAAAGCAGAGTGTGCCCCCTGAAGGTGGCTTCTGGGAAACTGAAAGACCGTCTACTCCACAAACACCTCCCACCACTGGCTCAGCCCCTATCGGGACACCACGCCTCCGCCCAACCCAGCATGACCTCAGGTGAATGTGCCAGTGCTCCAGCTGTGGCCCAGATCTGTTATCTGTGACCGCAGGTGACTACCTGAACAAGAGTGGTTCATTACAGACTATTCCAGAGAGCACTGGCTAAGGGATGTGGGGAGGATAAAGGCTTCAGAACCAGATCCCTATTGGACCATGAGAAGACTTGTAGCATGTCAAAGAACAAATTCAGCCTCAAACCCCTTAGGGTTTTTTTTTTTTTTTTTTTTTTTTTGGTGGTTGTTTTGTTTTTTGAGAGGTTGGATCTCCCTGTAGCCCAGACTGACCTGGAACTCACTCTGTAATCTCAGGCTGGCCCTGAACTCACAACGATCCTCCTACTTCTGTCTCCGAAGTGCTGGGACTAAAAGCATTCAGCATGCACCACAGTGTCCAGGAGAGGAGGGAGAGAGAGAGAGAGAGAGAGAGAGAGAGAGAGAGACAGAGAGAGAGAGAGAGACAGAGAGAGAGAGAGACGGAGGGAGGGAGGGAGGGAGAGAAGAAGGGAGGATGAAAATGGGCATACCCTGGTCTCCAGCTGCTCAAATGAACTCCAGACACATGCGCTGCTGGTGCATCTGGCTTTATTTGGGTACTGGGGAATTGAACTCTGGTTGTTGGGCTTTACAGGTAAGAGCCTTAACTGCTGAGCCATTTCTCCAGCCTCCCTTAATTGGTTTAATTTTCAACTCAGGAATTGGGCAACATTTCATTCAATAAAATAGAATGAGTTTTCCAGTGGGCCAAACAGAGGAGGTTGGTTTATAGATAGAAAGTGCTGAAAAGAGCAGAAACAAACCCAAAAGTCAGGGAGAGGAGACCAGAGAAAGTAATAGAAGATGAATATGGGCAATGTGCATGATATAGGCATATGAAAATGTCATAGTAAAGCTGGGTGTGGTGGCTCTCGCCTTTAATCCCAGCACTTGGGAGGCAGAAGTAGGAGGATTGCCATGAGTTTGAGGCCACCCTGAGACTACATAGTGAATTCCAGGTTAACTTGGGCTACAGTGAAATCCTACCTTGAAAAATCCAAAAAGAAAAAGTCATAGTGAAAAAGTGACAGTGATGTGTTCAGCACTGAGACATCTCTGGTCATACCCTCCAAGGCTCAGGGACCACCAAGGAAGAAGTGATAGAGAGAATTTAAGAGCCAAAAGAAGGGAGAGAAGAGGTTCAATTACTGTCTGCCAGACACAAAGAGGCCTTGGTAGTCATGAACTCATAGTAGCTGATGCTACCTACCTATACAAGGCCTGCATAATTGAAGGGAAAATGGCGAGAGACTAGTTAGAAAGAAGAAGGGATTCAGTGGAAGGGGGATTGGGGAGAAGAGAGGGTGGTGGGAGGGGATTATGATCATGGTATATTGTCTATATGTAGGGAAATTGTCAGTAGAATGTTTTTTTAAAAATTCACAGCCAAAACTCATTATTTTGTGTGCTAATTGACAAAAGCAGATTGATCATTTCAAAGTTACTTTCTTTGTGAGGCAGGGACATGGAGGCAGGACAGGAAAATCATTGACCGTAACAACAAGCTAGGCCAGGTTGCCTTTTTTGTGTAGGAATTCAGGCAGAGGAACTTCGTCACCTCGCCAGTTGAAAGTGGCCTATAGGGAAATTTGGCTATTATCACTAATCCTGGTTTCTTGGAAGGTTAGCTTATCTGTTTTCTTTCATATTGGTGATTGAATTTTCACGTGAGTAAGGCCATTCTGTTTTTTTGGCCTAGTCTCTTTGGGGCCTTCTGTTGGAGCTGCATCTAAAACAATGATCTTAAGCCGGGCATGGTGGCGCACGCCTTTAATCCCAGCACTCGGGAGGCAGAGGTAGGAGGATCGCCATGAGTTCAAGGCCACCCTGAGACTACAGAGTTAATTCCAGGTCAGCCTGGACCAGAGTGAGACCCTACCTCGAAAAACCAAAAAAAAAAAAAAAAAACAATGATCTTGGTAATTTTTTAAAAAATATTTTATTTTTATTTATTTATTTGAGAAAGAGAAGGAGAGAGAGAAAAAGAGAGAATCGGTGCATCAGGGCTGCCAGCCACTGCAAACAATCTTCAGACACATAGCACCTTGTGCATCTGGTTGAGTGAGTCCTGGGGAGTTGAACCTGGGTCCTTTGTCCTTGTAGGCAAGCGCCTTAACTGCTAAGCTGTTTCTCCAGCCCAGTAATTTTTATTTAATGAGAGTGATAAGAGGTGACAAAGAGTTGCAAGGGATGTTCTCTTTCCCAAAAGGAAGAAAATTGTGTGGCACTTGCTTTGGAATGTAAGCGCTAACCTGACTCTATAAGGCCCACTGGAGAACAAATCCGATCATGCCCGTTTATTTACCTGACCTCTTGGGCTACTCTGCACTGCCACTGCTTCCATGGAGACTGGATGACCCACAAAGTCTGAAATATTTGCTGTCTTCTGCTTTACAGAAAAAGTTTGCTGACTTCTCTAAGCCAGTGCTTCTCAAAATTGAGTTTGTATTAATATGCCTCAGAGAGCGGCATGCCTTTAATCGCAGAACTTGGGAAGCAGAGATAGGAGGATTGCCATGAGTTCGAGGCCACTCTGAGACTACAAAGTAAATTCTAGATCAGCCTGGGCTAAAGCAAAACCCTACCTCAATATTTATTTATTTATTTCTGAAGGAAAAGAGAGACAGAGAGAGAGAGAGAGAGAGAGAGATAATAGGCACACTAAGGCTTCTTGCCACTGCAAACTTTTTTTTTTTTTTTTGAGGTAGGGTCTCACTCTAGCCCAGGCTGACCTGGAATTCACTATGGAGTCTCAGGGTGGCCTTGAACTCACAGCGATCCTCCTACCTCTGCCTTCCGAGTGCTGGGATTAAAGGCGTGTGCTACCACGCCTGGCTCAAACTCGAGACACATGCACTATTTTGTGCATATGACTTTATGTGAGCACTGGGAAATTAAACTTGGACTGGCATGCTTAACAAGCAAGTGCCTTTGATCATTGAGCTTTCTTCCCAGTCCACCTACACTTTTGACTTAGATACTTTCATATGTGCATGTTCCATCTGATACAAAAAATTTTTTATTAACAACTTCCATGATTGTAAACACTATCCCATGGTAATGCCCTCCCTCCCCCCACTTTCCCCTTTGAAACTTCATTCTCCATCATATCCCCTTCCTCTCTCATTCAGTCCCTCTTCTATTTTAATATCATGATCTTTTCCTCCTCTTATGATGGTCTTGTATAGGTAGTGTCAGGCACTGTGAGGTTATGTATATCCAGGCCATTTTGTGTCTGGAGGAGCATGTTGTAAGGAGTCCAACCCTTCCTTTGGCTCTTACATTCTTTCCGCCACCTCTTCTGCAATAAACCCTGAGCCTTGGAAGGTGTGATAGAGATATTGCAGTACTTAGCACTCCAGTCACTTCTTTCCAGCATCCCAAGATCACTGCCATCTGAGAAGAAGGTTCTCTACCAAAAGTGAGAGTAACATTAATATATGGGTATGAACATTTAGAGAAATGCTTACTGGGCAGTTTGGTGAGCATAGTATATACATTTAGCCAGACAGCAGCAGAACTTACACCCCTAGGGCTCATGACTACCCCTGTTTTAAGTTTTCAGTATCAGAGATCTATTCCCTCCCATGGAGCAGGCCTCCAGTCCATTTAGAGGGCAGTTGGTTTCCACCATGATAGATGTGCCACTATTGCACCCATTGAATCATCTGGCCTGGCTGGCCAAATAAAAGGCTTGCAGTGTCCACTGTTGAGTATCTTTACTGGTGATTTCTCTCTCTCCCATGGAACTGCATGCAGAATGGCTTCTTCCAGCTTACTGTCAGCTGGTCTACATGGAAGAGGTTATCAGCTCAGTTTCAGCAGGATTTCTCAGTGGCCTTGCAGCCCAAGTGTGTGGAATCTTCAGCATTAGGGTCTTACCATCTATTCCTGGTGGGAAACCAAGGGTCTTGGCAATGGCCTATAATGTTTTGGGGGCATCAGGGACCTCCCAGACCAACAACTCACTGGAAGTTATCCCATCCCTGGCACTGAAAATTTCCTAGCAACAATCTACGGCTCCTGAGCATTCCATTGTCCAAAAAAGTAGATTTCCATATGAATTATTTATATCATCTTAGATTTTGATTAGCCCTCCCTCCACCTTTCCTTTACTCAATCTCTTCCCCTGACCTCACTTGAGCCTTTCCCCCCGCATTAATCTATTCTTCTACTTACATATATACAATACTGATGCAAAAAATTTAAAAGCAAAATGTGAAAACTGAAGCAACTCTTAGCTAGGGTCTTAAAATGAGGATAACAATAATCTGGAAATCTGGAGGTCACCCACAGCCTCTGCAGGCTGGGGAGGACATGTGGCATGAGAGAGAACTGAGCACTTGTTTTCTTAGTCCTTACTTACTGCCATGCTCAGAGCCTGGCCGTTGTCTCAATCCGTCTCCTCACCTCTCCCCGGCTACCTCATGCTGCAAAACCCAGCACTTGTCTCCCCTAATGCTGAGCCAATGGGAAGGAGGCAGAAGTGAAGGAGAGTAGCAACTTTCTATCTCTAAGTATGAGCCACCTGCTGTGAACTTTGGCTTTTACACTTTCTTATTTAATTAATTTATTTATTTGAGGAAGAGAGAAGCAGATTGAGAGAGAGAATGGGTGTGCCAGGGCCTCTAGTCACTACAAACCAACTCCAGTTACTGTGTCACCTTGTGCATCTAGCTTATGTGGGCACTGGACAATTGAACCTTGGTTCTCCGGTCCCTACATTTTCTTTAAAAAAATTATATATAATATATAATAATTATATCATATATATATAGTTTCTCAGGCTAGCTCAGGCTGACCTTGAACTTGTGGCAATCCTCCTACCTCTGCCTCCTAAGTGCTTAAAACATATTTTTATGGGGTCATTGTGTTCATGCACCATGTTGTGCATCTCGGTTACGTGGGTTCTGGGTAGTTGAACCTGGATCCTTAGGTTTCACAGGCAAGTGTTTTAACAGTTAAGCCATCTCTCCAACCCAAGAAAAAACAAACCTCTTATTTAAGCTGCTCTATCTGGAGGTGTCTATGTTATAATACATAAGCCTTTACTTTTTCCCAATTATTTCAATATTTTTAAAAAATAAAAAATATTGAACCATGTATGGTGGCGCACACCTTTAATCCCAGCACTTGGAAGGCAGAGGTAGGAGGATCGCTATGAGTTCAAGGCCACCCTGAGACTACCAAGTGAATTTTAGGTCAGCCTGGGCTAGAGCAAGACCTTATCTTGAAAAACAACAATATGTATATCTCGAGTGCCAGGTGTAATGGTGCATGCCCTAAATCCCAGCACTTGGGAGACAGGGGTAGGAGGATCACTGTGAGTTTAAGGCCACCTTGAGATTACATAGTGAATTCCAGGTTAACCTTGGGCTAAAGGGAGATCCTACCTCAAAAAAGAAAAAAATAAATAAATAAAATAAGTAAAAAACATCAGGCTAGAGAGATGGCTTAGCTGTTAAAGCACTTGTCTGCGGAGCCTAAAGACACAGGTTCAAATCTCCAGAACCCACATAAACCAGATGCATAAGGTGGTGCATGCATCTGGAGTTCATGTGTAGTGGCTGGAGGCCCTGGCATACACATTCTCTCTCTCTCACCCTCTTTGTCTGTCTCATGCAAATAAATAAAAATAATTTTAAAAATTAAAATAAATAAAAATATCAAGGGCCAGATAGATGGCTTAGCAGTTAAGACATTTGCCTATGAAGTCTAAGTACCCAGATTCAACTTCCTAGAACCCATAAGCCAGATGTACATGGTGGTGCATGAGTCTGGAGTTGGTTTGCAATGTCTGGAGGTATGGGCACACTCATTCACTAAATAAATAAATAATTTAAAAATAAAAATACTGAACTCTTATGCCAGGCATGGTGATGCAACATTCCACTGAAGATGCTTATGCCCTGGCACTTGTGGTGGTTTGATTCAGGTGTCCCCCATAAACTTAGGTATTCTGAATGCTAGGGTCCCAGCTGATGGATATTTTGGAATTAATGCCTCCTGGAGGCAGTGTATTGTTGGGGGTGGGCTTATGGGTGTTATAGCCAGTTTCCCCAAGCCAGTGTTTGGCACATTCTCCTGTTGCTAGTGTCCACCTTATGTTAGCCAGGGGGTGATGTTCACCCTCTGCTCATGCCATTGTTTTCCCCTGCCATCGTGGAGCTTCCCCTTAAGCCTGTAAGCCAAAATTAACCTCTTTTTTTTCCACAAGCTGCCCTTGGTTGGGTAATTTCTACCAGCAATGAAACATGACTGCAACAGCACCCCAAGAAGGAGGCCATCCAGATCTACATAGTGAGTTCTAAGGAATTAGGCCTATATCAGAGTCATCATTCCCTTCCTCTGAAAAATACCCCTTTTAATTTCTAGATACTTTTTTTCAATGTTGTCATTTTACTTGAAGTTCTGTTAAATAAAATTTCAGCCTTTATTTATTCTACATTGCTTGAATTCCGGGTCAAGAAGTCTATTTGTTATGCTGTACGGTGCGCAGCACCGTCTTCCCACAGAGTAAAGCCCCAAGCCGAGCACATGGGCCCCGTGGAAGAGCTCTGCACAGGCCATCCTGAAGAAAGGGAGAGGAAAGCCCCTGGTTTGAGAGAGAACTGGTGAATGCCAAGAGAGGTACAAGAAATCCAGACACTGGAAGCATGCTGCCACATGCACGAGCAGTGGCCCTAATGCTGAAGGGCACAGCCTGTTTGGTCAGGAGGATAATGTGTCCTGTGAAGAACTTTACTTCAGCCTCACCTATCCCAGGGTAGGAGGAAGACGAATGACCTGCAATGGCATGATGAACTCCCTGCCAGCCCTGAGCACAAGGCTGTATGCACATCCCCCACTGCCAACGTGCAATGTAGAACTTGAAGAAGGGAGCTCAGCATCCAGGTGGCAATATTCTACTGAAGATGCTTAAGCCATGGGGCTTTTCATAAAGAATTGCTAAGCTTTTCCACATGGGTTAGGGGTAGATTATGAATGAAGAAGTCAAGATTGTGGATTTTTTTTTTTTTTTTTTTTTTTTGGTTTTTCGAGGTAGGGTCTCACTCTGGCTCAGGCTGACCTGGAATTCACTATGTAGTCTCAGGGTGGCCTCAAACTCTCGGCGATCCTTCTACCTCTGCCTCCCAAGTGCTGGAGTTAAAGGCGGGCGCCACCATGCCCGGTTTGTTGTGGAAATTTTATATATATTTTTCCTATATCAATGGCCTGGAAGCAAACAGTACAGTCACATGCATATGTGGCTCTCCTCAGGCCAGTGATGTCTATGACCATATACAAGGCACTTATGTTCCCAGGTAGCTAAGGTGCTACCTCTCCAATGAGGGGCAGACAATGTGAGCAGGAAATTATAAGTAATGTTGACAACTTGAAAATAACTTGGGCTGGAGAGATGGCTCGGTGGTTAAGGCACTTGCCTGCAGAACCTAAGGACTCGGGATTAATCCCCCAGCCCCCACATATGCCAGATGCACAAGGTGGCACATGAGTCTGGAGTTTGTTTGCAGTGGTTATAGACCCTGGTGGATCTATTCTCTCTATCTGCTTATTTCTTTCCCTCTCTCCCTCCCTCTCTCCCTCCCTCTGTCTGTCTCATAAATAAACAAACAAATAAATAAGTATTAAAAAAAAACTTGGGGGCTGGAGAAATGGCTTAGTGGTTAAGGTATTTGCCTGCAAAGCCAAAGGACCACGGTTTGATTCCCAGGACCCACGTAAGCCAGATGCAGAAGGTGGCACATGTGTCTGGAATTGGTTTGCAGTGGCTGAAGGCCCTGGCAGGCCCATTCTCTCTCTTTCTTTGCTCCCCCTTCAAATAAAAATAACTTGGTTGTAAAACCAACACAATTCCATCTAATGTACTTCCTATTGAGTTAAATATCCAAAATGTGGTGGTTTGAATGTGAAATGTCTCCCATAGACTCATGTGTTTTGGATACTTGGTTCCTGTTTGGTGACAGTTTGGGAAGGTTGTGGGGCCTTGGGAGGTGGAATCTTGCTAGAGTACTGTGTTGCTGCAGACAGACCTTAAGGTTTATTAGTCCAACTCACTCAGACCACTTCCTTCCTGCTGATGTGGAGATGTGATCCAGACTTCCTGCTCAGGCCTACTATGCTTTTCCTGCTATGATGGAGTTTCTCCTTGAAACTGCACAAAAATAAATAAACACTTTCTTCCCATGAGCTGTTTCTGATGAGTGTTTTGTCCCAGCAATGAGAAGATAACTGCTACGTTGTAATAACATATTCATATTCACAAGCTGAGGATGAAAACTACACACATCAAAGATTTGGTCTGCGGCTGAAGAAATGGCTTAGCAATTGAGACACTTGCATACAAAGCCAAAGGACCCAGGTTCGATTCCCCAGGATCTATGTAAGCCAGATGCACAAGATGGCGCATGCATTTGGAGTTCATCTGAAGTGGCTGAAGACCCTGGTGCATCCATTCTCTCTCTATTGGCCTCTTTATCTCTCTCCTCTCTCTAATAAATAAAATAAAATTTAAAAAAGACTTGGGGGGCCTGAGATTACATAGTGAATTCCAGGTCAGCTTCAGCTAGAGTGAGACCCTACCTCAAAAAAAAAAAAAAACAAAGATTTGGGGGGAGAATGTGAAAGGAGGGAGGGAATTACCATGGTTTATTTGTCTATAATTATGGAAGTTGTCAATAATTTAAAAAAAGTTTTGAGCCAGGTGTGGTGGCACATGCCTTTATTCCCAGCACTTGGGAGGCAGAGGTAGGAGGATCACTGTGAGTTCAAGTCCACCCTGAGACTACATAGTGAATTCCAAGCCAGCTTGGACTAGAGTGAAACTCTACCTCAAAAAAAACACACAAAAAACCTAGGGGGCTGGAGAGATGGCTTAGTGGTTAATGTGCTTGCCTGAAAAGCCTAAGGACCCAGGTTTGATTCCCCAGTACCCAGTGTAAGCCAGATGCACATGGTGATGCATGCATCTGGAGGTTGCAGGGGATAGAGGCCCTGGCACACCCTTTCACCTTTTTATTAAATAAATAAATAAAAATTTTAAAAGAAAAAGACTTGGTTTGTGCAGTCATCACCACTCAGGTGTTAGAACATCTCTATCATTTTTAATTTCTTATTTTTTAAACATTTCATTTATTTATTTGAGAGAGAGAGGAAGAGGCAGACAGAGAGAGAATGAGAAGAGGCACGCCTGGGCCACTGCAAATGCCAACACCAGCACCACTTAGTGCATCTGGCTTTACCTGGTTCTGGGGAATCAAACCTGGGTCCTTTGGCTTTGTCAGCAAGTGCCTTAACCACTAAGCCATCTCTCCAGCTCTCCATCATTTTTTTGGCATGTATTCATGAGTGTAGTATGAGTGGTGTGGGTGCAGATGTGTACACTACATGTACTTATATGTGAAGGCCAAAGGAGACTATCAGGTGTCCCCTATCTGTGCCTCACTGTCTTGTTGAGACGGAGTATCTCACTGAACCCGGAGTAGTCATTTTTTCAGTCAGACTGGTTGACCAGTGAGCCCCAGTGATGTTGAGATCTCCACCCCACCCCCACCCCTGGGGTCACTGGCATGTGTGGTGATGTCCAGCTTTTTACATGGCTGCTGGGGTTCGCACTCTTTCTGCCACCCTCTCAGGCCCCATGCATATGTGGCAAGTGCTCTAACCAAGGGAGCCATTTCCCCAGCCCTCCTTCCAAAGTTCTATGCTGCCAATTCATGGGCATAGTAGATAGCTCCATGATGCTGGGATGAATATCCAACCAGTTTATGGGTGGAACAGGATTTAATTCAGTTTACAGATCCAAGGGAAGTTATGTCTGTGGTGGAAGAAGCTAGCTCCCATTCACAAATCCAAGCAGAGAGAGAAACCACCAACATCCAGCAAATACCACAAAGCAGCAAGCACAAAAATCCACTAGAGCCCAGAGGGCTCACACCCCTTTGAGTAGAATTCAGATCCACACCCAGTGACACCTTAGGGCTACACTTCAGGATCCACCCCCAGAGACACCTCCTTCAGTTAAGGTGGCAGAGATTCAAGTTACAAGTTTAATACCAGATTCAAAGGGGACATACATTCAAAGTGCCACAATGGGTAACATCTAAAAAATCTGTTAAACTTATTTTATTTATTTATTTGCCTTTTTGGTTTTTTGAGGTAGAGCATCACTGTAGCCCAGGCTTCACTATGTAGTCTCAGGGTAGCCTCAAACTCACTGCAATCCTCCTACCTCTGCTTCCTGAGTGCTGGGATTAAAGGTGTGCACCACCACCCCTGGCTGGATTATATTTCTTTCTCCAAGCCTAAGGTGCGTGATTAAGTTGTTTATGTGAGATGTATCTGATTCCTTTGTTTTAAAATTCTTATTTGTTTATTTGAGAGAGAGAAAAAAAAAATGGGCATGCCAGGCCCTCTAGCCACTGCAAACTCCAGATGCATGTGCCACCTTGTGCATCTGGTTGATGTGGGTACTGAGGAATCGAACCTGGGTCCTTAGGATTTGTAGGCAAATGCCTTCCCCGCTAAGCCATCTCTCCAGCCCTCTGATTTCTTAATGTAGGCATTTAGAGCTATAGTGTTACCTTTCAGGACTGGTCCTGTATGTGGAAGGGACTAGTGGGAGCCCTTGGCTTCCTGCTGTCTCCCTTGTTTCTATATTGGTCTATAGGGGAGGAAAGGTTGTGCAATGTTGCCTGGTGATGTTACCATGGAGCCCAGCTGATGCCATTCCTCTGTCCAGGTTCTTATGGGTGGGGAGAAACACTTCCCCACAGCTAACACTCTTCTCACTTCTAGGTAGCTGGCTCTGCCTGGGCAAGCTGATACACATTTGTTAGAAGCATTGCCTTTGTCTTGCTGCAGAGATCTCTTCTGGATTAAATCCTCTCTCTCAAATAAATTTATATATATATTTGGTTTTGCAAGGTAGGGCCTCACTCTAGCCCAGGCTGGTCTAGAATTCACTATGTAGTCTCAGGCTAGCCACAAGCTCACAGTGATCCTCTTTTTTTTTAACTTAAAAATATTATATTTTAAGGCTGGAGGGATGGATTAGCAGTTAAGGTGTTTGCCTTTAAAGCCAAAGGACCCAGGTTTGATTCCCCAGGACCCACATTAGCCAGATGCACAAGGGGGAGCATGCATCTGGAGTTTGTTTGCAGTGGTTGGAGGCCCTGGTGCACCCATTCTCTCTCTCTCTTTCCCTCCCTCTTTCTCTGTCAAATAAATAAATATATTAAAAAACAAGAGAGAACTTAAAAATACTGTTTATTTTAAAATATATTTTATTTATTTAAGAGAGAGAGAATTAGAAAGAGGCAGAGAGAGGGAGAGGATGATAATGGGCATGCTAGGGCCTTTAACCACTATAAACAAACTCCAGACTCATGTGCCACCTTGTGCATCTGGCTTACATGGGTTCTGGGGATCCTGATGGTACATGCCTTTAATCCTAGCACTTGGGAGGCAGAGGTAGGAGGATTGCCATGAGTTTGAGGCCACTCTGAGACTACATAGTGAATTCCAGGTCAGCATGGGCTAGAGCAAGACCCTACCTTAAAACACAAAAACAAAAGTTCATTTATAGATCTCTCTTGCAAGAAAAGAAAAAAAAATATTTCTGCATTATCTTCCCACTTTTCTTTTCCTTTTCATTGGTGAGACTTCTATTCTTCAATCTTACCTGGAAGTCTGGCACTGGATTTACAGGCATGACATGCAAGGTTGAGGTGGTCCTAGAGTACTGCACCATAGCTCCAGAGGGGTGGGAAGGATCAGCAAATGTGAGGTACGGTGAGATTTCCTGTAAGGAGGCTCTGAGATGCCATTATCTGGACCAGTGAAGATGAAGTTAAGTTGCATTGACAACCCCAGAATGTTGAAGATGCCAAGACCATGGGACATCAACCAATAAAAGCTGTAGGCTTGGGCTGGAGATATGGTTTAGTGGTTAAGGCACTTGCATGTGAGGCCTAAGGATCCATGTCCTACTCTCCAGATCCCACATAAGCCAGACACACAAAGTAATGCAAACATGCAAGGTCACACAAGCACACAAGATGGTGCATGCATCTGGAGTTCAATTGCAGTGGTTGGAGGGTCCAGTGTGCCAATTCTCTCTCTCTCTCTCTCTCATTAAAAAATACAAAGACAAAAACAGCTGTAGGCTCAAAATAGAGCTAGCTGCTGCAGTTACTTTCTCCTTGCTGAGACAAACACGCAACCAGAAGCAGTTTATGGGAGGAAAGGGTTTATTTCAGGCTTACAGATTCCAGGGGAAGCACCATCAATGGTGGAAGAAGCTGGATCATCTTCATAGAAGCCTTCACAGCAGAGAGACACTATCAAACAGCCAGCAAACACAAACAGCCAGAGCTCAAACTGGCTCTGAACACACCTTAGGGCTGGACTACAAGATCCACCCCCCCATTAACAATTCCTTAGGCAGGCTGTTGGAAAATTAAGTAGGAAGTTAACCTTGATCAAAAATCCCTGAGCACTCCTGTCAGAATGGCTATCATCAAGAAAACAAGTGACAATAAAAGTTGACAAGGACCAGGCGTGGTGGTGCACACCTTTAATCCCAGCACTCAAGAGGCAGAGGTAGGAGGATCGCCATGAATTTGAGCCTATCCTGAGACTACATAGTGAATTAAAGGTCAGCCTGAGCTAGAGGGAGACCCTACCTCGGAAAACCAAAAAAAAAAAAAAAAAAAAAAAGTTGGCAAGGATGTGGAAAAAGGGGAACACTGTTGGTTGGTGAAAATCAGTGTGGAGGTTCTTGAGAAGGCTAAAAATAGATTTAACATATGATCTATATATAGCACTCCTAGGCATATATCCTAATGACTCTTCACTATGTTAGAGATACTTGCACAGCCATGTTTATTGCTGCTGTATTCACAATAGCTAGGAAATGGATGAATGGATAATAAAGATGTGGTACATTTATACAATGGAGTTCTATTCAACAGTAAAGAAAAGTAAAATTATGAAATTTGCAGTGAAATGGATGAATCTGGAAAGGATTATACTAAGTGAGGCAACCAGGCCCAGAAAGCCAAATGTCACATGTTCTCTCTCATATGTGGATCCTAGCTCAAATGTTTAGACTTGTATGTGAGATGGAACCAAAAATTGATAGCAGAGGCTAGTAAGCTTAAAAAAAAAAAGGCTATAAGGGAGCTGGAGGGATGGCTCAGTGGTTAAGGTGTTTGCCTGAAAAACCAAAGGACCCAGGTTCTATTCCCTAGGACCCATGTTAGCCAGATGCATAAGGGGGCGCACGTGTCTGGAGTTTCTTTGCAATGGCTAGATGCCCTGGTGCGCCCATTCTCTTTCTCTCTCTCTCCCTTTCACCCTTTTTCTCTGTCAAATAAATAAATAAAAATAAAAATATATTTTTAAAGTCTATAAGGGAGGGAGAGAGGGAAGGACTTAAGGATGATATGGTATATATGTATGTAGAAGAACAGATTACAGAGAGTCGAATGCCCTAATTGAGGCCAGGGGAAGAGATTGAGTAAAAGAAGTGTGGGAAGGGTC
Source organism: Jaculus jaculus (assembly GCF_020740685.1). Classification (NCBI taxonomy): domain Eukaryota; kingdom Metazoa; phylum Chordata; class Mammalia; order Rodentia; family Dipodidae; genus Jaculus; species Jaculus jaculus. The sequence goes on from NC_059109.1 coordinate 99,993,760, forward strand.
AATCAAAATTCAATATATTCTGAATAAGACATATGAAAACCTACTTTTGTGGATAATGGCACATCCAGAAGCCATAGATTGTTACTGGAAAATTTTTCAGTGCCAGGGATGAGATACCTTCCAGTGAGTTGTTGGCCAGGAAGGTTCCTGTTGCCTCCAAAACATTACAGTCTAGTGTCAAGGCCCTTGGTTTCCCTCCAGAAACAGATGGTAAGACCCTATTGCTGAAGAATCCACATGCCTGGGCAGCAAGGTCAGTGAGAAATTAAGCTGAAAATCTCCTCACTTAGAGCAGCTGACAGAAAACTAGAAAAAGCTGCACTGTATGCAGCCCTATGGGAGACAAAAGCCATCAGTGGTGAAAACAGTGTATACTGCAAGCCTCAAGTTTGGCCAGACAGGCAAAATGACTGAAAGGGTGCAATAGAGGCATGTCTGTTCTGGGGAAAACCAACTGCTCTCTAATTGGCCTGGAGGACCACTCTATGGGAGAGAATACATGCCTGATACTGAAAACCTAATCAAAAGCCTATGGCAGGGGAGGTCATGAGCCTTAGGGGTATAAAGCCTGCTCTTGTCTGGCTAAATGCACATATTATTCTCACCAAACTGCTCTGTAAGCTCTACGCTTAACATTCACACACATGTATTAATGCTACTCTCACTTTTGGTTAGAGAAGCTTCTCTTTCCAGATGGTGGTGACCACTGGGATGACCTAAAAGGCACCATAGTGCTAAGAAGAAGTGACATAGGAGTGTCCATCACTGAAACATCTCTATCACACCCTCCAAGGCTCAGGGTCCATTGCAGACGAGGTGGCAGAAAGAATATAAGAGCCAAAGGAAGGGTACCTCTCCTTACAATGCAACAGTCCAGACAGAAATTGGCCTCAATATCCACAACCTCACAGTGCCTAGCAATACCTTCACAAGGCCCTCATAATGGGAAGAAAAGACAATGACATCTATATAAAAGAGAGACTAACAGAGAAAGGGAGGGGATATGATGGAGAGTGGCGCTGTGAAGGGGAAAGTGGGTGAGAGGAGGGAATTGTCATGATTTATTGTTTATAAGTATGGAAGTTGTCAATAAAAAAAATTATACATTAAAAAAATCCTTAGCCAGGCATGGTGGTGCACGCCTTTAATCCCAGCACTCGGGAGGCAGAGGTAGGAGGATTGCCATGAATTCGAGGCCACCCTGAGACTACATAGTGAATTCCAGGTCAGCTTTAGCTAAAGTGAGACCCTACCTTGAAAAACAAAACAAACAAACAAAAATCCCTAAACTGGGCATGGTGGCTCACACCTTTAATCCCAGCACTTGGAAGACAGAGGTAGGAGGATCACTATGAGTTTGAGGTCACCCTGAGAACACAGAGTGAATACCAGGTTAGCCTGAGCTAGAGAGAGACCCTATATTGAAAAAAAAAATCCCTGAGGATGGGCTGGAGAGATGGCTTAGCAGATAATGCACCTGCCTACAAAAGGCAAAGGACCCAGGTTTGATTACCAAGTACTCACATAAAGCCAGATGCACAAGATGCTGCATGCATCTGGAGTTTGTATACAGTGGCTAGAGGCCCTGGTATGCCCATTCTCTATCTATCTGCCTCTTTCTTTCTCTCAAAATAAACAAATAAAACATTAAAGCTGGGTATGGTGGCTCATACCTTTAATCCCAGCACTTGGGAGATAGAGGTAGGAGGATCACTGTGAGTTTGAGGCCTCCTGAGACTACGTAGTGAATTGCAGGTCAGCCTGAGCTAGAGTGAGACCTTACCTTGAAAAACAAAATCTTCATCATCATCATCATCATCCCTGAGGCCATGGGGGGCATACATTCACATTCAAACCACCACACAAGCACACATGGAAAGCCAGGTGTACTACAGGCAGCAAAACTGGAGGGTTAGGGCTTCTCAAGTCTTTTGACACTTTCATCATGAATCCATGATAGCAGATATGGAGCTACAGGATTTGGCATTTGCTCTGCTGGGCTTGGTCTTGCTTTGGTCCAATCTTTCCTTGCTACACTCCCATTCCTTCTTTTTGGAGGCAAGCACCTTAACCACTGAGCCATCTCTCCAGCCTTCTTTTTGGAATGGGAATGTTTACTCTGTGTCATTATATGCTAGAAGTACATAATTTGTGTTTTGACTTTACAGGGCTCACATATAAGAGACTACCTTGAATCTCAAATGAGACCTGGGGCGTTTGAACAGTGCTGAGGTTGGAAAAGACTATGGGAACATTTTAAGTTGGACTGAATGTGTTTTGCATCATGAGATGTCCATGAGGGAATGTTGTGCTTTACATGTAAGAAGACCCCGATAGGCTCATGTTTTTGAACACTTGGTCCCCAGCTGATGACACTGGGAAGATTATGGAACCTTTAGGAGGTGGAGGCTTGCTGGAGGAAATTGGTGACTAGGAGCAGTACTTGAAGTTTTATAGCCCTGCCCCACACTCTTTGCTTCCTTCAACCATGCCTTTCTTGTCATAAAGCTTTCACTCAGAGGGCTGGAGAGATGGCTTAGTGGTTAAGGTGCTTGCCTGGGAAGCCTAAAGACCCAGGTTTGACTCCCCAGATCTCATGTAAGCTTGGTGGCAGGTGTCTGGAGTTCCTTTGCAGTGGCTAGAGGCCCGGACGTGCCCATTTTATGTCTCTCTCCCTCTCTCTCTCTCTCTCTCTGTTTGTTTCTTTCTCTTTAATAAATAAATAAGTAAATATTTTAAAAAGCTTCCACTCAGTAGAACTAGGAAAAAAAAATTCCTTCCCTTCTTTTAAGTTGCTTCAACTGAGGTATTTGTTCAACCTACCTGATGATTGCCACGCTTTTTCTTGAGCATTCCCCTCACAGTATTTGTGAACGGCTCCCTATTTCCTGCTTCACTTTTAGGGAACCTGACCCAAGATACCCTTGCAACATCCATTTCTCTACCCTCCTTCACCAAGGCTCTGCTTTCTGCCTATGTGCAATCTAGTTAGGTAGTGGAATCTAATAGAAAGCCTATTAGTTTTTGGTTGTTAAGCAGCTGGTCCTGGAAACCAAAGCAGAATCCTGTGGAGGTGAAGCTCATGGACTCCACTGAGAAGCTCCCACTAGTCTTTGGCCCAAAGAGTGACTACAACCATCAAAGTCTCTCTTAAGTAACTATGCTTATCCCCTTTAACCCATGCCACTCTCACTCGCCATTTAAAGAATCAGTTTTTTCTTTTACAGATTGTTGCAGTCAGGTCCTCATTGCTGGCAGAAATCACCCGACCAAGAGCAGCTTGTGAGAAAAAAGGGTTTTTGTTTGTTTGTTTGTTTGTTTGCAGACTCAAGGAGAAGCTCCATGATGGCAGGGGAAACAAGGGCATGAGTAGAGGGTGGACATCACCAACTGGGCAACATCATATGGGCAACAGGAACAGGAGAGTGTGCCAAACACTGGCAAGGGGAAACTGGCTCTAATACCTGTAAGTCCACCTCCACAATACACTCCCTCCAGGAAGTATTAATGCTCCATCAGCTGGGAACCTAACATTCAGAACACTAAGTTTATGGGGGACACTGGAATCAAACTACCACATTCTGCCCCAGCCCCCATAAACTGATAAACATACATGATGTAAAATGCAATGCATTCAGTCCAACTTTAAAAGTCCCTATAGTTTTTTAATCAATCCTAATGACGTTCAAACATTCCCACAGTCCATGATCTTTATACTAAGCCATAATACCAAAAAAATCCCCCCAAGCCCCATAATGGCACAGAGTAAACAATCATACTGCAAAAGATTGCATTGGATATAGCAAATAATTATTCAACCAATATGTTGCAGTCCGGTTCACATTGCTGGTAGAAATCACCCAACCAAGAGCAGCTTCTGGGAAAAAGAGATTTATCTTGGCTTATAGGATTGAGGGGAAGCTCCACAATGGCAGAGGAAAATAATGGCATGAGCAGAGGGTGGACATCACCCCCTGGCCAACATAAGGTGGACCACAGCAACAGGAGGGTGTGCCAAACACTGGCATGGGGAAACTGGCTATAAAACCTTTACCTTCACCCCCAATAATACACTCCCTCCAGGAGGCATTAATTCCCAAATCTACATCAGCCAGGGACCTAGCATTCAGAACACCTAAGTTTATGGGAGACACCTGAATCAAAACACCACACAATACAAGATTTAAATAGGGCAAACACCAAACTCTGAAGCTCCAACTCTAGCCAATGACAAATCTCCAAATCTGATAATTTTAACCAGTGATAAGTCTGGAGTTCCAATTCCACCCCTCCATCTAGGCTACTTACAGTCCTGGAAAACTTCATCCAGGGCCAGAAGCTCTCCTTAGCAGCCATCTCATTGTCCTGGCATCTCCACTGGGTCTCTGTTGCAACCAATGGTCCATCCTCATGGCTCCATTGGGTCTCTCCATGCAGGCATCCAGCTAACCTGCTTCACACTGCCCATGGCCATTTCCAAAACACAAGACTGCATTGCAAATCCATGACCCTCTCTTTCCTGCATTTCTTATACTCCATATTATCAAGTGAGGTGCTAATTTGTTAATACAGGAGGGAATAAAGCAAATTTTGAAGAATAGGACATTCCTTCAGCATTCAGACCCCTTCAAAAGACTATATTCTTTCCATTGTCCCAATGCTGATCAGCTTGCCCAGTCTTAATGATTGTAATCTCTCATATAATTGCAGCTGAACAGACAGCAGTTTGGGCACAAAGATTTCATTTTTTTCTGTGTCACATCCCTCTGCTCACATCAGTCTGTTTCTATGCAAAGCAATCCTGCCCAAGTTCTCAGGCCATGGGCATAACAGAAAGCCTCTCACACAAACTGCTTCTAGCCCAGTCCAGGCAAAGCTCTTTCTCATCCTCTCAAGCCAAGCCTCACAGTCCATAGTTCTTACTGTACTCAAGTCTTTCAACTCTGACACAAATAGTTCATCAAGCTGCACTTACAGCACTGTAAGGTGACTCTTAGGCCAGGGTTTCAAATCCTTCCACATTTCTCTCAAAAGTTAGCTCCAAAAGCCAAAGCCACATAGTCAGGTATCTAGCAGTTATCTGGCTCCTTGGTGCCAACTTTACTGTTGCAGTCAGGTTCGCATTGCTGTCAGAAAACACCTGATCAAGAACAGCTTATGGGAAAAAAGGCTTATTCTGGATTACAGAGTTGAAGGGAAGCTCTGAGATGACAGGGAAAAATGATGGCATGAGCATAGGGTAGACATTACCTCCTGGCCAACATCAGATGGACAATAGCAACAGGAGAATCTGCCAAACACTCGCAAGGGGAAACTGGCTATAATTCCCATGAGCCCGCCTCCAACAATACACTGCCTCCAGGAGACATTAGTTCCCAAATTTTCATCAGCTGGGAACCTAGGATTCAGAACACCTAAGTTTATGGGGGACACCTAAATCAAACCACCATACATACTGTAGTAAACAGGGAGAATGGGAATTCATCGTCATGATAAAAGATAGTTAATTCCCTATCATGACATGAGCCACCTCTTGCACATAAGCCAGGGTCTGAGTGAAACCACAGAGGAACTGGAGAGTTAAACAAGACTGCTGTTCTTATAGCAAGCCTGACTGCCTGAGCCAAGGTGACGGCTGTAGACATTGAGGACACTCCAAACATATCAAAGCAGAAATCTAGAAGTTGCTGAGAAATTAACAACAAAGTAGACTTATAACCCATCTGACAAAGCTCAGGGAACATTGAGGAAGGGGGGGGGGGTGGAAAGATTGTAAGAGCTACACTGCAGGAAGGAGTATCTGGAGGCACTGCCCCCCCACACACAATGACCGATTGCTCCTCTCACAACTCATAACCCACAACCCCTTGGTGAATACCAGCAACTCCACTGAAGAGGGCCCAGTGGAATAGGGGGAGGGGAATGAGGCCAACACATGATTTGTCCATATAAGCAAAGTTTCTAATTCACTAAAAAATATATGTGTCAAAAAATATATGCATCTATGTAGAAAATCTAGGATCTACAAATGAGAAAAAATGTAATATTTGTCTTTCTGGGTCTGACTTAATTTGCTTAATATAATAATTTTCAGTTGCAACCATTCTCCTGTATATAATATAGCTTCCCTCTTCTTCTTAACTGAATAAAATTCTGATGTGCCTTTAAAGATTTTTTTAGAAATGAAAAAACCTGGCAAAGGAGGGGAGGGGACAGGAAGACAAGCCAGTCATGGATGTGGCTCTGAGGAAAGTCCCATTTCAATTTGGTGATCTCTGAAGTGTAAACTCCTGTGACTGGGGAAATGGCTCAGTTGGTAAAGTGCTTACCTTGTAAGCATGAAGACCTGAGTTTGACCCCAGAATCCATTTAAAAAACTGGATGTGCTTATAATCCCAGCTCTGAGGAGGAAGACACAGGTGGATCCTTGAGGCTTACTGGCTGGCCAATTCTAGTCAACCTGGTGAGTTTCAGACCAGTGAGAGACCCTGTATATATATATGTATGTCTATCTATCTATCTATCTATCTATCTATCTATCTATCTATATATATATATATGATAGTGCCTGAGGAATGATGCCTAAGGTTGTCCTCTGACTTGTACAAGTACCTGCACATATGTCTACACACACTGATCCACTCACACATGCACATGCTCATACATTAAAAATAAAAATAGGAAGCTGGAAGAAGCCATTCTGCATGCAGTTCCATGGGAGAAAGAGAAATCACCAGTGAAGATACTTAACAATGGACACTGAAAGCCTTATATTTGGCCAGCCAGGCCAAATGAGCCAACGGGTGCAACAGTGGCATGTCTGTCATGGTGGAAACCAACTGCCCTCTAATTGGACTGGAGGCCCGCTCCATGGGAGGGAATATATCCCTGATACTGAAAACTTAAAACAGGGGTAGTCATGAGCCCTAGGGGTGTAACGTCTGCTGCTGTCTGGCTAAATGTATATACTATGCTTATCAAACTGCTCAGTAAGCACTTCTCTTAATGTTCATACCTGTATATTAATGCTACTCTCACTTTGGGTAGAGAACCTTCTTCTCTTTTCAGATGGCAGTGACCTTAGGATGACTCAGAGGGTATCATGGTGCTGGAAATAAGTGACTGGAGTGCTCAGCACTGCAATATCTTTATCATACCATTCGAGGCTCAGGGTCTGTTGCAGTCCGGTTCGCATTGCTGGTAGAAATCACACAACCAAGAGCAGCTTCTGGGAAAAAGAGATTTATTTTGGCTTACAGGCTCGAGGGGAAGCTCCACGATGGCAGGGGAAAACAATGGCATGAGCAGAGGGGTGGACATCACCCCCTGGTCAACATAAGGTGGGACACAGCAACAGGAGGGTGTGCCAAACACTGACAAAGGGAAACTGGCTTTAATACCCATAAGCCCACCTCCAACAATACACTCCCTCCAGGAGGCATTAATTCCCAAATATCCATCAGCTGGGAATCTAGCATTCAGAACACCTAAGTTTATGGGGGACATCTGACTCAAACCACCACAGGGTCTAATGCAGAAGGGGTGGCAGAAAGAATGTAAGAGCTAAAGGAAGGGTAGGACTCCTTACAACGTGCTCCCTCCAGACACAAAATGGTCTGGATATCCATGACCTCACAGTGCCTGACACTACCTACACAATACCATCATAAGAGGAGAAAAAGATCATGACATCAAAATAAAACAGAGACTGATTGAGATGGGGAGGGGATATGATGGAGAATGGAGTTTCAAAGAGGTGGGGGGAGGGAGGGTATTACCATGGGATATTTTTTATAATCATGGAAGTTGTTAATAAACGTTTGAAAAAAAAAAAGTAAGTGCTCTGCCACTGAGCTCCACCCTAAAAAAAAATAATAATAAAAATAGGGGCTGGAGGGATGGCTTAACAGTTAAGGTGTTTGCCTGCAAAGCCAAAGGACCCAGGTTAGATTCCCCAGGACCCACGTTAGCCAGATGCACAAGGGGATGCATGCATCTGGAGTCTATGTGCAGTGGCTACAGGCCCTGGTGTACCCTTTCATTCTCTTCCTTTCTCTCCCTTTCTCCCTCTTTCTCTATAAAATAAATAAATAATAATAAAATATTTTAAAGATAAAAATAAAAGCCAGGTGTGGTGGCACACGACTTTGATCCCAGCACTCGGGAGGCAGAGGTAGGAGGACTGTTGTGAGTTCAAGGCCAGAGTGAGACTACATAGTGAATTCCAGGTCAACCTGGGCCAGAGCAAGTCCCTGCCTGGAGAAACCAAAATAAATAAATAAAGGTAAAAATAAAGCTGGGTATGGTGGCTCACACCTTTAATCTCAGCACTCAGGAGGCAGAGGTAGGAGGATTGCCTTGAGTTGGAGGCCAACCTGAGACTACATAGGTTAGTCTGGGCTAAAGCGAGACCCTACCTCGAAAATAAAAAATTAAACAAACTAGAACACTGTAGCTGTGTAAGCTTTGAGGTAAGACCTTTTGAACCCCATAACATTTTTTTAATTTATTATTTATTTATTTTTGAGAGAGACAGAGAGAGAGAGAGAGAGAGAGAGAGAGGGAGAGAGAGAGAATGGGCGCGCCAGGGCTTCCAGCCACTGCAAACGAACTCCAGACACGTGCGCCCCCTTGTGCATCTGACTCATGTGGGTCCTGGGGAATCGAGCCTTGAACTGGGAATGGAACCTGAGTCCTTAGGCTTCACAGGCAAATGCTTAAACACTAAGCCATCTCTCTAGCCCTGTTTTTTAAAATATAATATTTTTATTTATTTATTTGAGAGAGAGAATGGACATGCCAGCTTCAGCCACTGCAAACAAACTCCAGACATATGTGCCACATGAGTCCTGAGGAATTGAACCTGGGTCCTTTGGCTTGCAGGCAAGTGCCTTAACTGCTAAGCCATCTCTCCAGTCCAACAGTTAGCCTATGACTTCAACCCACTCGTTGTATGGGTCTGTGTGCATGTTTTAGAGTGCAGGTGCTATCAAAACTGACAGGCAGCTCCAGTTGCTCAAGAGTGGGTTCTGGGCTAAGTTTTTGGAGTGAGCTCTCAGTTACAGCACCTGCAGCAGCTTTGGGGATGTAAAAGGGATCCCAGGGTCCCTGGGCAGGGGCCCAGCAGCATCAAATACAGGAGAGGACTAATTCTTTCTCTGATATATGACATTCTTTTAAAGTCTGATTTTGAGACTGGAGTGATGGCTTAGTGGTTAAGGTGTTTGCTTGTGAAGTCGAAGGACCCATGTTCGACTCTCCAGATCTCATGTAAGCCAGATGCACAAAGGTGTGGCAAGTGCAAGGTCATACATGCCCACTAGGTGGCTCAAGAGTCTGGAGTTTGACTGCAGTGGCTGAGGTTCTGCTGTATCATTTCTCTCTCTCCCTCTTTCCCTCTCTAAAAAGGATGACTTAATTAAAATCTAATTGTCATACACACCTCTAAAAATGGCCAGGGGTTTTTTCCTACACTGAGTCCTAGCTGGCCAGAAACAGGTCGCCAAACTTTAGCTAGACTCAGGAAGTTCCACTAGGTCTCATGCCTGGGCCTTTCAGGGCCCAACCCACAAAGGTGAGGCAAGCACAAGGCTGCACATGCCCACTAGGTGGCACAAGCACCTGGAGTTCAATGGCAGTGGCTGAGGTCCTGGCATGCCAATTCTCTCACTCTGTGAAATAACAACAACAACAAAAAGTCAGTCTATTGGGTTTGCCTCAAATTTTTTTTAAATAAATAAAATAAACAAAATCCAGGACTGGAGAGATGGATCAGCAACTGAAGTGCTTGCCTGTAAGGCCTAACGACCCATCTCTCCAGCCCATTATTATTATTATTATTATTATTATTATTATTATTATTATTATTATTTTGAGGCAAGCCTAACAGCAGACTGGCCTATTTTTAATGAGAGAGAGAGAGAATTGGCATGTAAGAGCCTCCAGCCACTGTAATTGAACTCCAGAGGCATGTGCCACCTTGTGCACATGTGTGATCTTGTGCATGCATCACCTTGTGTGACTGGGGAGTCAAATATGGGTCCTTAGGCTTCACAAGCAAGCGTCTTAACTGCTAAGCTATCTCTCCAGCCCCATTTTTATTATTTAAAAAAAATTTTTAGGGCTGGAGAGATGGCTTAGTGGTTAAGCGCTTGCCTGTGAAGCCTAAGGACCCCGGTTCGAGGCTCGGTTCCCCAGGACCCACGTTAGCCAGATGCACAAGGGGGCGCACACATCTGGAATTCGTCTGCAGTGGCTGGAAGCCCTGGCGTGCCCATTCTCAACCTCTCTCTCTCTCTCTCTCTCTCCTTCTCTCTCTGTCACTCTCAAATAAATAAATAAATAATGAACAAAAAAAAAATTAAAAAAAAAATTTTTAGAGCCAGGTGTGGTGGCACACACCTTCAACCCCAGCACTTGGGAGGCATAGGTAGGAGAATTGCCATGAGTTCAAGGCCACCCTGAGACTACATAGTGAATTCCAGGTAAGCATGGACTAGAATGAAACCTTACCTTGAAAACAACAACAACAACAACAAAACATTTTTTAGAGGGCTGGAGAGATGACTTAGTGGTTAAGGCGTTTGCCTGCAAAGCCTAAGGACCCAGGTTCAATGCCCCAGTACCTACGAGAGCCAGACGCACAAGGTGGCATAAGCATCTGGAGTGGCTGGAGGCTCTGCTGTATCTATTCTCTCTCTCTGCATTTTTTTTTCTCTCTCAAATAAATAACAATAAATTTTAATATTGTTTAGGGCTGGAGTGATGGCTCAGTAGTTAATACGCTTGCCTGCAAACTCTAACCCTATTCCCAGTACCCACGTAAAGCTAGACACATGCATCTGTTGTTCACTTACAGTGGCTGAAAGCCCTGTTGTGTCCATTCTCTCTGTCTCTTCTCTGGATCTCTCTCTGCTTGCAAATAAGTAATAAAATTTAAAAATATATTTGTTATTGTTTACTTGCAAGGAGAGAGAGAGAATGGGCACAATAGGTTCATCTGCCCCACTACTGCAGATGAACTCCAGATGCTTGCACCACTTTGTGAACATGGCATTTACATGGGTATTGAGGAATCGAACCCAAGATAGCTGCTTTGTAAACAAGAACCTGGGGCAGTTGAGCTTTCTTCCCAGCCCTACTAAAAATGTTTTTTAAAAAAATTTTCTTGGAAGCCAGGAGTGGTGGCACATGCCTTTAATCCCAGCATTTGGGAGGCAGAGGTAGGAGGATTGTCATGAGTTCAAGGCCACCCTGAGACTACCTAGTGAATACCAGGTCAGCCTGGACTGTAGTGAAACCCTACCTCAAAAAACTCAAAAAAAAGAAAAGAAAAAAAAAATTTTTCTTGAGGGGGAGAGAGGGTTCTCTTAGCTTCCTGGATCTGTGATCTGTTGTTTACTATTAATGTGTGAAGTAGGGTTATTAGTCATATTATTGCCTCGATATTTCATGTGCAGATTGAGGGTGTGGCTCAGTGATGGAGCACCTATGTGGCATGCAGTTGGTAAAGTGCTTGCCTGGCCGGCATGAAGCCCTAGGTTTCATCTCAGCCCTGCAGCTTGTTTTTCCTCTGCTCTCTTCTTTCTATCTCCACCTAGTGCTTCATCATGCAGGTTCCATCATCTGTGGTGGTTCTAAAACTCCTGGATAGTCCATTGTGGGTTTTTTTTTTTTTTTATCAGTCTTTGTTCTCTGCTTTATATTCTTTTTATTTATTTATTTATTTATTTATTTGAGAGCAACAGAAACAGAGAGAAAGACAGATAGAGGGAGAGAGAGAGAATGGGCGCGCCAGGGCTTCCAGCCTCTGCAAACAAACTCCAGACGTGTGCGCCCCCTTGTGCATCTGGCTAACGTGGGACCTGGGGAACCGAGCCTCGAACCGGGGTCCTTAGGCTTCACAGGCAAGCGCTTAACTGCTAAGCCATCTCTCCAGCCCTCTGCTTTATATTCTTACACACAGTTACATACTTTGATATATCCTTACACTCAAATTCCTTTCCTTGCTATTTCCAGTTTACTGATAAGCCTAGCAAAAACATTTTTTTTTTTTTTTGAGATAGTGTCTTGCTCTAGCCAAGGTTGACCTTTAATTCACTCTGTAGTCTCAGGGTGGCCTCCAATGTACAGCAGTCCTCCTACCTCTACCTCCTGGGTGCTGGGATTAAAGGTGTGCACCACCACACCCAGCTGGGTTTCTTTTGTTATCATTGTTTTGTTTGGCTTTTTCAAGATTGGGTCTCACTCTAGTCCAGGCTGACCTTCAATTCACTCTTTAGTCCCAGGCTGGCCCCAAACTCACAGTGCTCCTTTGTCTCCCAAGAACTGGGATTAAAGGTATGCACCACCAGGCTTTATTACAGTGTTTTGTTCCCTAACATTTATTTCATTTCTTTTTTAGATGACTTAGTGGTTTGAATCTAAAATGTCCCCCACAGGCTCTAGTTTTGAATGCTTAGTTCATAGCTGGTGGTACTTTTCAGGGAAGGTTCTAGAACTTTGGGAGGTGGGCCCTAGCTGCCAGGAGTAGGTCACTAGCTATAGGCCTTTGAAGGTTGTCCACACCCCTGGTGCCTGCTGAGCTCTGTCACCTGGTCTGTCATGCTGTGAAGAGTGTCCGTCACACACTCTCAATACCATGAGCAGCTCCACAATTCCATCCCTTCCATGAGTGCCTGAAATCCTCTGAAACCATGAGCCAAAACAAATCTTTCCTCCCTAAAGTTGTGCTTGTCAGGCATTGTGGTCTAAGCAGCTTAAAAGTAACTAATACAGCTGAATGTGGTGGCACCTACCTTTAATCCCGGCACTTGGCAGGCAAAGGTGTGCATAGCAGAGGATTGCTGTGAATTAGAGGCAGCCTGAGACTACATAGTGAATTCTAAGCCAGCCTGGGCTAGAGCAAGACCCTACCTTGAAAAAAAAACAAGACAAAATAAAACAAAAAAAGTGTAACTAATACAGAGGGATCTTCCAATGATGTCCAGACTGGTTTTGAACTTCTGACCTCAAGCTAGCCTCCTGCCTCAGCTTCCCAAGTAGCTAGGACTACAGGTGCATACCACCAGAGATTCCCATCTCTCTTGTGTTTATTTTGTCCAAATGTTCTAGCATTCTATTTCCTTTATACCCTAGAATTCTTAGTATATTAATTGTAATTGTCTTAAGTTCCCTGTCTGATAACTCCATCATTCCTGCCACATGTGGTTCTGATGTGTGCTTGCCTCTGATCTGTTTTCTTTTGGTGGATTTTGTAATTTTTTTCGTAGGTGGATGTAATGTACTCAGCCAAGGAAACAGTTGTAAACAGGTCTTTAGTAATGTGGCAGTGAGATTAGGAAGCATTTTATAGACACATGACCAATTCTCAGTATTTCAGTGAGCCCATGATGTTTGTTTGTTTGTTTGTTTACTTACAAGCAGAGAAAGGAGAGAAAGTGAGAGATGGAATGGTTGTGCCAGGTTTTCTTGCCCCTGCAAACCATCTTCAGATGCATGTGCCATCTTGTGCATCTGGCTTTACATGGGAACTGGGGAATTGAACCCAGGCTGGTAGGCTTTGCAAGAAAGTGACTTTAACTGCTGGGCCATCTCTCCATCCCTGTTTTATTTATTTATTTGCAAGCAGAGAGAGAGAAGCAGGCATGCAGACAGAGGGCAGGGGAGAGAGAATGGGCACACCCGGGCCTCTTGCCAATGCAAACAAACTCCAGATGCATGTACCACTTTATGCATCTGGTTTTATGTGTTCTGGGCCATCAAGCCTCGCAAGTAAGTGCCTTTAACTGCTGAGCCATCTCTCCAGCCCTTGTTTTTAATATATATTTTATTTATTTATTTAAAAGCAGAGAGAGAGAGAGAGAGAGAGAGAGAGAGGGAGGCAGAGAGAATGGCCTCTAGCTACTGCAAATGAACTCCAAATGCATGTGCCATTACATCTGGCTTTATGTGGATCCTGGGGAATCGATCCTGGGTCATTAGGCTTTGTAGGCAAATGCCTTAACTAAACAGTCTCTCAGCTTCCCCAACCCTACCTGTGGGTTCCTGGATTCTTGGGACAGCCGTGGTGCTGGGAAGGCATTCCAGGCAACCGAGGTGGTGAGTGCCGGAAAGTGAAAATCTTTCGGAGACTGGAGGTGTGGCCCATGTTCGCCAGATGCACAAGGGGGTGCATGTGTCTGGAGTTTGTTTGCAGTGGCTAGAAGCCCTGGTGTGCCCATTCTCTCTCTCTCTCTGCCCCCCTTTTTTTCTGTCAAATAAATAAAAATATTTTTAAAAGAGACTTTCAGGAGATGATTTAGGAGAACAGCTCTCTTGGTTTATTGTCAGGGAAATAGGCATCTGAGGGGAGGGGAAGGGGGAGGGTCCTAAGGGGATTGGATGTACAAGGTTCATTGCTGATGCCTAATTAGCATATGGGGTCATTCATTACAGCACTTAGGCGATGGGGGAGGATGGGTTGGTCAGGTGATCTAGGGGGATGGTGAAGGTGCTGGCTGATAAGGAGTTTCCTAGGCAATTGGCCAAAGGTCACAGGGCTATGGGCAAAGCCTAAATTCAGGTGGGCGGGGCTTGGAGAGAGAATGGCCTCCTGTAGCCTAGGGGTCCTTGGCAGTGCCTGGAAGTTCAGGCCCTTCTCCTGAAGGCTCCAACCTGTGTCTGGCAGTGCCCGACACCCGCCCACCGTTTTTTTTTTTAGACTGGGTTTCACTACTTAGCCCAGTCTGTCCTTGAAACTTGCTATGTGGCCCAGGCTGGCCTCAAACTCACAAGCCTCCCGAGCCGGGGGATTATAAGCATGTGCCATCATGCCTGGGAAGCCTATGCCTTTGACCTGGGACCTTCACAGGAACTTCTTAGTTGTTTTCTCCTCACTCAGGTGGGACAGGATAGCTCACGGAGACTGGAGTTGGGCATTTCCTTCTCACGTGTGAAGTTAGAGTTGGGTATTTCCCCTCCTTTTGGATCTGGTAGTTGATTATAAATCCCTGGCAAGCTAGGCTGTGTTTAACTTGTTTCTCCATTTCCCCACTGTGCTGGGTTTGTGCCATTAAACTGAACAAGCCAAAGAACAATAAATGCATGCCAGGAACCTCACTGGGAGCCAATGCTGGGAGTCACAGCCTCCTTCCCTCACTTACTCAGTCCCCCTCTCTCCCACTCCTGGATGACTGCTTCGCACTTCCTCTCCTCAAGCAGCCAGTACCCCCTTCTCCACCTTCACTCACCCGGTGGCCTCGCTTCCCTCTTGGGGAATTTCTGGATCTTAGAGTGTAGCTTCTCGGCTCTGACTGCCACGTCATCCCACCTTCTCCCTCTGCACCAATACTCGGTTCCCACAGATGGTTGAGTCACCAGCATTCTCTTAATCAAACCCCATTCCCCCTCCTCCTTGTGCATTAGATTCCATTCTTTCTTTCTTTCTTTCATTTTTTGGGGGCGGGTTAAGGTAGGGTCTCATTCTTGCCTAGGCTGGCCTGGAATTCACCATGGAGTCTCAGGCTGGTCTTGTACTCACAGTGATCCTCCTACCTCAGTCTCCCGAGTTTGTGTGCCACCACAACTGGCTAGATCCCATTCTTTCTTGCTCACGTGAGAAACAGGGGAATGTTTTCTCTCTTACATCAGTGTTTCCTTCTCTATCAGATCATTCCTTATTGGACATAATATCTTTTAAAGAAGCTGTAGGGCGCCGGGTGTGGTGGCACATGCCTTTAATCCCAGCACTCGGGAGGCAGAGGTAGGAGGATCGCCGTGAGTTCAAGGCCACCCTGAGACTACAGAGTTAATTCCAGGTCAGCCTGGACCAGAGTGAGACCCTACCTCGAAAAACCAAAAAAAAAAAAAAAAAAAAAAAAAAAAGAAGCTGTAGGGCACACCCTCCTGTTGCTATTGTCTACCTTATGTTGGCCAGGAGGTGAATGTCCACCCTCTGCTCATGCCATCATTTTCCCTGCCATCATGGAGTTTCCCCTTGAAGTGATAAAATAAATAAATCCTCTTTTTCCCAAGAGCTGCTCTTGGTTGGATGATTTCTACCAGCAATGCGAACCTGACTGCAACAGTAAAGTTGGTACCAAGGAGTGGGATTGCTGCTAAACACCTGACTGTGTGGCTTTGGCCTTTTGAAGCTGATTTTCAAGAGGAATGTGGAAGGATTTGAAACCTTGGCCTAAGAGACGCCTTGCAGTGCTGTAAGTACAGCTTGATGGACTATTCTGGTCAGAGTTGAAAGACCTGAAGGCAGTAAGAACTATGGACTGTGGGGCTTGGCTTATGAGGGTGCGAAAGAGCTTTTCCTGGACAGGGCTAGCAGTTTGTGTGAAAAGCTTGCTGTTATGCTTGTGTCCTGAGAAATTGTGCAGGGTTGCTTTGCGTAGAAATGAACTGGTGTGAGCAGAGGGATATGTCACAGAAAAAATGAAATCTTTGGGCCTAAACTGCTGCCCATTCACTTGCAAATTGTTTGAGATATCACAACAATTGAGATTGGGCCAAAAAATAAAAATAAAAAGAAGCTGTAAAAGTCAGGTATAGTGGCACTTGCCTTTAATTCCAGTACTTAGGAGGCTGAGGTAGGAGGATCACTGTGAGTTTGAGACCAGCCTGGACAGCAGAGTGAGCTCCAGATCAGCCTAGGCTAGAGTGAAACCCTGATTACAAACAAAACAAACAAAAACACCAAGACACTGGGTTGGAGAGATTGCTCAGTGGTTAAGAAGCTTGCCTGCAAAACCTACAACCCAGCTTCAATTCCTCAGTACCCATGTACATGCACAAAGTGGCACCTATATCTAGAGTTTGTTTGCAGTAGCTAGAGGCCCTGGTGTGCCCATTCTCTCTGTCTTCCTTTGTCTGTTTCTGCTTGGAAATAAATTAAAATTAAAATTAAAATTTTTCATTATTATTTTTTTTTCAAGATACAGTCTTACTCTAGCCCAGGCATACCTGTAATTCACTATGTAGTCTCAGGGTGGCCTTGAACTGATAGCAATCCTCCTACCACTGCCTCCAGAGTGTTTAGATTAAAGGCATGCATAACCATGCCTGGCATTTTTATTTTAATTTTTTAAGGTTTTTTGATGTAGGGTCTCACTGGAGTTCAGGCTGACCTGAAGACACCTATAGTCTCAGGCTATCCTTGAACGCACAGTGATACTCTTACCACTGCTTCCCAAGTGCTAGAATTAAAGGTTCATGCCCCTGTAGTTTTCTCCTTTTCTTTTGTAGGCATTTGCACAGGTCATATACCATTTTTGAAATGATTGCTTACGGGGAAGAGTCTAGTCGTGATCTAGGACATCGGGAGCAGCATACGGGGAAGAGTCTAGTCGTGATCTAGGACATTGGGAGCAGCATACGGGGAAGAGTCCAGTCGTGATCTAGGACATCGGGAGCAGCATACGAGGAAGAGTCTAGTCGTGATCTAGGACATTGGGAGCAGCATACGGGGAAGAGCCGAGTCGTGATCTAGGACATCATAGATGCTGCTCACAACTTGAACTTTATGTCTACTGAATTATTTTCTTCTTTACTGCTCCTAAACCAACAAATATTGACTACAACCAATATGTTCTTTTCAATTTTTTTATTGACAACTTCTATAGTTATAGACAATAAACCATGGTAGTCCCCCTCTCACATTCCCCTTCACAATTCCACTCCCCATTGTATCCCCTCTCCATTCAATCAATCAGTCTGTTTTATTTTTTATGTCATCACCTTTTCCTCCTAATTCTGATTGTCTTGTGTAGGTAGCATCAGGTACTGTGAGGCCATGGATATCCAGGCCATTTTGTGTCTGGGGGGGGTGTATGTTGTAAGGAGTCCTACCCTTCCTTTGGTTCTTACATTCTTTCCGCCACCTTTCCACAAAGGACCCTGAGCTTTGGAAGGTGTGACAGGGAAGTTTCAGTGCTAAGCACTCATCTGTCGCTTCTCAGCATTATGGTACCTCCTGAGTCATCCCAAGGTCCCCATCATCTGAAAAGAGAAGTTTCTCTAACCAAAAATGAGAGTAGCATTAACATATGGGCATGACCATTATGAGAAGTGCTTATGTTACACCCATAGGGCTCATGACTTCCTCTGTCAAAGGTTTTCAGTATCAGGCATGTATTCCCTCTCATGGACTATGCCTCCAGTCCAATTAGAGAGCAGATATGCCACTATTGCACCCATTGGCTCATTTGGCCTGGCTGGCCAATTTTAAGGCTTGCAGTGTCCATTGTTGTTTATTTATCTCCACTGGTGAATTCACTCTCTATCACAGAGCTATATGCAGCAGTTTTTGTTTTTTTTTTTCCTAGCTTTCTGTCAGCTGGTTTACACAGGGAAGTTTTCAAGCTCAGCTCCAGGAGTATTTCTCAGCGACCTTGCAGCCCAAGCATGTGGAGTCTTCAGTCAGCAACAGTGTCTTACCATCTATTCCTGGTGGGAAATCAAGAGCCTCGGCAATGCCTGTAATGTTTTGGAAGGTATCAGGGACCTCCCTCGGCAACGACTTACTGACATCCCTGACACTGAAAATATGCTAGTAACAATCTATGGCTACTGGGTGCGTCATTGTCCAAAAAAGTAGGTTTCCATATGACTTATTCATACCCTCTTAGTCCGCCACCTTTCCTTTACTCAATCTTTTCCCCTGACCTCACTTAGGCCTTTCCACCAGTAATCTGTTCATCTTTTTACATATATGCAATACCATTCCCATAAGTCCCCCCACTCCTCCCTCCCTTTATCCCCTTTCTAGCTTTCTGGCCTCTGCTATTGAGCCTTATTCCAACTCACATACAAGTCCAAACATCTGTAGCTACGATTTATATATGAGAGAGAACATGTGGCACTTGGCTTTCTGGGCCTGGGTTACCTCACTAAGTACAATCGTTTCTAAGACCATTCATTTCCCTGCAAATTTCATAATTTTATTTTTCTTTACCGCTGAATAGAACTCCATTGTATAAATGTACCACATCTTCATTATACACTCATCAGTAGAGGGACATCTAGGCTTGTTCCATTTATTAGCTATTGTGAATAGCACAGCAATGAACATGGATGTGCAAGTATCTCTAAGGTAGTGTGACAAATCTTTAGGATATATTCTTAGGAGTGGTATAGCTGGGTCATATGGTATATCTATTTTTAGCTGTCTCAGGAACTTCCACACTGATTTCCACAATGGCTATATGAGACTACATTCCCACCAACAGTGTAAAAGGGATCCTCTCTTTCCGCATAGTCACCAGAATTTATTGTCATTTGTTTTCTTGATGATAGTCATTCTGGCAGGAATGAGATGGAATCTTAAAGTAGTTTTAATTTGCATTTCCCTGATGGCTAAGGATGTAGAATATTTTTTTTTAAGATGTTTATATGCCATCTGTATTCCTTCTTTTGAGAACTCTCTGTTTAGTTCCATAGCCCCCACCCCCTTTTCTCTGCTTTGGTTTTTTAAGGTAGGGTCTTGCTCTAGCTCAGGCTGACCTGGAATTCACTATGTAGTCTCAGAGTAGCCTTGAACTTACCGTGATCCTCCTACCTCTGCCTCCCAAATGCTGGTATTAAAGGTGTGCACCGCCACACCCAGCCTCATAGCCCATTTTTTTAAATTGGGTGACAACAACCAATATTGACATGACCTGCTGGGTGTGGCAGTACACGCCTTTAATACCAGCACTCAGGAGGCAGAGGTAGGAGGATCACTGTGAGTTTGAGGCCACCCTGAGACTACATAGTGAACTCTAGGTTAGCCTGGACTAGAATCAGACCCTTCCTCGAAAAACCCAAAATAAATAAATAAAAATAATAAAATAAAGCTGGGTGTGGTGGTGCACGCCTTTAATCCCAGCACTTGGGACGCAGAGGTAGGTGGATAGTCATGAGTTCAAGGCCATCCTGAAATTACATAATGAATTCCAGGTCAGCCTGGGCTAGAGTGAGACCTTACCTCAAAAAACCAAAATAATAATAATAATAATAATAATAATAATAATAATAATAATAATAAATAAAATAAAATGAAATGAAATAAGTCAGGCGTGGTGGTGCATGCCTTTAATCACAGCACTTGGGAGACAAAGGTAAGAGGATCACTGTGAGTTCAAGGCCACGCTGAGACTACAGAGTGAATTCCAGGTCAGCCTGGGCTAGAGAGACACTACCTGGAAAAACAAAACAAAACAAAACAAAAACTGGGCATGGTGGCACAAGCCTTTAATCCCAGCACTTGGGAGGCAGAGGTAGGGGGATCGCCATGAGTTCAAGTCCTCCCTGAGAAGAATACAAAGTGAATTCCAGGTCAGCCTGGGCTAGAGTGAGCCCCTACCTTGAAAAAAACAAAACAAAGAAAAATCCTGAAAATGTTATATGAGCAAAAATAAGATCTTAACAAAATTAGAAACTATGGAAAATTCTGCAATTCCCTTCCCATTGCTGGGACAGAGCACCTGACCTAAGGCAGCTGAAGGAAGGAAAGGGTTTATTTCAGCTTGTGGTTTCAAGGGAAGGCAGAGAACAGAGGGTAGAGCAGAGGCTAGGCATCATTTCTTGCCACAGTTACTGGCAGAAAATAGAAAGAGAGTGAGCTGAAGGCTAGAGAAATGGTTTAGTGATTAAGGCGCTTGCCTGCAAAGCCAAAGGACCGAGGTTCAAGTTCCCAGGACCCAGGTCAAACCAGAGGCACTTGAATCTGGAGTTTCTTTGCAGTGGCTAAAGGCTCAGGCATGCCCATTTTCCATTTGCCTCTCTCTCTCAAATCAATAAATAATAAAAGAGAAAGAGTGAGCTCTGATAAGATGAAGTTGGGCTAGAACACCCCAAAACACACCCTCAGAACACATTTCCTCCAGCAAGGCTTCATCCCCCAAATTGCCACCAGGTTGAAAACACATGAGTTTGGAGAACATGTAATTCAAACCACCACAGAAAGGAACTAACATATTCTGGAGTTGGAGAGAGTAATAGTTGAAGTGAAAAATTTGGCAGGCTAGGTATGTATCTCAGTGGTGGAATGTTTGCCTAACATACACAAGGCCATGGGTTTAATCTCCAGCACCAACAAATATATAACTAAATAAACAAACAAAATAGATAATTATAAAATTTAAAAAAATATTTTATTTATTTTTTACTTATGAGAGAGAGAGAGAATGGGCTCTCCAGGATCTGTAGCCACTGCAAATTCCAGACACATGTGCCACCACGTGCATCTGGGTTACGTCAGTTCTGAGGAATTGAACCTGAGTTCTTAGGCTTCACAGGCAAATGCCTTAACTGCTAAACCATCACTGCAGTCCTTAAACTTTTTTTTGAGGGAATTAAATACCAGATATGTGCAAGTACATGAAAGAATGAACTTGACATTAGAGAAATCTAAACTATTGAATGTAAAGAGCAGAAAGAGAAATTAAAACCGAGTTTGGTGGCACACGCCTTTAATCCCAGCACTTGGGAGGCAGAGGTAGAAGGATCACCATGAGTTCAAGGCCACCCTGAGACTACACAGTGAATTCCAGGTCAGCCTGAGCTAGAGTGAGACCCTACCTTATGCCTTCTTGCATAAGCAGAAAATATACATTAAGCAGAAAATATACTTTTGAAATGCCTTCATGCAGGCAAACACACATTATGGAGGCCTCAGAGAGAAAGGGGGAAAGAATGAAAAATATATTATCTAAAAAATATATTTTTATAGCTGAGCATGGTGGCTCACTCCTTTAATCCTGGCACTCAGGAGTCAAATGTTGGAGGATCGATCGCCATGAGATCAAGGCCAGTGCAGGGCTACAGAGTGAGAGATCCAAGCCAGTCTGGGCTAGAGAGACCCAAACTTAAAAACAACAACCAAAAAAGGAAAAAGACAGTGCTTGGGAGCGCCCCAAATTTAATGACTACAAATCCAAGCAGCTCAAATACTCCAAACAGGTTAACTACAGAGGTACACATCAAGACTCTTAATAATGAAATGTTAAAAGCCAAACAAGAAAAAGCTTGAAAAGTAGCCAGTGAAGTGAATTCTAGTATAAGAGATTCTCAAAGATTATGTGAAAATACAGAAACCCTAGAAGCCAGAAGGCAAGGGGAAGATATACTTAAAATATTTAAAGAAAAAGGAAACAGACTACTACCCAAAGAGAATACTATACCAGCAAAACTATCTTTCAAAACTTAGGCAGAATGAGCTACATAGTGAATTATGACTTTAAAAAAAAAAACACTCCTATAAAACTCCTTTCTTCTCCTTTTCTTCTTCCTCCTCCTCTGTTTTGTTTTGTTTTTGAGGTAGGGTTTCACTCTAGCCCAGGTGATCTGGAATTCACTATGTAGTCTCAGGCTGGCCTTGAACTCACAGCAATCCTCCTACCTCTACCTCCCAAGCACTGAGATTAAAGGCATGTGCCACTGTCCTTAGACTTAAGGAATTTTCAAGGATAATTTTAAAAAATTATTTTTCAAAGATGGTTTTGATTTTTTAACTTTTTGCCTTAAACCTTGATAGCTGCTGTATTGGTCAGAGTTCTCTAGAAGCACAGAACTGTTAGAATGAACATATATGGGGCTGGAGAGATGGCTCAGCAGTTACAAAGCTTCCTTGCAAAGCCTGATGACCTGGGGTTCAATTCCTCAGCACCCACATAAAGCCAGATGCAGAGTGGTACATAATCTGGGATTCCTTTGCAGCAGCAAGAGGCCCCTGGCCTGCCCATTTTCTCTCTCTCCCTTTCTCCTTGCAAATCCGCAAATAAAAATTAAAAACATTTTTTTAAAAAGAATGAGCATATATTTCAAAGGGATTTATTAAATTGGCTTATAGAATATGGCTGGCAGTCCAACCATGGCTTTATGGAGGCTGGAGAGGCTGGGAACCCCATCGCTCCTCAGACCTCGAGGCCGGGTCCTCCAGCAGTCCCAGTCTGGTTCTGACACCTGGAGGATTCCTGAAGGATATTCATTCCATGTTAGAGTGCCAAAGGATCTGGGTTCCCAGACCTGCCGGGAACAATAGCAACCAGACAGATGTTCACAAGCAAGAAGCAAAGGTGGACAGGCCAAACCATCACTTGTTCTTTCATTTTTTTTCTTAGTTTTTTTTTCTAGGTAGGATCTCGCTCTAGTCCAGGCTGACCTGGAATTCACTATGTAGTCTCAGGCTGGCCTTGAACTCTCAGCAATCCTCCTACCGCTGCTTCCCAAGTGCTGGGATTACCACAACTTTATTGTGGGACCTCTTCAAACGTAGGCTGCTTCCAATAGAGAGTCTTCCCCCTTCAATTCATCCTTCCTGGACACGTCCTCACAGAACTGCCCAAGAGGCAGAATCCCTTATTTGATTCCTGATCTGATCAAGTTGACAGTAGAAATGAACTGCGGCAGCTGCTTGCAGCGCCTCAGCCTGAAGATGAGACTCTGGGACGCTGGCTACCTGTGGCATCTGCTAAGGGTCATCCTAGGCAGGAGCCTTGTTGGTTTCTTATATATTCAGCATGGTATCTTGGAGCTAACCAAGATGTGAGGATTCTGTAATCATTAGGTTTTATGATCAACGCATTACTTGGTCACTTGTGCCAATTCTACTGACACCTCCACCTTCTTATCAAACAAGCCTCAACTTCTTCCGCACCCCTGGCAGCCTTCAAATCATCCTTGTGCTTCTGCCCTTATCTGCTACATCCTGCCCACCATGCATCCACTTGGATCTGCTTCCCACTAGAGTACCAATGTTCAGTCTTCCCTATACAAGAAGCAGCTTTCAACTCGCTTCCATAATCGCTGTGCAGATTTGGTCCAACCCGAGCAAGAGGGCATAAGCCAAGTTACTTATTCAGCTGTAAAGGTATGTATTGAGGTTTCCACCCTTCAGGGAGTGAAGGTAGAATAAGTATTGTGTGAGTACATTGTTTACAAATGGGGAGATGACTGTGTTTCCTCCATAGGGTGTTCACTTCTTTTTTAGAAGATGGCTTAGCTGTTAAGGGCTTGCCTGTGAAGCCCAAGGACCCGCGATCTAGGCTCGATTCCCCAGGACCCACGTTAGCCAGATGCACAAGGGGGCGCACACATCTGGAGTTCGTTTGCAGTGGCCCGAGGCCCTGGTGTGCCCATTCTTTCTCTGTGTCTGTCGCCCTCAAATAAATAAACACAAATATTAAATGTATACACACACACACACACACACATACATATAAAAGATTCTTAGGCTGGAGAGATGGCTTAGCGGTTAAGTGTTTGCCTGTGAAGCCTAAGGACCCCAGTTCGAGGCTCAATTCCCCAGGACCCACATTAGCCAGATGCACAAGGGGGAGCACACATTTGGAGTTCGTCTGCTGTGGCTGGAGGCCCTGGCATGCCCTTTCTCTCTTTCTCTCTATCTGCCTCTTTCTCTCTGTGTCTGTCACTCTCAAATAAATAAATAAATAAATAAATAAATAAATAAATAAATAAATAAACAAATAAATAAATAAAAGATATTCTTAGTTATTTGCAAGAGGGGGAGGGGAGAGTGAGCCTGCCTCAGGACCTCTTGCTGCTACAGAATAAACTCTAGATGTATGTATCACTTTTGTGTTTCTGGCTTTACATGGAATCGAACGCAAGCCAGCAGACTTTGCAAGCAAGCACCTTCAACCACTGAGTTATTTCCCAGCTGGAGTTTTTACTTCTTGATCCTTCTCCAGGCCCTGTGCTTCTTTAATTAACTAGCATGCACATGTGCATGCATACGTGTGTGTGTGTGTGTGTGTGTGTGTGTGTGTGTGTGTGTGTTCGCATACCAGAGCCTCTTGCCCCATCAAACAAACAACATACACTTGTGTCACTTTTTTCCTTCAAATTTTATTTATTTATTATTTATTTATTTGAGAGAGTGAGAGAGAAAGAGAGAATGGGCACATCAGGGCCTCCAGCCACTGCAAACAAATGCCAGACGCATGTGCCACCTTAGGTATCTGATTTACATGGGTACTGGGGAATCGAACTGAGGTTCTTTGGCTTTTCCAGCAAACGTCTTAGCCACTAAGCCATCTCTCCAGCACACTTATGTCACTTTTTGCATTTGGCTTATGTGGGTGGCTGGGGGACGGTTGACAGGCTTTGCAAGTGCCTTTAACAGCTGAGTCATCTTCCCAGCGTCAGGCGCTGTACTTCTTGATTGATGGGAGCTCTTACTTCGAGGAGGCTGAAGGAGAAGACTTGGGAAGAGTGCTGCTCTAAGGAGTTGGGACTTTCTCCTACAGGAATGGAGGGCCATTGCTAGGTCTCTAAGGCCAGCCTCACACTTTCAGTTTTTGGAAGCAAGAGCACTGTGATGGAAGAGCAGTGATTGTGTGCAAGGCCCTGCCTGGTTCAATTCCCAGTACTTCAAAAAGAGAGACAGTAACAAAGAGGTGATACATATTTTAAATTGTATTAAATAATATTACAATAATAAAATTATATTTAGTCAGCACACTTTTTTTTTTTTTGAGGTAGGGTTTCACTCTGGTCCAGGCTGACCTGGAATTCACTATGTAGTCTCAGGGTGGCCTCAAACTCATGGTGATCCTCCTATCTCTGTCTCCCAAGTGCTGGGATTAAAGGTGTGCACTACCATGCCCAGCTTCTCAGCACACTTTTTAAACTTTGTCCCACCTTGCAAAACATAAGAAAGGCTGATCTTTATATAACTCATTGGTGTCAAAGTAAGGGAGCGGGCACTTCTAACTGGAATAAAGTAAGGATGCATGCATAATTCTAAATGGAGCTTCAGCTTCATAAATACATACGAACATATATATTTCTCTCTCTCTGTCTGTCTTTTTCGAGGTAGTGTCTTGCTTTAGCCCAGAGTGACCTGAAGTTTATTGTGTAGTCTCAGGGTGGCCTCAAACTCACAGCAATCCTCTACTTGTGCTGCCCAAGTTCTGGGATCAAAGGCATGTGCCACCAAATCTGGCTTCATTGTTTTAACGAAAAGGAAAAATTAAAGATTATATCAGTGTGAGAAGAAAAAAATATTATGGTAGGTTTAACCATTTGTTTGACTTTTCATGATACAATATATGTAAATTTTAAATTAATTAATTGTTACAGTCATGTTCGCATTGCTGGCAGAAATCACTCAACCAAGAGCAGCTTGTGAGGAAAAAGAGTTTATTTTGGTTTACAGACTGCATGGGGAAGCTCCATCATGGCAGGGGAAAGCAATGGCATGAGCAGAGGGTGGACATCACCTCCTCACCAACAACAGATGTACCACAGCAATAGGAGAGTGAGCCAAACACTGGCAAGGGGAAACTGGCTATGACACCCATAAGCCCACCCCCAACAATACACTGCCTCCAGGAGGCATTAGTTCCTAAATCTCTATCAGCTCAGAACCTAGCATTCAGAACACCTAAGTTTATGAGGGACACCTGAATCAAACCACCACATTCCAATCCTGGCCCCCATAAACTGACAACCATACATGATATAAAATTCAATGCATTCATCCAACTTGAAAAGTCTCCATATTTTTTATCAATCCTAATGATGTTCATACATCCCCATAGTCCAAGATCTTTTCACTGAGCCATAATACAAAAAAAAGAACCCTCAAAAATACCCATAATAGCATAGAATAAACCATTCACACCGCAAAAGGTGGCATTAGGTATAGCAAAGAAATGTTCAACCAATACAAATTGTTTTTGTAGGTAATTTAAGTCTTCTTTAATGTTAATGTTTTAAAATTTATCAGTAGTGCTGTGCACACAGTAGTTGGTCAACAAATGCTAATACAGACATTATTACAGTTGACAGCAATACATAATCATTCTTTTATAACAAATGTATTGTAGTAAAGATAAAAATGAAATGATCATTTTTTCATGATAATTAATGTTTTCAGAGAACACTGAAATGCTTACATTTCCCCACAGTAAGAAGAAATTGTAATTTAAAATCCAAGTATGCTCTTTTTATATCATATGCAATTATTACAGAATTCATAGATTCTAAAAAGCTCAATCATTTTAATATGCAACAGAAAGAAAAGCTTAAGATTCTGTACATTTTGAGTACAGTTTATAATAAAACTGGCTCCATATCTAAAATGACTTGACATTCCCCTCATTTTTAACTTTTGGCAAAAATGTATATTTAGGATCAGTATTATGTAAGCCAATAAAGGATGCTTTAGGAGAAATCCCCCATGTCACCCCACCAGGACCATCTTACAACACTCAGCGTACGAACTGAATGTGTGGCGACACTGACGTGCAGCAGCAGCTCTCAGCGTCGCATTCCATTGGCCCTGGGCATAGCGTGCAGGCCCTGCGGAGGTGAGCAGGACGGCGTGCTCCTTGCAAGACACTAGCCTTGAGAATTTGTATTTCAAAAATACTACCCTAAGGGCTGGAGAGATGGCTTAGCGGTTAAGCGCTTGCCTGTGAAGCCTAAGGACCCTGGTTCGAGGCTCGGTTCCCCAGGTCCCACGTTAGCCAGATGCACAAGGGGGCGCACGTGTCTGGAGTTCGTTTGCAGAGGCTGGAAGCCCTGGCGTGCCCATTCTCTCTCTCTCCCTCTATGTGTCTTTCTCTCTGTGTCTGTCGCTCTCAAATAAATAAATAAATAAATAAATAAATAAATAAATAAATAAAAGAAGCAACACACTTTCCAGATGCATAACCGAGGCACATTAACTTTCTTAACACTGGATGTATAAAAGGCATTTTTGGAATAAGTTTCAACATCTTTAAAAAAAAAAGTATACAGTTCAATCTACTTTTCTGAGAACATGTGGATATTTAAAACAGCTAGTTAATTCATTCAGAAACTTTGGTGGTATTTTATGTTCAATGTAAGTTTTTATGAGGGTTTAATTTATGCACATGGAGAGACCAAAGAACAAAGTTACACTGTGATAGGGCAGTGAGATCTATAACTATCAACACAGGTTTAATGTTTCAGATCTGAATTTTATAGTGTTGATACATACTATACTTATGGAAATACTAATACACGTATAAACAGGACTGGAGCACAGGTGAATCATATCACCACCAATGGGATAATGCATGACAGTTCTAAGGCGTAAGGTTCAGTTCTGGTTCAAGAAAGGGCTATCTGATCCTGTGACCTTGAGAGTAGCACCCATACAGATGAGACCCCATCATCAAGAAATGCAGGACTAAGCCGGGCGTGGTGGCGCATGCCTTTAATCCCAGCACACAGGAGGCAGAGGTAGGAGGATCACTGAGAGTTCGAGGCCACCCCGAGACTACATAGTGAATTCCAGGTCAGCCTGAGCCAGAGTGAGACCCTACCTCGAAAAACAAAACAAAACAAAAAAAGAAATGCAGGACTACAAATTAGACATGAAAGTAATTCTGGAATTTTGGGATCAAAATCCATTCTCAATAATTCAGTTATAATATGTAATTAAATATCTGGAATTCAAAGGCTTAAGTGGCTGGTGCTTGGTTATTAGAGCACAGAATTTGTTGCTCAGTCACATCCTTAGTTTCTCACTCAACTATCTATTATAAAACACCAGTGTATGTTTCTTTCCTCTTCTCAGTACTCTTAAAAGATTAAGCTTTAAACTGGGCGTGGTGGTGCACGCCTTTAATCCCAGTACTTGGGAAGCAGAGGTAGGAGGATTACCATGAGTTTGAGGCCACCCTGAGACAACATAGTTAATTCCAGGTTAGCCTGGGCCAGAGTGAGACCCTACCTTAAAAAACCAAAAAAAAAAAAAAAAAAAAAAAAAAAAAAAGACTAAGCTTTGTCCTGGCAAACAAAAAAATGCAATGTTGCTAAGGAAAAGAGAACCTGTAGCTAAAGGAAATAATTTAAGTGCCAGTTTCTCATTATCTTGTAATAAACACAGGCTCTGTAACAACCCTTGCCTTTATTAGGCACTTAAATTCGATGACTGAATGAAGAAATCTTCTACTGAAGTAATCATACAGGATGACTCCAGACATGAGCCCTTCCTAAGAAGATTAAGCTGGTGTTAAATAAAATGAATCTTTCTTCTACACTGGCCACAGTCATTGTTGCTATCTACATGTTTTTTATGACCACCATCTAATTTCGGTTCTTTGTAAATTCAGTTCATTGTTTTAAGGGTTGTACAGCAGTTATGACTGCAGATACCTAAGTATATTTTTTTTCCATTCTTATAAAGCAGTATTATACATTAAACAAAAGGAAAAAGGAGAAAATAATGGGAACCTTGAAAATAGTGGGGTCTACAATTCCCCAGGGTATACTGCTTAACACTGACTTCACAATGTGAAATAGTCAGGACAAGGCTTGCCTGCCTGCACTGCATGACTACACAGTTCACTGATGCCACCAACACATCACCACTGCAAGGATGTGCCCTGTCTGCTGGCTTGATCCGAGGTAGTCTAGCGGTCCTGGGAAGTACCGTTCTGGAGCTTTGGAAATGTATGTAGAACAGGAAAGCAAGAAGAGCGATCACATACAGCACAACTGCACGTGGTGCAAAATCCTGTACAATAGGAGCACTGATTCCTCCATTGAGCCGGACCCAGTGAGGAGCAGGGATGACGCCATATCCCGAACAGAACAGAAGATGACTGAAGGGAGCCTCGGCCACTGCTGTGTGAGGTAGCTGGAAAGAGTCTGCGCGAAGAACCCCGCCAGGATCATAGCCAGCACGCGATCAAGTACAGCTAGCGCCAATAATTATTGCAGTAAAACGCATAAAACACTCCTGAGACATAGCAGCCCAAAATTCCAATAGAAATTCCTGCATAATCTAATGCCATCCGTCTTCGACACGTTTTATTCTGACCGATGGCAGGAAAAAAAAAAAGGTGATAGCCCACTGAACACAGCAGACCTGGAAGCAGAAAAGACAAGTAGAACAGATTACAAAATCTTCTCTGGATGCGCTTGCTGAGGGTAACACGGAGGTCATGTCATGGATTCCCAGGGTAAAGAAGGAAAGGAAACCCAGCAAATGACTCCAGATGTTTACTATCTCACTAGATAAAATACACACGCAGGTAGGCCGGGCAGCCGTCAGTGATGCAGAGGGACACGGGCATGTGCTCCTAGGTGAGGAGCGGTAGCTGCCCAGCTCGCCCTAGTGCGCGCTCTTAAGCAGCTTCTGCTGCGTGGTTCCCTGCTCGCGAGCGTTCCCCGACCAGGGAAGGGGCTTCCCGCCGCCTCCGCCCCGGCCGGGCCTGGCCCGCAGGCGCCCGAGAGGACCCACGGGAGGACAGACGGCCGGCCCAGTCCCCCCATCCCCTCCGCTACAAGCCACAGCATCAGCACCTGTTTTTTTTTTTATTCCCTCCCCCCCCCATTTTCCTCTTTGAAATTCCATTCTCCATCATATTACCACCCCATCACAATCATTGTACTTACATATATACACTATCAGCCTATTAAGTACCCTCCTCCCTTCCTTTTTTTTTTTTTTTTTTCTCGAGGTAGGGTCTCACTATAGCCCAGGCTGAGCTGGAATTCACTATGTAGTCTCAGGCTGGCCTCAAACCCACAGCGACCCTCCTACTTCTGTCCCCCAAGTGCTGGGATTACAGGCGTGCGCCACAACACCCGGCTAATACAAAATTTAAACAGGGCAAGCATCAAACTGTAAGTCCAAGTCTTGCAACACTAGCCAGTGACAATTCTCCATGTCTGATCATTCTAACCAGCAACAAGCCTTTAGAGTTCTCATTCTGCCCCTCCAGCTAGGATACTCAGTCTTAGAAGACTTCATCTGGGGCAGGCAGCTCCTTGCTGGCCAGGTGTACCAGCATTTCCACTGTCATCCATGGTTCATCCTCAGGGTTTCATCCAGTCTCCATGCAGGCATCCAGCAAACCTGCTTTACACTGCCCATGGCCATTTCCAAGACACGGGACTGCATTGAAAACTCAAATGACCCTCTCTTTCCTGCATTTTTTTTTTCAAGGTAGGGTCTCAATCTAGCCCACGCTGACCTGGAATTCACTCTGTAGTCTCAGGGTGGCCTTGAACTCTCCGTGATCCTCCTACCTCTGCCTCCTGAGTGCTGGGATTAAAGGGGTGCATCACCACACCCGGCATCTTTCCTGCATTTCTTATACTCCACAATACTGGGTATGATGCCAGTTTGTTAATCCGGGGGGGGGCGGGGGGAATAATGAAGACTTTGAAGAACAGGACACTCCTTGAGCATTCAGGCCCTTTCAAAAGAGTATACATTTTTCCTGTTGCCCTAGTACAGGTCAGTTGGCCCAATCTCAAGGTTGTAATCTCCCATATAATTGCAGCAGAATGGACAGAAGTTTCAACCCAAAGATCTCATTTCTGTTCCATATCCCTCTGCTCACAACAGTCCATTTCTCTGCAATGCAACCCTGCGCAAGTCTCAGGACATGGCCATAACAGCAAGCCTCTCACACAAACTGTTTCTATCCCAGTCCAAGCAAAGCTAATTCATATCCTCATAAGCCAAAGCTCACAGTCCATACTTCTTCCTGCATTCAGGTCTTTCCATTCTGACCAGAATAGTTCATCAAGCTATACTTACAGCGCTGCAAGGTGTCTCTTAGACCAAGATTCCAAATCCTTCCACATTCTTCTTGAAAATCAGCTCCAAAAAACCAAAGCCTAAAAAAAAAAAAAATAAATAAAATAAAATAAATAAATAAATAAATAAAACAAATGGCCAGGGTAGCTGGCCTGTGAGGACCTGGATTCCTTTGACTCAGCTTCCCTTTTCTTACTTTTTTTTTTTTTTTTGTTTTTTGAGGTAGGGTCTCACTCTAGCCCAGGCTGACCTGGAATTCACTATGTAGTCTCAGGGTGGCCTTGAACTCACAGTGATCCTCCTACCTCTGCCTCCCAAGAGTTGGGATTAAAGGCATGAGCCACCATGCCCAGCTCTTTTCTTACTTTTTTCTTTTCTTTTTAAAAATTTTTTTTTATTTTTATTTACTTATTTGAAAATGACAGAGAAAGAAAGAGACAGAGAGAGAGGGAGAATGGGCACGCCAGGGCCTCTAGCCACAGCAAATGAACTCCAGATGTGTGCACCCCCTTGTGCATGTGGCTAATGTGGGTCCTGGGGAATCAAACCTTGAACCGGGATCCTTAGGCTTCACAGGCAAATGCTTAACCACTAAGCCATCTCTCCAGCACTTTATTTTCTTTTTCGAGGTAGAGTCTCAGTCTAGCCCATGATGACCCTGGAGCTCACTCTCTTGTCCCAAGCTGGCCTTGAACTCACAGTGATGCTCCTATTTCTACCTTCCAATTGCTGGGATTATGGCATGCCCCACCATGCCAGGCTCTGCCTCTTTTTTTCTGCAGACATGTTGGGATCACAGATTCATGCACTCTTGTATCCAGTTTTCTTGGATTTGACAATCCAAACTCCAGCTGTGAGACTTGTACTTGGGAATCTAACTTTTCTTGTTTTGTTGTTGTTTTTTAATCTGAAGGTAATAGCCTTTCTCTCTTTCTCTTTCTTTCTTTTTTGAAGTAGGGTCTCACTCTGGTCCAGACTGACCTGGTATTAACTATGTAGTCTCAGGGTGGCCTTGAATTCATGGCAATCCTCCTACCTCTGCCTTCCAATTGCTGAGATTAAAGGCGTGCACCACCATGCCCAGCTTTTTTTTTTTTTTTTTTTTTTTTTTTTTTTTGGTTTTTCAAGGTAAGGTTTCACTCTAGCCCAGGCTGACTTGGAATTCACTCTGTATTCTCAGGGTGGTCTTGAGTATTCATGGCGATCCCCCTACCTCTGCCTCCTGAGTGCTAAGATTAAAGGCATGTGCCACCATGCCGGGCCTCTTTATTTGTTTTTTGTTTTTTTTTAACTTTTTTTTTTCAATTAGGCAAGCCCAACAGACTGGCCTTTTTTCATGAGAAAGAGAGAGAGAATTGGTGCACCAGGGCCTTCAGCCACTGTAATTGAACTCCAGACATGTGTACCACCTTGTGTACATGTGCAACCTTGTTCATGTGTCACCTTCTATGTCTGGCTTACATGGGATCTGGGGAGTTGAACATTAAGTCCTTAGGCTTTTCATGCAAGTGGCTTAACTGCTAACCCATCTCTCTAGCCCTAAACATTTTTTATTGCCAACTTCCATAATTATAGACAATAAACCATTAATATAATTCCCTCCCATCCCTGACGTTTCCCTTCACAACTCCACTCTCCATCATATCCCCTCCTCCTCTCAATTAATCCCTTGTTTATTTTGATGTCATCATCTTTTCCTCCTATTATAATGCTCTTGTATAGATAGTGTCAGGCACTGTGAGGTCATGGATATCCAGGCTATTTTGTGTCAGGAAGATTGCATTATAAGAAGTCCTACACTTTCTTTGGCTCTTTTTTTTTTTTTTTTTTGAGCTAGGGTCTTGCTCTAGCCCAGGCTAACCTGGAATTCACTATGTAGTCTCAGGGTGGCTTTTAATTCATGGTGATCCTCCTACCTCTGCCGCCCAAGTGCTGGGATTAAAGGTGTGTACCACCATGCCCGGCTGGCTCTTACATTCTTTCTGCTACCTTGGAGGGTGTGATAGAGATGTTTCAGTGATAAACACTCCTCTGTTACTTCTCACACTATGGTGCCTTTTGAGTCATCCAAGAGGTCACTGCCATCCGAAAAGAGAAGCTTCTCTAGCCAAAAGTGAGAGTAGCATTAGTATATGGGTATAAATGTTAAGAAACGTGCTTACAGGGCAGTTTGGTGAGCATAATATATGCATTTAGCCAGGCAGCAGCAGGCATTATATCCCTAGGGCTCATAACTTCCCCTGTCATAGGTTTTCAGTATCAAGCAGGAATGCCCTCCCATGGAACAGGCCTCCAGTCTAAGTAGAGAGTGGTTGGTTTCGCCCATAACAGATATGCCACTATTGCACCTATTGGCTCATTTGGTCTACCCAGCCAAATTTAAGGCTTTCAGTGTCCACTGTTGAGTATCACTGATGACTTCTCTCTCCCATAAATTTGCATGAAGAGTAGCTTTTTCCAGCTTTCTGTCAGCTGGTCTACAGAGAGGAGGTTTTCAGCTCAGCTCCAGCTTGATTTCTCAGTGACCTTGCAGCCCAAGTATGTGGGGTCTTCAGCAATAAGGTCTTACCATCTATTGCTGGTGGGAAATCACGAGCGTTGGTAATTGCCTATGTTTTGGGAGTGTCAGGGAGCTCCCTGGCCAACAACTCACTGGAAGGTATTCCATCCTTGGCACTGAAACTTTTCCAGTAACAATCTATGGCTGCTGGGTGTGCCATTATCAAAAAAAAAGTAGGTCTCCATATGGCTTATTCACACCCTCTTAAATTTTGATTAATTCTCCCTCCACCCTTCATTTACTCAATCTCTTCTCCTGACCTTACTTAGACTTTTCCACTCTCAGTACTGTGTTCATCTACTTACATATACACAATACTATCCTCTTAAGTCTTCCCCCATTTATAGCCCCTTTCTAGTTTACTGGCCTCTACAACTGATTTTTACTCCATCTCATGTATAAGTCTAAATATTTGTAGCTAGGATCCACATATGAGAGAGAACATGTAGTGTTTGGACCTGGGTTATCTCACTTAATATAATCCTTCTCAGATCCATCCATTTCCCTGCAAATTTCAATTTTTTTTAACTGCTGAATAGAACTCCATTGTATAAATCTACCATATCTTCATTATTCATTCATTCTTTTTCAAATGTTATTTATTTATGGGAAAGGGCAGATAAAGAATGGGCACACCAGAGCCTCCAGCCTTTGCAAATGAACTCCAGAGGCATGTGCCTCTAAGTGGGTACTGAGGAACCAGACTTGGGTCCTTTGGCTTTGCCGTCAATAGCCTTAACTGCTAAGCCATCTCTCCAGCCCATGTTTTTTTTCAGCCACCCTGAGACTACATAGTGAATTCCAGGACAGCCTGAGCTAGAAGAGACTCCTACCTCAAAAAAACAAAACAAACAAACAAACAAAAGAATCAGTGATAAAGTAGCAAGCTACTTTTTATTGTTCCTTCTTTAAAAAAATATTTAAAAGCCAGGCATGGTGGCACACACCTTTAATCCCAGCACTTGGGAGGCAGAGGTAGGAGGATCGCTGTGAGTTCAAGGCCATCCTGAGATTACATAGTGAATTCCAGATCAGTCTGGGCTAGAGTGAGACCTTACCTGGAAAAAAAAAAATTAAGGGGCTGGTGAGATGGCTTAGTGGTTAAGGCACATGCCTGCAAAGCCTAAAGAGCCAGGTTCAATTCTCCAGATCCCACATAAGCCAGATGCACATGGTGGTGCATGCACCACCTCTTGCATCTGGCTTTATGTAGGTCCTGGGGAATCAAACTCAGGTCCTTACACTTTGCAGGCAAGTGCCTTAACTGTGGAGTGATCTCTTCAGCAACACTGCCCTTTTTTTTTTTTTTTCAAGTTAGGGTCTCACTGTAGCCCAGGCTGATGTGGAATTTACTATGTAGTCTCAGGGAGGCCTCAAACTCTCCATGATCCTCCTACCTCTGCCTGCTGAGTGCTGGGAATAAAGGCATGAGCCACCACACCCAGCTCTGTTCCTACTTTATTATTATATTATTATTATTATTATTATTTTGGTGGTTTTTTTTTTATTTGAGAGCGACAGACACAGAGAGAAAGACAGATAGAGGGAGAGAGAGAGAATGGGCGCACCAGGGCTTCCAGCCTCTGCAAACGAACTCCAGACACGTGTGCCCCCTTGTGCATCTGGCTAACGTGGGACCTGGGGAACTGAGCCTCGAACCGGAGTACTTAGGCTTCACAGGCAAGCGCTTAACTGCTAAGCCATCTCTCCAGCCCTTATTTTGGTTTTTTGAGGTAGGGTCTTGCTCTAGCCCAGGCTGACCTGGAACTCATTGGTAGTTTCAGGGTGGCCTTGAACTCATGGCAATTCTCCTACCTCTGCCTTCCGAGTGCTGGGATTAAAGGGATGCTCCACCATGCCTGGTGCCATTAGGATTTTTAACAGTGATTCATAAATTTAATTTATATTTAAATAAATTTTTTTCCCACAAACAGTAATGGTGAATTTTTAAAATTTATTTGCAGGTGGGCATGGTGGTGCATGTCTTTAATCCCAGCACTTGGGAGGCAGAGGTAGGAAGACTACTTTGAGTTCAAGGCCAGCATGAGACTACATATTAAATCCCACATCAGCTGGGTAGCCTGGGCTAGCATGAGACTCTACCTCAAAAAAACAAAAAAAAAAAATTTTTTTTTATTTGCAAGGAGAGGAAGGGAGAGCGAGAGAATGGGGACACTAGGGTCTCTTGCCACTGCAAATGCATTCCAGACATGTGGCATGTGCCACTTTGAGTAACTGGCTTTACATGGGTACTGGCTAATCAAACCCAGGCTATCAGGCTTTGTAAACAAGAGACTTAAATACTGAGCAATCTCTTCAGTCCTGGTTTTCTTTTGCTAATACTATAAGTCAATTTTTAATCCTAAATAACTTAGTCACACCAAGTACAGATAATGCCTGGACTTCCAAGATGTTATGAAAGTGATATCCACTTAGTGTGAACCATACTTGGAATATAATAGTTATTTGTTTGATGCCGGGCACTGAACCCATTACCTCGTATGTATTAAGTACATGGTCTACCACTGAGCTACACCCCCAGTTCCGCATTCTGAGTTTGGTCCTTTCCTGATCTAGCAACTTGCAGTGAGTCCCTTACCATGCTTGGCAACACAGCCTGGCATACCCCCCCCCCCCGAGAGCCTCACGATCAAGAGAGAGCAAATGATACTACTGCTAAGTGGGGTACTGCTAAACCAGGTAGGTGAGGTGTAAAATGGGATAATTGCAGCCTTACCCTAGATGATCTAGACATAGAAACAGCAGAAAAATGTGTACAGTGCCTGAGCATACAGTCTGCCAGTATTATGGAGTGAGTTTCAAAACTCTGCCTGTGGGTGAGAGGGCTCCATGTTGTCCTCTCCTTGCTCCAACCTCCTGGATGACTTCAGGAACAACTCTCACCTGGACTCTGCCATGGCTAGCCATTTCCTGAGTACCAGTGTTGACAGCATAAATGGGAGACAGGAATTCAAGGGCACCATGACTTAGTTTCTGGAGGAGAGTTCCTGGAATATTCTAAAAGCTTCTCTTGTGTTAAGCAATGTGAGTCTGGAAAACTAGATCTGCACTCCCACTGACCTTGGGTGCCGAGATCTATTTCACACACCATGCCCGGCTCTCCTTTCCCTTCTTATAAGAGCACCAATGCCATCATAGGGGGCTCCACGGCACAACTTCACCTAAATCTAATTACTTCCCAAGGGGCTACCTGCTAATAACATCCCACTTGGGTTGATTTCAAGATTAACATTGGCATTTTAGGGGTCACAAACAGAACATTTGTTACTTGCCAACTCTCTTTCTCTCATTTTCTCTCCTCCCCCTCAGGAAATTCAATTGATAGGGTTGGCACACTTAAGGCAAGTTGTTTACCACTGAGCTAAATCCCCAGCTTTTTTTTGGCTACACGTGGTATTTCTTTTGACTTTTTGTTTTGCACATATGTGTGTAGTATGCATGCATGACACATGTATGTGGACACATGTGTGCTCATGCATATGGAGGCCAGAGATTGATGTCACGTGTCTTCCTCAATCACTTTTCACTAAGGTAGGGTCTCTCACTTGAGCCCAGACTTTGTCAACTGGCTAGCCTAGCTAGTCAGCCTGCCCAGAGATTCTACCTGCCTCTTTTTTTTTTTGGTTTATTTTTATTTATTTATTTAAGAGCAACAGACAGAGAAAGAGGCAGAGAGAGAGAATGGGCACACCAGGGCTTCCAGCCACTGCAGGCAAATTCCAGATACGTGTGCCCCCTTGTGCATCTGGCTAACGTGGGTCCTGGGGAATCAAGCCTTGAACCGGGGTCCTTAGGCTTCACAGGCAAGCACTTAACTGCTAAGCCATCTCTCCAGCTCTCTACCTGCCTCTTGAGTGCTGGGATTATAGGTGGGCCACCATGCTCACAGAGTATTTAGTGAATTTGGGACCTAAGCTCTGGACCTCATACTTGCAATGCAATCACTTCATCCTCCTAGACTCTTCTATTGACATTTTTTGTTGTGTTGCTTTTGAGTTAAGGGCTCACTCTAATCCAGGTTGATCAGAAATTCAATCTGTAGCTCCAATCTGGACTTAAAAAGACGTTTTAGTTTTATTTATTAGAGACAAAGAGAGGGAGGGAGGGAAAAGGAGAGAGAGAGAGAGAATGGGCACGCCAGGCCTTTAGCCACTGCAAACAAATTCCAGATGCATGTGTGACCTTGTGCATCTGGCTTACGTGGGTCCTGGGGAATAGGTCTTGGGTTCTTTGACTTTGCAGGCAAACACCTTTATTTATTTATTTATTTATTTTTGGTTTTTTTGAGGTAGGGTCTCACTCTAGCCCAGGCGACCTGGAATTCACTATGTAGTCTCAGGGTGGCCTCGAACTCACAGCCATCCTCCTACGTCTGCCTCCTGAATGCTAGCATTAAAGGCATGTCTCACCACACCTGGTACAGCGCCTTAACAACTAACCCAATTTATTCAGCCCTGGACTTTTTTAAAAAAATGTTTTCTAAAAATTATTTTGAGAGAGAGAAAGAAAGAGGCATATAGAGAGACAGGGCTAGAGAGATGGCTTAGTGGTTAAGTGCTTGCCTGTGAAGCCTAAGGACCCCGGTTCAAGGTTCAATTCCCCAGGACCCATGTTAGCCAGATGCACAAGAGGGCACACGCATCTGGAATTCGTTTGCAGTGACTGGAGGGCCTCGTGCGCCCATTCTCTCTCTCTCTTTATCCGTTACTCTCAAATAAATAAATAAAAATAAACAAAAAAAATTTTAAAAAGAGAGAGAGAGAATGGGCACACAAGGGCCTTCAGCTGCTGCAAATGAATTCCAGATGCATGCACCATCATGTTTATGTGGGTCCTGGGGAAGTGAACCTGGGTCTTTTGGCTTTGCAGGCAAGTGCCTAAACCAGTAAGCCATCCCTCCAGCCCTTTTATTTTATTTCTGAGAGAGAGAATGGGCATGCCAGATTCTTTCAGCCACTGTGGATGAACTCCAGACACATGCACCTCCTTGTGTGCATGTGTGA
This sequence comes from Jaculus jaculus, assembly GCF_020740685.1. NCBI lineage: Eukaryota > Metazoa > Chordata > Mammalia > Rodentia > Dipodidae > Jaculus > Jaculus jaculus. The sequence goes on from NC_059109.1 coordinate 100,032,863, forward strand.
CATTGCACGCTTATGCCACTTTTGTGTCTGGCTATGCGTGAACCTAGAGATTTGAACCAGTGTTCTTAGGCTTCACAGGCAAGCACCTTAACCTCTAAGCCATCTCTCCAGCCCCCATTTTGTTTTTAAAGTGAATTTAAGAAAGGTGTGTTTTGGCTGGGTGTGGTGATGCACACCTTTCATCCCAGCACTTGGGAGGCCATATTAAGACTACATAGTAAATTCCTGGTCAACCTGAGCCAGAGTGAGACCCTACCTTGAACCCCCCCCCCAAAGGTATCTTTTAATTTTTTTCAAATATTTGGCTTTGCAGGCAAGCGCCTTAAGCAGTAAGCCATCTCTCCAGCCCATCAAATCCATTTTTTAAAATTTTTACTTATTAGAGACACAGAGAGTCAGATAGTACACCTGCACCAGAGCTTCCTGCCACTGTAAACAAACTCCAGATGCATGTGCCACACTGTGCATCTCGCTTTATGTAAGTAGTGGGTAATTAAACCCAAGCCATCAGGCTTTGCAAGCAAGCACCTATAACCACTTAGACATCTCTCCAACCCCTTCTTTTAACTATTTTATTGTTATGTTTGCAAAAGTAATTTTTGGTTCATGCCATTTATGTTCACCTATCAGACAGGCCATTGGAAACAAGCTCCTTTAACCTCTGACCCATCTCTCCAGTCCTAGAGAGGATTTTGATATGAGGTTGAAGCCATTGGGAGAAGCTAAGAAAGGTTTAGCCCCATTCAACATTGCCTACTGCTATTTCCACAGAAGCTCTTTTTGAATTTTAGTGGGAAAGAATGACTTAGTGATTAGCAATTCTTTTGTTTGTTTGCTTTTCGAGGTAGGGTCTCACTCTGGCTCAGGCTGACCTGGAATTCACTATGTAGTCTCAGTGTGGCCTCCAACTCACTTCAATCCTCCTCCTATCTCTGCATCCTGAGTGCTGGAATTAAAGGCTTGCGCCACCACGCCCAGCTTGTTTAAGCAATTCTTCATTGACCTCTCTGTCAAAGTTCTGTGGAGAACACCCCTCTCTCTGCTCAAGGGAACATGACACCTTGCTCACTTCCTTATACAGTACTGCATTCTATCCTTTATTTTCCTAGTAATACAAACAAGGGATCTCACATTCCTGCGGGGGGCTCCAAGTGGATTAAAGAGCCAGAGGCAGGGAAAATTTCCTGCCCTTTGCCTGACCCAGAGCATTAACGGACACGAGGTCACTTAATGAGGCATGATAGCCTGGTTGTTAGCCCAAAGTCCAGTCATCTAAGCATGGGTGGGGAGGTGGTTGGTGTGTGTGTGTGTGTGTGTGTGTGTGTGTGTGTGTGTGTGTAGCGGTGGGGAGCAGGACCAGAAGGTCCGCGAGTTCGAGGGCAGCCAGGGCATTAACGGACACGAGGTCACTTAGTGAGGCATGATAGCCTGGTTGTTACCCAAAGTCCAGTCATGTAAGCATGGGTGGGGAGGTGGTTGGTGTGTGTGTGTGTGTGTGTGTGTGTGTGTGTGTGTGTGTGTGTTACCCAAAGTCCAGTCATGTAAGCATGGGTGGGGAGGTGGTTGGTGTGTGTGTGTGTGTGTGTGTGTGTGTGTGTGTGTGTGTGTGTGTGTGTGTGTGTAGCGGTGGGGAGCAGGACCAGAAGGTCCGCGAGTAAACAAAGCCAAAGAACCCAGCTGGGTTCGATTCCCCACGGTCCACGCAAGCCAGCTGCACAAGATGGCGCATGCGTCTGGAGTTCGTTTGCAATGGCTGGAAGTAAAACTTACGCCGGGGGTGGTGACGCACGACTTTAATCCTAGCACTCCGGAGGCAGAGGTAGGAGGATCACCGTGAGCTCAAGGCCAGCCTAAGACTACACAGAGAATTCCAGTCAGCCCGAGCTAGCGTGAAACCCTACCTCAAAAAAAAAAAAATAATAATAACAAAACTCTTAGATTGCAAGGAAACTCGGGGCCTGATCAGTCGCCCCACAGACAAGATGAAAGCAGGTGACCTGATCAACCCCACTTCATTATGGTTCCTCTGCAAGTAGCCTCCCAACCCGGTGACCTGGTGGCACCTGCCCCGCCCATGGGCAGCGAGCGAGGCCGGTAGCGAGCCGAGCCCCAGGTGCTCTGACCGCTGGGTGAAGCTGGGGCAAGACTGAGCTCTGCCGGAACCCTCGGACACGAGGAGCCGCAGTCCGCTTTGGACTGAACTGGGGCGTGTCTTCCCGCTCGCCGGGGACACCGGCCCCTACCAGAAGCCGCTCGGTGCTCGATTGCTCCAGCCTGGCGACGGCCGACGACCCACGGCGGCTCTGCGCTCGAGGCGTCGAGCCTGGCCCACCGGCGTACGCAAGAAGAAGGAGGCCGCGGCGGTCAGCGCGGGGATGTCGAGGACCTCCCGGGCGGTGCTGGGCCTCTCGGTGCTGCTGACGGCGGCCACGGTGGCTGGCGTGCATCTGAAGCAGCGACAGGACCAGCAGGTCGGTGTCACGTGACCGTGTCTGCCGGGCGCCCGGGGCCCGAGGCCCGAGGCCGCGGCGGTCCCTGCCCGCGTGGTCCGCCCGCTCCTCCTCCCGGCTGCCCGTGCCCTGCGGCTGACCCGCCCCTGGCCGGGGCCCGCGCCTCGGGGGCGGGTCTGTCCTCTGCTCACCGCCGGGCGGCCGTGACCTGGAACGTTGAGATTTCTGCAGGCCGCTGCAGAGTGGAGGACGGGAAGGGGGGCTTCTGGGGGCGCATGCAACTAGTAGCGGACTCCCCCCACCCTTGAGGCCGAACCTTGAGGGTTCAGTGCAAAGCATTCGGAGGGCTGGGTGTAGCTTTGCGCCTGCGTGGTGTGTGTGACGTTGAGTACAATTCCAGGACCTTAATACCGGTCTTTATTTTATCCCATGGTTAAGCCCTTCTCCCATCCTCAACACACTTTTGGTGCCTTTGGCAAGATGATTTGTTGAGATTTTTTGCTTCAGTGAACTGTTTATATGGAAACCGTAGGTTCTCAAAACATCACAGCCTTGTAGATTTTGTTTTTAAATTTTAATTATTTTGGAAGGAGAGAGAGAAGACCAAGTATGGGAACGGCTGGGCCTCTCATCACTGCAAATGAACTCCAGACGCTTGTGCCACTCTGCATCTGGCTTTACTTGTGCATTAGGGAATTGAACCCTGAATGGCAGGCTTTGGTAGGAAGTGCTTCTAACCACTCTGATCCATCTCCTCAGTCCTGTTTTGTTTTTTGGAGATAGGGTCTCACTCTAGCCCAGGCTGATCTGGAACAAACTCTGTAGTCTCAGTCTGGTCTTGAGCTCACACCGTGATCCTCCTACCTAGGGCACTCCCCCTCACTTTTTTTTTTAACCCATTTATTTCTGGAACTATCTGTGGTTGACTGACAGTTTTATCTCAGTTCGTAGTTTCTCATTCAGGTTGGGCACAGTTAAGTGACCTTGATCATTGTGTGCGGGCCAGGGCACTAGGCACTGTGAGAACATAAAGTAGAGGAAACAAACACTCCAGTGTCTGTATATAATTTGCAGTGGTGTTAAATATTGCACGCAGATCCTTGTTGACCTTCCAGGTAGTTAACACTTGGATGGATGTTTGGGTTGGACCTAATTTGTCAAGGGTGGAAATAATGAACTGAATGTGTCCAGAGTAAACAGTCCTCATAATTCACTTGTCCAGGACTTCAGGTTGTGCTGGTTTTGGTATTACAGATGCAGCAGAGTAGGTGTTTGACAGTGGTGTTGACAATCTGTGATAGTTTATGGCATAAGTTTTTTTCTTTTGTTTCTTTGTTTTTGAGATAGGGTATCTCTGTAGCCCAGGCTGACCTGGAATTCACTATGTAGTCTCAGAATGGCCTCAAACTCACAGCAATCCTCCTGAGTGATTAAAGGCATGTGCCACCACCCCCAGAAGGCATAAGAGTTTTGAGGAGGGAGGTGGGATGGCTACTGATGGAGAGATTTGGGATTAAGATATAGTTTCGGGGGGGGGGGTAACTTTTGTAATAGAAATAGGAAAGAGACTTCTTCCTTGGAAGGAAAGGGAAAGATGATGATTCCAGTTAAATGAGAGAGGACAAGGATGTTCCTGTCCTGAGTGAACGGAGCCAGGGATTTGTGAAGACAGTAAGATGAGATTAGAATTTTGTCTCTTGATTCCTAGCTGTATATATGTTTCTGAGAAGTTTTTACAGTGTGACCAAGGGTTGCACCTCCATCCCAGACCAATCATACCACTTGAGTCTGGGGGCTCGGTTTATGTTGCAGTCAGTTCACATTGCTGGTAGAAATCACCCAACTAAGAGCAGCTTGTGGGAAAAAGAGGTTTATTTTGGCTTAAGGCTTGAGGGAAAGCTCCACAATGGCAGGGGGAAACAATGGTATGAGCAGAGGGTGGGCAACACCCTGTGGCCACATAAGGTGGACAACAGGAACAGGAGAGTGTGCCAAACAATGGCAAGAGGACACTGGCTATAATACCCATAAGCACGCTCCCAACAATACACTACTTCCAGGAGGCTTTAATTTCCAATTGCCATCAGCTAGGGAACCTAGCATCCAGAACACCTGAGTTTCTTGGGGGGACACCTAACTTAAACCACCACAGTTTAGCTATGTTCCCAAAGCTACACAGAAGACAATGTACAGCCAAGGTTGAGAATCACTGTTAGAGGGTGGAAAAGTGCAAGGACAGGAAGATGGGGTTATTTGGAAATTACTGGTTGACCAGAGTAACCTGTCCTACAGATCAGTATTAGGGACATGCCAGCAATGGGAGACAGAATGGCGTGGTGGATTTGTCAAGTTCAAGGAAGCAAGACATGAAAGAATGACTTATTTCGTGTCTATTCCATATGAGGCACTGTTTAGTATTTTACATATGTCATCTTTAATCCTCACAGCAACTCAGCAAAAAACAAGTACAGATGGTCCCCAACTTATAATGTTTCAACTTGAATTTTTTTAATTTTCATGATAGTAGAAAAGCAATATGGTTTGCATTCAGTAGAAACTACTTTGAATATTGAGTTTTGATATTTTCCCAGGCTGGTACAAGGGGTTCAATATTCTTGAGATGCTGACCAGAGGCCCTGACCACAGCTCCCACCCAGCCACACAATGGTGATGCTCTATTAGTAAGCTTTGTTGCTGAGCTCTTGAGCTAGGTTCGGTGTACCCAGTGCAATTTGTGACTTTGGTATTTTCAACTTACATGAGTTTGTCAGAGCATATCCCTGTGTTGAGGAACATCTGTAGTGTTTGGCAAAACAGAACTCTAGTTGGGATAGTAAGGCCTGTGGAGGTTAGTAAGGTAGTAAAAGTCACCAGAGAGGGAGGCAGGTCACTTGGAGAAAGGTAGCAAATGAGGGGATGGAGAGCAACATGAACACAGGCTCTTGTGCAAAAGGACGTGTGGGAGCAGGTGTGGAAGAAATGATCCTAGGCTATGGTCCTGGGGTAAGCAGCACAGTGACCAGAAGACCTGGGGTCAGTAGGGAATCTTGCCCCAGACCCAGGGGTTAAGAAACTTGAGGTAGGTGTGGCGACACTCTTTAAAAACCCCAGGAAGGCTGAGGCAGGAGGATCTTGAATTCAAGGCCAGCCTGAGCTATATAGTGAGACTCTGCCTCAAAAGAACCCAAAAGTTTCAGTAGGTTTGCCAGTCCAGCACTCTGAAATTTCCCAACTCCCTCCTAGTGACCTAGTGAATGCAGCAATAGGCACAGGGGAGACCCAGCACAGAGGTATTAGACAAGTCTTTAAATAGATATAATCATCTCATAAAGCTGCTGTTAAAAAGAAAAACAACCATTTGTGAGATATAAATTCTAAAATGTTCTTTATGAGCAATGGTTGAATGTTTTAAAAGTCTCTGGACAGTTACCAGGTTCACATTCTGGAATTCTGTGATTTGAGAGCTTATCAGGGTAATTACTACTGATGAAACTTTTCCCATTATTAGTAGTAGTCTTTCTTCTCTCTGTAATATAATCGATTAGAAAATAATTTCTACCTTTTCACTTGACATAATAGAAATTCTGAGTAGTTTGTTTTCTCCTTTTTTTTTTTTTTTTTTAAGCTAGGGTCCCACTCTTGGTCAGACTGACCTGGAATTCACTATGGAATCTCAGGCTGGCCCTGAACTCAGTGATCCTCCCAACTCTGCCTCCCAAGTGCTGGCTTTAAAGGCATGCACCACCATGCCCGGCTTCCCACAAAATGTGGAACGCTTCACAAATTTGGGCGTCATCCTTGCGCAGGGGCCACGCTAGTCTTCTTTGTATCATTCAAATTTTAGTATATGTGCTGCCGAAGCGAGCACTCCTAATGTTTATTACACATTTCCGATAAGAGTTCAGTTCTACTGTACTAACTCGTCAGGGTTTTAAAGTATCATTTCTTGATTAAACTTTTAAAATTTAGCAAGGGTTGTAGTGCAGTGGGTACCTGAATAGCATGCATAAAGTTCTGGGTTCAGTTCCCAGCACTGCATAAACTAGGTGTGGTGGCACATTCTTATAATCTCAGAACTCAGGAGGTAGAAACAGGATGATCAGAAATTCAAGGTTAGGGCTGGGCATGGTGGTGCATGCCTTTAATCCCAGCACTTGAGGGGCAGAGGTAGGAGGATCACCATAAGATCAAGGCCATCCTGAGACTACATAGTGAATTCTAGATCAGCCTGGACTAGAGACACTACCTCAGGAAAAAAAAAGAAGGAGAAGTTCAAGGTTAGGGCTGAGGGGAGATGGTTTAGCAGCTAAAGGCACTTGCTTGCAAAGCCTTCTAGCCACAGTTCAATTCCCCAGTACCCATGTAAAGCCACAGGTACAAGATGGTGCATGTGACTGAAGTTTGTTTCCAGAAGCATGAGGCCCTGGCACACCATACTCACACAAACCTTCTCCCCCACTCCCTATCTCTCTTTATTCCTCCCTCCTTTCCTGGCAAATAAATAAATGAATAAAATTATTAAAAAAATAAGTTCAAGGTTAACTTCAACTACATAGTTCCAGACCAGGCAAGCCTGGAATATGTGAGACCTTGTCTCAAAAAAGAAAAGAAAAGAAAACCTACATATAAACTTTTAAAATTCAACATAGTGGGGATGGAGAGATGGCTTAGCAGTTAAGGCATTTGCCTGTGAAGCCAAAGGATCCAGGTTTGATTCCCCAGGTCCCACATAAGCCAGATGCACAAGGGGCACATGCGTATGGAGTTCATTTGCGGTGGCTAGAGGCCCTGGTGTGTCCATTCTCTCTCTGTTTGTCTCTCTTCTTTCTGTCTCTCTCACTCCCTGCTTGCAAATAAATAAATAAAATATATTTAAAATTCAATATAGTGCCAGTTTCTTTTCTTTTCTTTTCTTTTTTCCTTTCATTTTTGGTTTTTCGAAGTAGGGTTTCACTCTAGTCCAGGTTGACCTGGAATTCACTATGTAGTCTCAGGGTGGCCTTGAACTCATGGTGATCCTCTTACCTGTGCCTCCCAAGTGCTGGGGTTAAAGGCATGTGCCACCACACTAGGCCTTTTTTGTTGTTGTTGTTGCTATTTCTCATTAAGTTTTCTGTTTTGAAGAATTTTTTAAAATGTAGTAAGTGGTGATTTCCATAATAACATTATTACTACCAAATTTATTTGATGGTTTCTTTTTTTTTTTTTTTTCAAGGTAGAGTCTTGCTCTAGCCCAGGCTGACCTGACCTAGAATTCACTGTGTAGCTTAGCTGGCCTTGAACTCACAGTGATCCTCCTGCCTCAGCCTCGTGAGTGCTAGAATTAAAAGTGTGCACCACTATGCCCAGCTGATGGTTTCTTTTTAAAATATTTTTACTTATTTGCAAGGAAAGAGAGAAGAGAGACAGACAAGAGAAAATAGGCGTGGCAGGACCTCCAGCCACTGCAAACAAACTGCAGGTGCTTGTGCCACTTTGTGCATCTGGTTTTACACACTGGGGAAACGAATCCAAGTTGTTAGGCTTTGCAGGCAAGGGCCTTCACCACTTCTTTTCTTTTAAATATTGTATTTATTTGCAAGCAGGAGTAGGGGAAAGCCAGGGCCTCTAGCCACTGCAAAAACAAACAAACAAACAAACAAACCTCCAGTTACATGTACTACTTTGTGTATCTGGCTTTACGTGGGTACTGGGAAATCAACCTGGGTTGTTAGGCGTTGCAGGCAAGCACCTTACCCACTGAGCTGTCTCTCCAGCCCACTGGTGGTTTCTCTTTCTCGCTTGCTCGCTCGCGCGCTCACTCGCTCGCTCTCTTTCTCTCTCGTAGGGTCTCACTAGTGTAGGCTGCCCTGGAATTCACTCTGTAGTCTCAGGCTAGCCTTGGACTCACAGTGATCCTCATAACTCGGCCTCCTGAATGCTGGGATTAAAGGCACCTAGCCAATGGTTGTTTTCTTTCTTTCTTTTTATTATTTTATTTTATTTATTTATTTATTTATTTGGTTTTTTGAAGTAGGGTCTCACTCTAGCCCAGGCTGACTTGGAATTCACTATTATTCTCAGGGTGGCCTTGAACTCATGGCAGTCCTCCTACCTCTGCCTCCCGAGTGCTGGGATTAAAGGCATGAGCCACCACGCCTGGCTTACTTTTTTTTTTTTTAATGAGAGAGAGAGAGAGGCGGGATTGGTACGCCAGGACCTCCACCTACTGCAGTCAAACTCCAGATGCTTGCACCACTTGTACACATGCACATCCTTTGGGCATACATCACTTTGTGTGTCTAGCTTATGTGGGACCTAGAGATTCTAACATGGGTTCTTAGGCTTTGCAGGCAAGCACCTTAACAGTTAAGTCAGCTCTCCAGCCTTTTTTTTTTTTTGGTTTCTTTTTTTTTTTTTAATTTTTATTTATTTATTTATTTGAGAGCGACAGACATAGGGAGAAAGGCAGATGGAGGGAGAGAGAGAGAATGGGCGTGCCAGGGCTTCCAGCCTCTGCAAACGAACTCCAGACGCGTGCGCCCCCTTGTGCATCTGGCTAACATGGGACCTGGGGAACTGAGCCTCGAACCGGGGTCCTTAGGCTTCACAGGCAAGCGCTTAACCGCTAAGCCATCTCTCCAGCCCTTTTTTGGTTTCTTTTAAAACTTGTTTGCAAGCAGAGTGAATAGATGTGATAGGGACTCTAGCCTTTGCAAATGAATTCCAGATGCATGTGCTACTTTGTGCATCTGGCTTTACATAGGTACTGGGGAACCCTGGTCATTAGGCTTTGCTAGCAAGTGCCTTAACTGCTGAGCCATCTTCCAGCCCTAAAAAAAGAAATTGTTGCCAGGCATGGTGGCGCATGCCTTTAATCCCAGCACTCAGAGGTAGGAGGAGGATTGCTGTGAGTTTAAGGCCAGTTTGGGACTATAGAGAGATTGCCAGCCAGGTCAGCCTGCACTAGAATGAGATCCTACAACAAAACACACACACACACACACACACACACACACACACACACACATACTCCCTCTCTCTCTCAACATATATATATGGATGTTTTTCCATTTATGAGAGGGGAAGAAAGGAGTGAGAATAGGCCTTTTGCCATTTTGGACAAACACCAGACTCATGAGCCACTTTGTGCATCTGACTTTACGTGAGTACTGGGTAATTGAACCTGGACCAACCCAGGCCTGCAAGCTTTGCAAGCAATTGCCTTTAACTACTGAGCAATCTCCCCAGTCCCTTGGTAGTTTTATTGTTTACATTGTACAGAAATTGGGTATTTGGAATTGCAACATTTTAATTATATTTTGGTGATGCTGTTATTTGGATTTGAGTGGCACAGGATGGGAGCCACCTGTTCAGGGTGTAACTCAAATCTGCTTATATTTTTAGAGGCTTCGAGAAGGAGTGATCAGAGACATTGAGAGGCAAAATCGGAAAAAAGAAAACATTCGTCTTTTGGGAGAACAGATTATTTTGACTGAGCAACTTGAAGCAGAAAGACAGAAGATGTTGGAAAAAGGATCTCAGAAAACATGACTTGAAATGGGTGTGAAATAGCAGTGGGGCAGTGCTGAGTGAGTGAGTTTGTGTGTATATGTATGCATGTGTGTGTTGATGGAGTGTAGCTTAGTGATCTGGAGCCCTGTTTTTTGGTCACTGTCCATTTCAACCTGATGATATAAGGACAGTGACTCTTCTATATTACTTTTGGAATCTCTTGTGACTGAATAAAGACGTGGTGAGCAGATGCTCCTCTGACGAATTCCTGTGTGATTCTGGTCTGCTCACTTGCCTGGGCTTACAGTGTTAGTGATAGGGAGCCATGGATGGTAACATCCACCTTGGCAGCCTCATCAGCCGGCATGATGATGAAGCCACCAGAACATCTACCTCGGAAGGCCTGGAGGAGGGTGAGGTGGAGGGAGAGACTCTTCTGATTGTTGAGTCAGAAGACCAGGCCTCAGTGGACTTGTCTCATGACCAAAGTGGAGATTCCCTCAACAGCGATGAAGGAGATGTGTCATGGATGGAGGAGCAGCTATCCTACTTCTGTGACAAGTGCCAGAAATGGATCCCAGCCAGTAAGGATCTTCTCAATATCTTTGATTTGTCACTTCCTGTGTGACAGTTTGTCCATCCTGTGAAGAAAAATGAATGTAAAATAGACCTAAATAAAAGGATAATTTATTATTTACTATTTAGTTGATCAAATACAAATTTATACAAAGCCCTAACCCATTTGTACTAATAAAAAGTATTGTCAACCTCCATTCCATTGTTAAGTTAGCATTCTTGATGGTAATCCAATAAAAATTAGAAGATTGGAAATCTCGTGTTACTTAAGGAATTAGCCACATTTTTCTAACAAAATTATGTTATGGATTGTGGGCCAAATTCTGTTGCCAGTGTAGGACTTAAGCTCCTAAAAACATACTGGGTTATCATTAATGTGTATTAAACTGCCATCTTCTGTTGAAGGCAGGTTAGCATCTGTAGACTGAAGGTGTTGCTCTGTCCTGAGCCAGCCTTGTTTCCCACTGTGGGCCTCCTTTACCTGCTCCTCAGAGTCAGTGTATGTATCTTGAGGTTATTTTGGCTGCCTAGCTTCCTAGCACGCTTTGCCAGCTATCATGATTCATTCCAAAATAGGATTTCCCATTAAGCCAGAGACTAGGAAAAATGTGTTCTAGAAGAATGCTTTGTGTATAAGCCAGTTCATAAATAAGTGAGATATATATGTATGCATCTTTGGTGTATATATACACATTTTTGTGAAGTAGGTTATTTTCTGGTAGGTGGAAAGTATTGTTAAAAATGGATTTAAAAAGCCAGGCGTTGTGGCGCACGCCTTTAATCCCAGCACTTGGAGGCAGAGGTAGGAGGATCACTATGAGTTTGAGGCCAACCTGAGACTACATAGTGAATTCCAGGTCAGCCTGGGCTAGAGGAGACCCTACCTTGAAAAACAAAAACAACAACAACAAAAATGGGTTTACTGTTTAAATTAATAGTTAGTAAATTAACATTTGCATAACAGACCTAAAATTGACTAGCTAGTTTTTTCTTCTGAGCTGTCTTTATTAACACAGGGTTCCATTCAGACATCTCTGGTTTTCCCTTTGTCATCATGGGGTAAATTTTACACTGCTCTTGGCAGCCAGCCGCCCCCCCCCCCCAACAACTTATTCAGCCTCTTGTCCTCACACATCAACATACATTAGCAGAGTAACTCCACAAACAGTTCTGATCCCTAGAACTGCATTATTTTTGTTTTATCTCTAGAGTATACATCTCAGCCTTATAGCTCTCCTTTATGCCGACGGGCCACTCTTTTCTTTCTTTTTTTTAAATTTTTTTTTTTTTTTTTAGGTTTTTCGAAGTAGTCTTTCACTCTAGCCCAGGCTGGCCTGGAATTCACTATGTAGTCTCAGGATGACCTTGAACTCATCCTCCTTACCACTGTCTCCCAAGTGCTGTGCCACCACACCCAGCCAGGCCACTTTCTAATTCTCTCCGGCCCCAGTAGACCGCTGTATATGCCCTTGCATTGCCTCGTGGTGTATAGCACATTGCATTCCTGTGGTTGTCATGTTCCACACAGCATCAGTATCCCCTGGGAATTTTAATGTAGCGGTGCAGGCCCATCACAGAGACTGACAGTTCACCTGGGGCTGGCCTGGTCATAGTTAGGAAAGTGGAAATCAGCCTTTGCATGGTTCTGCTGTGCCTTGGGAATGCTGAACCGCTGTGTCTCTGTGATTACCTACGTTCCCTGAGCTCTCAGATTTGTAGACCTCCAGAGCAGGCGCCCTGTTGTCTGCCTTGGACCGCGAACATCCGGTTCCTAGCCCCATGCCTGGCAGGCAGTGGAAGCTCAGCTCGGGTTTTTCTTTTTTTTTTTTTTTTTCTCTGAGGTAGGGTCTCACTCTAGCCCAGGCTGACCTGGAATTCACTGTGTAGTCTCAGGGTGGCTTTGAACTCTGAGCGATCCTCTCACCTCTCCCTCCCAAGTGCTGGGATCAAATGTGTGCGCTTTCTGAAAGAATGTTGGAGGGAGACCTGCCGGGAGGATCAGGAATGTTACAGCTGGGAATTCCAGTTAGAGCGATCATACCTGCTCTTCCAGAACCTTTCTCCCAAAAGTTAAGTAGCCACACTCTAGGAGGGACATCAGGAGAAGAAAATCTTTTTTCTCTCTTTCCCACTCCCATCCTGCTATTGTAGATTGGCTAGAAAAAAAGAAAAATTCAGCATGGGAAACTTGGAAATCTAGTTCATCAACTAATTAGCCCTTTGGTTTGCTGCTCTAGATAACCCAAGATGTGACTTTTTGTTTTTCTCCTAGGCCAGCTGAGGGAACAGCTCAGTTACCTTAAGGGCGATAACTTTTTTAGGTTTACTTGTTCGGATTGCTCGGCAGATGGCAAGGAGCAGTACGAGAGGCTGAAGCTGACGTGGCAACAAGTGAGTCCAAAACTTCTCTAGGAGTTGCTGGGTTGGGTAACCTGAAAGTGGTGGAATGATTATCAGAGTGAGGAACTTAGCATTAGTGGGGGTGGGGGTGAGGAGGTACTTTGTATTTCAGTGAAAACTTGATATAAAATATATGGAAAGAGGAATTTTTTTTTTTTTTTTTTTTTTTTTTGGTTTTTCGAGGTAGGGTCTCGCTGTAGCCCTGGCTGACCTGGAATTCACTATGTAGTCTCAGGGTGGCCTGGAACTCACAGCGGTCCTTCTACCTTTGCCTCCCAAGTGCTGGGATTACAGGTGTGGTCCACCACACCCAGCCTAAAAGAAAGAGGAATTCTTAAAACAGCCCTCCTAATTTAGCGAATTAAATCCTTGATTCTTGAAAATCCAACACAGCCAGGCTTGGTGGCACATGCCTTTAATTCCAGCACTAGTGAGGTAGAGGTAGGAGGATCACTGAGTTTTAGGCCAGCCTGAGACTACAGAGAGAATTCCAGCTCATCCTGGCCTAGAGCAACAAAATACCTTGGCCTACCTTGACAAAAATAAAAACAAAGAAAAAAAGAAGAAAATCTAACACAATTTCATTTATATGTAACACCAAGTTCTGACTTAATTGAAAATGGAAGTCTTATTTTTCTGGCAGCCATTTTATTTTAGGAAAATAAAACCAGAAAATGGCTACACTGGAAATGGATTTGTAAGTAGTGTGACTAGACTGCAAAAACCAACATAGCCCACTTTCTGCTTTTGAATTTAGAGATTTTTTTTTTTCTTTCTCATGTTGATGAATACTTAATGTCATCTACTTTTTTTTTTTTCCTGAGGTAGGGTCTCTCTAGCTCAGCCTGACCTGGAATTCACTATGTAGTCTCAGGGTGACCTTGAACTCACAGTGATCCTTCTACCTCTGCCTCCTAAGTGCTGGGATTAAAGGCGTGCACCACCACACCCAACCTAAATTAGCATAATTTTTAGACCATGCTGACCTGGAATTTACTATGTCGTCTCAGGGTAGCCTCAAACTCATGGCGATCCTCTTACCTCTGCCTCCCGAGGGCTGGGTATTAAAGGTGTGTGCCTCCATGCCTGGCTAAATTAACATTCTTGATGGTAACCCAATAAAAACTAGAAAATTGGCCGGGCGTGGTGGGGCATGCCTTTAATCCCAGCCCTTGGGAAGGCAGAGATGGAAGGATCACAGTGAGTTTGAGGCCACCCTGACACTACACAGTGAATTCCAGGTCAGCCTGGACTAGAGTGAGACTTTACCTCTACCATGCCTGGCTTGGTTTTTTGTTTTTCTTTTGGTCTTTTTGGATTAATGTGTTTGTGTGCATGTATGTTTCAGGGTCTCTTGCCATTGCAAAGAATACCTGTCCAGTTTTATGTGGGTGGCTGGGGAATCAAACCTGGACTGCCAGGCTTTCTAAGCAAGTGCCTTTAACCACTGAGTCATTTCTCCAGCACCCAGCTGTTTTTTATTTATCGGTACTTGTGATACTGAAGATCAAACCATGGCTTTGCATATACTAAGCAAGTTTTCTGCCATCGAACTACAGTCCAAGCCCTCTGTACTTTTTGTTTCTTAAATTACTATTATTTTTAAAAAGTATTTTTGTTTTATTTATTTGCAAGCAGAGAAAGAGAGAGAAGAGAGACAGAAAGAGAATGGGCGTGCTAGGGCCTCCAGCCATTGCAGATGAACTCCAAATGCATGCACCACTGTGCATCTGGCTTTACGTGGGTACTGAAGACTTGAACCTAGATCATTAGGACTTGGAGGCAAGATCCGTAACCTCTGAGCCATCTCTCCAGCCTTAAGTTACTTATTTATTCAACACATACTGTGTGCCAGAGTGAACACTACATTCGCTATTCTAGACCTGGAGATTGCTTTAGAAAACTAGGCAGCTAAAACCACCGCCCTAGGCTACTGCCATTCCATACTTGTGTTAGATGACAAACACATAAACATGGTAATTGCCCACTGAGTCTTTTGAGTGAGGGGCAAGATCTTAGATTGTACTGTTTTGGCCACTTAGGGAGATTGTTATGAAGAGTACTTGTAGTAGCAGCCTGTGACTGTTACC
Organism: Jaculus jaculus; assembly: GCF_020740685.1. Taxonomy (NCBI): domain Eukaryota; kingdom Metazoa; phylum Chordata; class Mammalia; order Rodentia; family Dipodidae; genus Jaculus; species Jaculus jaculus. The sequence goes on from NC_059109.1 coordinate 100,047,873, forward strand.
TTAATCACCATTACTTTATTAGGACGTCTCATGAAATCTGTCAGTAGTGAATTTAGAGTGTCTTTTTTGACTTGCCAAAAATACATAAGTAGGAAATGAAGGAAATTTGAATTGAGGATACGTCTCATGAATTATATAATTGGTCTAGTTTTGAGCGGGCATGGTGGCTAACACCTATAATCAAGCAGTTGTTCAAGGCCAGCCTAGACTACATAGTGAGTTTCTGGTCAGTCTTGTCTAGAGTGAAACTTTGCCACACCTTCCCCCAAAGGCCTTTTTTCCTCAGGGTAAATAGCATAGTATATGTAAGCCAGGCCATGTTAGCAGTAAGAGTTGGAAATTAACAGGCAGATTTGTGTTTGGCCTGCAAATAGCTTCTCATCAAAGCTATAAAATGGAAAAAAGCAAATATAATTGCTTTTTATGAATGTGTTAGTCATTTTCAAGAATTTCAAGAATTAGGTTTTTTGTTTGTTTGTTTGTTTGTTTGTTTTTCGAGGCAGGGTCGTACTCTAGCCCAGGCTGACCTGGGATTCACTATGTAGTCTCAGGGTGGCCTCGAACTCATAGTGATCCTTCTACCTCTGCCTCTCAAGTACTGGGATTAAAGGCGTGTACTACCACACCTGGCTAGAAAAGCTAGTTTTTTTTTTAAATTTTTTTTGTTCTTTTTTTTTTTTTTGGTTTTCTGAGGTAGGGTCTCACTGTAGCCCAGGCTGACCTGGAATTCACTATGGAGTCTCAGGATGGCCTCGAACTCACAGCGATCCTCCTACCTCTGCCTCCCGAGTGCTGGGATTAAAGGCGTGCGCCACCACGCCCGGCTTGTTCATTTTTTATTTATTTATTTGAGAGTGACAGACACAGGGAGAAAGACAGATAGAGGGAGAGAGGATGGGCGTGCCAGGGCTTCCAGCCACTGCAAACGAACTCCAGACGCGTGCGCCCCCTTGTGCATCTGGCTAACGTGGGACCTGGGGAACTGAGCCTCGAACCGGGGTCCTTAGGCTTCACAGGCAAGCGCTTAACCGCTAAGCCATCTCTCCGGCCCAAGCTAGTTTTGATTATATTAATCAATATATAGTGTTAGCCTAGTTTGCAATTTAATTGCATAGGCATCACTTGAGAAGCATTTTTTTCTGCCTTTTTAAAATTTATTTGAGAGAGAGAAAGAAGCAGATAAAGAGAGAGAATGGGTATGTCAGGGCCTCCAGCCACAGCAGATGAACTCCAGACACGTGCCACTTTGTGCATCTGGATTACGTGAGTTCTGGGGAATTGAACCTGGGTCCTTAGATTTCACAGGCAAGCGCCTTAACCACTAAGTCATCTCTCCTCTTTTTTCTGCTTTCAACAAATATATTTATACTTTATTTGGCCCCGGCAGAGCGAATGAATAGGTATACCAGGGTCTCTTGCTCCTGCAAAGGAACTCCAGGTGCATGCACCACTTTATGCACCTGGTTTTGTGTGAGTGCTGGGTAATTGAACCTAGGCCACCAGGCTCTCAAGCAAGCACCTTTAACCACTGAGCAATCTCTCTGCCCTTTTTTTTTTTAGCTTCTAAATGATGTATTGTTCCTCAGTAGGAAAAGTGATAACATATAACAGTCACCTGATTCTTGCAGTCTCCTGGCCAGTGTTCATAGTTGCATCTGAAAAAGCTCTTCTTTCATAATGTAACTGAAAACCAATCAGCTGGTCCTAAATAACACCAGTGGTGATCCAGATACTCAGAACATTAGGCTTTGAATTATCAGTCTATTTATTTTTATTTATTTGCAAGCAGAGGGTGATAGAAAGAAGACAGATGGCGAGCACTTCTAGGTGTTGTACTTGAACTCCAGATGCATGTGCCACATTGTGCATCTGGCTTTACATGGGTTCTGGGGAATTAAACAAGGGTCGTTACTTTTGCAGGCAAGCACCTTGACTGCTGATCATCTCTCCAGCCCTATCAGTCATTTTAAATCTTAAACTTTTTATTGTATTGGCTGATTTGTTGAAGTAGTAAGGAAAATTGCCAACACAGCATTTTCTTTCTTTTTTTTTTTTGTTTTCTTTTTCTCTATTATTTTTATTTTGTTTTATTTTATTTGAGTGATAGAGAGAGGGGGGGCCATGCCAGGATCTTTAGCCACTGTAAACAAACGCCAGATGCATGCGCCACCTTGTGCATCAGGCTTATGTGGGTCCTGGGGAATAGATCCTGGGTCCTTTGGCTTTGCAGGCAAGCACCTTAACCACTTAACCATCTCTGTTTTTCTTTTTGATTTTTCCAAGATAGGGTCTCATTCTAGCCCAAGCTGCTCTGGAATTCATTCTATAGTCTCAGGCTGGTCTTGAATTCATGGCAATCCTCCTACCTCAGCTTCCCAAGTGCTGGGATTAAAGGTATGCACCACCATGCCCAGCCACACAGCATTTTCTTTGTATTATCAAATACCACCATTAGAGCTGGAGATAGGGCTTAATGGTTAAGGCATTTGCCTGCATAGCCTAGGGACTCAGGTTTAATTTCCCAGTACCCACATAAGCCAGATGCCCAAGGTGGTGCATACATCTGGAGTTCATTTGCAATGGCTAGAGGCCCTGGCACACCATTCTCTCTATATATCTGCCTCTTTCTCTCAAATAATTAAATAAAAGTAAAATATTAACAACAACAAAAAACTACCCATAAAGTGGTCTGGTGTCTGGAATGTAAGGCTCCTTCCCCTTTATTTCCCTTGTTTGTTTCTTCCTCTTCTTCCTGGGTGACTCTTGGGAAGGACAGTTGGGCACATAGGAAGAGCACTCTTCAACATTTGGGGAGAATGGAGACAGTTGCACATTCTTGTCCTAGGAGACTGTTCTCTAAGACCAGTTTCCTTATGGCTGTGAAAGCAGCAACTCACCTGACACTCATTCTTTTAGATCATATATTCTGGAAAAGAAGGAAAAACTGAGTTTGGTTATAGTTTGTCCAGTAAATATTAAATGATAACAGAGAAAAAGCTATTTTCAAGTAAATATGTGAATTTTAACTTACAATTCATAAAATTTAAATATACTGAAAATTATTAGGAATAAAATAACATATTGGCCATTGAGGTTAGCAACAAATACATGGTTCTAAGTACTTCAGGAGCTTAAGAGTGTACAGAGCTAATTCTGTAGTTAAATCAGCTATTGAACAATGACTGTTTCTTAAATTGTGGTAAGAGACACAGAACATAAGATCTGCTACTCTCCAGAATTCACTTCAGTGGCGTTATGCACATTCACACATTACCATCACTATCCAAGTTCAGAACTTGGTCTTCTTAAGCCGAAACTTCATAATTCAATATTCAGTGACTTCCCTTGAATATTCTTTCATTTATTTATTTAATTTGAGAGAGAGAGAAAGATGCAGAGAGATAGAGAATGGGTGCGCCAGGGCCTCCAGGCGCTACAAACGAACTCCAGATGCATGTGCCACCTTGTGCATCTGGTCCTAGAGAATCGAACCCAAATCCTTTGGCTTTACAGACAAGTGCCTTAACCACTAAGCTATCTCTCCAGCCCTTCCCATGAGTCGTAACTGTTGAAAAGAAGTCATTTGTTGGCTAATGATTACTTCATGAACAAATAAGTAGAAGACATTTGAGAAATTGTTACTGGGGTTAATTGCACAGTGAAGACATGACTACATGGGAAATTGGAACTCAGTGAAGCAAAGTTACTGGCCAATTACATGGTGTGCCACAGGTGTCCCACCTTTTGACAATGCAACCTGATGTCATCTATGAATGTGTTGAGCCACATAGCTGTGCTACAGGTTACTGGTTGGGTATACCTGTAGATACAGCTCATCTCATAGCTTCATTGGGGATTTAAGGTGGTGAACACAGATGTTGGTGGCATTAATTGCACCTTAAAAAAATTCTTTTTGTGTGTGGTTTTTCGAGGTAGGGTCTCCAGCCGGCCTTGAACTCGCAGTGATCCTTTTACCTCTGCCTTCTGAGTGCTGGGATCAAAGGCATGTGCCATCACATCCTGCTTAATTGCACCTTAATAGACTTATAGTAGCTGCAAGGAAACTTCTGAAAAGAAGAATTATTTAAGAATTCGTTTCTACATTCTTTGTTTTCAGTTTCTTTGATCCACTGTATGTTACAATTTTTATGAGGTACAAAATGTGTTTTTTTTTCTGAGCTTAGCACTTAAATAAAGTGCTTGCCTGCGAAGCTTGAGGACCTAGGTTCGATTTTCCAGAAGCCATGTAAGCCAGATGCACATGGTGGTGCATATGTCTAGAGTTTATTTGCAGTGGCTAGAGACCCTAGTGAGTCCTTTTTTTCCCCCTGCCTCCCTCCCTCCCTCCCTCTCTCATAAATAAATAAATAAATAAAAATAAACATGAGCTGGGTGTGGTGGCATACACCTTTAATCCCAGCACTCTGGAGGCAGAGATAGGAGGATTGCTGTGAATTCGAGGCCACCCTGAGACTCCATAGTGAATTCCAGGTCAGCCTGGACTAGAGTGAGACCCTACCTCAGAAAACCAATAAAATGAAATAAAAATAAAATAAAATAAACATGATTTTTTCATTTACATAAAATTATATATATCTATATATAGATGCAAAGAATTGTCTGAAAGCATAGTCACTGAAGTGTTGGAAGTGGTTAATTTCTTTTTCCTTGTTATTTGTTGTATTTTTTGTCTTTCAAGGTAAAGGTTCACTCCAGGTTAGGCTGACCTGGAATTCACTATGGAGTTTCAGGGTGGTTTCAAATTCATGGTGATTCTCCTACCTCTGCCTCCCAAGTGATGGGATTACAGGCGTGCGCTACCATGCATGGCTTTTTTTTCTTTTTGTGGCAAGCCCAATAGACTGTCCCCCCTTTTTATGCAAGAGAGAGACAGGGAGTTGGCATACCAGGGCCTCTAGCCACTGTAATTGAACACCAGACACGTGTACCCCTTTGTGCACATGTGTGACATTGTATGCTTGCATCACTGCATCTGGCTTATGTGGGACCTGAAGTATTGAACGTGAGTCCTTAGCCTTTGCCGGCAAGTGCCTTTACTGCTACATCATCTCACCAGCCCTGGTGGGTTTTTTTGTTTTGTTTTGTTTTGTTTTGTTTTGTTTTGGTTTGGTTTTTTGTTTTGTTTTGTTTGTTTGTTTTTCAACGTAGGGTCTCACTCTAGCCCAGGCTAACCTGGAATTCACTATTTAGTCTCAGGCTTGCCTCAAACTAACAGTGATCCCACTGCTGGGATCAAAGGCGTGTGCCACCACACCCAGCTCAGCACTTTTTTTTTTAAATGAAATTTTTATTTTTTACTTTTTTTTGAGGTAAGGTCTCATTCTGGCCCAGGCTGACCTGGAATTCACTCTGTAGTCTCAGGATGGTCTTGAACTCATGGCAATCTTCCTACCTCTGCCTACCAAGTGCTGGGATTAAAGGCATATGCCACCACACCCAGCTAATTTTATTTGTTTTTATTTGAGAGAGAGAGAAGCAGAGAGATAGAAAGTATGGGCATGCCAGAGCCTCAGCCACTGCAATTGAACTCCAGACACATGTACCCCCTTGTGCATCGGTCCTGGGGAATTGAACCTGGTTCCTTTGGCTTTGTAGGCAAGCATCTTAACTGCTAAGCCATCTCTCTAGCCACTTTTTTTTTTCATTTTTGTTCTTTAAGACATAGTCTTGGGATGGAGAGATGGCTCAGTGGTTAAGGCACTTGCCTGCAAAGCCTAAGGACTGGAGTTCAATTCCCCAGTACCCACATAAAGCCAGATGCACAAGGTGGCACGTGTCTGGAGTTTGTTTGCAGTGGCTAAATGACCTGGCATACCTATTCTCTCTTTCTCTCTCTTCCTCTTTCTCAAATAGATAAAATATATTTAAAAAAAAAAAAAAAAAGATGAGTGTCTCACTATGTAGCCCAAGCCAACTCTGAATTCACAATCCCCCTGCCACGGCCTCCTGATTATGATTGCGCATATACTCCCACACACACCAAAAGTGTTTTTTCTTTTTTCAAGGTAGGGTCTCACTCTAGCCCAGGCTGACCTGGAATTCACTCTGTAGTCTTAGGCCAGCCTTAAATTTACAGCATCCTACTGTGTCTGCCTCTGCCTCCCAAGTGCTGGGATTAAAGGATTTACACCACTACAGTCTGCAGCTGATGGTAGATTTCAAATGATTTTCATTTCCTTCTTTGCTCTTTTCTCTGTTATTAAAGTCTTTTACAAAGGTATATGTTATTTTATTTCTGGAAAATACTTTTTTTTTTTTTTTGCTGTGGGCCAGCTCTGAGATTCTGAATATTTTTTTGCCCTGTAAAAAACTTAGAAAAGCATATATTCAGAAATAATTTACAAAGTATTTGATCAAGGGTAGCATTCTTAGTCAGAAATGCTGTCTGGAGTCAGAAGACCTGGTAGCCTACTGCTGGCTAGCAGGTGACCCTTAATGTAGAGAGTGGTATGCTTGTGACAGTGCCCCCTCATCACAGTTACAGCCTCCAGATTAGCCACAGCCCAGCCCTGCATATGTACATATAAAGGACTGCTAAGCAGGGTAGTAGTATCTCACAAAAGCAAAACAGGAAGTAAGATTCCAGGTCCCGAATATTTCATTCCTACTCAGTGTAAGACAGAACAGCCCTTTCACCCTCCTCATGCTGACATCCTGGATGCTTTCATCTGTTTCAGGTTGTCATGTTAGCAATGTACAACTTGTCTCTGGAAGGAAGTGGACGTCAAGGTTATTTCCGGTGGAAAGAAGATATCTGTGCTTTCATTGAGAAGCATTGGACATTTTTACTAGGAAATAGGTAAGTGATTTTAACAATCTTAGGTGTCAAGGAAGCTGTAAGGAACAAAAAGTATATGACCCTAAGGTCAGCCCAGTAGAAATTGAGGATTTACAAATAATTTTTTTGAGGTAGGGTCTCATGCTATCCCAGGCTGATCTGTCACTCACTCTGTAGTTCCAGGTTGGCCTCGAACTCACAGCAGTTCTCCTGAGTGCTGAGATTAAAAGTGTGTACCACCATGTCAGGCTACAAAATTTTTTGAATTACAGAATTTTTTTTTTTTTGAGGTAGGTAGGGTCTCGCTTTAGCCCAGGCTAACCTAGAATTCACTCTATAGTCTCAGAATGACCTCAAACTCACAGTGAGCCTCCTGCCTCCTGAGTGCTGGGATTAAAGGCATGCACCACCATGCCTGGCTCTGGCTTACTTTTTTAAGTTAAATGAAAAAGTGTTTGGTAAATAAGAACTTAGGTTGAGATGAGTGGGAAGTGACTTAGAAAGCTTAAAGAAAGGTGAGAATGTGGGAGAGGCATTTGGGACTCAGGCTGGGGTGGAAGGCAGATAGTGCTTGTACCCACTGTGTCAGCTCCCCATACCGTAATGGGGTAACCAAGATGGTATGTCTGGGGAGACTGGAGCAGACACGGCCCTCTCCATCCGTGAGATGAACTATTTGCTAGGGCCATGATTACATTGTGTCATCAGATGTCTGAGCTTGAAGTTATGCCACCGCCAAGGTAGGTCTCACTCTAACCCAGGCTGACCTGGAATTCACTAAGTAGTCTCAGGGTGGCCTCGAACTCACAGTCCTGCTGGGATTAAAGGTGTGCACAACCACACCTGCTTATTTTTCTCTCTTGAGACTGCTTAATTCCTATGTAGAAACAACATAAGGGGCAGGGAGATGGCTTAGTGGGTAAGAGCACTTGCTTCCCAAGCATGAGGACCTGAATTTGATTCCTAGAACCTTCATCAAAAGCTGGGTATAGCCGGGCGTGGTTGCGCACGCCTTTAATCCCAGCACTCGGGAGGCAGAGGTAGGAGGATTGCTGTGAGTTCCAGGCCACCCTGAGACTCCATAGTGAATTCCAGGTCAGCCTGGGCTAGAGTGAGACCCTACCTTGAAAAAAAAAAAAAGCTGGGTATAGTCCTACATGCTTGTAACCCCAGTTGAGTGGGACAGAGACTGGAGAATCCCTGGGGCTCCCTAGTCAACCAGTCTAACCAAAAACAGCAAATTCTGGGTTCAGTGAAAGATTCTATCTCAGGGAAATGAGGTAGCAATGAGTCAGAAAAGCAGCAGAGGACCCCATCATTTTCCTCTGGCCTCTGCATGTGTCCACACACAGTTCTTGCATCTGCACATACATGTGAACACACCACACATGCTACAGAAACAAATCAAAAATAAATAAAAGCAACATTTAAACTATAAAACTCTAAAATCATGATTGTTTAGAGTGGTTTATGTTTAATTATTTCATTTAATTCTCATAGCTCCTCTGTGAGGTAATCTGTTATCCTGGTTTCACAGACGAAGACACTGAGGCAACCATAGGGCAGGAGAGCCAGGACTTGAAGCCAGGCAGGTTTCAGAACTGCTCTCTTCATACCTGTACTCTGTTCCTTCAACCAGTGGAGGTGCCATGTAGCAGGCCTGCCAGGAATCGGAGTTAGTATACATAGAATGTGTCTTGTGTGTGACCATCATGTTGAAGTATCAATTTTCCCACTCCTTAGGAAAAAGACTTCGACGTGGTGGAGCACAGTAGCCGGTTGCCTCAGCGTGGGAAGTCCTATGTATTTCCGCTCAGGTGCTCAGGAATTTGGAGAGCCTGGATGGTGGAAACTTGTTCATAACAGGCCCCCAACGATGAAACCCGAGGGGGAGAAGCTATCTGCCTCCACTTTGAAAGTGAAAGGTACTGTTGTGAGAACAGCACAGAGGTTAGGTCTGTTAGCTGGGGAAACCTCCTGCTTTCCTTACCTCAGCCATTAGTCTATCTGGAGCTTCTCCTCCAGACAACTTCATGATTACAGAGGGTTTTTGGTATATTCTACATAAATTCTACATATAACACAGGCAGGGTTTCACGCTAGCCCACGCTCACTTGGAACTCATTCTGTAGCTCCAAGTTGGCCTTGAACTCAATGTGATCTTCCTACCTCAACCTCCCAAGTGCTGGGATTAAAGGCATGCACCACCATACCCAGCATATGATTTTTGTTTGTTTATAATTTTTTTTTTTTTTTTTTTTTGGTATTTGAGAGAGTGATAGTGAGTATGGGCATACCAGGGCATTCTACCTCTGCAGATGAACTCCAAACACATGTGCTACTTTGTGCACCTGGCTTTATATGGGTACTGGGGAATTGAACCCTGACCATCAAGTCTTGCAAGCAAGTTCCTTTTTAAAAGTGTGATTTGAGAGAGAGAGAAAGAATGGGAGTGCTAGGGCCTTTGTCCACTGCAGACAAACTCCAGATGCATGTGTCATCTTATGCATCTGGCTTATGTGGTTCCTGGGGCATTGACCCTGGGTTCTTTGGCTTTGCATGTAAGTACCTTAACTGCTAAACCGTCTCTCCTAGCCCTGGTCTTTGTTTTTTTTTTTTGTTTGTTTTGTTTTTTTTGTTTGTTTTTGGTTTGGTTTTTACAAAGTAGGGTCTCACTCTAGTCCAGACTGACCTAGAATTCACTGTGTTGTCTCAAGCTGGCCTTCAACTCATAGTGAGCCTCCTACCTCAGCCTCCCAAATGCTGGGATTAAAGGCATGTACCACTACGTCTGGCTGAGTTTTATTTATTTTTATTTTTTGTTTTTTTGAGGTAGGGTCTCGCAGTAGCTTAGGCTGACGTGGAATTAACTGTGTAGTCTCAGGGTGGCCTTGAACTCATGCCATTCCTCCTACCTCTGCCTCTCTAGTGCTGTAATTAAAGGTGTGTGCCACCATGCCTGGCTTTTATTTTTTAAATTTTTTAATCTAAAATTTTTTTTCAAAGTTTACAAATTTTAAGAAATGTAACTGGGCCGGGCATGGTGGTGCATGCCTTTAATCCCAGCGCTTGGGAGGCAGAGGTAGGAAGATCACCGTGAGTTCAAGGCCACCCTGAGACTCCATAGTGAATTCCAGGTCAGCCTGGAACAGAGTGAGACCTTACCTCGAAAAAAAAAAAAAAAGTATCAGACAATGCTTAGTATCATTGCTTGCTTATTTATTTGTTTCCTTATTTATTTTGGGGGGCTGAGGATTGACCTGAGGGTGTTTTTTTTGTTGTTGTTGTTATTTTTATTTATTTGAGAGCAACAAACAGAAAGAAAGAGGCAAATAGAGAGAGAGAATGGGAGAGCCAGGGCCTCCAGCCACTGCAGACGAACTCCAGACATGTATGCCCCTTGTGCATCTGGCTAACATGGGTTCTGGGGAATTGAGCCTCGAACCTGGGTCCTTAGGCTTCACAGGCAAGCGCTTAACCGCTAAGCCATCTCTCCAGCCCTTGTTTGTTATTTTGAGGTAGGATCTCACTCTAGCTCAGGCTGGCCTGGAATTCACAGCAATCCTCCTACCTTTGCCCCCGAGTGCTTAGATTAAAGGTGTGTGCCACCACACCCAGCTCTACCTCTCTCTCATTATGGAGGGGGGAAGCATAACCAGGCCTGGTAGCACATACTTGAATCCCAGCACTAGAGACTGAGGAAGAAGGACTGAGTTCTAACAAGTCTTGAACTGTAGTGAGCACCGATCTCAAATGACATAGCATAAAGATGTTGGAATATTTCTTACTTTCCACCTTGGGATACCTTGGATGCCTTTCAGTTGCAATACATATAGGTCTACACTGTTTTACTTCATTGATTTCACTAGATGACTATATGATAATGTATCAGTAAATTCTCCCTTTATGACTGTTCTGCTTGTTTCTGCCTCTCTCCCTCCTTTTTGTTTGTGACAGAGTGTCATGAAGGCCAGGCTAGTTTTTTGGGGGCGGAGGGGGGCTCAAGGTAGGATCTTACTCTAGCTCAGGCTGACCTGGAATTCACTATGTAGTCTCAGGCTGGCCTTAAACTCATGGTGATCCTCCTACCACTGTCTCCCCATTGCTGGGATTAAAGGTGTATGCCACCACGCCTGGCTCTAGGCTAGTTTTAATTATAGCTGAAACTGTCTTTGAACTCCTGGTCTTCCTGCCTCTACTTCTCAAGAACTGGGATGCCACCATGCCTTGAAGAGTCTCCTTATTTACCTCAGGCTGGCCTTGAATTCAGATCCTCTTGCCTTCACTTCCCAAGTGTCGGGATTATAGGTGTGTACCATTATGCTTAGCTTCTGCCTTTTTTCTTGTTCTATTTTAAACATTGTTATAATTTTTCAAATTTGTGCCTATGTGCCAATTTGGTAAATTCCTAAAAATTATGTTGCTGAATTAAAGGACCTATTCAAATTTTCAGTAATATTGCCAAATTTTTCTCCAGAGTACTAGTAAGATTTATGTCCTACAAAAATGTCATGAATATTTACCAACCACAGTAGTAAAGATAGTAGTGGTAGTATATAGGGTCTCACTCTAGTCCAGCTGACCTGAAATTCACTATGTAGTCTCAGGGTGGCCTTGAACTCAGGGTGATCCTTCTATCTTTGCCTCCCAAGTGCTGGGACTAAAGGCATGCATCACTGGATCTTACTCTGTAGTCCAGGCGGGTTTTACTTGATATCCTCCTGCCTCAGCTTCTCAGTGCTAGGTCTATAAGGTGTGTATTATTACACCCAGGTAAAACTTTTTGTTTGTTTGTTTTTCGAGGTAAGTCTCACTCTAGCCCAGGCTGACTTGGAACTCACTCTAAGACTCAGGCTGGCCTCAAAATGATGGTGATCCTCTTCCCTCAGCTTTCTGAGTGCTGGGATTAAAGGCCTAGCCCAGGTAAAACTTTCTTTTTAAAAAAATTTTTTTTTTAATTTACTTATTTGAGAGAGAGAGAAAGAGAAAGAAATGTCTGCACCAGGGCTTCTAGACACTATAAATGGACTCCAGATGCATGTGCCACCTTGTATCTGACTCTATATGGGTACTGGGGAATGAAACCCAGGTCCTTAGGCTTTGTAGTTAAGTGCCTTAATAGCTGAGCCATTTCTCCAGCCCATTTGGTAAAACTTTTCCTTTTTAAGATATGTAAGGATTTTGGTTTGGGCATTCACTGAATATTTCTCTATACTGAACATGATACTAGCCAGGTGTAGTGGCACATGCCTTTAATCCCACCACTTGGGAGGCAGAGGTAGGTGGATTGCTGTGAGTTCAACGCCACTCTCTGGGAGACTACATAGTAAGTTCCAGGTCAGCCTGGACTCCTGCCTCGAAAAACCAAAACCAAATAAAAAAAAGAATGGAACATGATACTAGGCTCATAATAGTGAATAATAACAGAAAGTAAATTGAATAGTTGTCCTAAAGTTAGATATTTATTATTTTTTTGGCAGCCTCAAAACCAACATTGGATCCTATCATTACTGTGGAGGGCCTTAGAAAACGGGCAAGTCGGAATCCTGTGGAATCTGCGATGGAATTGAAAGAAAAAAGATCTCGAACGCAGGAAGCAAAAGACATCCGAAGAGCCCAGAAGGAAGCAGCTGGCTTTCTGGACAGAAGTACATCTTCCACCCCTGTAAAGTTCTTGAGCCGAAGCCGGAGGCCGGATGTAGTTCTTGAGAAAGGAGAAGTAATTGACTTTTCATCCTTGAGCTCCTCTGACCGCACCCCCCTAACAAGCCCATCTCCTTCTCCCTCCCTGGATTTCTCTGCCCCTGGCACACCCGCCTCCCATTCTGCCACGCCTAGCTTACTTTCTGAAGCAGATCTGATTCCAGACGTGATGCCACCACAAGCCTTGTTTCATGGTAAGACTCACCTTGGGGATGGGCCTTGTGTTCCACACTCCTCCTTTGCTGGGTCTTGATGACAGTGCTTTCTGCTCTGCACAGATGATGATGAGATGGAAGGTGATGGCGTCATAGACCCAGGGATGGAGTATGTTCCACCGCCGGCTGGATCAGTAGCCTCTGGGCTGGTTGGGGGCAGAAAGAAAGTCCGAGCTCCTGAGCAGATAAAACAGGAGGTGGAGAGCGAGGAGGAAAAGCCAGACAGGCTGGATGGAGACAGTGAAGACACTGATTCTAACACCTCTGTGCACACGAGGGCTCGGGAGAAGAGGAAGCCTCCCCTGGAGAAGGACTCAAAGCCCAAAACACCCCGGTACATGCCCGTGAGCATCTATGAGGAGAAGCTGCTGCTCAAGAGGCTGGAGGCCTGCCCAGGTGCCGTGGCCATGACTCCAGAAGCCCGCAGGCTAAAGAGGAAACTGATAGTCAGGCAAGCAAAAAGGGATCGGGGATTGCCACTCTTTGACTTGGATGAGGTTGTGAATGCTGCTCTTCTATTAGTCGACGGGATTTATGGAGCCAAAGAAGGAGGAGCTTCCAGGCTCCCAGCTGGACAAGCCACATACCGGACCACCTGTCAGGACTTCAGGATCCTAGACCGATACCAGGTGATGTGAGTGTGTGCTCTGAAGCTGTGGGAGGCAAGCAGGGCAGGCAGCATCAAGCAGTAAACTCTGTCAGAGTGTGACATTTGAAGTCATGAGTCCTACAGAAACTGGAAATAGAAGGAACATATCTCAGCGTAACAAAGGCTATTTATGACAAATCTACAGCCAACATAATACTAAATGGGGAGAAATTTGAAGCTATTCCATTGAAATCAGGAACAAGACTAGGGTGCCCACTGTCTCTACTCTTATTTAATATAGTACTGAAATCATGAGTTATTTTAGGAGAAGAAAAGCAAAAGGGAAAAATGCAAAATATGTTGGATTTTATATTTCAAAATGTTTTATTATAAATACACTTTAAGGACTGGAGAGATGGCTTAGCAGTTAAAGTGCTTGCCTGCAAAGTCAAAAGACCCAGGTTCAGTTCCCCAGAACCCATGTAAACCAGAATCACAGTAGCCCTGGCCGGCCCATTCTCTCTCTCTTTCAAATAAATAAATATTTTTTTTAATTTTTATTTATTTATTTGAGAGTGACAGACACAGAGAAAAAGACAGATAGAGGGAGAGAGAGAATGGGCGCGCCAGGGCTTCCAGCCTCTGCAAACGAACTCCAGACGTGTGCGCCCCCTTGTGCATCTGGCTAACGTGGGACCTGGGGAACCGAGCCTCGAACCGGGGTCCTTAGGCTTCACAGGCAAGCGCTTAGCCGCTAAGCCATCTCTCCAGCCCTAAATAAATATTTTTTTAAAAAATAAACGATGCTGGGTGTGGTGATACACGCCTTTAATCCCAGCACTCGGGAGACAGAGGTAGAAGGATTGCCATGAGTTCAAGGCCAGCCTGAGACTATATAGTGAATTACAGGTCAGCCTGAACTAGAGGGACCCTACCTCAAAAAAACAAAATAAATAAATAAATAAACACCCTTTAATCATGTGAGGCTTCCTTCCCATTGCTAGTCAAGCCGTCTCTTTTAGTCCCAATTGAAGAGGAATCTGGTCCTGTCCATCAGCTGATTTTCACAGGGTTAACCCATGTTGACAGGGCTGGTTCTCACCTAACGCTGGTTTGGGTTTGGGCAGGTAGTTTGTCCTTTTGTTTTGTTTTGAGACAGAATCTTGTCTGATAGCCAAGACTGGCCTCAAATTTGTGCCCCTCTAACTTCTGCCTCTCAGGTGCCAGGTATGTGGTATCTCTTGCCATGCCTGGCTAAAATGTGGTCTTCTGAGGTTAGTTAAGTGCATAAGATATCTTTCTTTAACTCTTGCATTTAAATGATAGTATATAAAATTGTGACTTTTGGGGCTGGAGGGACAGGCCTGTGAAGCCTAAGGACCCAGGTTTGATTCTCCAGGACCCATGTAAAGCCAGATGCACAGGGTGGTGCATGCATCTGGAGTTCATGTCCAGCAGCTGGAGTCCCTGGTGCACCCATTCTCTCTATATATACTTGCCTCTTTCTCTCTGGCACAATTTTTTTTTTTCCCCCAAGGTAGGGTCTCACTCTAGCTTAGGCTGACCTGGATTTCACTGTGTTGTCTCAGTGTGGCCTCGAACTCACAGCAATCCTCCTACCTCTGTCTCCCAAGTGTTAGGATTAAAGGTGTGTACTACCACACCTTTAATTTCAGTATCTTTATCCTGTCTCAGTTTTGTTCTGATGCTTGCTGTATTTTTTCAAAGGAGAAGGGCAAAAGCCTGGTGCCTAGCAGTGACCCTCTTGGTGTGTAGTAAAGTAGGGGGCTTTGGACTAACTCTTGTTCTCTCTTTTTCCCATAGTCAGGCAGCCTCACCACTCAAGGGACTACATTTTTCAGTTGGGCTGTGGAATGCTCAGGGCTGTCCACATCAGTGCCTCCCCCTTCTCAGGAAGGGTCCAGCATCACCCTGACCTTACTCTTCAGTAAACATTTTCCTGGTAAAGTTAATTGGCAGTGCCTGGGTACAGGGGTACAGGGCCCTGTTCTGTTCTTACTGCCTCATTGGTTCCCACCACCGTTGACATCCCTGGGCTTTCCCCAAATCTGTGTTCATATCTGTGGCCACTCCCAGGTTGTGTTGGGATGGGACCCAGCAGCCCACCTGATGAGCAAATGTAACACTGTCCGTACTTTAAAAGAGGTTTTTAAGCTTTTTAAGTTTTTCTTTAACTTTTACTTATTTATTTGAGAGAGAGAGAGAAAGAGGCAGATAGAATGGTTGCACCAGGGCCTCCAACTGCTGCAAACAAACTCCAGATGCATGCACCACCTTGTTTATCTGGCTTACATGGGTCCTGGGGAATCGAACCTGTGTCCTTGGCTTTGCAGGCATGCGCCTTAACCACTAAGCCACCTCTGCAGCCCTTATTTGACTTCTGACAGTTTTTTTCCCCATCACTTTTCCATTCAACAAATAAATATAAGCTGAATGACTAATTATGCTAAACATTATTCTAGGCAGAGAAAACACTGTTAATACTGAGTATGTCCCTGTGCTAAGGAGATGGCAGTGACTAGCTTACTGGGTCCCTGTCTCCCAACCCAGGGCCAGTGCTGGGGGGATGGGCAGAAGGAGTACACTGTGTTCCTAGGAGGTAAGGTAGACTGTCAGTGGAGATAATCCTTGAGTTTAGTTCTGATTGACAAGGAAATGCCAGAAGGAAAAAAGGCTCACTAGACGGCCAGACATGGGCCCTAAGGCAGGAGAACCACTGGTGGCTATGGTTGGAACATTGTGGTCGCACAGAAATAGAGTGTTGGGAGATGAAGCCACAGAGGTGGCAGGATCACTTCCTGCAGGATCCTGTAAGTCACAGTGAGGAGCCCAGTAGGAATTGTGAACAAGGAAGAATCTAGCCAGTGTGTGGAGAATGGATGATACAGGAAAAAGCAGCAGCAGAGACCAGTAGGTGGTGGCGGTGGTCCAGGCAGAGTGCAGGGTGGCTTAGAGGAGAGTGAAGTGGTGGAGATGGGAGGAACCCCATATCATCCATGAGGTTCCCCAGGACTCACCTGGAGACTAAGCACACGGGAGATGATTTTGTGAACTACTGGGTCAGTGGTTGGTGATTAGTAGGCTTGGGTTATGTAACTTTTCCTTACTATGGATATCCTTTCCATAGTATGCCTAGTAAGATGGTAAACAGGGATCATCCTTAGAAGTTGACTTAGGGAACACAGCTTGCTTGACTGCACATACACTCAAAACCAGTCTCAGGCTGAATTGGTTGACTCTCTGTCTTCCAATCTTGGATATATCCTGGAACATATTGAATAGAAATGGGCATGTTGAGCTGGAGAGATGGCTTAGCGGTTAAGCGCTTGCCTGTGAAGCCTAAGGACCTCAGTTTGAGGCTTGGCTCCCCAGGATCCACGTAAGCCAGATGCACAAGGGGGCGCATGCATCTGGAGTTCGTTTGCAGTGGCTGGAGGCCCTGGCACTTGCTCGCTCTCTCTCTTTCTCTCTCTCTCTCCCTCCCTCTTTCTCTCTCTGTCTGTCACTCTCAAATAAATAAATAAAATATTTAAAAAAAAAAAAAAAAGAAATGGGCATGTTACCAAGGGGATACTAAAGGGAGTAACTTATTCCATGGTTTGAAGTGGGGTTTTCATGTAGCTTGATGTAAGTGAGGGTCTTAGATTGCCAAGTGCATTATTAGGAAAGGGGAATGTGTTTTGTTCAAGCCAAGTAGAGCTCCTCGTTGTTAGCTGGTCTGCCTCAAGCTGACTGGTTCCTATAGTTCAGATGCTAAAGTCAGGGTCACTCCTGTGGCTAGCTGCACTCTTGAAGGAGTTGGATTGAGACCGACTGGCCAGGATACCGCTCTTCTTCCAGGTCCTATGTTTATGGGGCATCTAGTCATTCACTGGTCTAGTTGGGAGGTTGAGAAGCTGCCAGTTGTCTTGAGACCTGGGCTCAGCAGGGCCAGAATGTTATTTCTGCCACTCTCTGATCGGTTAGAGTCACAGACCCACCCAGATATAGGATGTTGGGTAGATGCTACCTTCACTGTGAGGAGCGCTTGTACTCCCAATGATGGGAGGATTGTTAGTGGCCATGTGTAGAAACTACATGCCTTGGCTTTGAATGTTACTTTGAAATGTGCTTGAAGCCTTGGAAAAATTCCAAGGTTAGCCTTTGAAAACTTGCAATTACAAGGGAAGAAATCTTGCTCTTCTTTCAACAAAGATATTTTCTAGGCTAACAGCAAACTGATTCTACAAAAACAACTCAAGCTTCTAAGTTTCATCCAGCCTTTTGCATACCATTTTATAAATGTGCCTTTTAATCTTCCATTGGAGTGCTTTGCCATGAAACCCTAATTGCATGTGTTCTGTTACAACATGACTGAGGCCTCTGTGCGGCACTCATTGAAGAACAGCACACCTCCAGCGGCTCTGTGGGTTCAAAGGCAAATGTGAAACCTACCAGTTCTGTTAGGATACCTGCCTAAAACAACTAGTCTTTAACAAGTCTCTGACACAGCCTCTCTAGTACTGAGATTTGGTGTGGGATTGGTAATCTACATCTCTCACATTTTGATCATATTTATTCATTGAAAAGGCAGATAAAGTTAAAAAAAAAATAACTGTGTAGGCCCCAGTGGTTCTTAGGATAACAGCATGGTCATATAATAATATACCCCACATATGTTTTATTTGTTTGTTTGTTTTTCATAATAGGGTCTCTGTAGCTTAGGCTGACCTGGAATTCCCTATGTAGTCTCAGGATGACCTCAAATTCACTATAAACCTCCTACCTCTGCCTCCCTAGTGCTGGGATTAAAGGCATGTGCCACCACACCCGGCTTTATTTTTGTTTCTGAATCTATTTTTAGACAAAGGTGCCTATGATATTTGCATTGAAATGTGAGTTTTCCAAATGAGTAATTCAAAAAATACTATATCAAAAAATATCATTGTGTATGGAAGTTAGCCAAGCCCGACTGTTTTATTTTTATACAACTGTTTCTTTCCCATAGACTGCCTTGCCATCCAGGAAAGGATTTCGGCATCAGACCACCAAGTTTTTGTATCGCTTGGTAGGATCAGAAGATATGGCTGTGGACCAAAGTATTATTAGTCCTTACACTTCTCGGATCTTGAAGCCTTATATCAGGTACATAGAGAGCAAACCTGAAGTTGAGGGTGTCAGGAGGGGTGATGTTTGTGGCTTCTATCCCCATTCTGCTGGGTGGGTAAAACCCAACACCAAGGAAGCCCTGGCAGGGTGCCCTGCACTCTTCACTTGGCTCAGCTACACCTTTCAGACAAGGTAGTACTTGAGAGAGGTCGAAAAGCAAGAATGCGTTCACTAACAGATTTCTTGATCATTATAATAGTCATTATTTTAGTTTAAATATTTGAATTATAGATACATGTTATAGTCTAAGAACCAAAAAGAAAAGAGAAAGATGTCTCAGTTGAGCTAGTATCTGCACTTGCTGGGACACTTTTTTTTTTTTTCCCCTGAGGTAGGATCTCACTCTGGCTCAGGCTGACCTGGAATTAAGTATGTAGTCTCGGGGTCGTCTTGAATTCACAGTGATCCTCCTACTTCTGCCTCCTGTGTGCTGGGATTTAAAGCATGTGCCACCATACCTGGCTTTTTTTCATTTTTTATTTTGCATTCATGAGTTTCTAATTGTTGTCCAGGCAATGAAATGGAATCTGAGCCTCCTCGTGAGGCCACTACTGGTGTCTGACAGTGTGGTTGAGAATACGCAGCATCTTCATTATGGCACACTTGCTCTGCAGCTCCGTCGTCACCCTCATCCTCCCTGCTGAGCACTAGGCTTCCAGGAAAACATGTGAAAGGGCCATTTGCAGGCCTGCTGCAGTCTCGCCAGCTCTGGTGCTCCCAGAGTTAGGTGCTCCCTCCTCTGACTTCATTTCTGCTGAAGATGGCATCTTGTGTTCGTGAACTCCTGGGGGGAGTCTGTATGCTGTATCTGTTTCCTCACTTTGCCCCATAAGGCTCCCCAGTGCCTGGTATGGTCCCTAAAGTGGATGGAGGGGTTTGGCTTCATGAATGTTAAGAGAATAAGTTATCTTTTCATATTTCATTCCAGGAAAGCATTAGAGTTATAAACAAGCTAGCTATTAGGTGAAGTGATGCAAGTTAGTGTTAAGGTTCAAGGAGATAAAGTATATGTGTATCAAATAGCTAGCAACTGTGGGTATTTTTCTTGACTTGAATTTGTTTATTTTCTGTGGTGCTGGAGGCGTGATTATGAGACAAAACCACCCAAACTACAGCTCCTGTCACAGATTCGTTCCCACCTGCACAGGAGTGACCCTCACTGGACAGCTGAGCCTGACGCGCCTCTCGATTACTGCTATGTCCGACCAAATCACATCCCAACGATCAACTCTATGTGTCAGGAGTTTTTCTGGCCTGGTATGTTCCTACTTCCAAACCAGGCAGATCAATTTTCTGTATAGTTCAGCCTAGAAGTACTTAATTAGTGTATGCCGTGTGACCCTAAACTCTTGACTCGTCAGTCTGTTTCTACTAACAGAAATATTAAAACTAAATTCCTCTCACTTTCCTAAGATCAAAGAAGAAGCCAGCAATTAAAGTAATAAACAGTGTTTTTGTTTGTTTTTCTTCCCTGTTTGTTTCTGCTTCCAGAATAAAAGATTCATCCTGTTTTGCTTCTGCCTATGTTTAGATACCAGGTAATGTCTATCAGAGATGCATAGACCGGTAGCTTGGGCATGTGTGGACACTTTTGTTTTTGGCTTAGTAATTCTTTACGCTTTGTTCATTTAGGTGTTCCTTAGAAGTGTTATTACAGCCAAAAGATGTCTTTAAAAATCCAAATCCCCCAATCATAGACTTTTGAGAACAAGGGTAAACTCAGGATGAGCTGTCATTTCATCAGCCTTAACAACATTGTCTCCAAAGACCAAAGCTATCAATTAGAGGGATGCAGTTTCATTGTTAAATATAAACATGTTCTCTGTGGACCTGCTTTGAAATCCAAGGGACATAATCCATGTCTTCCAGATGTTGGGGAAGATTTCATCAAGATTAGAGGCTTTATACCTGATAATCATGGAACAGCACACGTGGAACATAGTGCACGTGGTCACCCTACTGGGGTGGCATTGGGGCTGAACAGCTGCTGATCCTGCCCTTATATTAGGTGCCCTCCACACATTATGTACAGCATCAGTTTTCCTTTCACTTTATCATGCAAGTTAGCTTTCATGGAAAGAGCTTGTGAGTGTCGATGGGGCTGGGTAAAGAACAAGACTACGCACCTTTACAGACTTCTGCCCTCCTCTGTCAGGGCTCAGTCTGTGCTCTCACCTTACACATTGCAGAAGTCACACCCTGAGACATTTAAATGTGCCAAGTCTCACACATGGTAGAGGAGGCTGAGTTAAAGCCAGGTGTGTCCATTCTGAACCTGAGTGTTTTCTGCTACCCAACCTGTCCTATTTCCCTTCTCTTAACATATGTACTTAGAAAACACTATGTTAATTTTGATATTTTCTGAAATTCATTTTTCTGATCTGAACGTGTGCTATCTATGGTAATGTCTTTGCCTCAATTTGGGTTTTTTTTTTGTTTTTTTTTTTTTAGCTTGCAGGTGTAGCTATAAGTACAGACTGAACAGCTTGGTACTTATTAATTCCAAAAGGCCTGCCATTTGAGTCTCTCTGCTTGGCTCTTTTCTTTAGGCATTGACCTGTCTGAGTGCTTGCAGTATCCAGACTTCAGTGTCGTCGTTCTTTATAAGAAAGTCATCATTGCCTTTGGCTTCATGGTTCCTGATGTGAAGTACAATGAAGCATACATTTCATTCCTCTTGGTCCATCCTGAGTGGAGAAGAGCAGGGATTGCAACTTTCATGATCTACCATCTGATTCAGGCAAGTTCTCTCTGCTCAGGCGAACCTAAGTCATGGTTTACCCTTCAGGGCTGCCCTGAAAGACTGAGCGGAACCTGCCCACCACAGCCCAGTGGTGGTGCCTAGAGACATGTAAAAAGAAGCCATTGTCCCTGCTTGTGAGACTGTAGAGCACACAAACCAAGTTCTAGCCTTAAAAAAAGAGTACTGTTTAGACCCGAAAACATGACAATAAATAAAACAATAAAATGCCAAATGTGAGACTGTGATGCATGTGCATTGTCCATATTGATAACTACTACTTCTTTTAGAGTAAGTCTTCACAGCTCTGAGGAGTGAGAACACCTTACTTAAGCATTTATTAACATCTTACCACACTGTATCAGTAAGTAATAGAGTCGATTATTTCTGTTTTTGTTTGTTGTTTTAAGATATTTAATCTATATATTAGAGAGAGACAGATAGAGAATGGGCACACTAGGGCCTCCAGATGTGCATGTGCCATCTTGTGCATCTGGCTTATGTGGGTACTGGGGAATTGAACCTTGGGCTTTGCAGGCAAGTGCTGTAACTACTAAGCCATCTCTCCAGCCCCCAGTCTGTGATTTCTGATTGTTTGTTTGTTTATTTACTTTTTTGTTTTTATTTTTCGAGATAGGATCCTATTCAAACCCAGGCTGAACTGGAATTTACTATGTAATCTCAAGCTGGCCTCGAACTCACAGCAATCCTCCTACCTCTGCCTCCCAAGTGCTGGGATTAAAGATGTGCACCGGGATTGTTTTTCAATTTTTTTTTCTAATTTATGAGAGAGACAATGGGTGCTCCATTGAACCCTAGGCCAGCTAGTATTGCAAGCAAGCACCTTTAACCACTGAGCCATCTCTCCAGCCCATACTTATTTTTATTATTTATTTGCAAGTAGAGAAAGAGAAAGAATGAGAGCAGGTGTACCAGGGCTCCAGCCTCTTCAAACAAACTCCAAACACATGCACCACTTTTTTCATTTAGCTTTTGGTACTGGGGAATTAAAACCAGGTTGTTAGGTTTTGCAGACAAGCCCCTTAACTGCTAAGCCAGCTCTTTAGTTGCCTGATCAATTTTTTTTTGTTGTTTGTTTTTTCAAGGTAGGGTCTCATTCTAGCCCAGGCTGACCTGGAATTTACTATGTAGTCTCAGGGTGTTCTCAAACTGACAGTGATCCTCCTATCTCTGCCTCCCAAGTGCTGGGATTAAAGGTGTGCACCCCTGATTGTTTTTAATTTGGCTCTTTGTAACCTGCTGAGACTCTTTTAAGACTTGATTTTAATGTGAATTCATCCTTTGATGTGTCTGTTTCATCTTTGAAGAAAATAAACCATAAATTTCTATATAAAAATAAATAGGGATTAGATGATGGCTTAGTAGTTAAAGGCACTTGCTTATAAAGCCTGATGGCCCAGGTTTGATTCCCCAGTACCCACATAAAGCCAGACACACAAAATAGTACATGTGTCTTGAGTTTGTTTGCAGTGGCAGGAGGCCCTGGCATGTCCATTCTTTCTCTCAGATAGCAAGGATCTCTCCCCAGCAAGGATTTGTTGTGGTGGTTTTCTTTTCTTTCCTTTTTTTTCTTTGAGACTGGGTCTTAGTATGTAGCATGCCTAGCCTAAAACGTAGTGTACTACCCAGGCTGGCCTTGAATCCACCACAGTCCTGCTATAGCTTCCCAGGTGCTGGGGTTACAGGCATGAATCCCCAGGCTTGGCAAGGATTTCTTCTCCCCCTCCCCCCCAAAGTAGGGTCTTGCAATAGCCCAGGCTGACCTGGACTTTACCATGTAGTCTCAGAGTAGCCTTGAACTCCTCCTATCTCTGCCTCCCAAGTGCTGGGATTAGTGCGCCACCACACCTGACAAGAGTCTGTTTTGTTTTGTTTCCAGAAAAGGTTTCCGTATGTAGCCTAGGCTGACCTCAAACTTAGATCCTCCCACCTTGGCTTTCTGAGTGCTGGAATTATAGGAATATCCAGAGAAAGAATCTTCTTAAAGATAAAATCTTTTCTAATGTTTGACAAAACTTGCCCTTTTAATTTCATTGAAATTCACTTAATAATTCCTGTGGGCAGGAGCCTAGAAATCCATCTTCCTAGAAATCCCTATCTACTCAGTTGGAGACTGTGTCAGTCACTCCCTAGTGATTGCACGTGCTGTCTGCCTTGGTTGGTTCAGCTGAGACTGGCTGTTATACCCGCTGCATCCCCTTCTCTGCCTCAGCTTGCCAGCAGACTGGATCTCCTTTCTCTGTGTTCATCTTGTTCTGCCAGCAGAGTGCTTGCAGGACTTCATGACCTTTCTGTTATCAGTATGGGCCTGGGACAGGGCAGGGATGGTAGCTGAGTGATCAGGGTTGGTTCTGCCCATGGGGAGGCCAGATGTGGAGGCAGTCCTTGCTGAGTGTTTGCTTAGTTCATCTTTGTATGTGATCACTTTTCTTCCCAGGCTGCCAACACAAGCTCAGTCAGTAGTACAAGGCGATTGCTGTGGTTAAAGGATGTGTATTTATCTGAAACCATTAACATCATCCCACAGCACTGCTTGCACGCTCACACGTTCTCGTCCCTGCCATGGAATGGTGTTCTCTTGTCCCAAAAATGAGTTTGGAGGCACAGTGTAAACTCGGCAGAGGAAAGGAAGCTGTCTGGGGCAGGTCCTTCTTCATAATTCTCACACAGAAGCCTTGGCAGCCACAGAGCACAGACCTTGTCAAGTGCAGCATTTCGATGCCTTCCTCATTAAACAAGTCACTGGGTACCTTATACTGTGTGGCTGATTAAGGAATCTTAAGAATGTGTCTTGTTTTCATAGAAACACTACTATTTCCCCTAAGGTAGGCCAGTACTAATATAGAAATCTCAATTCTGGGAAGGATATTCTGTCAGATTTGAAGGGATCTAAGATGGATTTAGGGAATTCAGAAGTCTGTACAAGATCCTCAGACTTGATAACTAAAATTTTAATATTTCCTGTCTGTGTATATAAATTATTACCTTTTCTAGCATTTCTAAGTAGGGCAATCTTACATGTTTCTTTTTTTCAGTACAGGGTCTCATTCTAGCCCAGGCTGATGTGAAAGTCACTGTGTAGTCCCAAGTTGGATTTGAACTCACAGTAATCTTCATATCTCAGCTCCCAAGTGCTGAGGCTAAAGATGTGCACTACCATGCTGGTGTTTATCTTTTTTAAAAACTTTGTTTATGCTGAGCATAAGGTTGCACACCTTTAATCCCAATACTTGGGAGGGTGAGGTAAGAGAATTGTTGTGAGTTCAAGTCTACCCTGAGACTACAGGGTGAATTCTAGGTCAGCTTGGGCTAGATCAAGACCCTACCTTGAAAAAAATTTATTAACGTGTATGTGTGTGTGGTTGATTGGCACACTAGGGCCTCTAGTTCCTGCAAACAAATACCAGATGCTTGTGCCACTTTTGGCATATGGATTTATGTGGGTGACTTGGGAATTAAACTCAGACCTACAGGCTTTGCAAGCAAGTACTTAAACCATTGAGCCACCTTCCCAGTCCCTCTTATAAGTTTTTTGTTTGTTTTGTTTTGGTTTTTGGTTTTTCGAGGTAGGGTCTCACTGTAGCCCAGTAATCCCCCTACCTGTGCCTCCCAAGTGCTAGGATTAAAGGCGTGTGCCACCACGCCTGGCTCTTACAAGTTTTGAACATGGAGTAGTAGCCATCAGGTTGTTTATGAAAGCAGAACTACTTTTATCCTCTATTTCTTCAGGGTCATCATAGTATTGGTACCGGTATATATGACATTTAAGTGTAGTTGAATTGTAAACTGGGTAATAAAGTTGGTGATAAAATATGTCTGTGAACCCCAGCTTCTGGGGAAAGAGTCCTTTTGCATACCAGCAATCTCGGATCTTGGTGTTGCTCTCAGGTCAGCAGCAGAATGCTCAGGATTCCAGCTGTTGCGAGGTATTGCAGTACCTTGACCCCAGTCCCTGATTTCCCTGTTTCCAACCTTCAGAAGAGTCTCTTCACCCCTCATCCTCCCACCAGCACTCTGGATTCACCTTGTGTTCTTCCCTTTTTTGCAGACCTGCATGGGCAAAGATGTGACCCTTCACGTCTCAGCAAGCAACCCCGCCATGCTGCTGTACCAGAAGTTTGGCTTCAAGACTGAAGAGTATGTTTTAGATTTTTACGATAAGTATTACCCCTTGGAGAGCACAGAGTGTAAACATGCATTCTTCCTGAGGCTCCGGCGCTGAGGTGAAGCCAGCTCGTCCCAGGTGAGCCGGCCTTCAGAGCCGTGCAGGCAGTGATCGTTCACGGGCCCAGCAGGGTGAGCAGAGCCGTGCATGGTAGAGCGTATGGTGAGCAGCCCTTTCTGGAGCGGCCTCTGACCAGTATCCTCGACTCAACCATCAACCAAAACTGAATGATGCTGCTGTCGTCTTTCCACCTGGCTGTTGACAGTAGAGCTTCTAAACCCATGTACTTGGTGAGAGAGAACCTGTGGGTCTTGTGTCAGCATCTAAGAAATGTAAGAGCCATTAAGAGTCACAGTGCCTACATGGCCCTCTGCTGTTCTGGGATAAGAGACTGTTCTCAGCCTGAATGCACGAAGGCTTAGGGGACACCAGAGTCTTATTGTCTCCTTTACTGACTTGAGTCCCAGTCAGGAAGAATAAACTGTGTCTGTCTCCACATGTTGCTGTGCTTTTTTTACCTGGTTTACCTGCACCATGGCTTGGCAGCAGAGAGCTAGTAGGATGCAGTAAATCACTTTCCTTGGCCCTTCTCGTGCCTGGATGAGAGTGGAGGAGTGGGGTGATGTGGGGAGAACTGGCCATTGCAGGTGTTGGAGATAGACCACCAGTCAGAAAGTTTTAGATATTCTCAACAAACACCATTCCTTGTAACAACCCATGACCAGGCTTCAACTCATTCAGTTTGCTGTTAGCCCCTCTTTGATTAGGAGCTTAGCTCTGCCTTTCTATAGGTGGCCTTGAGAATCCAGAGGAGTGCTCAGTAGTACGCTGTCATGTACATTGACAGGTTTGCCTCAGGCTGTGTGGAGCACTGTTCAACTCCTGTGCTCTGGGGCTGTGCTTGCAGCCAGCTGTAATCCCTGTGTTCACGGAGAAGCCAGTCTGCAAGTTGTTCTGTTACCTGAGCAGCTCCATTCCATTTATATGAGAATATGTCTTGTGTTTTCTTCCCCTCCTTCCTTCCAAGAGCTTTCTACATTTTAAAGGTCTTTGTTGACAAAACTGATTGTCTGCCGCATGTAAAACTGAGGAAGCCACATTTCCCAATGTAAACCAGCTCTAGCTGGCTTAGGCGTGAAGCGCCTGTGTTAACACACGGAATACCTCGGGCAACTGTCTGCGTGACTTCCTGAGCTTGGAAGACGGCAACTGCTTTGATTAACTTTGGTTTTCTGTTTGTTTTAATGCTTTTTACTTACTTACAAGGAGAGAAAGAGAATATGAATGAGAAACAGGGGAGTGGGTATGCCAGGGCTTCTTGCCACTAGAAATAAATTCCAAATGTATGTGCCACTTTGTGCATCTGGCTTTATGTGGATACTGGGAAACTGAACCTGGGCTGTCAGATTTCGCAATCAAGTGCCTTTCACTGCTGAGCCATCTTTCCAGTCTGCTTTTTTTTTTTTTTTTTTTTTTGTTGTTGTTGTTGTTGATGGTGGTATTGTTTTGAGGCAGGGTCTTACTCTAGGCCAGACCGATCTGGAACTCTGTAGCCCAGACTGGTCTCTTAACTTATCCTACCTCTGGCTTTTGAGTGTGGGCGTGAGCCACCATGACCAGCTTTATTTTACCTTTTTCTTAAATACAGTTTAAAAATATATATTTTTAGGGCCGGGTGTGGTGGTGCACGCCTTTAATCCCAGCACTCGGGAGGCAGAGGTAGGAGGATTGCTATGAGTTCAAGGCCACCCTGAGATGACAGAGTTAATTCCAGGTCAGCCTGGACCAGACTGAGACCCTACCTCAAAAAGCAAAAAATATATATATATATATATATATATATATATATATATATATATATATATGGGGTTGGAGGGATAGCTTAGCAGTTAAGGCGCTTGCCTGCAAAGCCAAAGGACCCAGGTTCGATTCCCCAGGGCCCACGTAAGCCAGCTGCACGAGGGGGCATATGCATCTGGAGTTTGTCTGCAGTGGCTAGAGGCCCTGGCACACCCATTCATTCTCTTTATCTCTCTCTCTCTGCCTATTTCTGTATCTCTCTTTCAAATAAATGGATAAAAATAAAATATTTAAAAATATTTTTAACATTTATTTATTTTTAAGATTTTTATTAGCATTTTCCGTGGTTATAAAAAAAAATCCCATGGTAATTCCCTCCCTCCCCTCCCCCCACTTTCCCCTTTGAAATTCCATTCTCCATCATATTACCTCCCCATTTCAATCATTATACTTACATATATACAATATCAACCTATTAAGTACCCTCCTCCCTTCCTTTCTCTTCCTTTTATGTCTCCTTTTTAAAAATATTTTTATTTATTTGCAAGCAGAAAGAGAATGCATGCCAGGGCATGTAGCCACTGCAGACAAACTCCAGATGCGTGTGCCACTATGTGCATCCAGCTTTATGTTGGTATTGGGGAGTTGAACCCAGGTCATTAGGTTTCTCAGGCAAGTGCCTTAATCACTGAGCCATCTCTCCAGCCCCTAATTTTTAGTTTGTTAATTTGACAGAGTAAGAAAATATGAATTGTCACACCAGGGCCTCTTGCCTCTGCAAATGAACTCCAGGTGCATGTGCCACTTTGTGCATCTGGCTTTACATGAGTACTAGAGAATTGAACCCTGGGCCATTGAGCTTTCAAGCAAGTACATGTAACACTGAACCATCTCTCCAGCCCTACTTTTATTTTTTTAACCTACTCACCTTTCTCTTCTATGAATTGCCACTGTGTCTTTCTCTGCATTTTTTTTTTTTCTGATTTAAAAAAAGGGCCCTTGTGTGCCCATTGTCTATCTGCACCTTGTGCATCTGGCTTATGTGGGCCCTGGGGAATCGAGCCTGGGTCCTTATGCTTCGCAGGCAAGTGCCTTAACTGCTAAGTCATCTCGCCAGCCCTTATTTATGTGTTTTTTGTTTGTTTGTTTTGGATTTTTGAGGTTGGGTCTCACTCTAGCTCAGGCTGACCTGGAATTCACTATGCAGTGTCAAAATGGCCTTGAACTCTGCCTCCCCAAGTGTTGGGATTAAAGGTGTATGCCACCACACCCAGCTTTTATTTGATTTTTTATTAATATTTTATTTATTTATTTATTTTATTGAGAGAAAGGATAGAAAGAGAGAATGGGCATACCAGGGCTTCTAGCCATTGCAAAGGAATTCCAGACACATGTTCCCACTTGTACATCTGGCTTATGTGGGTCCTGGGGAATCAAACTGGAGTCCTTAGGCTTCTCAGGGAAACACCTTAACCACTAAGCCATTTCCCCAGCCTTTTACTTGACTTTTTGAAGCAGTCTCACGGTAGTTTAGGCTGTCCTGAAACTCACTCTGTAGCCCAGGCTCACCTCAAATTCATGACAGTCCTACCTCAGCCTCCTGAGTGTTAGGATTAAAAAGGTTTGTGCCACCTCGCTGGGCAGTTTTAGGATTTTGCCACCACAAACTAGATAACTGAAAGCATCCTTGCAGATATAGCTTGTTATATTTGTTCCAAATCCATGAGTCACTTGTAAAATAAGAATTCTTGGGGTGGGTCGGTTTGGAGCAGGGTCTAACAATGTAGCCCAGGCTGCCTTTAAGTGAGAAGTCGAGATTCTTTTGTGTCAACCTTTCCAGTACTGTTATTACAAGCATGTGCTACCAGGGCTGAGCTGAAATAAGAATTTCAGTTCGAACCACGAAGCTCAATAAAACCTTCAGAACCTATTAAGATCTAAGCTGTTTCCTGGTGGGTCTAAGAGAGGTCTCCAGAGGCAACTGCTCTCGTCTCATGTCCACTTGCATGCAAGTTCATCCTTCTCTGGAGAGGCTGCACCACCCCCAGAAAGCTGGGCACACCAACCTCCTCTTCAAGTATGAAGACTGTCTACTGTCATGACAGGTGAGTCCAACTATTACATATGGCCACCAGAATGCAGTTTTAGCTTTTTTATTTTCTTTTTCTTTTTTTTTTTAATTATTTTTATTTATTTGAGAGTGACAAACAAAGAGAGAAAGAGGGAGACAGAGAGAGAGAATGCGCAGGCCTCCAGCCACTGCAAACAAACTCCAGATGTGTGCGCCCTCTTATGCATCTGACTAATGTGGGACCTGGGGAATCAAGCCTCGAACCGAGGTCCTCAGGCTTCACAGGCAAGCACTTAACTGCTAAGCCATCTCTCCAGCCCTTTATTTTGTTTTTCTTTCATGAGGGCCCACTGATTGTATATACAACTTTTAAAAGGTTTTGCTAGAAATTTTATGCAGGACCTAGACTTCTATAAGTAGAGCAACATATTCCACAGCAGCTGATTGGATGTTCAAGTTGAGTTAGTTTCTAACACAGTTTATTTGGGTGGTGTGGTGGTTTGATTCAGGTGTCCCCCATAAACCTAGGTGTTCTGAATGCTAGCTCTCCAGCTGATGGAGATTTGGGAATTAATGCCTCCTGGAGGGAGTGTATTGTTGGGGGCGGGCTTATGGGCTTTATAGCCAGTTTCCCCATGCCAGTGTTTGGCACACCCTTCTGTTGCTGTGGTCCACCTTAAGTTGGCCAGGGGGTGATGTCCACCCTCTGCTCATGCCATCGTTTTCCCCTGCCATTGTGGAGCTTCCCCTCAAGCCTGTAAGCCAAAATAAATCTCTTTTTCCCAGAAGCTGCTCTTGGTTAGGTGATTTCTAACAGCAATGTGAACCGGACTGCAACAGTAAAGTGGTACCGAGGAGTGGGGTTGCTGCTAGACACCTGACTGTGTGGCTTTGGCCTTTTGGAGCTGATTCTCAAGAGGAATGTGGAAGGATTTGAAACCTTGGCCTAAGAGATGCCTTGCAGTGCTGTAAGTACAGCTTGATGGACTGTTCTGGTCTGAGCTGCAAGACCTGAATGCAGTAAGAACTATGGACTGTGAGGTTTGGCTTATGAGGGTGAGAAAAAGCTTTGCCTGGACTGGGCTAGCAGTTTATGTGAGAAGCTTGCTCTTGTGCCCATGTCCTGAGAAGTTGTGCAGGGTTGCTTTGCATAGAAATGAACTGGTGTGAGCAGTGGGAGATGGCACAGAAAGAAAAATCTTTGGGTGAACTGCTAACCTTTGAGACTGGGCCAGCTGACGTGTGCTGGGGCAACAAGAAGAATGTAGACACTTTTGAAGGGGCCTGAGTGCTCAAGGAGTGTCCTGTTCTTCAAAGTCTGCTTTATTCCCCCCTGGATTAACAAATTGGCACCCTACCTGGTATCGTGGAGTATAAGAAATGCTGGAAAGAGGGTCATTGAGTTTGCAACACGGTCTTGTGTTTTGGAAATGGCCATGGGCAGTGTGAAGCGGGTTTACTGGTTGCCTGCATAGAGACCCCATGGGGCCATGAGGATGAACCGTGGCTTGCAGTGGAGACCCAGCGGAGATGCCGGGACCATGAGATGGCAGCCGAGGAGCTGCCGGCCCCGATGAAGTGTCCCAGGACTGTGAGTAGCCTAGCTGGAGGGGCGGAATTGGAATGCCAGAGACTTGTTGCTGGTTAGAATTAACCGACTTGAAGATTTGTCACTGGCTAGAGTTGCTGGACTTGAAGCTACAGAGTTTGATATTTGCCCTGGTTGTTTAAATCTTGTATTGGTTGAATGTTTCTTTGCTATGCCCAATGCCATCTTTTGCAGTGTGAATATTAATCTGTGCCAGTATGGGTTTTTTGAGGTTATATTTTGGTATTATGGCTCAGTTAAAAGATCTTGAACTATGGGGATGTATGATCATCATTGAGATTGATAAAAACTATGGGGACTCTTAAAATGAGATGAATGCATTGTATTTTACATCATGTATGGATATCAGTTTATGGGGGCCAGGGGCGGAATGTGGTGGTTTGATTCAGGTGTCCCCCATAAACTTGGGTATTCTGAATGCTAGGTTCCCAGCTGATGGAGATTTGGGAATTAATGCCTCCTGGAGGGACTGTATTGTTGGGGGCGGGCTTAAGGGCTTTATAGCCAGTTTCCCCATGCCAGTGTTTGGCACACCCTCCTGTTGCTGTGGTCCATCTTATGTTGGCCAGGGGGTGATGTCCACCCTCTGCTCATGCCATTGTTTTCCCCTGCCATCGTGAAGCTTCCCCTCAAGCCTGTGAGCCAAAATAAACCTCTTTTTCCCAGAAGCTACTCTTGGTTGGGTGATTTCTACCAGCAATGCGAACCGGACTGCAACAGGTGGAATCCGTTTTGATATACACATTGTACACAATGCCTCACATCAAAAATATTAAACATTTGTCCTAGCCATCAGCGAAATGCAGATTAAAACTACATTGAGATTCATCTCCTATCTGAATGGCTACCATCATGAAAACAAATGACCATAAATGCTGGCAAAGATGTGGGAAAAGAGGAACCCTTCTACACTGTTGGGAGGAATGCAATCTGGTCCAGCCATTGTGGAAATCAGTGTAGAGGTTCCTGAGACAGCTAAAAATAGATTTACCATATGACCCAGCTATACCACTCCTAGGCAAATATCCTAAGGATTCGTTTCACTGCCTTACAGATACTTGCTCAACCATGTTTATTGCCACTTTATTCACAATAGCTAGGAAATGGTACCAGCATAGATATCCCTCAACTCATGAGTGGATGATAAAGATATGGCAGATTACACAATGGAGTTCTACTCAGCGGTAAAGAAACATGAAATTTGCAGGAAAATGGATGGATCTGGAAAGGATGATACTTAGTGAGGTAACCCAGGCCCAGAAAGCCAAACATGACATGTTCTCTTATATGTGGATCCTAGCCACAAATAGTTGGACTTCTATGTGAGTAGGAATAAAACACAGTAGCACAGGCCAGTAAGCTAGGAAGGGGATAGAAAGGGAATGCAAATGGAGGGAGGGGGGACTTAATAGGATGGGATTGTATATATGTAATAGGAGTGAAAGGCCTAAGGGGAAGACTGAGTAAAGGAAAGGTGGAGGGAGGGCTCATCAAAGTCTTAAGAGGATATAAATAAAGCATATGGAAACCTACTTTTTAGGACAATGGAACACTCAGGAGCTGCAGATTGTTGCTAGAAGATTTTCAGTGCCAGGGATGGGATACCTTCCAGTGAGTTGTTGGTCTGGGAGGTCCCTGATGCCCCCAAAACATTATAGGCCATTGCTGAGGCTCTTGGTTTCTCACCAGGAATAGATGGTTAAGACCCTATTTCTGAAGACTCCACATACTTGGGCTCCAAGGCCATTGGGAAATCCTGCTGGAACTGAGCTGATAACCTCCTCTATGTAGACCAGCTAACAGAAAGCTGAAAGACACCATTCTGCATGCAGTTCAATGGGAGAAACAGAAATCACCAGTGAAGATAATCAACAGTGGACACTGCAAGCCTTATATTTGGCCAGCCAGGCCAAATGAGCCAATGGGTGCAATAGTGGCATGTCTGTCATGGTGGAAACCAACTGCCTTCTAATTGGACTGGAGGCCCACTCCATGAGAGGGAATACATCCCTGATACTGAAAACTTAAAACGGGTAGTCATGAGCCCTTGGGGTCTAACATCTGCTGCTGTCTGGCATACTGTGCATATATACTGTGCTTATTAAATTGCCCAGTAAGCACTTCTGTTAATGGTCACATCCTTATATTAATGCTACTGTCACTTTTGGTAGAGAATCCTCTTTTCTGATGGCAGTGACCTTGGGACGACTCAGAAGGTATCATGGTGCTAGAAGTGACCAGAGAGCTAAGTACTGCAATATCTCTATCATACCTTCCAAGGCTCAGGGTCTATTGCAAAAGAGGTGGTGGAGGGCTGGAGAGATGGCTTAGCGGTTAAGCGCTTGCCTGTGAAGCCTAAGGACCCCGGTTCGAGGCTCGGTTCCCCAGGTCCCATGTTAGCCAGATGCACAAGGGGGCGCACGCGTCTGGAGTTCGTTTGCAGAGGCTGGAAGCCCTGGCGCGCCCATTCTCTCTCTCTCCCTCTATCTGTCTTTCTGTGTCTGTCACTCTCAAATAAATAAATAAATAAAATTATAAAAAAAAAAAAAGAGGTGGTGGAAAGAATATAAAAGCCAAAGGAAGGGTAGGACTCCTTACAACGTGCTTCCCCCAGACACAAAACGGCCTGGATATCCATGACCTCACAGTGCCTGACACTACCTACACAAGACCATCATAAGAGGAGGAAAAGATCATGAATAATAATATAAAATAAAATAAATAAAAGAGAATCCGATTGAGATGGTGAGGGGATATGAGGGTGAATGGAGTTTCAAAGGGGAAAGTGGGGGGGAGGGTATTACCATGGGATTTTTTTATAATCATGGAAGTTGTTAATAAAAATTTGAAAAAAAAATTATTTGGACCAGAGAGATAGCTAGCAGTTAAGGTGCTTGCCCGCAAAGCCAAAGAAGCCCAGGTTCAATTCCCTGAGACCCATGCAAGCTAGATGTATAAGGGAGCACATGTGTCTGGAGTTTGTTTGCCCATTCTCTGCGTCTCTCAAATAAATAAATAAAGTAAAGCAAAAAAAAAAAAATTATCATGAAAAATAAATAAAATATTTTTTAAAAAAATGTTTAGAATGGGCTGCAGAGATGGCTTAGTGGTTAAGGCATTTGCCTGCAAAGTCAAAGGATCCTAGTTCGATCCTCCAAGACCCACATAAGCCAGATGCACAAGGGGATGCATGCATCTGGAGTTCGTTTGTATTCTCCCCCCCTGCTTCTTTCTCTCTCTCAAATAAATAAATATAAAATGTAATTTTAAAAAACAGTCTAGGAGCCAGGCATGGTGGCACATGCTTTTAATCCCAGCACTCAGGAGGCAGAGGTAGGAGGATTGCCATGAGTTCGAGGCCAGCCTGAGACTACATAGTGAATTCCAGGTCAGCCTGAGCTAGAGCAAGACCCTACCTTGAAAAACCATAAAAAATGGGGGGATAGTCGGGTGTGGGGGTACACACCTTTAATCCCAGCACTCGGGAGGCAGAGGTAGGAGCATCACTGTGAGTTCAAGGCCACCCTGAGTGTATGTAGTGAATTCCGGGTCAGCTTGGGCTAGAGTGAGACCCTACCTCAAACCCCCCCAAAAAAGGGAGGGGGTTAGGCAGGCATAGTGGTGCCCACCTTAAATCTGAGCATTTGGGAGGCAGAGGTAGGAGGACCACTTGAGTTCAAGGCCACCCTGAGACTGTAGTGAATTCTAGACCCTCCCTTGAAAAAACAAAACAAAAAAAAAAAGGTGTGGGGCAGGGGGAGACTGGATAGATGGTTAGGGCGCTTGCCTACAAAGCCAAAGGGCCCAGGTTCAGTTCCCTATGAGCTGCATTAGCCAGACGCACAAGAGGATGCATGCATCTGGAACTCGTTTCCAGCAGCTGGAGGCCCTGGCATGTCCCTTCTTTCTCATTTTCTCTCTTTCTCTGCCTCTTTCTTTATCTCTCTTTCTCTCTCTCAAATAAATAAATAAAAATAATTTTTAAAAATAGTTCTGCATAAAACCCTCCAAAACCTTCATGGTATAAACTTCTATTTTTTCAATATTTTTATTTATTTAATTGCAAGCAGAGAGAGAGATAGAAAAGAGACAGAGAATGGGCATGCCAGGGCAACAGTTGCTGCAAATTAACTCCAGATGTATGCACCATTCTGTGTATCTGGCTTTATGTGGATACTGGGGAATTGAACCATGGTCATTAGGCTTTGCAGGCAAGTGCCTTAACCACTGAGTCATCTCTCCAGTCTGACAACTTCTATTTGCTTATGATTGTGTAATTTAGGCTGAGCTCAATTGGGCAGTCCTGGTTTCAGCTCCCTCATGTTTCTATGGTCAACTATAGGTTAGCTGGTCACCTCAGCTCTTGGATGTTGACTGTTGATGGAGTTTTTTGTTTTTTTCTTTTTTTTCCTCAATTTTTATTAACGTTTTCCATGATTATAAAAAATATCCCATGGTAATACCCTTCCCATCCCCTTCCCCCCTTTGAAATTCCATTCTCCATCATGGTTTTTTGGTTTTTCGAGGTAGGGTCTATTTTTATTTTTTTGATGTAAGGTTTTGCTCTAGCCCAGGAATTCACTATGAATCTAGCCCAGGTCATAGTGACCTGGAAATCGCTATTAGTGTCACAGCAGCCTCGAGCTCACAGTGATCCTCCTACCTCTGTCTCCCAAGTGCTGGGCTTAAAGGCATGCGCCATTGTGCCCATATCTTGATGGAGTTTGTTTTTTTTTTTTTAATTTTTTTTTTGTTGTTGTTGTTCATTTTTTATTTATTTATTTGAGAGCTACAGACATAGGGAGAAAGGCAGATGGAGGGAGAGAGAGAGAATGGGTGCGCCAGGGCTTCCAGCCACTGCAAACGAACTCCAGATGCGTGTGCCCCCTTGTGCATCTGGCTAACGTGGGACCTGGGGAACCGAGCCTCGAACCGGGTGCTTAGGCTTCACAGGCAAGCGCTTAACCGCTAAGCCATCTCTCCAGCCCTTGATGGAGTTTTTGATCTATGTAGTTTCTTGTTCTCCAACAGGCTAGCTTGGGCTTACTATATATAGGGAAGTAACATGAGGCTTGAGAGTGCAGACAGATGGAAAAGAAGATAAAGAGAATGGGTGCCAAGGTGTGGGTATCCACATCTAAATTGGCCTATTTGATACATTTTTTTAAAAAAAAATTATTTGTGTGTGTGCATCCTCTTACCACTCCAATCAAATGAAAATCTATGTTGGGTGGCTGGAGAATTGAACCACAGGCTGGCAGGCTTTGCAAACAAGCGCCTTTAACCGCTGAGCCATATCCCCAGCCTATTTTGACAAATTCTATGCCAGAACAAGACACAAGGTCAGCACAGATTCCTGGGGTTGGAAGCCTGACTTCACATCTTGAAGGAGCTGAAAACTGCATTGTAAAGAAGATGGATCCAAAGAGGAGCAAAGATTTATGGCCCTGTAGTAGACAGCTTCAGGTTGCTGAGATATACTTCTAAACCAGGCACAGTTATGGAGGAAGTGATATTTACTGAAGCTTACAGATCCAAAGGAAGTTCCATAATGGCGGCAGAAATTGGCCCCCTCTTAAAGGACCAAGCAGAGAGAGAGAGAGAAGCCCAAAGCCCCCCCCCCAAAAAAAAAGCCACACTACACACAAGCACACTTAGGAATTACAGGCAGAACTCAGGCACTTTGCTTATCTTTAGACTGGAATTTAGAATCCACTACCACACCTTAGGGCTGGACCCAAAGATCCCCCCAGTGACACCTCCTCCAGCCAGGTGGCTGAAGATCCAAAGTACAAACTAATAAAACACTGAATCTACTGGGGGCCATCAATTCAAACTACCACAGGCCCACTTTGTCATTTACCTCCCTTATTTAGAGAGGTCAGGAGAGGAAGAAACTGAGCCAGTGTTTTGTCACTTCCTGGGGAGATATAAACAGACGCCTGTTCACCCAGACAGGACACCAACAACAGCAGTCCAAAGAGGCAAATCTAGCTTGAACCAGTGAGTTTACTGAAGCTGCAAAAGTGTGAGTGAGGCAAGGGTTACTCGCTTGGCTACTTGGGCAGTTCCTTCACAACTTGCAAGCAGCTCTCTCTGCTGGTTGGTGGTTCTCCTCTCCAGCAGTTGTGACTGATTGTATTCATTTACTGGTTACTGTGACCAAATACCTGACAGGAAGCAGCTTGAGGAAGGAAAGAGTTTATTTCAGTTATGGCTGGAGGCGATGCTTTCCATCGTGGCAGGAAGGTCTGGAAGTAGGAATGGGAGGCTGGCTGTTCACATTCACAGGAAGCAGAAAGCAACAAGAAGTGGGGCCTACTCCCTGAGACCCACTTGGTATAATAAGAATCCACCTCCTGAAGATTCTGCAAACCTTTGAAACAGTGCCACTAGCTGGGAACCAAACTCAAAAGAACCTATGGGAGACATTTTACATTCAAATGACAGCCTACTTATATAACCTTGGTGGGGAGGGAGTGGGGCTTGTGAATTTTGTAAACTTCAGGAGCTTCCTGAGACTTGGGGTTTATCCAGCCTCCCTCCTGGACAGAATGCTGAAGAAAAGCTACACAATCTTCCTATACCTTCCTCTGTTTTGTTTTCTTTTTTTAATTTTTTTGTTTATTTTTATTTATTTATTTGAGAGTGACAGAGAGAGAGAGAGAGAGAGGCAGATAGAGAAAGAGAGAGAATGGGCATGCCAGGGCTTCCAGCCACTAAAAATGCACTCCAGATGTGTGCGCCCCCTTGTGCATCTGGCTAATGTGGGTCCTGGGGAATCAAGCCTTGAACCCGGGTCCTTAGTCTTCATAGACAAGTGCTTAACCGCTAAGCCATCTCTCCAGCCCTTTCCTCTGGTTCTTATATTCTTTCTGTTCCCTCTTCTGCAGTGTTTCCAGAGCCTTGGATGGAGCAATATACATAATTGATTATTTTCCTTCATCTGGGGCTGTTATTGGGCCATCATGCCACACAGCAACAGTCACTTAGTCACAGGCATTCACAGCACACCTCCCATTGCAAAAAGAAGTCTCCCTCCATGCAAAGGCTGATGGTGGTCTTTGCGTGTAAACACAAATGTTCAGAAGGCAGTTTGGCAGGCATAGCACATTTTTTTTGTGTGTGAGTTTTTACTTTATTTTATTTTAGTTTTTAAGGTAGAGCCTCACTGTAGCTCAGGCTAACCTGGAATTCACTCTGTAGTCTCAGGGTGGTCTTGAACTTATGGCGATCTTTCCTACCTCTGCCTCCCAAGTGCTGGGATTAAAGATGTACGCCACCATGACTGGCATTTTTTTTTTTTTTTTAGGTAGGGTTTTGCTCTAGCCCAGGCTAACCTGGAATTCACTCAGGGCAGCCTTGAACAGTAATCCTCTACCTCTGCCTGGTGTATACATCATTTATTTAACAGAACAATAGCAGTTGCTTCCTTACTAGGGCCTGGGACCTTTCCTGCCATGGGTTATAGAACCAGATATGAGTTTCCTCCTATGGAGTGGGCCTTAAAGCCTATTGGAATGCAGTTGGTTACGCTATATCAATTATGTCACTATTGCACCTACAGGCATGTCTTGCTTGGTATGTTGGTACTGTAATACACAAAAATGAACAGAGCCAGCTGTGATGCATGCCTTTAATTCCAGCACTTGGGAGGCAGAGGTAAGAGGATTGCTATGAGTTCGAGGCCACCCTGACAACTACATAGTGAACTCCAGGTCAGCCTGGGCTAGAGTGAAACCCCACCTTAAAAAGTAACAACAACAACAAAAAATAAATAAACAGGACCATGGGGGCTGGAGAGATGGCTTGGTGGTTAAGGCACTTGCCTGCAAAGCCAAAGGACCCACTTCAACTCTCCAGGACCTGTAAGCCAGGTGCACAAGGGGATGCACGCATCTCGAGCTGGTTTGCAGTTGCTGGAGGCCCTGGCATGCCCATTCTCTCTCTCTCTCTCTCTCTCTGTCTCCTCCATGATGGAGCCTCATTTAGGTTGTCTCCCATCTCAGTAACTCTACTGTAGAAACTCCCTCACAGACATTCCCAGATGTCTAAACGATACTTGATCCTGTCAGGTTGACAATATTAACCATCAAGCCGGGTGTGGTGGTGCACACACCTTTAATCCCAGCACTCTGGAGGCAGAGAGGTAGGAGGATCACCATGAGTTTGAGGCCACCCTGAGACTACATAGTGAATTCCAAGTCAGCCTGGACTAGAGTGAAACCCTACCTCGAAAAGCAAAAAAAAAAAAATTAGCCCTCAATGCACCTTTACGTGTTTCTAGTTAATTTAATTAGCCCTTCCCTGCAGGGCTGCAGCACTTTCAGGTGGGACTGGGTCTTCTCTCCTCTGTGCACCCAGCCCTTACCACTAGCACAAGGCAGAGCTGGTGCACAGTGGGTGTTCATCCAGAGAGCCCAACTAGTCACTTTAGCACTGGGTGTGGGAAACAGCATGAACCACCTCTATTATAAGACCTTGGAGCAAGTGCCCAACATTTTTGCTTTTTGAGGTAGGGTCTCACTGTGGACCAGGCCGACCTGGAACTCACTATGTAGTCTCAGGGTGGCCTCGAACTCATGGCGATCCTCCTACCTCTGGTGGGATTAAAGGAGTATACCACCATGTCCAGCCCAAACTCTTTTTTTTTTTAAGAGATCTCTGTTTTATTTATTTATTTGAGAGACAGAGAAGGAAAGAGGGAGAAAGAGGGTGCACCAGGGCTTCTAGCCACTGCTATGGAACTCCAGACGCAGGTACCATCTTATACATCTGGCTTACATGGGTACCGGGGAATCGAATCTGTGTCCCTTAGGCTTCTCAGGCAAGTGCCTTAACCACTAAGTCATCTTTCTAGCCAGTGCCCCCCACGCCCTCATCCTCCTACCTCCCACCACCTCCCTACCCCCACACACAACTTCTTTTTACTCAAACCAAAGAGAACAATATACAGGACAGCATTTAGGGTCGTTGTGATAATTAACTCATTGATTAGCACATATATGTGAAATATAGTGGTACTGTTAAATGTTCCTTAGATGGAGATCTAAGAGGGGCTGAGGAGATGATTTACCAGGTAAGCGTATTTGCTGCACAAACATGAAGGCTTGAGACTCTCCCAAGTTCAATTTTCCAGCATCCACTTAAAATTCTGGGCATGGCCATGAGCACCTGTGATCCAGTCACAGCGCACGGAGGCTAGAGAATGGCCAAGGCTCTTTGACCACAACAACTCAGCTCCAGATGTTTGCGTCAAAGGAACATGCAGATAAGCCATCGAGGAAGACACCCAATGTTCTCCTCTAGCTTCCACACACTTGCATGGGGCATGTACATCTGCCACACCCATGCATCGCTCACACTTCACAGCATATACTTTACATGCTCCAGAGATAAAGACAGGCCGGAAAGCTGGCTCAGCTGTTAAAAGTGCTTTCTTGCAAAGCCTTCTGGCCTGGGTTTACTTCCCCAGTGCCCATCTAAAGTCGGATGCACAAAACGACTCATGGGTCTGCAGTTTGTTTGCAGTGGCAGAAGGTCCTTGTGCGCCCACACTCACTCTTTCTCACTTGCAAACTCTCTCTAATAAATTAATAAAGTATTTTTAAAACAATGAAGACGTGAAATATATATTTTTGTGCTTTAGTAGCTAAGGGTAGGGCTTCAGCTCTCTTCAACTAGAGAGTCAGAGGTCTGTAGACCATAGCTTGCCTTTCACCTATTTTTGTGAATGCCATTTTATTGGAATATGCATTCTTTGATGTCCTTCATATTACAACGGCAGAGTTGAGTGGTTGCAAGACAGATCATATGGACCACAGAGCCTAAAGTGTTTGCAATGGGACCCTCTTTTGAGCAAGTTTTCTGATCCCCACCCTGTTCTGTAAATGCTCTGCTAACTAAGGTATGTTGTAGCTTTAATGCAAACTTACCTGAGAGGGAGAAACAGTCTCTGTGGATGTTGTATGCCTGACTACTCTCTGGGTGAAAGCCTCACGAGTCCGAGTCCCAGGGGTGTCCTTGACCTTCACTGTGGCCTTTGAGAGGGTCCTGTGGGCTCAGCTTTTGGTGGTTCTTTGTTGGGAGAGGAAGAGCTTGAACTTGTGATCTCTAAGAATGAGACACGTAAGAGGAGAGCAGAAAAGCCCTTAGAGAACTCATGGCCACACAGAGAGAGGCTGGGTGCTCCCTCTCTGCCAGGCTGGGCACAAATAGCCCTGTTTGAAGTGAGTTATTAAGTGCTGGCCTTTGGGCTAAGCTCTAACAAGCCCACTACCTCAACTAGAACCTTCC
This sequence comes from Jaculus jaculus, assembly GCF_020740685.1. Taxonomy (NCBI): domain Eukaryota; kingdom Metazoa; phylum Chordata; class Mammalia; order Rodentia; family Dipodidae; genus Jaculus; species Jaculus jaculus. The sequence continues at coordinate 100,089,050 of NC_059109.1, forward strand.
TTCAAGCTTGCTACTGAAGGCGCCAAATACATGATAATGAGATTCAATTACAATGTAAATGTAAGGCTGCTTTTAGCAGGCCATAGTTTCCTGGGGCATTGCCCAGGCATCGCTGTTATTCTTGGGAATGGACCAAAAGAAATGGAAATATTAGGCTGGAGACGTGGCTTAGCAGTTAAAAGCACTTGCTTGCAAAGCCTGACGGCCCCAGTTCAATTCCCCCATACTCCAAGAAAGCCAGATGTGCAACGTGGTACGTGTACCTGGAGTGTTTGAGTAGCAAGAGAATCTGGTGCATCCACTCTCATTCCCTCTCTCTCTCCTTTGCTCTGTCTTTTCCTCTTACTCTCTCTGCTTGCAAATAAAAATTTAAAATATTCAAAAAAGAAATAAGAATATTGATGAGTGCAGTGTAAGAAAATATATAAACTTATTGGAACCACTTATAAGACATTGAAGCAAAAGAATAAGATTTAGAAGTGCGTAGGTTGCAACTATGTGGGAAAATACTGTGTGTGCGTGTGTGTGTGTGTGTGTGTGTGTGTGTGTGTGTGTGTGTAAGCATATATGCAGAATAATACTGTCCCCCTAAAGTGTTCACATGCTAATTCCTAGACCTTGTGAATGTGCATGTCATATAGATGACAAGGGGAGTGAGGGGCGTCACCCCGACCTGGAGATGAGAGGTTGGAGGATTGTCTAGAAGGCACTTTAAGTGGTCTCTTGATGAGTGATACTGCAAAAGTATCTGTCCACGATGGTTGGCTGTATAGAGGAAGAGAGCCAGAGGCCCAGGAACACGGTTGTAAGGAAGAAAGAGACAGAATCTATTAACACAGTCTTCCTTGTCAGTGAGCCCCACCCAGGCTTCTGTCCTGCCAAACCGAAAGATAGTTTATGTTGTGTCAAGCCTTAGGTTTGTGTTGTTGAGTTTGTGTTATGTTAGGCCATTACATTTGTATTGCTTAGGCCACAATAAAGAGACATTCTTATTGATCTAAGAATTGCAAGGGCTGAAAAAAGAAAACAAGAAAAAGAAATGAAAATGCAGTGGTTAAAGGTGCTTGCTTGCAAAGCCTGATGGGCCAGGTTCACTTTCCCAGCACCCACACAAAGCCAAGATGCACAAACTGGCGCACGCATCTGGAGTTCATTTGCCGTGAGAAGAAGCAGTGGCATGCCCACTCCCTTTTTCTCTCTCTCTTCTTGCAAATAAATGTTTCTTTTAAAGAAATGTACAATCAAGTGTTTTCCTTAGGCAACTACTCCCTAGGGAACCAGCCTTATTATTATTTAAATTTTTATCTTTAATTTATTTTTGAAATTTCTTACACGTATATGATGCATTTTCATTCTATTTACCCCATCACCCTCTCTTATCCCCTCCCCATTCCTGCTAAACCCCTTCTTCTTCCCAATTAGTCCTCTTCCCACTTTTTTATTTTATTTTATTTCATCTTACTATTTTATTTTATTTATTTATGAGCCACTGAATTAAATTAAATTAAATTAGGGTTGCTTGGATGAGCATGACTGGGGGTTGTTTACTGGAGTGTGGGGAACTTACCAGTGAAGAGCATGACTCCCTCTACCCAGAAACCACTAAATGCTCCTCTGGGAGGGGGAGGGGAAGGGGGAAGGGGAGGGACGAGGGGAAGGAGGGGGAGGAGGAGGAGGAAGAGGAGGAGAAGAATAAGAAGGAGGAGGAAAATTTACAATGTAGAACCCAATGGGAAGGTCTCCTTCCCCATTTGGATCCCTCACTTCTTTCCTTCTCTGGAGTCCACTGACCTTGCTTTGCTTCACTAAATAAACTTCTGCTAAACTGCCTTTCAGCTCTCTTTCCTTTGAGCTATGAGCACTTTATCCACTGAGACATCTCCCCACCCGTGAATTCTTTCCTTTGGGAACTGAGGAAAAATGTTTACCCATTAACAGACTGAGGAGGGCATCTCCCCCACAAGACTGATGTTTATTTTATTATTATTATTATTTTGGCTTTTCAAGGTAGGGTCTCACTCTAGCCCAGGCTGACCTGGAATCTACTATGGAGTTTCAGGCTGGCCTCGAACTCACAGTGATCCTCCTACCCTGGCCTCCTGAGTGCTAGGATTAAAAGATTGTGCCACTACACCCAATCAAAATTAATAATTTCTAATGATGTCTTTTTTGTTGTTGTTTTGTTTTTGGTTTGTTTTTGTTTTCTTCAAGGTAGAGTCTCGCTCTAAGCCAAGCTGACCTGGAATTCACTTTGTAGTCTCAGGCTGGCCTTAAACTCATAATGAGCCTCCTAGAATGAGACCCTATCTCAACACACACACACACACACACACACACACACACACACACACACACACACACAGAATGTGGAGATGGGGAGATGATTCAGTGGTTAAAGGTGGGTACTTGCTTGAAAAGCTTAACAGCCTGGGTTCAATTCCCTAGTACTCAAGTAAAGCCAGACACACAAAGTGGCACATATGCCTGGAGTTTGTAGTGGCAAGAGGCACTGGTACCCCAATACTCTCTCTCTCTCTCCCTTCCCCACCTCAAATTAATAAATAAATAAAAATAGGACTGGAGAGATGGCTTAGCAGTTAAGGCACTTGCCTGTGAAGCCTAAGGACCCAGGTTTGATTACCCAGTACCCACATAAGCCAGATGCACAAGGTGGCACATGCATCTGGAGTTCATTTGCAATGGCTGTAGGCCCTGGTATGCCCATTCTCTCTCTTTGCCTCTTTCTTTCTCCCTGTGTCTCTCAAATAAATAAATAAAATATTTTTAAAAACATTAAAAAAGGGCTGGAGAGATGGCTTAGCGGTTAAGCGCTTGCCTGTGAAGCCTAAGGACCCCGGTTTGAGGCTCGGTTCCCCAGGTCCCACGTTAGCCAGATGCACAAGGGGGCGCACGCGTCTGGAGTTCGTTTGCAGAGGCTGGAAGCCCTGGCGCGCCCATTCTCTCTCTCTCCCTCTATCTGTCTTTCTCTCTATGTCTGTCACTCTCAAATAAATAAATAAAAAATTAAAAAAAAAAACATTAAAAAATATAAGGCAAAGAATACAAGAAAAGGAAAGTGGAAGAACAAAAACCAGTTGAGAGCTGGGGAGATTGCTCAGCCATTAAGGCTCCTGCCTACAAAGCCTAAGGACAAGAGTGAGATTCCCTAGTACCTACAAAAGTCCAGATGCACAAGGGGTGCATGTGTCTGGAGTTTGCTTTCAGTGGCTGGAAACCCTGGGCGCCCATTCTCTCTGTCTGTCTCTCTTCTCTGTATCTCTCTCTGCTTGCAAATAAAGAAATAAATAATATTCTAAAAGCAGTTGAAATAAATTAAAAACAAATAGCAAAATGACAATTGCAGCCTAATTCTATCAGTAAGTACATCAAATGTTAATGAACTAAATACTTGAGTTAAAGGGCAGAGGTCATCAGATCAGTATAAAGACAAGACTCTACTACTTCATCCTGTTTACTAGAGATTCTAAACTTTGCCACACCTTTAATCCCAGCACTTGGGAGGCAGAGGTAGGAGGCTCTGTGAGTTTGAGACCAGCCCAAAGTCCAGGTCAGCCTGAGCTAGAGAGAGACCCTGCCTCAAGAAAAAAAAAGAGCGAGCGAGAGAGAGAGAGAGATTCTAAGTTTTACTGGCCCACATGGTTTGATTGTCTTGCCAGGAAAGGGTATCCTAGAATTGCCAGGTCTTGGCAATTTACTGACAAATAATCAAAACTGAGCAAATTTCTCTCAAAATAGTGGGACTCAAGAGAAGGGACACAGACCTTATCTCTAATAGGGAAGAGTTGAATGTTATGTAATCACTTAAAAAAACATGAAAGGGGCTTGAGGAGATGGCTCAGTGTTTAAAGCTCCTTGCTTGCAAAGCCTGCCAACCTGGATTCCATTACCCCACACCCACGTAAAGGCCAATGCACAGAGTGGCCCTCATGTCTGGACTTTGTTCATAGTAGCAAGAGGCTATATTCTCTTTCTCTCAAATAAATAAATAAAATATATTGTTTTAAGATGATGCTGGGGCTGAAGAGATGGTTTAGGAGTTAAGGTGTTTGCCTCTGAAGCCTAATGACTGATGCTCAGCTCTCCAGGTCCCACATAAAACAGACCAGTGACACAGGCATACAAGGTCACACATGCCCACAAGAAGGTGCACATGTCTGAAGTTCGATTGCAGTGGCTAGTGGCCCTGGTGTGCTAATTCTCTCATTCATTCTCTCTCTCTCTCTCTTGAATTAGAAAGAAAAAAAGCAGTCAGCTGGACTTAACTCAAAAAAAAAAAAAAAAAAGAAGAAGAATAAGAAGAAGAAAAGAAAAAAGAAAGATGATTCAGGGAGTGGTAGCATACACCTTTAATTACAGCACTCAGGAGGTACGGATAAGAGGATCACCAGGAGTTCAAGCCCACCCTGAGACTTCATAGTGAATTCTAGGTCAGCCTGGCTAGAGTGAGACCCTACCTCCAAAAACCAAACCAACCAAACAAATAAACAAATAAATAAATAAATAAATAAAACCAGGGATGGTAGCAATCCTAGCTCTCAGAGACTGAAGGAGAGGGGGAAAATCATGAGTTCTAGGCCAGTCTGAGCTACAGAGCAAGACTGTCTCAATAATAATAACAGAGCTGGAGAGATGGCTCAGCAGCTAAGGCGCATGCCTGTGAAGCCTAAGGACCCAGGTTCAATTCTCCAGGTCCCAGGTAAGCCAGATGCACAAGGTGGCACGTGTGTCTGGAGTTTGTTTGCAGTGGCTGGAGGCCCTGGTGCACTCATTCTCTCCCTCCCTCTCTGTCTCTAATAAATAAATAAATATTTTTTAAAATAATAATAAATTACACTTTCTTTTTTATAAAAAAAATTATAAAACTTTTTTATTGACAACTTCCTTAATTATAGACAATAACACATGATAATCCCTCCTTTCTCCCATTTTCCCCTTCACAAATCCACTCTACATCATATCCCTTCCCCTTCTCTAGTAGTCTCTCTTTTATTTTGATGTCAATCATCTTTTCCTCCTTATTATGACGGTCTTGTGTAGGTAGTACCAGGCATTGCAAGGTCATGGATATCCAGGCCATTTTGAGTCTGGAAGACTGCATTATAAGGAGTCTTACCCTTCCTTTGGCTCTTACATTCTTTCCACTACCTCTTCCACCCTGGACCCTGAGCCTTGGAGGATGTGACAGAGATGTCTCAGTGCTGAGCACTTCTCTGTCACTTCCTGTCTGCACTATGGTGCCTTTTAGGTCATCTCAGAGGTCACTGCCATCTGAAAAAAAGAGAAACTTCTCTAACAAAAAGTAAGAGTATCATTAATATATGGGCATGAACATTAAGAAAAGTGTTTACAGGGGCTGGAGAGATGGCTTAGTGGTTAAGGCACTTGCCTGCAAGCCAAAGGACCTCCATTCGATTCCCCAGGACCCACGTAAGCCAGATGCACAAAGTGGTGCCTGCATTGGGAGTTCGTTTGCAGAGGCTGGAAGCCCTGGTGTGCCCGATGTCTCTCTTTCTCTCTCTTCCTCTGCCTCATTCTCTCAAATAAATAAATAAAGATAAAACTAAAGAAAAAAAGAAAAGAAAAGTACTTACAGGGCAGTTTGCTGAGCATAATATACGTATTTAGCCAGATAGCAGCAGGCGTTACACCCCTAGGGCTTGTGGACCCCCCCCACCATAGGCCACCATAGGCTTTGACTAGGTTTTCAGTATCAGGCATGTATTCCCTCCCATAGAGCGGGCCTCCAGTCCAATCAGAGAGTGGCTGGTCTCTCCCATAACAGACATGCCACTATTGCACCCATGGGCCCATTTGTCCTGGCCAAACTTAAGGGTTGCAGTGTCCACTGTTGTTTATCTCTGCTGATGACTTGTCTCTCCCATAGGGCTGCATGCAGTGTAGCTTTTTCAAGCTTTCTGTCAGCTGGTTTACAGGGAAGAGGTTTTCAGCTCAGCTCTAGCTTGATTTCTCAGTGCCTTTGCAATCTAAGCTTGTGGAGTCTTCAGCAATAGGGTCTTACTATCTATTTCTGGTGGGAAACCAAGTGCCTTGGCAATGGCCTATAATGTTTTGGAGGCATTAGGGAGCTCCCTGGCAAACAACTCACTGGAAGGTATCCCATCCCTGGCACTGAAATTTTTCTAGTAACAATCTATGGCTTCTGGGTGCACCATTGTCCAAAAAAGTAGGTTTCCATATGGCTTATTCATAACATCTTAGATTTTGATTAACCCTCCCCCACCCTTCCTTTACTCAATCTCTTCCCCTGACTCCACTTAGGCCATTCCACCTCCAGTAATATGCTCATCTGTCTACATATATATAATACTGTTTCCTTAAGTCCTCCTCTCTCCTCCCTCCCTTATAGCCCCTTTTAGCTTACTGGCCTCTGCTACCGATTTTTATTCCAACTCACATGCAAGTCTAAACATTTGTAGGTAGGATCTACATATAAGACAGAACATGCAGTGTATGGCTTTCTGGGCCTGGGTTAGTATAATCCTTTCCAGGTCCATCCATTTCCCTGAAAATTTCATAATTTCATTTTGCTTTACTTCTGAATAGAACTCCATTGTACAAATGTACTACATCTTCATTATCCAGTCATCAGTTGAAGGACAACTAGGCTGGTTCCATTTCCTACCTATTGTGAATAGAGCAGCAATAAACATGGATGTGTAAGTATCTCTAAGGTAGTGAGACAAGTACTTAGGATAGACGCCTAGGAGTGGTATAGCTGGGTCATATGGTAAATCTATTTTTAGCTGTCTCAGGAACCTCCATACTGATTTCCACAAAGGCTGTACCAGTTTAATTCCCTCTAGCAGTATAGAAGGGTTCCTCTTTTTCCATATCCTCACCAGCATTTATTGTCATTTGTTTTCTTGATGATAGTCATTCTGACAAGAGTGAGATGGAATCTCAAAGTAGTTTTCATTTGCATCTCCCTGATGGCTAAGGATGTAAAAGACTTATTTTTTTTAAGATGTTTATAGGCCATCTGTATTTCTTCTTTTGAGAACTCTCTATTTAGTTCCATAGCCCATTTTTAATTGGTTTGTTTGATTTCTTATTATTTAGCTTTTGGGGTATTAATCCTCTGTCAGAAGTATAGCTGGCAAATATTTTCTCCCATTCTATAGGTTCCCTCTTTGCTCTATTCACAGTATCCTTTGCTGTATAAAAGCTTTTTAATTTCATGAGGTTAAAAAAATTTATATTTATTTATTTATTTGTGAGCAAAGAGAGAGATAGAATGGGAGTACCAGGGCCTCCTGCCACTGCAAACAAAAGTCAGAGGCACCACCTTGTGCACCTGGCTTTACGTGGGTACTGGGGAATTGAACTCGTCTTTAGGCTTGGCAGGCAACTGCCTCAACTGCTAAGCCCTCTCTCCAGCTTCTGTATTTTTAAAGAAAAAATTTTAATTTATTTGAGAGAGAGAGAGAGAGGAGGAGGAGAGAAAGAAAGAGAGATAATGGGCCTACAAGGGCTTTTCAGCCACTGTAAAAGACCTCTAGACAAATGTGTTACCTTGTGCATCTGGCTTATGTGGGTCCTGTAGAGTTGAACTTGGGTCCTTTGGCTTCGGAGACAAATGCCTTAACTGCTAAACCATCTCTCCAGCCCTCTGTTTTTTATATAATTTAATTAATTTATTTATTTGACAGAGAGAAAAAGGCAGAGAGAGATAGAGCGAATGGGTGCACCAGGGCTTCCAACCATTGCAAACGAACTCCAGATGCATACGCCATCTTGTGCATCTGGCTTACGTGGGTCCTGGGGAATCAAAACTTGGGTCCTTTGGCTTTGCAGGCAAGTGCCTTAACCACTAAGCCATCCATCTAGGCCCCCTCTTTTTCTTTTCAAGATAGGGTCTCACTGTAGCTCTGGCTATCCTAAAATTCACTATGTAGTCTCAGGGTGGCTTTGAACTCACAGCAATCCTCCTATCTCTGCCTCATGAGTGCTGGGATTAAAGGCATGTGTCACCACATCCAGCTTATTTTATTTTATTTTTATTTTTGGTTTTTCAAGCTAGGGTTTCATTCTAGCCCAGGATGACCTAGAATTCACTATGTAGTCTCAGGGTGGCCTTGAACTCACAGCAATCCTCCTACCTCTGCCTCCCAAGTGCTGGGATTAAAGACATGTGTCACCACTCCCAGCTCTTTCAATTTTTAAAAATTTTATTTTTATTTATTTATTTCAGAGAGAGAGAGAGAGAGAGAGCAAGAGAAAGAGAATGGGTGCACCAGGCCCTTCAGCCACTGCAAATAAACTCCTGATGCATGCAACCTTTTGTGCATCTGGCTTATGTGGGTCCTGGGGGATTGAAGCTGGGTCCTTTGGCTTTGCAGGCAAGTGCCTTAACCACTAAGCCATCTCTCCAGCCCTCTATTTTTTTTTTTTTAATGGCAGAATTTCACTATGTAGCCCAGGCTGACTCACATGTATGCGTATGTTTTCTGCCCTTGGTCAGCTGGAGCTGCTCAATGCCAGGCTCTGGTGCAGCTCCCACAGGGATATTGCATCTGGCTGTGCCTGTCCCACAAAGCTGTGCTGACAGTCGCATGCAGGCCAGGCTGCTGGCGAGGCCCCAGGCCTGAGGCGACACCCACCTCTGACTCTTCACCTTTGCTGCTAAAAAGAACACCTCTGAGCCAAAGGGTGGGAGGGTCTGGCTGTGATCATCCTTGAGTCGTAGATATTTTCCTTGGCTGACACCCCCTCTGAGTTCCAGGAAAAAACACTGTCAGATGGGGTAGAGAATATCCAGATCTGAGCTGGACACATGGCTCAGTGGTTAAGGCACTTGTTTGCAAAGTCTGACAGCTCAGGTTTGAGTCTCTAGTACCCATGTAAAGCCATATACACAAAGTGGCACATGCATCTGGAGCTGATTTGCAATGTCAAGGGACTCTGGCACACTCATGTTCCCATTCTCTCTCCAAATAAAAGTATAAAAAAGGGGAATGGCAAAAAAAAAAAGGGCGGGGGAATGGGCTTGGAGACATGCATTGGGAACTTGGTAGCCCTCCAGAGATGGTGACTTTTTAAAAATTTGTTTGTTGGTTTTTTTGAGGTAGGGTTTCACTCTAGCCAAGTCTGACCTGGAACTGACTCTGTATTCCCAGGCTGGCCTTGAATTCACAGAGATCCTGCTACCTCTGTCTCCTGAGTGTTGGGATTAAAGGTGTGAGTAACCACGCCCAGCTTAAATTTTTTCACCCTGAGGTACGGTCTCACTCTAGCCCAGACTGGCCTTGGACTCACAATGATCAACCTACCTCTGCCTCCCAGTGCTGGGATTAAAGGGGAACGTGACCACTAATGGTGACCTTTTGACTCTTGCTCTGATCCCATCATCTTTCCCTTGCATCTTAGTTCTGCTGTGGAAGCGCATTACTGAGAACTGCTTGGAAATTAGACCTGAGGTGAGCAGTGATGTTCCAGCCATCTCCTCCAATGACCTAAGAAATGCCAGAAACCCAAGTTTAGTCACGTGGCTTCATGCTTTTCTGGCTATGAAAAGGAAATGCAAGCATGAACCATGCGTGCTCTGAGACGTCACTTTCCCTTGCCAACCTTTGGGATGGTTTGTCTGTAAGGACCTCTGCCCTATTTGGGGGGTACAGCCCTAATTTAGGAAAGAAAACCCCTGGAACTTTCTTATCCAGAAGTGGGCAAACAGATTCTCGGAGCACAGCCTGGGAGGTGAGCGAGCTAACTCCTGGTACCCCAATCTCAGGAGTGGGCTAGCTGCCTCTAGCAGCTGCCTGAGGACACAAGAGAACCAAAGAGAAGTTTAGTTTCAGCCATCGGTCATCCTGCTGCGTCTGTTGTCACTGCTGCTCTGAGGTTGCTGCTACGTGGCTCCTGTCTTCCATACAGGTTCTTGCTGGCTTTTCTACTGGACGTTGAGAAACCAGTAACACGTGAACAGGTAGCACACTGCATGAGCAAAGGGTGAGAACTTTTGACCTGTGATAATCCTTAAACATTTGTGAAAGGAAGAGATTTAGGGGCGTGACCTGCTGGACTCCGCTGATCCAGAGCACACACTCTCTCTGACGCTAAGAGCAATCACATGCAGCCCACCTGTTTCCTTCAACAGACCTGTGGCCCTTTGTTACTGACTGCAACACTACGCTCAGCACTTCCGATGCCCGTATGTGTGTTCTGGGTCAGGAGTCCAACCAGGCCTCTGAGGGAAGGAGCACAGAGCACAGCTTAAGAGCAGTCAGCATCACTAAACACTGGAGTTCGTTTGCAGTGGCTGGAGGCCCTGGCATGCCCACTTTCTCTCTCTATCTCTCTCTCTGCCTCTTTCTCTCTCCTTCCCTCTCTCAAATAAATAAATAAATAAATTTTAAAAAGTTAAGAGGGCTGGAGCGATGGCTTAGAGGTTAAGACACTTGCCTGCAAAGCCAAAGTAACCAGGCTCAATTCTCCAGGACCCACATAAAGCCAAATGCACAAGGTGGCACATGTGTCTGGAGTTCATTTGCAGTGGCTGGAATCCATGGTATGCCCATTAGCTATCTGCCTCTTTCTCTAATAAATAAAATAAAATTTAAATTAAAAAAAGAAAAAGTTCTGGAATTAGGAATAACAATGAATGTATCTAAAGCTCTAAACTGCACCTGACTACAGTGAATTCCAGGTCAGCCTGGACTATGGCAAGACCCTATCCTGAACGCGCACGCGCGCACACACACACACACACACACACACACACAATGGCTTAGGGCCTGGAGAGAAAGCTTTCCTGCAAAGCCTATCAACTTGAGTTCAATTCCCAATCCTTCCCATGTAAAGCCAGATATACAAAGTGACATATGCATCTAGAGTTTGTTTGCAGTGGTTAAAGGCCCTGGTGTACCCATTTTTGCTACCTGTCTCTCTTCTCTCCATCTTCTGTGCTTACAAATAAATAAATAAAAATATTTTTTAGCCAGTGTGGTTGTGTACACCTTTAATCCCAGCACTTGGGAGGCAGAGGTAGGAGGATCGCCTTGAGTTCAAGGCCTCCCTGACACTCCATCGTGGATTCCAGGCCAGCCTGGGCTAGAGTGAGACCCTACCTAGAAAAACAAAAACAAACAAACAAAAATATAGGCTCGATTCCCCAGGACCCACGTTAGCCAGATGCACAAGAGGGTGCACACGTCTGGAGTTCATTTGCAGTGGCTAGAGGCCCTGGCGCGTCCATTCTCTCTCTCTCTCTCTCTCTCTGTCTCTCTGTCTCTATGTCTCTCTGTCTCTCTCTCTCTCCCTCTCAAATAAATAAAAATAAACAAACAGAAAAGCCAAGCGTAATGGCACACACCTTTAATCCCAGCACTTGGGAGGCAGAGGTAGGAAGATTGTCATGAGTTTGAGGCCACCCTAAGACTAAATAGTGAATTCTAGATCAGCCTGAGCTAGAGTGAGACCCTACCTTGAAAAAAAACAAAGACAAAACAATATTGGAGTGGTTTGATTCAGGTGGCCCCCATAAACTTAGGTGTTCTGAATGCTAGATTCCCAGCTGATGGAGATTTGGGAATTAACGCCTCCTGGAGGCAGAGTATTGTTGGGGGCGGGCTTATGGGTGTTACAGTGTTTCCTCTTGTCAGTGTTTAGCAGACTCTCCTGTTGCTATTGTCCACTCAATGTTGGCCAGGAGGTGATGTCCACCCTCTACTCATGCCATCATTTTCCCTTACCATCATGGAACTTCCCCTTGAGTCTGTAAACCCAAATAAACCTTTTCTTCCCACAAGCTTTTCTTGGTTGAGTGACTTCTGCTAACAATGGGAACCTGACTGCAATAAACACATACACATATGGGCAACTTCCATAATTATAGACAATAAACCATAATTCCTTCTCCTCCATCACCTTTCCTCTCACAAATCTGCTCTCCATCATATCCCCTTCCCCTCTCAATTAGTCTCTTTTATTCTGATGTCATCTTCTTTCCCTCCTATTATGAGGGTTTGTGTAGATAATACAAGGCAGTGTGAGGACAATTATATCCAAGCCATTTGGTGTCTGGAAGAGTGCATTGTAAGCATGTCCTTTGACAATTACATTCCTTCTGCCCCCTCTTCCCCAATGGACCCTGAGCCTTGGAAGGTCTGATAGAGATGTTTCAGTCTGAACACTCCACTGTTACTTCTCAGCACTATGGTGCCTTTAAATTTTTTCCGTTTTGTTTTTTCAAGGTAGGGTATTGCTCTAGCCCCGGCTGACCTGGAATTTACTATGTAGTCTCAGCGTGGCCTCAAACTCAAGGCCATCCACCTACCTTTGCCTCCCAAGAGCTGGGATTAAAGGTGTGTGTCACCATGCACAGCCGTTATGGTGCCTTTTGAGTCATCCCAGAGGTAACCTCCATCTGAAAAGAGAAGCTTCTCTAACCAAAAGTGAGACTAGAGTTAATGCATGGGTATGAACATTAAGAAAGGTGCTTAGAGGGCAGTTTGGTGGGCATAATATATGCATTTAACCGGACAACCGCAGGTGTTACTCCCCTAGGGCTCCTGACTTCTTCCACCACAGGCTTTTGACTGGATTTTCAGTACCAGGCACATATCCCTTCCCGTGAGCAAGCCTGCAGTCCAGTTAGATAGTTCCCCCTATTGTACCAGTTGACACATTTGACCTGGTTGGCCCATATTAAGGCTTTCATGTTTTCATTTTAGTATCCACTGCTGTTCATCCCCACCAATGACTTCTCTCTCCCATAGGGCTGCATGTGGCATAGCTTTTCTCAGCTTTCTGTCAGCTGGACCACAGGGAGGAGGTTTTCAGCTCAGCTCCCGCTAGATTTCTCAGTGACCCTGAAGCACGAGCATGTGGGGTCTTTAGCAATAGGGTCTTATCTATTTCTGATGGGAAAGCAAAAGCCTTGGCAATGGCCTGTTATGTTTTGGGGTCATCGTGAAACTCCCTGGCAAACAACTCACTGGAAGGTATCCTATCACTCACACTGAAATTTTTCTAGTAACAATATAACGCACCCAGCACCATTATCCAAAGAAGTAGGTTCCCATACAACTTGTTCATAACGTCTTCAGTTTTGATTAACCCTCCTCGCACCCTTCCTGTACTCAAACCTATCCCCTGACCTCACTCAGGCCATTGTACCTCCAGCAATCTATTCATCTACTTACATATATGCAATGCTCTTCTTAAGTTCTCCCCTCTCTTCCCTCCCTTACAGCCCCTTTCTGGCTTACAGGCCTCTGGAATTTTTTTTTTTTTCTTTTTCAAGGTAGGATCTCACTTAGCCTAGGCTGGCCTGGAATTCACTGTGTAGTCTCAGGGTGGCCTTGAACTCACAGCGATCCTCCTACCTCTGCTCCCAAGTGCTGGGATTAAAGGCATGTACCATTATGCCTGGCTTTGAAATATATATACATATATATATATATGTATATATATATATATTTTTTGTTTGTTTGTTTGTTTGTTTTTCAAGGTAGGGTTTCACTCTATTCCAGGCTGACCTGGAATTCACTATGTAATCTCAGGGTGGCCTGGAACTCACAGCAATCCTCCTACCTCTGCATCCTGAGTGCTGGGATTAAAGGCGTGCACCACCATGCCTGGCTGAAAAATATTTTTTAAAAAGTAATTTACAGGGCTATTCTCTCTGCCTGTCTTTCTTCTATCACTCTGCTTGCAAATAAATAAAAATATTTTTAAGTGGCTTAGATGGAGCTGGAGAGATTACTTAGCGGTTAAGGTGCTTGCTTGCAAAGCCTAAGGACTCATGTGCTACTCTTCAAATCCCATGTAAACCAGCTCACAAAGTGACAAGCGCAAGGTCGCACATGTGCACACAGTGGCACAGGCATCTGGAGTTTGACTACAGTGGCTGGAGGCTCTGGCACACCAATTCTCTCCCTCTCTCTCTCTCTCTCTCTCTCTCTCTCTCGCTCTAATAAAAGAAAAAGGCCAGTCTGTTGGGCTTGCCTCAAAAGAATTTTTTTTTAAGTGGCTTAGATGGGGCCAGGGAGATAGTTCAGTGGGTAAGAGTGTTTGCAAGTATGAAGATCTTACAGGGCCTGATTTGTTCTGAAATTAATTTCCATGTACCATGTAAGACAGCTGGGCATGGCCACATACCTGTAACCCCACCCCTGTGGATTGCTGAAATTGGAGCATCTCTGAGGCTTACTGGTTAGCCAGTCTGATCCAAAAAGAGCAGTCCCAGGTTCATAGATTGACCGTCTCAAGAAAACACAGAGAGAAGTGAGAGAGGAAGACGACCTAACATTCTCTTCTGGTCTCGGAACACAAGTGGGAGGGGCATACATCTACACATCCATGTGTGTATACCACACACAAACACACTACACACCCAGCCACGGAAGAAAGAAAGAAGGGAGGGAGGGGATGGGGAGACGGCTTAGATGTAAAAGGAACTTGCTTACTGTTATGCCCAGTTCTCGGAGCCCCCAGTGACCACCAAGGAGAACCAAACACATATGCAAAGGCAAGGAGCTTTATTTTGGGCTTAAGCCCGGTCTCTTGACCTCACCAACGCAGTGGATCCGTACAAGAGCCCTGAACAGCAGGGGGGCAGGTTTTTTATAGGGATTTGAACAAAGAAGTAGAAGAATGGCTACATGATTGGTTGATTTAAGCAGTAACTGCACTTGTGTTTTTCTGATAGGCTTTGGATACTGATGGGCAAAGCTGGTGGGCAGGGGGCTAGAGGGATTCCAAGCAGATTAGGTAACCTTTATTGTGATTGGCTATGTGTATTTGAGGAACTTTAAACAAACTTGTTTTAAGCAAACTTTATCTATGACCACAGGAATGCATGGTGCAGACAGTCTATTCCCCCTTATCAGGAAACTGACCTTGCTGGGAAGCAGAAACTTAGGCCTATTGATGATTCTGAGGCTTATTGTGGCTTCCTGAGTCCTTCACTTACAAAGGTTGCTGGCCTGGGGTTCAATTCCCCAGTATCACCACATAAAGCCAGATGCACAAAGTGGCACTTGCATCTGGAATTCATTTGCAGTGGCAAGATGCCCTAGCATGCCCATAACACATTCTCTCCCTCTTGCTCTCTCCTCTCTGTTCACAAATAAATAAAAATATTTTAAAAGAAAAAGTAGAGCTAAAGAGACAAATAAATAAAAATATTTTAAAAGAAAATGTAGAGCTAAAGAGACAAATAAATAAAAATAGTTTAAAAGAAAAAGTAGAGCTAAGGAGATGGTTTAGCAGTTAATGTACTTGCCTGTGAAGCCAAAGAACCCAGGTTTAATTCCCCAGTACCCACATAAGCCAGATGCACAGGATAGCACATGCATTTGGAGATTGTTTGCAGTGGTTAGAGGCCCTGGCACACCCATTCTCTCTATCAAATAAAAAAATAATAAATAATAAATATTTTTTTAAAAAAGAAAAAGTTAAAGCCAGGTGTGGTGGCACACACCTTTAATCTCAGCACTTGGGAGGCAGAGGTAGGAGGACCGCCATGAATTTGAGGCCACCCTAAGACTATATAGTGAATTCCAGGTCAGCCTTAGCTAGAGTGAGACCCTACCTTGAAAAAAAAAACAAGAAAGAAAGAAATTAAAAGTAAAAGTGAAAATGGCCCAGATGGTCAATTCTCTATAATATGAATCTTACACCAATAAAAAAAAAAAAACATAAGGGTCAGGTGTAGTGGCACAGGCCTTTAATCCAGCACTCTGGAAACAGAGGTAGGAAGATCAACATGAGTTTGAGGCCAGCCTGGGACTACAGAGTGAGTTCCAGGTTACGCTGGGCTAGAGTGAGACTCTACCTTAAAAAAAAAAAGAAAAGAAAAGAAAGAAAAAAAAAGAGCCAGGCACGGTGGCGTATGCCTTTAATCCCAGCACTAGGGAGGCAAAGGAAGGAGGATTGCTGTGAATTTGAGGCCAGCTTGGAACTACAGAATGAATTCTATAAGTTAGACTGGGCTAAAGTGAGACCCTGTCTTGAAAAACAAAAACAGGAACAAACAACAATATCCGTAAGGGATGTGGACGGATAGACCTAAGTCAGCATCATCAGGGCATCTATTGAGTCTGAGAGTTAAGGGACGGCAGCAAGGGAAGTGGCCCAGCTCAGGAAGTTCCAGCATGTTTTGCTGGACATCTGGGCACCAATGGGGCCTTTGAGGGATATTGAACAGAGTTAGCAATGGCGGGATTTGCATTTTAAATAGCTGATTCTGACCATTGGGGGGTGGCGGGGGGCGTGTTTGAAGAGGCTAAGAAGTGGTGAGTCTGATTAGCGAGCTCTAGCTGGTACCAATGGGAGAGACGGGGAGTCTGCTGGGCCGGGGGTGCGGGGATGGAGAGAGCCTCCGGAAGCGCTTATGACATACACGATGCGATCAGGTTGGTTCTGCTCAGTAACAAATGTGTTGAATGCATTAGTCAATGAAGCACGTTAAATGAGCTCTTCTTGGGCCCACCAGGACTGTGGGACAAGGTTACCTAGCCTGAGTTCTTCCCACCAGCAGCCAGGGAGGGAGAAATGATGGCTGTAGAGCCCATCTCACCCTCTGCTCTCCAAGCAGAATATGGAGGTTGCAGGGTGACAATTGAGATGTAAGGTAAAGAGAGAGCCCTCAGGTGCCGACCCTGATCTGAAAACCCAGAGGATGGCCGTGAGCGCATCTCAAGTGTTGCCTGCAGCTAAGTGCGTAGATGAAGTCTGGAGAGACAGTGCTAGTTCTCCCTGTATTCCTTCTATTAAGTTGCATTTTATTTATTTATTCACTTGAGAGGGAGGCAAAGAGGCAGACAGAGAGTATGAGAGTGGGCCAGGATCTCCTACTGCTGCAAATGGGCTCCACACACATGTGCCAATTCATGCATCTGGCTTTACATGGGTACTGGGGAAATCAAACTTGAACCATCAGTCCTTGTAAGCAAACAGCTTTAACCTCTGAGCCATCTTCCCAGACCCAATAACTAAATATTCTTTTGGAAGCAATATACGCATAGAGTATAAAAGAGTTTTTAGTAATAATAATAATAATAATAATAATAATAATAATAATAACTCTGCCCTACTCCTGCAACTATTCTTCTTCTTTTTACACTTCTCATGAGAGAGAGGGAAAGAGACAGCGGGGAGAGGGAGAGAGAACTGGTGTGCCACAGCCTCCTTCCACTGCAATCGGACTCCAGATGGGTGCGCCACCTTGTGCGCATGTGCAGCCTTGAGCACTTGTGTCACCTTGGCGTCTGGCTTACATGGGACCTGGAGAGTGGAACCTGAGTCCCTAGGCTTCACAGGCAAGGGCCGTAATCGCTAAGCCATCTCTCCAGCCCTGCAACTATTCTTCTAAGAGAGTCACTTAGTCATTTCAGTTCAGTCTAGCTAGTAATTTTCTTGTTGTTTTATTGATTTATTTGAGAAAGAGTGAGAGATAGAAAAAGGCAGATAGAGAGGGACAAATGGGCGCACCAGGGCCTCCAGTCACTGCAAACAAACTCCATGCACATACATCACCTTGTGCATCTGGCTTTATGTGGGTCCTGGGGAATCAAACCTTGGTCCTTTGGCTTTGCAGGCAAGCGCTTTAACCACTAATCCCTCTCTCCAGCTCCTTTTACCAAGTTTAGACATACTCATTAAAATCTATTTGTTAAGTTTATTCAGGGATCCTGCACTTTTCAGCTTCCCTGATTTGGTAGAATTGTATCTCTCCACCCCTTTGAGTTAGATATGGATATTTGACTTGCTTTTGCTGATGAAATGTGAGCAGACATAACATGGAATCCTTTGAAAGTTAACATGAAATTTACTATGTGCTTTTTTCTCCTTCTGCCATGGTGATCAGCAATGTCCAGGTGGTAGCAGTTCTGCTTGAGTCCTGAAGTAAATGACAGCCACAGAGAGCCCTAGCTAACCCACCATAGGGATGTAGCATGAGTGAGAACAAAAACTTTGTTATGAGCTGGTGTGGTGGCACATGCCTTTAATCCCAGCACTCAGGAGGCAGAGGTAGGAGGATCGCTGTGAGTTCAAGGCCACCCTGAGACTACATAGTAAATTCCAGGTTAGCCTGGGCTAGAGCGAGGCCTACGTTGAAAAGAACAAACAAACAAAAAATCAGGGACTTGTCTATTGGCTACAGCATATCCAATTCAACTTCCTGCCTTAGAAGAATTTAGCTCACTTCTGTTGTGTTACTTATAGGAGAGCTGTGCACCAGGGTGCAATAAGATTATTTCCCTTCAGGGCTGGAGAGATGGCTTAGCGGTTAAGCGCTTGCCTGTGAAGCCTAAGGACCCCGGTTCGAGGCTCGGTTCCCCAGGTCCCACGTTAGCCAGATGCACAAGGGGGCGCACGCCTCTGGAGTTCGTTTGCAGAGGCTGGAAGCCCTGGCGCGCCCATTCTCTCTCTCTCCCTCTATCTTTCTCTCTGTGTCTGTCGCTCTCAAATAAATAAATAAAAATTAAAAAAAAAAAAAAGATTATTTCCCTTCAGACAGTATGTCCACCTTTAGTTAGAGAAGTGGACCTTAGTCTATTTTGACTTCTTCCCTTGCCCCTGGGACACAGGAGTGTGTGCACTGTTTCTGTGTATGGGGCAGGACAGTGAGCCAATCATTAAGGGGTTTCCACACCCAGAAGTTTAATTACAGTCCTGTTTTAAACCTCATTTATCACTCTTGCTCTCTGTTTTGCTTATAGGCCAGTTTAGAGATCACAAAAGACAAGTAGACTCCTGAACCTATACTGGACTGTGGCCTTTACCCTGAAAGTTCCCTATCAACACACTCTCACCCTTCTCCTAGAACGAATGGAATCTAGAAACCTATGATAAACTCCCCTGTTCACATACTTTTCAGCATTACAGATTTTCTGTGGTGTTTTTCTCTGTATGTATATGTTTTCCCTTATGCACATACTTTAAAAATAAACTTAATTTTAGAGAAATATAAAGCTTACAGAAAACTGTTCAAGAAGTACAGAATTGCCATTCTCTTCCTCCTTCTCAGTTTCCCTTTAATTATAAACATCTTGAATTAGTGTAGTAATGGATGAACTGGTATTAATGCATTATTAGCAACTTAAGTTCATATATTGAGTTAATGTTCACTTTAAAAAAATTGTCTGTTTATTTTTATTTATTTATTTGAGAGCAACAGACAGAGAAAGAGGCAGAGAGAGAGAGAGAGAGAGAGAGAGAGAGAAGGAGAGAGAGAGAGAATGAATGTGCTAGGGCCTCCAGCCACTGCAAATGAACTCCAGACGCATGCACCCCCTTGTGCATCTGGCTAATGTGGGTCCTGGGAAATTGAGACTCAAACTGGGGTCCTTAGGCTTCATAGGCAACCGCTTAACTGCTAAGCCATCTCTCCAGCCCCTAATGTTCACTTTTGTGTTGTATAATACAGGGCTAAGTTTGTTTATTTATTAGCAGAGATAGAAGAGATACACAAAGAATGGTCATGCCAGGGGCTCTAGCAGCTGCAAACAAACTCCACATGCATGTGCCACTTTGTGCATCTGGATTTTACATAGGCACTAGGAAATCAAACCTGGGTCATTAAGTATTACAGGCAAGTTCCTTAACTACTGAACCACCTCTCCAGCCCAGAGCTACTTTCCTTTCTTCCTTCCTTCCTTCCTTCCTTCCTTCCTTCCTTCCTTCCTTCCTTCCTTTCCAGAGAGAGAAAGAGAATATAGTGGCTGGAGGGCTTGGTGTGCCCAAATGAACTCTGGATGGATGCACCACTTTGTGCATCTAGCTTTACATGGGTACCTGAGAACTGAACTCAGGTTGTTAGGCTTTGCAGGCATGAACCTTAACCACTGAGCAATCTCTCTAGCCCAGGGGCTAAGGTTTTGTTTTGTTTTGGTTTTGGTTTTGGTTTTTCAAGGTAAGGTCTCACTCTAGCCCAAGCTGACCTGCTATTCACTATGTAGTCTTAGGATAGCCTCGAACTCACGGTGACCCTCCTACCTCTGCCTCCTGAGTGCTGGGATTAAAGGCATGTGTCCCACGCCCAGCAAAGTTTTTAACAAATGCATATCATAAGTTGCAGCTAGCTTCACATTGCTGACAGAAAATACCCAACTAACCCAGGTCCAGAAAGCCAAACGCCGCATATTCTCTCTCATATGTGGATCCTAGCTACAAACGTTTAGACTTGTATGTGAATTGGGGTAAAAATCAGTAGCAGAGGTCAGTTAGCTAGAAAGGGGCTCTAAGGAAGGGAGGAGAAGGGAAAACTTAAGGGTATGGTATTGTACATAAGTAGATGAACCGATTATTGGGGTAAATGAGTCAGGGGAAGAGATTAAATAAAGGAAAGATGGGGGGAGTGTTAATTAAAATTTAAGAGGGTATAAATAAACCATATAGCAATTTATGGTGGTGAAAAGGCCCAAGTGAGGGGGAAGAGACTGAGTAAAGGAAAGGTGGAGAGAGGGCCAATCAAAATCTAAGAGGATATAAAGCCAGGTGATAAGTTATATGGAAACCTACTTTTATGGACAATGGAACACTCAGGATTATTACTAGAAATTATTATTATTAATTATTATTACTCAGATTATTACTAGAAAATTTTCAGTGCCAGGGATGAGATACCTTCCAGTGAGTTGTTGGCCAGGGAGGTCCCTGATGCCCCCAAAACATCACAGGCCATTGCCGAGGCCCTTGGTTTCTCACCAGGAATACATGGTAAGACTCTATTGCTGAAGACTCCACATGCTTGGGCTGCAAGGTCATTGAGAAATCTTGCTGGAACTAAACTGAAAACCTCCTCCATCTAAACCAGCTGACAGAAAACTGGAAAAAGCCACACGGCTTGCAGTTTAATGGGAGAGAGAGCAATCACCAGTGAAGATACTCAACAGTGGACACTGAAAGCCTTATATTTGGCCAGCCAGGTCAAATTAACCAATGGGTACAATAGTGTCACGTCTGTTATGGGGGAAACCAACTGGCCTCTAATTTGATGGGAGGCCTGCTCCATGGGAGGGAATACATCCCTGATACTGAAAACCTACAACAGGGGTAGTCATGAGCCCTAGGGGTGTAATTTCTGCTGTTGTCTGGCTAAATGTATATACTATAGTCACCAAACTGCCCAGTAAGCACTTCTCTTAATGTTCATACCCATATGTTAATGCTACTCTTAACTTTTGGTTAGAAAGGTTTTTTTTTTTTCCAGATGGCAGTGGCATTGGGTTGACTCAGAAGGCACCATGGTGGTGAGAAGTGACAGAGGAGTGCTCAGCACTGCAGTATCTCTATCACACCTTCCAAGGCTCAGGGTCTATTGTGGAAGCAGTGGCAGACAGAATGTAAGAGCCAAAGGAAGTGTAGGATTCCTTACAACGTGCTCCTCCAGACACAAAAATGGTCTGGATATCCATGACCTCATAGTACCTGACACTACCTACACAAGGCCATCATAATCAGAGGAAAAGATCATTACATCAAAATAAAAGAGAGACTGATTGAGATGGGGAGGGGATATGATGGAGAGTGGAGTTTCATAGGAGAAATGGCGGGGGGAGGGAATTGGCATGGGATATTGTTTGCAATTATGGAAGTTGTAAATAAAAAAATAATAAAAATCAATAAATAAACCATATGTAAACTTACTTTTTTGGACAATAGTGCACCCAGAAGCCACAGATTGTTACTAGAAAAATTTCAGTGCCAGGGATAGGATACGTTCCAGTGAGTTGTTGGCCAGGGAGCTCCCTGATGCCAAGGCTCCTGGTTTCCCACCAAGAATAGATGGTAAGGACTTCTGGTTAAGATGGCGGTGTAGGTACCACGCCAAAGCAGCCTAGGGGGGAAAAAGACCAAAAAAACTCAGCTAAATACACACTTTTACTAAAAAGTGAGGCGTATAGGAAATTGAGGCGGCAGCGGAGAAGTAGAAGAGTTATAGAGCATCCAGAGCCTGCATAGGCGGGAAAAGCGGCTCCGGCAGCTTGGCCAACCGCCGCAGCCGCGGCGCAGCAGAAAGCCGCCAGACTCTCGGCTCGAGCCGCAGGAAAAGCCAGGTGCGGGATTTTCCCCTCACACCGTGCTCTCCGCAACTCGGGAAACGTGAGGGGAGAGCGGCAGCGAGCAGCGGAGGAGAAGACCGCGAGGTAGAAGAACACGTGGAGCAGCAAGAGATCCAGAGCAGCCGCGGCTCCCTCCCCTCCCCCACCGCCTGAGCCCAGCTCCAGCGAGCCCGGCACCGGGCTGCGCCAACTTGGGCTGACAGCGGGACCCAAGCAGGAGCAGAGTTCGGCAGCAACTTCAGCGGCTCCAGCACCGGTACCAGCAGCAGCGGACCCAGGAGCGGCAGCGGCGGCAGATCCCGCAGCAGCGTCTTCGGGGGGAGCAGCGGCGGTGGACACAGCAGCGGCAGCTTCAGCAGTGGTGGTGGCTCTGGTGGTGGCAGCTACGGCAGCAGCAGAGGCAGCAGCAGCGGCTCGGTTTGCCCCGTAGGAAAAGCAAGTGCCCAGCTCCAGAAATCAGAACAGCAGCCCGATGACCCAGGCAGCAACTTGACTGAGACCAAAATCACCCAAGGTAACTGGGATTGCACCAGGGAAGGGTCTCACTTGGTCACAAGCTGACTTGGATCCCTCAACAGACCAGAAATCTAAACCTCTTTGTTGATAGAGGATCTGGTCATTATAATAACTACTCTTTTTTTTTTTTTTCTAGCTGCTATTTCCTTTTATTGAGTACCCACAATGTGCTAGGTACTGTTCTAGATACTTTACATACATAAACTCATTTAAATTTAATCCTCACAACAACCCTGTGAGGTAGGTTTGTGCTCCATTTCACAAATGGAGTTGAGGCACAAGATTAAACAGCTTACCGAAAGTTTGTATAGCCAGTTATATGCTGGAGCAAGAATTTGAAACCAGGTGTGCCTCCTCTTATTCTAGCAGCTAAACCCATCTTTTCAAAGCAGAGTTTCCTAAATCAATTCCCTCACATTCTTTTAAAACCATTCCCAAACATGTCTAATTTTACAGTAGCCCTCACTGTTTCTGCTGCCCCAAAGCAGTGGAGGCCAGAGGATGGTGTCAAGTGAGCAATCTAAGAAGTGGTTGAATGCTCTCGAGCCAAAGATCCCTCATAAAAGCAGCTGGGGGAGGAGGGAGGTTTATGAAGCACTGCCTCTCTAGAAAGAAGGGGTAGAAGAGCCAGACTAGCTGACCAAGAGATCCCTCCAGCTTCTCTGGTGCAAGCCTAGCATCTACAGCTACTCTGTCTTCCACTTTGTCTTCTTCATTGCTTCATTCTATGTACGTCATAGTTTCCCTTACCAACTGGCTCAGATAGGATGAAGGTAAGCCTGAGATGCTCTCCTTAAAACCTGCTATTTAAAGGAAAGAACAAGTTAAGGCCATTCTAGAAGGCTCTTAGGAGATACACATGGGTCTACCATGGTTGTGGAGTAGTAGGGCAGTATAAAAGCTAAAGCCCTGCATATTCTCTAACCAGTATTTGGATCCACAGCTATGAGCAAAAACTGGAATAGACCTTTACCAAGGGTAGCTGGGTTACCTTATGAGCCAAGGTTGCCTAATGCTGGGCCTGTGCATTCTTCTATGGGGGCTGCTACTGACATCACTGTTCTTTCTCCACTCAGAATCCTCAACTTGTTCTTCAGTCAACACTATCATTGCATCAGTACGTCCTGCCCTGTAAAAAATAACCTGGATTCTGTTAACTGGGATAGTCTTAAGCTTGCAATCCACTAGTTTTGGCTGTAGAAGCTGTGCAGCTCAGCACAAGGTGTCATTGTCAGTTAACTCCCTAAGGCTATACACTATAAACTGGAAGACATGGTCAAGCAAACCCTAATGCACCAGGCAGTTTCTGACTCATTGAAGCTACCATTATGCCTTCATCTCAACTCAAGAGCCTAACTCACAAACCATAAGCGCAGGAACCACTGCAGCATCCCAGCAAAAGGTGGCATCAGCCATTTCCTTGCTCCTGAGCTGGAGATGGGGGCAGAGAAAGACCAAAAGGGCCCGAAGATTCAGATCGGTCCTTATGATAAAATGAAAACTAAGCACTTCAGCCCTGGGCACAGGGACATAAGCCCAGAACCACACAGAACCAACAGGGCATAGAAGAAAGGAGCAGAGGATAGCACAGGTTTCAATCCTGACTTTAAGGTCAAAAGAACTGGGAAGACAAAAACCACTTTCATTCCACGAGGAAGACAGAAGAGAATGTGAACACTTCAGAGCAGCTGACCACAGAAGTCCATGAGCAGCAGGATTTTTTTGGCCAACTTTCAAGCAGACAAACAAACTTAAGAAGAATGAGAAAGAGAGGCTTAAATTTAGGTCTTGGAACCTTCCCTCTTAGGCCCACCTCCACTCTTGGGGATGGTGTTCAAGGTCTCAGTGGGGGACAAAAATCACAGAAAAGTCTATAGTTCTTAAAAAGGATTCCTCTACCACACAACTGGTAGGCTTTCGTACTTGTCATAGTAAAATAAAGGCTGCTTCTGTGATGTTTCTAAGTCTACATATGCACAGACTCTTAGAAACCTATCTGAAGAGCTCTTCCCTTTTGTTGGGAAAGGGCAGTCACTCCTCCATCCCCATTCCCACCCAACCCCAGTCAAACCAGGCGCTCAAGGAATTACAAAGCTACTTTTAATACTTTGGGGTGTGCCCCACAGGAATAAAAAACACCGGGAAGGGGTAACCCTCTCACCCCCAGGAGTGGCCCAGAGGGAGAGAGGCTACCTGAGGGGAAGGAAGCACAGAAGGGACCCGCTGCAGACTCAGGGCAAAGGGAATGCCATGGGTGCTGGGACCTGTGAGCTCTACAGGAGGAAACGCGAGCATGGTGGGACTGGCTCCAGGCACACAGGCGAAGGGCAAGAGGGTTGGACACGAAGCCACAAAGCTACTTGGGTTCCTCCTTCTTCTCGTTTGCCTTTTTCTGCTTCTGCTGCATGATCTCCGAGTCCCTCTGCTTGCGGGCGGCAGCAGAAAGCCCATCATCTCGGCGCTTGCCCTTAACAGAGTCGCTCTGCTTTTTCATGTTCTTCTGGCGGGCGAGCTCGCGCTGGTTACCGCGGGTCATGGCGACGGCAGCGGCTCCGACCTGCCTCCGTTGCGTCCCCTCGCTCAGTCCGACCTATAATAACTACTCTTGCATACATACTCGGGGCTGTTTTTGATTGAATGTGTACAGTGTTTAGTTAAATTTTAGAATCTACCTGTATTTTATTCCACTCAGCCTGCTTGAATACTCCTATAGCAGGGAAACTCAACCCCTAAGAACATCTTTGTAGATACTCTGAGAGTCTTAAGAGCCACACCTAATACCTTAAGGTCCTACCCTGAAAATATATTACATCAAATCAATTGATACAGCTAAGAATACACAGCTAGCTAGAAAATCCAAGCATTAACTTAATCCAAGATGCAAAAATATATACATTATAACACAAGAAACACTAAAAAGCAAGACGATATAAATCCACCTAAAAGTATTAATGCATCAGAAATGTCCTCCAGTGAGAAAGAGTTAGAGGAAATGCCTGAGAAAGAGTTCAAAAGAATAATTATAAATATGTTCAAAGAGGTCAAAGAACACATGAAAACAATCAAAGAAGAAATCAAAGAGGAAATCAAAGGAATCAAAGAAGAGGCAGGACACCAATTTAATGAAATAAAGAAGGCAATACAAGACATAAATAGGGAAATAGAAATAATAAAGAAAAACCAGTCAGAATTACTAGCAATGAAGAACACAGTTAATGAAATAAAAAACTCTGTAGAAAATCTCACCAGTAGGATGGATGAGGGAGAGGACAGAATATCTAAGCTAGAAGACCAGGTGGCAGACCTAATGCAGTCCAACAAAGAGAAAGACAAACTTATAGAAAAGGATGAGTGGGAATTTCAAGATATTCGGGACACTATGAAAAGATCCAATATAAGAATTCAGGGGATAGTAGAAGGAGAAGAACTCCACTCCAGAGGCATAGTAGGCATCTTCAACAAAATCATAGAGGAAAATTTCCCCCAAATTGGGAAAGAGGTGCCAATACAGTTACAGGAAGCCTTTAGAACCCCAGCCAGACAAAACCCAGAAAGAACCTCTCCTCGCCATATTATAATCAAACTTCCAAACACACACACCAAAGAAAAAATATTGAAAGCAGTTAGAGAGAAAAATCAAGTTACCTACAAAAGCAAGCCCATCAGGATTACAGCAGATTATTCAACACAAACTTTTAAAGCCAGAAGGTCTTGGAGTGATATATTCCAAGTCCTGAAAGATAACAGCTGTCAACCAAGGTTACTTTATCCTGCAAAGTTATCCATTCAAATAGATGGAGAAATAAAGACATTCCATGACAAAAGCAGGTTAAAGGAGTATTTGAAGACAAAACCAGCTCTACAGAAAATACTTGATAGAATCCTCCATGCTGAACAAAAGGAAAAGCACACATATAAGGAACCTAGAAAAAACAAGCTATACTCAAATACCAGTTAACAGAAGAGAGCACAGGTAGAACCAGTAACACACACACACACACACACACACAAATGGCAAACATAAATACACACCTTTCAATAATATCTCTTAATATCAACGGTCTCAATGCCCCAACGAAAAGACATAGATTTTCAGACTGGGTTAAAAAGCAGGATCCTACAATTTGTTGTCTCCAAGAAACTCACCTTTCTACAAAGGATAGACATTATCTTAGGGTGAAAGGTTGGAAGACGGTGTTTCAAGCAAATGGGCCTAGAAAACAAGCAGGGGTTGCTATCCTAATATCAGACAGGGTAGACTTTAGTCCGATGTTAGTCAAGAAAGATAAGGAAGGTCACTTTATATTGATTAAGGGCACACTCCAACAGGAGGACATTACAATCCTAAACATATATGCACCTAACATGGGGGCTCCCAAATTCGTCAAACAAACACTATTAGAACTAAGGTCACAGATAACACCAAACACAGTGGTGGTGGGTGACTTTAACACCCCACTCTCATCAATTGACAGGTCATCCAGGGAAAGAATAAACAGAGAGGCATCTGGACTAAATGAGGTCATAGAAGGAATGGACCTAACAGATATATACAGGACATTTCATCCAAAGGCTGCAGAATATACATTCTTTTCAGCAGCACATGGAACATTCTCTAAAGTAGACCATATATTAGGACACAAAGCAAATCTTAACAAACTCAGGAAATTTGAAATAATTCCTTGCATTCTATCTGACCACAATGGAATTAAACTACAAATCAGTAGCAAGAAAGGCTATAGAGCATACACAAAATCATGGAAACTAAACAATACACTACTAAATGATGAGTGGGTCAATGAAGAAATCAAAAAGGAAATCAAAAAATTTATAGAGTCAAATGATAATGAGAACACAACATACCAAAATCTCTGGGACACAATGAAGGCAGTTCTAAGAGGTAAATTTATAGCCTTAAGTGCCTATATTAAGAAATTAGAAAGGTCGCAAGTAAACGACCTAATGCTTCGCCTTAAAGCCTTGGAAAAAGAAGAACAAGGCAAACCAAAAAGTAGTAGACGGGAAGAAATAATAAAGATCAGGGCAGAAATTAATGAAATAGAAACAAAAAGAACAATCCAAAGAATTAATGAAACAAAGAGTTGGTTCTTTGAAAGGATAAACAAGATTGATAAACCCTTAGCAAATCTGACCAAAAGAAAGAGAGAAGAGACACAAATTAATAAAATCAGAGATGAACAAGGTAACATCACAACAGATTCCAGAGAAATTCAAAAAATTATAGGGACATACTATAAAAGCATATACTCCACAAAGTATGAAAATCTGAAAGAAATGGATGATTTCCTTGATCTATATGACCTACCTAAATTAAATCAAAATGAGATTAATCACTTAAATAGACCTATAACAAACATGGAGATCCGAGCAGTTATCAATAATCTCCCAACTAAAAAAAGCCCAGGCCCGGATGGATTCACTGCTGAATTTTACCAGACTTTTAAGGAAGAGCTAACACCATTGCTTCTTAAGCTTTTCCAGGAAATAGAAAAAGAAGGAATCCTACCAAACTCCTTCTATGAGGCCAGCATCACCCTGATACCAAAACCAGGCAAAGATAGAACAAAAAAAGAAAATTACAGACCAATCTCCCTCATGAACATAGATGCAAAAATTCTCAACAAAATATTGGCAAACAGAATACAAGAGTATATCAAAAAGATCATTCACCCTGACCAAGTAGGCTTTATCCCAGAGATGCAGGGATGGTTCAACATACACAAATCTATAAATGTAATACATTACATAAATGGGTTGAAGGACAAAAATCACATGATCATCTCATTAGACGCAGAGAAAGCATTTGACAAAATCCAACATCCCTTCATGATAAAAGTCCTACAGAGACTTGGAATAGAAGGAACATATCTCAATATAATAAAGGCTATTTATGACAAGCCTACAGCCAACATATTACTAAATGGGGAAAAACTGGAAGCTTTTCCACTAAAATCAGGAACAAGACAAGGGTGTCCACTGTCCCCACTTCTATTTAATATAGTTTTGGAAGTCTTAGCCATAGCAATAAGGCAAGAGACATGCATAAAAGGGATACAAATTGGAAAGGAAGAAATCAAGTTATCATTATTTGCAGATGACATGATTCTATACATAAAGGACCCTAAAGACTCTAATAGCAAGCTGTTAGAGCTGATCAAAACCTACAGCAATGTAGCAGGATACAAAACAAATACACAGAAATCAGTAGCCTTCATATATGCTAACAACAAACGCACAGTGGATGAAATCAGAGAATCACTCCCATTCACAATTGCATCAAAAAAAATAAAATACCTTGGAATAAACCTAACCAAGGAAGTAAAGAATCTATACAATGAGAACTTTAAAACACTCAAGCGAGAAATTGCAGAAGACACTAGAAAGTGGAGAAACATCCCTTGTTCCTGGATTGGAAGAATCAATATTGTGAAAATGGCAATCTTACCAAAAGCAATGTACACATTTAATTCAATCCCTATCAAAATTCCAAAGGCTTTCTTCATGGAAATAGAAAAAAACAATCCAAAAATTCATTTGGAATCACAAAAAACCTCGAATATCTAAAATAATACTGAGCAACAAAAAAGAGGCTGGTGGCATCACCATACCTGATTTTAACCTATACTACAGAGCCATAGTAACAAAAACAGCATGGTACTGGCACAAAAACAGACATGTAGATCAGTGGAACAGAATAGAGGACCCAGATGTAAGCCCAAGTAGCTATAGCCACCTGATATTCGATAAAAATGCCAAAAATACTCATTGGAGAAGAGACAGCCTCTTCAGCAAATGGTGTTTTGAAAACTGGATAAATATCTGCAGAAGGATGAAAATAGATTCTTCTCTCTCGCCATGCACAAGAATTAAGTCCAAATGGATTAAAGACCTTAACATCAGACCGGAAACTTTGAAACTGCTAGAGGAAAAAGTAGGGGAAACCCTTCAACATATTGGTCTTGGCAAAGACTTTCTGAATACAACCCCAATTGCTCAGGCAATAAAACCACAGATTAACCACTGGGACCTAATGAAATTACAAAGATTTTGCACCGCAAAGGACACAGTGAAAAAAGCAAAGAGGCAACCTACAGAATGGGAAAAAATCTTCGCCAGCTATATATCTGATAGAGGATTAATATCTAGGATATACAAAGAACTCAGAAAGTTAAATAATAAGGAATCAAACAAGCCAATCAAAAAATGGGCTATGGAGCTAAATAGAGAGTTCTCAAAGGAAGAAATACGAATGGCATATAAGCATCTAAAAAAATGTTCTACGTCACTAGTCATCAGGGAAATGCAGATTAAAACTACATTGAGATTCCATCTCACTCCTGTCAGATTGGCCACCATCATGAAAACAAATGATCATAAATGTTGGCGGGGATGTGGAAAAAAAGGAACCCTTCTGCACTGCTGGTGGGAATGCAATCTGGCCCAGCCATTGTGGAAAACAGTGTGGAGGTTCCTAAAGCAGCTAGAGATTGATCTACCATATGACCCAGCTATAGCGCTCCTAGGCATATATCCAAAGGACTCATCTCATTTCCTTAGAAGTACATGCTCAACCATGTTTATTGCTGCTCAATGCTGGGAAATGGAACCAGCCTAGATGTCCCTCAACAGATGAGTGGATAATGAAGATGTGGTACATTTATACAATGGAGTTCTACTCAGCGGTAAAGAAAAATGAAGTTATGAAATTTGCAGAAAAATGGATGGACCTGGAAAGTATTATACTAAGTCAGGTAACCCAGGCACAGAAAGCCAAGCGCCACATGTTCTCTCTCATATGTGGATCCTAGCTACAGATGACTGGGCTTCTGCGTGAGAATGAAAATACTTAGTAGCAGTGGCCAGTAAGTTGAAAAGGAGACATAAAGGGTGGAGAAAGGAAGGGAGGAGGATACTTAATAGGTTGATATTGTATATATGTAATTACAATGATTGTAATGGGGAGGTAATATGACGGAGAATGGAATTTCAAACAAGAAAGTGTGGGGGTGGGGAGGGAGGGAATTACCATGGGATATATTTTATAATCATGGAAAATGTTAATAAAAATTAAAAAAAAAAAAAGAATAGATGGTAAGGCACTATTGCTGAAGACTCCACATGCTTGGACTTCAAGGTCACTGAAAAATTAAGCTGGAGCAGAGCTGAAAACCTGCTCCATATAGACCAGCTGACAGAAAGCTGGGGAAAGCTACCCTACATGCAGCCCTATGGGAGAGAGAAGTCATCAGTGGAGATAAACAATTGACACTGCAAGCCTTAAATTTGGCCAGCCAAGCCAATGAGAAAACAAGTGCAATAGTGGCATGTCTGTTATTAGGGGCAAATAACTAACTGCTCACTAATTGGACTAGAGGCCTGCTCTACAGGAGGGAATACATGCCTGGTACTGAAAGCCTATAACAGGTAAGGTCATGAGCCCTAGGGGTGTAACGCCTGCTGGTGGCTAAATACATTTATTCTGCTCACCAAACTGCTCAGTAAGCACTTCTCTTAATATTCATATATTAATGCTACTCTCACTTTTGGATTAGAGAAGTATCTCTTTTCAGATGGCAGTGACCTGTAGGAATACTCAAAAGGCACTATAGTCCTGAGAAGTGACAGGGGAATGTTCAGCACTGAAACATCTCTATCACACCCTCCAAGGCTCAGGGTCCATTGCAGAAGAGGTGGTTGAAAGAATGTAAGAGCCAAAGGAAGGGTAGGACTGCTTACAATGCATTCTACCAGACACAAAATGGCCTGGATATCCATGACCTCACAGTGCTTGGTACTATCTACACAGGAACCTCATAAGAGGAGGAAAATGGAGAAAGTGGGGGGGGTATTACCATGGGATATTTTTTATAATCATGGAAAATGTTAATGAAATTTGAGAAAAAAATAAGAGGAGGAAAATATAATGACATCAAAATAAAAGAGACTACTTGAGAGGGGAAAGGATATAATGGAAAGTGGATTTGTGAAGGAGAAAGTGGGGGGAGGGAAGGAAATTATCATGACTTATTGTCTATAATTATGGAAGTTGTCAATAAAAAAAGTTAAAAAAGAAAATACCCAACTGTGTTGGTTTGATTCAGGTGTTCCCCATAAACTTAGGTATTCTGAATGCTAGGTTCCCAGCTGATGGAGATTTGGGAATTAATGCCTCCTGGAGGCAGTGTATTGTTGGGGGCAGGCTTATGGGTATTATAGCCAGTATCCCCATGCCAGTGTTTGGCACACTCTCCTGTCCCTGTTGTCCACCTTATGTTGGCCAGGGGGTGATGTCCACCCTCTGCTCATTCCATCATTTTCTCTGCCATCATGGAGCTTCCCCCTCAAGCCTATAAGCTAAAATAAATCTCTTTCCCACAAGCTGCTGTTGGTTGGATGATTTCTACCAGCAATGCTGAACCTGACTGCAACACCAAACTAAGGGTAGCTTGTGGGAAGAATGGGTTTATTTTGGCTTACAGACTTGAGGGGAAACTCTAGGATAGAAAGGATAAGGATAAGTGTCCCTAAAATCTTTTACCTGATTTGGCATTAGACCTCAAATGAGTTAGGAAGTGTTCACTCTGTTTCTGTCTTCTGAAAGAAGTCATACAGATTTGGCCTATTTTTCTAAATTTAAACATTTGGTAGAATTCCCCAGGGAAACCATCTGGGCTTAGAACTTTCTGTTTTGGAAAATAATTCATTATTGTTTCAGTTTTCTTAGTAAATATAAATCTATTCATATGATCTGATACTCTCTGTGTGACTTTTAGTAGATGGTACCTTTCATGAAATTGATCCATGTAATCTAATTTGTCATGGCTTCACAGTGGCTGACGTTCCCTACACGAGACCTACACAATTAGAGGGGAAAATGATGACTTTGGGGCTGGAGTCTAGATGGCTCAACAGGTAAAGGCACTTGCTTGCAAAGGCTGGTGGCCTGGGATCGATTCCCCAGTACTCATGTAAAGTCAGATGTACAAGATGCATGGATCTGGAGTTTGTCTGCAGTAGCAAGAGGCTCTCGTGCACCCATTCTCTCTCTCCTTGCAAATATATTAAAAAAAATTTTTTTTAATGATGCCAGGCGTGGTGGCACATGCCTTTAATCCCAGCACTGGGGAGGCAGAGGTAGGACAATCACTGTGAGTTGGAGGCCAATCTAAGACTACATAGTAAACTCCAGGACAGCCTAAGCTGGAGTGAGACCCTACCTCAAAAAGCCAAAATCAGTTGGGGGGCTGGAGAGGTGGCTCAGTAGTTAAAAGCACTTGCTTATAAAGTCTAACAGACTTAGTTCAATTCCCTAGTACCCATGTAAAGCCAGAGGCACAATGTACTGCATGCAGCTGGAATTTGTGTGCAGTGGCAGGAGATCTTGGCATGCCCATACAAGAGTAAATAAATAAAATAAAATAAATAAAAACAGCCCTCTCGTGTGTGTGTGTGTGTGTGTGTGTGTGTGTGTGTGTTTGAGGTAGGGTTTCACTCTGGCCCAAGCTGACCTGGAATTCACTGTGTAGTCTCAGGCTGGCCTCAAACTCACAGCGATCAGCCTACCTCCCAACTGCTGGGATTAATATAGTGTGCCATCAAAGAGAGAGAATGAGCATGCCAGGATCTCTAGCCAATGTAATCAAACTCCAGTCACATGTGGCACTTTGTGCATCTGGTTTTATGTGGGCATGGAGGAATTGAACTCAACTCATTAGGCTTTGCCGGCAAACACCTTAGCCCCTTCGTGATCTCTCTAGCCCCCTTCCCTGTCTTAATTGAACATACTATGATTCCACCTCCTTTTTTTTCTCCTTATATATCAGTTATACTAATCTTGTAAATATTTTTAGTGGCTACTCTTTTTTATTTTTATTTATTTATTTATTTATTTATTTTGGTTTTTCGAGGTAGAGTCTCACTCTAGCTCAGGCTGATCTGGAATTCACTATGTAGTCTTAGGGTGGCCTCAAACTCATGGCTATCCTCCTACCTCTGCCACCCGAGTGCTGGGATTAGAGGCGTGCACCACGCCTGGCTCTTTTTTTTATTTTTAAAACTTTATTTTATTATATTTTGTTAGAGAGAGAAGGAAGTAAGGCAGATCGAGAGAGAATGGGCAAGCCAGGGCCTTCAGCCACTGCAAATGAACTCCACACACATGTGCCACCTTGTGCAACTGGCTTTTGTGGGTTCTGGGGAATCAAATCTGGGTCCTTTGGCCTTGGAGGCAGGAGCTTCAACCTCTAAGCCATCTCTTCAGGCCCTACTCTTTTTTGTTTGTTTTGTTTTGTTTTGTTTTGTTTTGTTTTGTTTTGTTTTGTTTTGTTTTGTTTTGTTTTGTGAGGAGGTAGGGCCTCACTCTAGCCCAGGCTGACCTGGACTTTACTATGTAGTCTTAGGGTGGCCTCTAACTTATGGCGATCTTTCTACCTCTGCCTCCCAAATGCTAGGATTAAAGGCGTGTGCCACTACGCCTGGCCTCTTTTTCTTTTTTTTTTTTTCGAGTTAGGGTTTCACTGTAGCCCAGGCTGTCCTGGAACTCTCTACAGTCCCAGGGTGGCTTCCAACTCATGGCAATCCTCCTACCTCTGCCACCCAAGTGCTAGGATTAAAGATATTTGCCACCAGGCCCTGTTTGTATCTTAATAAATTAGGGTAACTTAAAAGGAAGATACTCAGCCGGGCGTGGTGGCGCACGCCTTTAATCCCAGCACTCGGGAGGCAGAGGTAGGAGGATCGCCGAGAGTTCGAGGCCACCCTGAGACTACATAGTGAATTCCAGGTCAGCCTAAGCCAGAGTGAGACCCTACCTCGAAAGAAAAAAGAAGATACTCAAATTATTAGATTTTCAACTTCCAAATTAATATGTCATGCTCATTTTAGACTGTCAGCCAGGGAAAGCAATAAAATGCACTTATAAGAGCAAATCTTTCAGAGACCTGTCCTTGACGCCAACTACTAGGGAGGTGGCTCAGTATAGTCCTCAACCAACATGGAAGGGCTTCTGCTGCTGCTGGTCTATACTAAGTACATGGAGGTGGAGAAAGGTCCATCTGGGAGTTCAGATATATCTCCAGAGCATCCTGCTGAGCAGATTTCAACCTAAGGATATAGGCTACACATAGGCTATACACATATAGGCTGCCACTCCACAGAGGAGTGCTCTGTCCAGCAAACCAATATGCTGAAGCACTTGGCTTTCTCTAGACGGTGTATCAATCTTTGTTAGAGAAGATTGTAATATTGCAATAGAATAAGAAATACCTGTTTGATCTCTGTCCCACTGGTTCTTGGCACAGAGCTCCAACATTTCTTGTACATAGGGACAGTTGGAGAATCTTTTTTTTTTTTCATATGATTTATTTATATCCTCTTAGATTTTGATTAGCCCTCCTTCCACCTTTCTTTTACTCAACTGGAGAATCTTTTAACCTGTGGCCTTTTCCCAAGTTCCTGACACAGAGCCCCTGAGACCTTTGTAATTTCCTGACTGATAACATCTGACTCAGAGCTCTCAAGTCCCTTGGAATTTGCTGGGTGATAGGAGCAGCTTTTGTTCTAGTGACATGGCTCTTGGTGGGCTGGGCAACAGGGGCTGGTTGCCCAGGGAACCAACTGTGATTAGAGGATTGGAATTTTCAGCTTGAAAACACACACACACACACACACACACACACACACACACACACCACTCTGGGGACAGAATTGGGTGGGTTGGGTTGAGCACATTGGCCACCAGTGACTTAATTACTCAAACATATGTAATACAGCTCCCAGAAAAAAACCAGAGGAGGGCTGGAAAGATGGCTTAGTGGTTCAGGTGCTTGCCTGCAAAGCCAAAAAATCCAGGTTCAATTCCCCAATACCCACATAAAACCAGATGCACAAGGTGACACATGTGTCTGCAGTTTGTTTGCAGTGCCTGGAGGCCCTGGCTTGCCCATTCTCTATCTACCTCTAAATAAATAAAATATATTAAAAAAAAAAAAACACTAGAGGACAGAGCTGAAGAGATGGTTAAACAGCTTGCTTGCAAAGCCTAAAGACACAGTTTCAACTTCCCAGAACCCATGTAAGCCAGATGTACATGGTGGCGCATGCATCCAGAGTTCTTTTGACATGACTTCCAGGTAGATTGTCAAAATTAAATTGAGGCCACCCAGCTGTTATCCACTGAAGAACTGATTGATGGGTGGGTAACCTTTGTATATGATATTTAAATATAATAATGTAACATAAATAATAAAATATAATAAAAATTTTAGATATATAATTTAGCTAGCAAAGAGGTGGGTTTCCACATAGCTTATTCATAACATCTGCGGCGAGCCCCTGTCCCACAGGAAAAGCACGACCAGCAAACAAGGATCCTTCTTGATCACACTTTATTGGAGAGCCTCTTGGTTAACAGAAAAGTTGATGGCGAGGGGCGAGGGGCCCAGGAGTGTAGCTGCTTTTATAGGGCAGAATACTATGGGACGCCTGCTGATTGGCTGCCATAGGCTCACCCACCCACAGGAGCCACGGGATAGGCTCAGGACAAGGTGCATCAAGTGCATGCACAACCTCAAGGGAGGTTGCTGTCTAAATGAGGAAGTATTTACCTCAAGACTGGCGAGAATGGTGTCTGCATTGGCTCCCTACAGTTCCCCCTTTTTTATTAACTTATGGCATAGCTCAGAAAAATAGCCACCTTCCCGATCAGGTCCGCACCTCATGATGTGTTGACCGATCAAGGGAAGAAGTTCAACCTCCCCTTCCTCAGTGCAATGGGACAGATCCCCTGAGAGTGCAAAGGCGGCGGTCAAACGAAAGCTACCAGATCCCTGCCCATCCTCGTGCAATGGGTACTCTGAGACCCTGAGGGTGCAAGGGCCAGGGGAGCTATATGCCTTTTAAAGCTGACTTTGGGGGGAGGAACCACTTTCCAAGGCAGCAAGCGCTTGAGAAGTGACTACCTTGTCCCTCTTGGTTTGGGCTCGCAAGTGGCAAACCAACCAGAGGCAAAGTACGCATCCTCCAAGGCAGCACACTAGGAACATTCCCATTCCTACCCCTTCCTTAAAATGACAGATAGCAGGAAGCATTGGTGCAATTACTAAAAGAGAAGTTACTAAGAACGAAC
The DNA here is from genome assembly GCF_020740685.1 of Jaculus jaculus. Lineage (NCBI taxonomy): Eukaryota > Metazoa > Chordata > Mammalia > Rodentia > Dipodidae > Jaculus > Jaculus jaculus. Next base: position 100,125,767 of record NC_059109.1, read on the forward strand.
AGAAATGGTGGATGAACACACACCAGCGCAGGGGCAAAGGAAGTATTCCTCCCACAGCCATGTCCAATGTCATTAACACCCCCAGATGTATTGAGGCGCTTCCAAGACGCCCCTTCATCCTGTGTCCCTTCCTCTTCCACTTGATTCATGGATTCCAGGCACAGGAGGAAGATTATCCACAAGACCTTCATCATCTCCGCCCTGATGAACATCACTGTCTTCTGGACCCTCCTCCGGAGATCGCTTGACTGTCCTCACCAGCCGGGCTGGAACCCAATGAGGGGAATCCTGTTCCTGTGGAAAAACACAAACAGCTCCCCTGGATCTTATCACAACAAGATCCGGTCCTTTCCATTTATTATCTAAGACATCCTTCCACAACACCATCTCACTAGATGATTGAATCACATGTTGACTGTGCCTGTCAGCTGTACATTGATTATTATTATCCAAGATTAAAAAATTAAGGGTAAAAAGGGCTAAAGACACTCTTTCCTTGGGAGTTGCATTTTCTGCTATACCCCCTTTTTGTTTAAATAAAAGAGCTTTTAGACTTTTATTGGCTCTTTTTACTATACCTTGACCTTGTGGGTTGTAAGGAAGGCCAGTGGTATGTGCAACCTGTATTTGGGCACAGAAGGCTCGAAAGCCACCAGATGAGTATGCTGGGCCATTATCAGTTTTTAGGCGGTGTGGTTTTCCCCAAGCAGCCCAGGCCTCTAGGCAATGAGTTTTTACATGAGAGACCTTCTCACCTGCCAATGGTGAGGCAAAAATAATACCTGAGCACGTGTCCACTGAGACATGTAGGTATTTTAATCTTCCAAACTCTGGAAGATGTGTCACATCCATTTGCCAAAGGTCTCCAGGACGTAGGCTTCGAGGGTTAACGCCCACATGTGGGGAGGGTAAAAAGGGGACACAAGACTGACAAGATTTTACAATGTCTCGTGCTTCATTTCTGGAAATGAGAAATTTGAGTCTTAAAGAATTTGTAGGCACATGATATAATCTATGAAATTCTATAGCTGAAGCCTTAGGATCTCCTAAGGAAACCATGGCCAGCCTGGTAGCCCGATCTATCAGGTCATTAGCCTGTGACAGGGGTCCAGGCAGCAATGAATGGGCTCGGATATGAGAAACATAAAATGGGCAAGTTCTCTGCTGAATTAAAGATTGAAGTTGTAATAGAATATTGGACACTGAACTAGAGGAGCGAACTGAAGCTGCGATCTCTAAATTAGCCACTGCATTGGCCACATACAAGGAATCTGTAAACAAATTAAAGGAAGTGGGGAATGTCTGAAATACCTCCAAGACTATTAAGCATTCAACAATCTGAGGAGAGTCAGGTCTGAACATTCTTACTATAGGCTCCGATCCCTGTACCAGGTAGGCCCCACGACCAGACTTTGAGCCATCAGTAAAGATGGCAGGGGCTGATGTAATAGGCTCCTGAACAGTGATTTTAGGAAAGTAAACCAGATTATTTTCAACAAAAGACAAAATAGGGCTCTTTGGATAATGATTATCTATGACATTTGGGAAAGCACACATGAGAATGCTCCAATCATCTACAGTGCCAGACAAAACTTTTACCTGTTCCTTAGTATAGGGGATGATGAGTTTGTCAGGCAACTTTGCAAAGTGTATTAAACAATATTTAAGCCCCAAACAAGCCTGTCGGGCTACCAGCTGCGGAAAATATTGGAGAGTGTGGGCTCCCAAGGAGTTTTTTTCCTTTTTTTTTTTTTTTCTCTTGAAGCCATAATAGAAGCCCCTCCTAGCGGAGGCCAGCCACGACCAGGTTTTTGTTTTAAAGAAGCGGCATGTGTCCCCAGGGGAGTTATAGGGTGGGGGTGCGGAAGGCTCTAGGGACTGTAAAGGACTACACCCTTGGCCTTTAGGCCCCTTTGTCTGCTCCCTTTTATAACAGGCGGTGGCCTCCTTTAGTCTTTCCTCTTCCCCTTTAAATAATTCTTCTTCTTCCTCCTCTGCAGAATCGGAGCTAGCCTCCTTATCTGTGTTAAGTACATTTGCATGTGTAAGCTCCTCAATGGGAGGATAGAGCCTGTTAAAGGCTCCTTTTTCCCCCTCAGGGGGGGGGCCAATTATAGATTTTACCTGTTTCTCTGAGCTCACCTTTTAAACTTTTTTCTTTGTTTAATCCCTTCTTTTTTATTTTTTTTCTTTTTCTAGGCCTAGTTTTTGACTCCCCATTTGAATCTGACTCAGAAAGGCTATCCTGATGCCTTGTGAGAACTTCCCGTCCCCTTCTAATAAGTTCCTTGTGGTTTTCTTTACTTAAGCAAGAGTGAACCAGCCGCCAAAACGGCAGTGTACCCTTACCTATTCTGTCCTCTGAGTTGCCCATGTTGCGCTCACAGCAAACGACAAGGACAATAAGCCACACAGGAATGAAAATAAGAAGGACCAGGTAGGGATCTAAGTAAAAAAACATTATGACTGGGGATGACTTACCGACGTCTTCCTCTCCGACGTCTTCCTCTCCGTGTGTCAAGTTCTGGATCCTCTTCGGCCCCTCGCCTGGTGACCACAAAACACCCAGCGTTCCCGGGTTTCAGCACCACTTTGCGGCGAGCCCCTGTCCCACAGGAAAAGCACGACCAGCAAACAAGGATCCTTCTTGATCACACTTTATTGGAGAGCCTCTTGGTTAACAGAAAAGTTGATGGCGAGGGGCGAGGGGCCCAGGAGTGTAGCTGCTTTTATAGGGCAGAATACTATGGGACGCCTGCTGATTGGCTGCCATAGGCTCACCCACCCACAGGAGCCACGGGATAGGCTCAGGACAAGGTGCATCAAGTGCATGCACAACCTCAAGGGAGGTTGCTGTCTAAATGAGGAAGTATTTACCTCAAGACTGGCGAGAATGGTGTCTGCATTGGCTCCCTACAAACATCATTTTTTTTAAATTTATTTTTTAATTTATTTGAGAGCGACAGACACAGAGAGAAAGACAGATAGAGGGAGAGAGAGAGAATGGGCGCGCCAGGGCTTCCAGCCTCTGCAAACGAACTCCAGACGCGTGCGCCCCCTTGTGCATCTGGCTAACGTGGGACCTGGGGAACCGAGCCTCGAACCGGGGTACTTAGGCTTCACAGGCAAGCGCTTAACCGCTAAGCCATCTCTCCAGCCCCATAACATCATTTTTAAAAATTTTTTTTTAAATTTTTTTGTTTATTTATTTATTTATTTGAGAGTGACAGAGAGGAGGAGGAGAGAGAGACTGAGAGACTGAGAGAGAGAGAGAGAGAGAGGGAAAGGGAGAGGGAGAGATGGAAAGAATGGGCGCGCCAGGGCTTCCAGCCACTGCAAACGAATTCCAGACGCATGCGCCCCCTTGTGCATCTGGCTAATGTGGGTCCTGGGGAATTGAGCCTCGAACCGGAGTCCTTAGGCTTCACAGGCAAGCGCTTAACCGCTAAGCCATCTCTCCAGCCCTAAAAATATTTTTTTAAAACTTATTTTCAAGGAGAGAGACAGAGAGATAATGTATGTACCAAGGCCTCCAGCCACTGCAAACGAACTCCAGATGCGTGCACCACTTTGTGTGCCTAGGGAATAGAACCTGGGTCATTAGGCTTTTCAGGCAAGCCTCTTAACCACTGTGCTCTCTCTCAAGCCCTTATTCATAACATCTTTAATGTTGACTAACCCTCCTCCCACCTCTCTTCTCCTCCATCCCCACTTAGACCATTCCACTCTCAGTATTCTGCTTCTCTACTTACATATCTACTCTACTCCCCCCCCCTTTTTAATTTTCTGAGGGAGGGTCTTGCTCTAGCCCAGGCTGACCTGGAATTCACTATGTAGTCTCAGGGTAGCCTTGAACTTGTGTAATCCTCTTACCTCTGCCTCCTGAGTGCTGGGATTAAAGGCGTGTGCCATCACGCCTGGCAGCCCCTCCCCTTTTTCAAATTATGTTTTCTACCACATCCATGCTGCAACAGCTATATATTGAAATCCCTGTTATTTGGGAGTGGATGATTAAGACAGGTCTCATCTTGCCCAGGCTATCCTTGAACTTGCTATACACTTGAAGATGCCTTTAAACTCCTCATCCTCCTGCCTCCCCTCCTTAGTATTTACATATTATTTCTCTATAAATTCCTTTATATTATACTTCTTTACATATTACTTCTTTATAGATTCCTTTGTAGCATTTTGTTGTTGTCATTGGTTTTTAGAGGTAGGGTTTCACTCTAGCCCAGGGTGAGTTGGAATTCATTATGGCAGTCTCAGGATGGCTTTGAACTCACTGCAGTCTTCCTACCTCTGCCTCCTGACTGCTGGGATTAAAGGTATGAGCCACCAAGCCCACCTTGGTTGTTGTTTGGCTTTTCGAGGTAGGGTCTCACTGTAGTCCAGGCTGTCCTGGAACTCTCTCTGTAGTCCCAGGGTGGCCTCGAACTCATAGTGAGTCCCCTCCCTCCGCCTTCTTGTAGCATGCTTATTTGTGTTACAATTTGGAATATATATGTTTTCCTTTCCACAGACTCCTTGTGCTTTTGTGAGCTTTCAAACTGTTGTAAATCCACCAAATCACACAAAATACTGTGAATACAGAGCCGGGTGTGGTGGTGCATACCTTTAATCCCAGCACTCCAGAAGCAGGGGTAGGAGGATCGCCATAAGTTAGAGGCCACTCTGAGACCACAGAATGAATTCTAGGTAAGCCTGGGCTAGAGTGAAATCCTACCTTGAAAAACCAGAAAACCAAACAAAAAGACTGTGAATACATGAAGCTTTCATTTGAGCCTCTTTCCTCTAGCTTCAGTGTTTTGAGGCAGGGTTTCACTCTAGTCCAGATTAACCTGGAACTCACTCCCTAGTCACAGGCTGGCCTTGAACTCATGGCAGTCTTATCTCAGCCTCCTGAGAGCTGAAAGGTGTGTGCCACCACAACCTCCCTTTACTCTAGAATGGTCTACCTGCCCCCAGTCATCTGGAAACCTCCAGGTTGTTCACCTCACTGAATTCAGAGTGTCCGAAGGTGGAAACCAACAATGTGGCTTCCTTGGCCCATATTACCTTCCTTTGTGTTCAAGTCTCTGGAAATAGGCAGCAACCTAGAGCACAGACAGCTGCATACAGTCATCAGGGGCCCCCTGCAAGAAAGGATTTGATGAAAACAAGAATGATTCTACCAGAACCTGGGGTGGTGGCTTGCTCACAGCCTTGTATTCCATCCTCAGCAGTGAAAAAAGAAAGTGGAGAGAGGAAAGAAAGGAGAGGGAGAGAATCAGGGAGAGGGAGAAGAAAAAGAGAAAGTAGGCCGAACGTGGTGGCGCACGCCTTTAATCCCAGCACTCATGAGGGAGAGGTAGGAGGATTGCCATGAGTTCAAGGCCACCCTGAGACTACATAAAGAGTTCCCGGTCAGCCTGGGCTAGAGTAAGACCCTACCTCGGAAAAAAAAAAAAGGAAATTAAAAAACAAAAAGAAGACTGTCCCTTTGCCAACATGCTAGGGCTTCCTGGAAGTCCCAGGATGTTAGAGCTGATCCAAGAATGCAGTGTTACACTGCTCCCCCATGCCGTCCAGGCCTCCTCATTCTATCAGTCCTTATCCTGTGTCCCATAAATCACTGCTCTGTGGCTTCCTTTTCGAAGTTATAATGAACCAGTAAGCAAGATAAAGTGTCCTGGAGCAGATGTCACTCAACCCAGCTAGACTGTTACAATGACACACTCTAGTGTCACGCTCTCCTGAGTTGAGGCTCATTTGCAGATGTGGCTTTGAGGAATGGGTCTGTGCCAGGGACAGGGTGACCTCTCACAGACCACACCCACCTAGTCCTTGAATCTCCATGGGGTACCAAACCCAGATAGGACCAAACCAGTACACTCCAGATGAGTCTTTGTCCAACCTGTTTACACTTGAATTTGCCTGATTACACCAGAAGTAATCACTGACCACCTTCTTTCTTCACACCTGGGCCCGGCTTGAGTCCCTCTTTGTGACACGCACTCCAGCGTCACCAGAAACCTTCCAGCTGAACGCTGTGCAGCAGAGGCATGTTGAAGGCCTTCCTGCACGTCCTCCATTGCCTTGTGACTATCTCCTTTCACTGTCATCTCTGCAGCGAGACTGCAAGTCAGCCCCTTGGGTATAGAAGCAGGGCCTCAGCTTACCAAAGCACAATGAGCATTCAACAAATGACTATTAGCTATATGCTGTCTAACTAATGTAAATGGAAGTATTTATGTGAGAAATTTTTTCTTTTTCATAAAATTAATTTACTTCAGTAATCATAATCTAAAATGACCTTTGCATTTCTTAGAAAAATGAAAAAAAGATAGGTTTCATTGGTTTCCCCCAAAAGACTTTTGAAGCAGTTCATTTCAGCATTAAAAATAAATGAGGCCCATTTATCATTTTTTTTAAAAATGTATTTTCAGCCAGGTGTGGTGGTGCACACCTTTAATCCCAGCACTTGGGAGGCAGAGGTAGGAGGATCACTGTGAGTTCGAGGCCAGCCTGAGAATATAGAGTGAATTCCAGGTCAGCCTGTGCTAGAGTGAGACCCTACCTCAAAAAAGAAAAGAAAAGAAAAGAAAAAGCCATAGCTGGGTGCCACCCAAGACTACATAGTGAATTCCAGGTCAGCCTGGACTACAGTGAGACCCGACCTTGAAAAACAAACAAAAAAAAGCCGTAGTTGAGTTTGGTGGCGCACGCCTTTAATCCCAGCACTAGGGAGAGAGAAGTGGGAGGATCGTTGTGAGTTCAAGGCCACCCTGAGAATCCACAGTGAATTCCAGGTCAGCCTGGGCTAGAGTGAGACTCTAGCCTCGAAAAACAAATGCTGTGACTGTGAGGAAACCCCGGAGGTGAATCAGTTTGTAAGGAAGGAAGGCTTATTTTGGGTCAGTTTCAAAGGTTTCAGTCCACGGTCATTTGATCCGAGCTGGGGTGGCATGCCATGTCCTATTGCAGGGTGCGTGTAGCAGAGGAAGCCCCTCACCTCAGGGCAGTTGGGAAGCAGGCAGACAGACCCAAATGGTTGGGGGTCCCAATATTCCTTTCAGGGGCTCATCCCCAGCAACCTCATTTCCTTTCACAAGGCTCCATCTCTCAACACCTCTACTACCTTCCACACATGGGCCTTGGAGAACACTGTATCTATCTAAACGATGGCATCACCTGAATTAGTGACTCACTTTTCCCCTTAGTGTCTGTGATGGTTGATGGGACGGAAAAGAACTAGGAGGGGCTGGAGAGATGGCTTAGCGGTTAAGCGCTTGCCTGTGAAGCCTATGGATCCCGGTTCGAGGCTCGGTTCCCCAGGTCCCACGTTAGCCAGATGCACAAGGGGGCGCACGCGTCTGGAGTTCGTTTGCAGAGGCTGGAAGCCCTGGCGTGCCCACTCTCTCTCTCTCTCTCTATCTGTCTTTCTCTCTGTCTCTGTCGCTCTCAAATAAATAAATAAATAAATAAATAATTTTAAAAAAAAATAAAAAAAGAACTAGGAGGTCGGGAAAGCAGACCTCTGGGTGTGTCTGAAGGCCTTTCCTGAAAATGTGTGAGGAGCCACCCCTCAGGCTGGGGTCCTAGATGGAATACAAAGAGGGAAAGAGAAAGTCAGCCCACAAACATCCTTTCTCTCTGCTTCCTGGCTGCCAGCATGGAGTGGCTCTGCGTTGACACACCCTTCCACCACGATGGTCTGAAGCCTCTGTGACCATGAATGAAGCCTTTCCTGCCTTCCGTTGTCTTTGTCACAGAGATGAGAAACTGACCGCGTACAGGCGAGGATGTTCACTGTATGGTCTGTAGCACACACAGGTGCCAGCCTCCCTCTCTCCCTCCCTTCTTTCCTGTAATGCCCCACCCAGTGGAGCCCTGGGATGTTAAGTGTACAAAAGAGGAATCACAGTGGTGAAAATCCTGAGTCTTTTAAATTAATTAATGAATTAATTTTTATTGCCAACTTCCATAATTGTAAACAACAGCCCATGGTAATTCCCTCCCTCCTCCCACTTTCCCCTTTGAAACTCCATTCTCCATCATATCCCGTCCTCATCTCAATCAGTCTCTCTTTTATTTTGATGTCATCATCCTTTCCTCCTATTATGATGGTCTTGTGTAGGTAGTGTCAGGCACTGTGAGGTCATGGATATCCAGGCCATTTTGTGTCTGGAGGGAGCACATTGTAAGGAGTCCTACCCTTCCTTTGGCTCTTATATTCTTTCTGCCACCACTTCAGCAATAGACCCTGAGCCTTGGAAGATGTAATAGAGCTATTGCAGTGCTGAGCACTCCTCTGTCACTTCTCAGCACCATGGTGCCTTCTGAGTCATCCCAAGGTCACTGCCATCTGAAAAGAGAAGCTTCTCTAAACAAAAGTGAGAGTAGCATTAACACGTGGATATGAACATTAAGAGAAATGCTAACTGGGCAGTTTGGTGAGCATAGTATATACATTTAGCCAGATACCAGCAGATATTACACCCCTAGGGCTCATGACAACCCCTTTTGCAGATTTTCAGTATCAGGGATGTATTCCCTCCCATGGAGCAGCCTCCAGTCCAATTAGAGAGCAGTTGGTTTCCCCCATAATAGACATGACACTGTTGCACCCGTTGGCTCATTTGGCATAGCTGGCCAAATATATAGCTTACAGTGTCCACTGTTGAGATCTTCACTAGTGATTTCTCTCTCTCCCATTGAACTGCATGTGCTGTGGCTTTTTCCAACTTCCTGTCAGCTGGTCTACATGGAGGAGGTTTTCAGCTCAACTCCAGAAGGAAAATTCTGGTTTTTAACAATTAGCATTCTAGCTATGTAAACGTTCCACCCCACGCCCAAGGCAAGAATGGTCTCTTCCCTTCTGTCCATGCAGCCCATTAGAAGTGGTTCAGCAGCTCCCAGAGTCACCAGCTTGTCTAGCTCATTGCCACCTGTCCATTTCAAAGTTTCAGCTCACCCTTGGGTATTTCCCAAGTATTGGTATTAAAGGAGATTTTGAGCTGGGCATGGTGGTGCAAGCCTTTAATCTCAGCACTTGGGAGGCAGAGGTAGGAGGATCACTGTGAGTTCAAGGCCACCCTGAGACTACATAGTGAATTTCATGTCAGCCTGGGCTTGAGAGTGAGACCTTACCTCGAAAAAAACACAAAATAAATAAATCAAAATTAAAATAAATAAATAAATAAAGTAAGTAAGTAAGAAGTAAGGAACGTGGACAAGGAGATAAGGAGGGCAAAAGTAAACTTCATTAAGGAAAATATAGAAAACGACTCCAGAGGGAGTGAAGAGTTCCCCAAAAGAAAAAGAGAGGGGGTTGCCAGACCAGGGGCTTGGAGTACAAAAGTGAAAAGCCTCAAAGAGACAGGGCATGCATGCTGAGGAATTCCACCACCATTCAAAGAGAAAAAAGAAAAGAAAAAGTCAATACTTTTTGAGTTACAAAAGCAGAAACGCTCTGTGTGCAGGAAGAGTGCAAGCAACTGCACCAAGGGACTACTTAGGGGTTATAAAACATTATCTTGGGAGGGCTTAATGGCAAGGCACTTGCCTGCAAAGCCAAAGGACCCAGGTTTGATTCCCCAGGACCCACATAAGCCAGATGCACAAGGGGGCACATGCATCTGGTGTTGATTTGCAGTGGCTGGAGGCCCCAGCATACCCATTCTCTCTCTCTCTTTCCCCCTGCCTGTTTCTCTATCTCTCAAATAAATAAATAATAAATTTAAAAAAAAAATTATCTCGGGCTGGAGAGATGGCTTAGCGGTTAAGCGCTTGCCTGTGAAGCCTAAGGACCCCGGTTCGAGGCTTGATTCCCCAGGACCCACGTTAGCCAGATGCACAAGGGGGCACACACATCTGGAGTTCGTTTGCAGTGGCTGGAAGCCCTGGCGTGCCCATTCTATCTGTCTACCTGTCTATTTCTGTATCTCTCTCTCTCTCTCTCAAATAAATAAATAAAAAATAAAATAAAATATTAAAAAAAATTATCTCATTAGCAAACAACTATTCCTGGGCTGGAGAGATTGCTTAGTGGTTAATGCATTTGCCTACAAAGCCTAAGGAACTAGTTTGATTCCCCAGTACCCACGTTAAGCCAGATGCACAAGGAAGTGCAGTGGCTATAGACCCTGGTGTGCCCATTCTCTCTCTCTCAAGTAAATAAAATAAATTGGGCATGGTGGTGCATGTCTTTCACCCCAACACTCAGAAGGCAGAGGTAGGAGGATTGCTGTGAGTTTAAGGTCACCCTGAGACTATATAGTAAATTCAAAGTTAGCCTGGGCTAGAGCAAGACCCTATCTCAAATAACCAAGACAACAACAATAATAAAATAAGTAAATAAAAAAGAATAAAATGACTATTCCTCCCACTTTTTTGGCATGTCTGTAGGTGAGGGGTGCTCTCTAGACTAGGTGAGTGATTGACCGGCTCCCAGGACCAGAGGAACAGGAAGTGTGTCTTCTCTTTGTAATGTTACCAGGGAAACAGGCTGTGCAGGTATTTCCTTTAAAGACCTCTGAGTAGAGGGCTGGAGAGATGGCTTAGCGGTTAAGCGCTTCCCTGTGAAGAGGCTCGATTACCCAGGTCCCATGTTACCACAGATGCACAAGGGGGCATACACATCTGGAGCTCATTTGCAGGCGCTGGAGGCCCTGGTACATCCATTCTCTCTCTCTATCTGCCTCTTTCTCTCTCTGTTGCTCTCAAATAAATAAATAAATAAATAAATAAATAAATAAATAAAAAGACCTCTGAGTAGAGCCTAGCTTGGTGGCACATGCCTTTAATCCCAGCACTTGGGAGGCAGATGTAGGAGGAGCACAGTGAGTTTGAGGCCACCCTGAGACTACATAGTGAATTCCAGGTCAGCCAGACTAGAGTGAGACCCTACCTTGAAAAAAACAAAGAAAGAAAAGACCTCAATGTCTAATTCAGATATGCCAGGGAGAAATAAGAAGAGCCCTGGTGCCTCCCCGGATGAGAAAACCATAGAAAGCATGGTGCAGTACCACATGATGAAAATAGTAGTGGAAAATTATCAGAAGTGCCAGAAAAGTCAAAGGAAGGAGGGAAGGTGGGAGGCCAGAGAATAGTCACACTATAGCTGACTCCTGAAAGGTGAATAGGAGTCTGCCAGGAGGGAAAGCTGCCTGGAGACTGAGTAAGATTCCTGGGGTCCACTGGAGAAGGAACGGATCTGGACATGGACGGAGGGGGGGCGGGGGGGGGAGGGAGGATGGACTGTGCACTCTCCTGCTTGGATGGACAGACTGTGGTTTTGGTTCAGGACCTTACAAAACCATTGTAATGCAACACAATGGAGATGTGAAAGCAACAGAATCTAATCTGCTGATGGGAAGATAGTCTGATGCCAATCACACCAGGGGGCTTTGGTTTTTTTGCCTGGGGGAGGGATTGAGTGTCTAGGTCATCTAGAAAAAGCTGCCTACTCCCAACAATGCTTAATTCCTAGGACCTGTTGTAGGGTGATTCACATTGCTATCAACTTTTATGCTTGTTTGTAGGTGACTTGCATTTTGCTTTACAGCAATAAATTACTAGAAAATAGAGCTAGAATTTTTCCAGAAGAACATATTCCTAAGGGAATATGAGCAAAACAGGAAGATATCATTGACTGAAATTATATTTGAACCTGTCCCCTGAACAACAACAGGATTTTGGAAGCTGAATCAATGTTATCAGATGAATTAGAATCCAAACCAGAGCTCCTGGTTCAGTGTGTTCAGAATACCTCCATCCCATTGGGACAGGGGCTAGGAGAATCAGAGGCTAAAGACATTACTTGCTTATCCCTCCTTCCAGTGACCAAGGCTTCAGAATGCAGTTGGCTAATGTTACCAGATGATACTTCAAATCATACTAACTCCTCCAAAGAGGTCCCTTCCTCAGCTGTTTTGAGAGGCCTTCAGGTGAATGTGGGCCCAGACGGAGAGGAGACAAGGGCCCAGGCTGTACAGAAGACCCCAGAGTTTTTGTCTACTCCAGAATCTCCTAGCTTGTTACAAGATCTACAGCCAAGTGACAGCACTTCTTTTATTCTTCTTAATCTGACGCGAGCAGGTCTGGGATCTTCAGCTGAGCACTTAGTCTTTGTTCAGGATGAGACGGAGGATTCAGGGAATGATTTCCTCTCCAGTGAGAGCGCAGACAGTAGCATGCCATGGCTCCTCCGTGTTCAGGAGTTGGCCCATGACAGTTTAATTGCTGCTACTCGTGCACAACTGGCAAAGAATGCAAAAACCAACAGCAATGGAGAAAATGTTCACCTTGGTTCTGGTGATGGGCAACCCAAAGCTCCTGGGCCCCCTCCTCAAGTGGAAAAAAAGCTCAAGTGCACATTAAGGGCTGTGACCGGACATTTGTATGGCCAGCTCACTTCAAGTACCACCTCAAAACTCATCGAAATGACCGCTCCTTCATCTGCCCTGCAGAAGGTTGTGGGAAAAGCTTCTATGTGTTGCAGAGGCTGAAGGTGCACATGAGAACACACAATGGGGAAAAGCCTTTTATGTGCCCTGAGTCCAATTGTGGTAAGCAGTTCACTACAGCTGGAAACTTAAAGGACCATCGGCGCACCCACACAGGAGAGAAACCTTTCCTTTGTGAAGCCCAAGGATGTGGCCGTTCCTTTGCCGAGTATTCTAGCCTCCGAAAACATCTGGTTGTTCATTCAGGAGAGAAACCTCATCAGTGCCAAGTCTGTGGGAAGACCTTTTCACAGAGCAGGAGCAAAAATGTGCATATGAAAAAGCATCACTTGCAGTTGGGAGCAGCAGGGAGTCAAGAACAGGAGCAAACTGCTGAGCCGCTCCTGGGCAGTAGTTTGCTTGAAGAGGCTTCAGTACCCAGTAAAAACTTGGTGTCTATGAATTCCCAGTCCAGCCTTGGAGGAGAGTCCTTGAATCTACCTACTACAAATTCTGTCCTGGGAGTTGATGATGAGGTGCTTGCTGAAGGGTCCCCACATCCCCTGTCTTCAGTGCCTGATGTGACACATCATTTGGTGACCATGAAGTCAGGGAGACAGTCATATGAGGTCTCTGTCTTAACTGCAGTTAATCCACAAGAGTTACGAAACCAAGGGGAATTAACTGAAAGATGGACATGAGTATGGATGCTGACTCCTGGAGGAGCAGCTCTGTCTGATCCCAGGTGCATGGTGGGACTAGGATCCAAAAGGTTCACAACCCACTGGAAGCCAAGAGCCTGCCTTTGCCTCAGTTCATCTTTCCTACAGTGGAGCTTCGCAACCACCATCTGATCTGCTCAAGGAGCAATGAGTACCTGTGGGCTGGGTACATGTAGCTGCCTCTCTTCTCAGTGCAAATTTGGGTAGACTTCTCCCAAAAGTAAAGTTGATTATGTGTTGGATGAAGTTTTTCATTACAGCTGTTGAGGAAAGACTTTCCTTTGAAGAGTTTTCATCCCAAACCCAGCTATCTTTTTACATGGTTGAGTGGTGTCTCACCACCAACCACAGAACTTCACCACGAAGCTGACTTTTCAAGATGCCTTGTTGCTTTGAAGAAGGGAGTGATGTCATTTATGTCGTGGCATTCTCCCTGTAGCAACCTGAGTAAGAGACTCTCAGCCACTTGGCTGCAAAAAATAAATTACTTGAATCTCTCCCTTGGCCCAGGCTGTACACCTCTACTTTGCTTTCTTGGTTTATGGGAGTTATAGAAGCATGAGAGAGGTTGTTTGTTGTTTTTTAAGTTAAAAATCACATGATCTAGCACTTCAGTTTTCCCTTTAAATAAACAAAGCAACCCAGTCCAAAAAAAAAAAAAAAAAAAAGAAAGAAAGAAAATAGAGCTAGAGAGATGGTTCAGTGGTTAAGGTGCTTGCCTGCAAAGCCTAAGGACCGGGGTTTGATTCCCCAGTGGCCATGTAAAGCCAGATGTATGAGGCGGCATATGCACAGCTCGTTTCCTGTGGCTAAATATCCTGGTGTGCCCATTTTTTCTCTCTCTCTCAAATAAATTAATTAAATAAACATATAAATTACTAGAAAATGATAATAGAGCTGGAGAGATGGCTCAGTGGTTAAGGCACTTGCCTAAAGATCTGAGTTCAGTTCCCCAGTACCCACATAAAGCCAGATGCACAAAGTGGCACATTCATCTGGTTTGTTTGCAGTGACTAAGGCCCTGGTGAACCTCTTCTTTCTGTCTCTGCTTGCAAATAAATTTAAAAAAAAATTTTAATGATGACTGATTTTGTTGTATGTGTGTGCACTTCAAAATATTTGAAAAAAATCAGCCAATTTTTTAGAGGATTTGGCTGCCCAATACTGCCCAGGAAAAAGCTAGCTCCTGGACTACTGAAACTTGCTTGTTGAGAATCTTGGCCTGCTGGAGTCGCTGCCTGGATTGCAGTCAGGGCAATTGCATCGCTGTGTGTTGGGCGTCCCCTGCTGGTCAAAGGGCAGAAGCAGCTGGAGAACCGGGGTGGGGCAGTGTGGAGGGGAGTCTCAGGTAGAAGGACAGAGAACCACAGTTGAGGAGGAAGCTGAGACCTAAAAGAGCCAAATGCTTGTCTGCTGTCACTGAGCCTGTTAAATCTTGAAAGAGGGGCTGGAGAGATGGCTTAGCGATTAAGGCACATACCTGCAAAGCCTAAGGACCCAGATTTGATTCTCCAGGTCCCACACAAGCCAATGGCACATGCATCTGGAGTTCGTTTGCAGTGGCTAGAGGCCCTGGCGTGCCTATTCTCTCTCTCTCTCTCTCTCTCTCTCTCTCTCTCTCTCTTTCTGTCTGTCTCTAATAAATAAATAGAAAATATTTTAAAAAAGGTTTTAAACCTACCAAACAGCACACATTTAGAGTAAAACTGTTCATCTCTTCATTTCAAAAAGTAGAGACACCTCTGCCACATATAATATTAAGAGAGGCTATGCAACCCATATTATCAAATGAAATCAAAATCTAAAATGGGGATGGAGGGATGGCTTAGCAGTAAAGGCATACTTGCCCACAAAGCCAAAGAACCCAGGTTTCATTCACCAGTACCCACATAAAGCCAGATGCACAAGGTGGCACATGTGTCTGGAGTTTGTTTGCAGTGGCTGGAGGCCGTGGTGTGGCCATTCTCTATTTATCTGCCTCTCTCAAATAAATAAATAAAATATTTAGAAAAATAAAAGTGGATAAACTGCACACATGATGGAAATGGAACACACATATATCACAACAGCTGAAAACCAGGGGGAAAGCATGTCTTCGCCACCTTTCAGACAATTATTGTATCATTGTATTGTAACTAACTCTGAGGGTATCTAGATGCCCTCAGCTGGAGCTGCCTGGGTGGGGACCACTCTTCTCTTATGTGGGTATAGTGATGTTCCTAGATCCAGTGTGGCTTGTGCCTTGCTTTAAAGGGTATTGCCCAGAAGCCCTCCAATCTTTTCTGCCATAGAACCAGAAGACAGGTTTCCTATGCACTCACTCTTGCAGAAATATTTCCAGTGTCTAGTAAAGATATGCTAAAACGCATGCAGTTCTTTGCTAAGACCACACACCTATTAAAAAAAAAAAAAGCTAGCCTGGGTGTGGTGGCACACACCTTTAATCCCAGCACTAGGGAGGCAGTGGTAGGAGGATCACAATGAGTTTGAGGTCACCCTGAGAATACATAGTGAATTCCAGGTCAGCCTGGGCTAAAGTGAGGACCTGCCTTGAAAAACCAAAACCAAACAAAAGAAGCTAAATCCATGTGAAGTTCTAGAATGAGAATCACTAGTGATTGCCTGTGAGGTGGCAGAGGTGAGGATTTGAGGGGCATGAGGTAACCCTCCAGAGTGATAACCTTTTATTTTAGAGACAGGAGCTTGCTCTGTAGCCCAAAGGTAGCCCACCCTCGTCTGGAATTCGTGATCCTACTGCCTCAGCCTCCAAGTGTTGGAATTACGCGCTGTGCCACTCTGCCTGGCTCCAGAGGGATGTTGGTGTTCATGCCTGTAATCCCAGCATGCAGGAAGTAGAGGTAGGAGCATCACCCACAAGTTCAAGGCCAGTGTGGTCTACATCATGAGCTCCAGGCCAGTCAGGGCTACATAGCAAAAACCTGTCTCAAAAACAAACAACAAACAAATGAAACCAGAGAGGAGTAAGAAAGAGAAGCAGAAGAAAGATATTTGGGAGTTTGGATTTAGTGGGTGTCTGAGTTTTCTTAGATCTATTGTTTAGGTCGCTTCAGAATTGTGTTTCATTGCAAGTAAAATTATTCTTTAAGCCGGGCGTGGTGGCGCACGCCTTTAATCCCAGCACTCGGGAGGCAGAGGTAGGAGGATCACCGTGAGTTCAAGGCCACCCTGAGACTACAGAGTTAATTCCAGGTCAGCCTGGACCAGAGTGAGACCCTACCTCAAAAAACAAAACAAAACAAAACAAAAATTATCCTTTAAAAAACTGTAGGGGTTTTCAGTTAAGATGGCGGTGTAGGAACCACACCAAAGCAGCCTAGGGGAGAAAAAGCCAAAAAAAAAAAAAAAAAAGCAACATACACTCTTCTACTAAAAAGTGAGGTATATAGCAACAGAGAAGTAGGAGAGATCCAGAGCATCCAGAGCCCACAGAGGCAGGCAGAAGTGGTTCCAACTGCAGCAGCATCAGGTCTGCGTGGCCACAGCTGCAAGGCTCAGCTTGAGCCACAGAAAAAGCCAGGTGAGGAGATTTTCCACTCACACCGGAGCTCTTCACAAACTCAAGAAACATGGAGAACAGCAGTGAACAACAGAGGAGCAGATCACGAGGTAGAGGATCAGGTGGACCAGCAGGAGAAATAGAGCCACCATCCACAGCTTCCCCGCCCCCACCGCCAGTGCAAGTGCTAGCAAGCACCAGAGACCAGGGGAAGGGAGATCACAGCACCCAGCACCAGCGACCAGAGCAGCGATCCAACGACCCAGCCAGCCTACTTGAACCCACAGTACATCAAAGAGGGACCAAAGAAGGAGCACAGCATAACTGAGACCAAAACCATCCCAAAGGTAACTGGGATTACATCAGGTCAGTACCCACCAAATAAGTCTGGCATATAGGCCTGAACCGGAAGTGCTAATTGCACCTTCCATATCAGGATAAATTATATGTTAAATCTGATGGATGGCCAGATTTGCCATTCTTAAATAAGCTATATTTTGGGCTTGTTATTTATTGCTTCTTGATTTACAGTGGCTTTGTTCAGTCTTCTGTTGATCATTAGGGAAGGGTCTCAAGCTGACTTGGAGCCCTCAACAGACCAAAAATCTTAACCTCCTTGTTGACAGGATTAAGGGTGTGGGGCACCACATACCCTAAGGGACAGAGATTTTGTTAGAGGATCTGGTTGTCACAGTACTGACTCTTGCATAAATACTCTCACTATTTTTCACTGAAAGTGTACATTATTTCGTTAAATTTTAGAATCTGCCTATATTTTGTTCCACTCAGCCTACTTGAATACTCTCATAGCAGGCAAACCCAACACCTAGGGTCACTTTTGTAGATACTCTGAGTCTTGAGAGCCACACCTAGCACCTTAAGCTCCTATCCTGAAGATACATAACATCAGATTGATTGATACATCTAATAATACTGCAGCTAACTAGAAAATCCAAGTATCAAATTAATCCAAGATGCAAAAATATATACATTATAACACAGGAAACACCAAAAAGTATTAATGCATCAGAAATGACCTCCAGTGAGAATGAGTTAGAGGAAATGCCGGAGAAAGATTTCAAAAGAATGATTATAAATATGCTCAAAGCAGTCAAAGAGGAAGTCAAAGGAATCAAAAAGACACAGGACACCAATTTAATGAAATAAAGAGGTCAATACAAGATATAAATAAGGAAATAGAAATAATAAAGAAAAACCAGTCAGAATTACTAGCAATGAAGAACACAGTTAATGAAATTTAAAAACTCTGTAGAAAAGCTCACCAATAGAATGGATGAAGGAGAGGACAGAATATCTAAACTAGAAGACCAGGTGGCAGATCTAATACAGTCCAACAAAGAGAAAGACAAACTAATAGGAAGTATGAATGGGAATTTCAAGATATTCAGGATGCTATGAAAAGATCAAACATAAGAATTCAGGGTATAGTAGGAGGAGGAGAATTTCACTCCAAAGGCATAGTAGGTGTCTTCAACAAAATCATAGAAGAAAACATCCCCCAAATTGGAAAGATGTGTCAATGAAGACACAGGTCTCCTTTAAAATACCAACCAAAAAAAATAAATAAATAAATAAAATAAAATACCAACCAGACAAAACCTGGAAAGAACCTCTCCTCACCATATTATAATTAAACTACCAAACATGCAAACCAAAGAAAAAATATTGAAAGTAGTTAGAGAGGAAAATCAAGTTGCCTACAAAGGCAAGCCCATCAGGATCACAGCAGATTACGAAACACAAACTTTAAAAGCCAGAAGGGCTTGGAGTGATGTATTCCACATTTTGAAAGATAACAACTGTAAACCAAGGTTAATTTATCCTGCAAAGCTATCCATTCAGATAGACGGAGAAATAAGGACATTCCACAACAAAAGCAGGCTAAGCCATCCATCTAGCCCTGTTTTTCTTTCTTTCTTTTTTTTTTAGTATCTTTTCTTTTTAATCAAATATTCTGTAATTTCACAATTAACAATATGAAACAAACACAACAGTTTTGCATTGTAATTTCAAGGTGTATACAAGTTAGAGTTTCAAGGTGTGTATAGAAATTAGAATATAGAGTTTAACACTTGTGAAAAAAACTGACATTTTGAACTCCATAATCTCCATATAAAACTTGCAATTTCAGGGCTGGAAAGATGGCTTAGCAGTTAAGCGCTTGCCTGTGAAGCCTAAGGACCCCAGTTTGAGGCTCGATTCCCCAGGACCCACTTTAGCCAGATGCACAGTGGGCGCATGCATCTGGAGTTCATTTCCAGTGGCTGGAGGCCCTGGCGCGCCCATTCTCTCTCTTTCTCTCTATCTGCCTTTCTCTCTGTGTCTCTCTCTCTCAAATAAATAAATAACAACTGAACAGAAAAACTTTTAAAAAACTTACAATTTCAGATATTAGCCAATCTGATTAACATTCTCATAATAAAAAAAGATGAGGACTGGAGAGATGGCTTAGTGGTTAAGTGCTTGCCTGTGAAGCCTAAAGACTCTGGTTTAAGGCTTGATTCCCCAGGACCCATGTTAGCCAGATGCACAAGGGGACGCATGCATCTGGAGTTCATTTGCATTGGCTGGAGGCCTCATGCACCCATTCTCTCTCTCTGCCTCTTTCTCTGTCTTTCGCTCTCAAATAAATAAATAAAAGAAGCATTTTTTAAAATGAGATGCATATTTTCACTAAACAAACTACATAAAATATTTAAAATAATCATTAAATGTTTTTCTTTTTTTATGCAAGAGAGTGAGTGAGAAAGAGAATGGGCACGCCAGGGCCTCCAGCCACTGCAATTGAACTCCAGATGCATGTGCCCCTTATGCGCATGTGCAACCTTGCATCTGGCTTACCTGGCACCTGGAAAGTGGAATGTGAGTCCTTAGGCTTTGCAGGCAAGCGCCTTAATCACTAAGCCATCTCTTTAGCCCCTGTATCATTACTTTTTTTTAAAATTATTTTTATTTATTCATTTGCAAGCAGAGAGATAGAAAAGAGAGAGATAGAGATAGAATGGGCACACCAGGGCCTATAGCCATGGCAAATGAACTCCAGACGCATGTGCTCCTTGTGCATCTGGTTTACGTGGGTTCTGGGGAATTGAACCTGGTCTGTTGGCTTTGTATCTCTCCAACCCCTGTATCATTTCTTTCAGCCAAGATAAACCAACCATGCAACAAACATGCCGTAGACCTTCAGAGAACCCGTCTGAAAACCTGTTCCTCTGATCCATGCACTTGAACTGCTTTAAAAGTATTGTCCCAGATTCACTGCTTTCTCTTTCATTCCTGCTTTTATTGCTTTGTTATTTTTTTCCCGATTTCGGTTAAAGATTTTATTGGCTCAGCAGTTAAAGGCACTTGCTTGCAGAACCTGATGGCCCTGCTGGGTTTGATTCGCTAGTACCCACACAAAGCCAGATGCACACAGTGTGGTGCATGTGTCTGCAGTGTGTTTGTGACGGCAGGAGGCCCTCACATACCCACACTCACTCTGTCTGTCTCTCTTTCAAATAATAAATAGGTAAATATCTTTAAGGAGTGAATTTGCTGTTGTTAGAATTATAGCATATATATAGTGTCCTTCTTTGTTTCTATGTAAAGCAAAAGCTACCAGAGCTTAAGGCTGTTTACTACATGCACCACTGAAATGGTTTCATGAATTGTTCATTGAGGTATTTAAAAATGTTTCAAGATAGAATATTCTTAGCATTTGGGAGGCAGAGGTAGGAGGATCCCTGTTAGTTTGAGGCCAGCCTGGGACTACAGAGCCCTACCTCGAAAAAAATAAAACAAACAAAAAAGATGGAATGGGGCTGGAGAGACAGCTCAGTGATTAAGGTGCTTGCCTGCAAAGCCTAACAACCTGGGTTTGATTCAATACCCACGTAAGCCAGATGCACAAGCTGGGGCATCTGGAGTTCATCTGCAGTGGCTGGAGGACTTGGTGCGCCTATTCTCATCCTGTGGGCTTTTCTTCTTTATCACTGTTTGCACAAAACCAAAAAATAACTTTCCCATTGTTTTTTTCTTTTCAACTTTATTAACAACTTCCATTATTATTAAAAAAAAAATCCCATGGTAATGCCTTCCCTCCCACCCCCCACTTTCCCCTTTGAAACTCCATTTTCCATTATATTCTCTTCCCTGCTCAATCAGTCTCTCTCTCATTTTGATGTCATGATCTTTTCCTCCTATTATGATGTTCTTATGTACGTAGTGTCAGGCATTGTGAGGTCATGGATATCCAGGCCATTTTGTGTCTGGGAGGAGCACATTGTAAGGAGTCCTACCCTTCCTTTGACTCTTAAATTCTTTCCACCACCTCTTCTGCAATAGACCCTGAGTCTTGGAAGGTGTGACAGAGATATTGCAGTGCTGAGCATTACAGTTACTTCTTTCCAGCACCATGATGCCTTCTGAGTCATCCCAAGGTCACTGCCATCTGAAAAGAGAAAGTTCTTTACCAAAATTGAGAGTAGCATTAATATAAAGGTATGAACATTAAGAGAAGTGTTTACTGGGCAGTTTGATAAGCATAGTATATACAGTTAGCCAGACAGCAGCAGACGTTACACCCTAGGGCTCATGACTACCCGTTTTAAGTTTTCAGCATCAGGGATATATTCCCTCCCATGGAGCGGTCCTCCAGTCCAATTAGAGGGCAGTTGGTTTCCACCACGACAAACGTGCCACTATTGCACCTGTTGGCTCGTTTGGCCTCCAAAAAGCATTTTTTAACAAGATAGAATGTTTCATTGTGGCTCTGCTCATTGAGACCTAGCACTCTCTCTCATAGGCCAGAATGAATCACAGAAATCTTGCAAGATTGGTTAAAAGTGGTTCCATTTTGAGGGAGTCAGGAAAAACTACTAGTTACATCCCAGAAAATTTGGCCTAACAGGGTTATTCAAAGGTCATAATTTATTAATTTATGTAAGACACACACACACACACACACACACACACACACACACACACGTGCGGCATGACGGGGCCTCTTGGGGCTGTAAACAAACTAGATGCATGTGCCAGTTTATGCATCTGGTTTTTTGTGGGTACTGGGGAACTGAATCCCCATGGACAGAATTTGTAAGCAAGTGCCTTTAACCACTGAGCCCTCTCTCCAGCCTGTGGTAGTGTCTCTTTCTAAACAGCTCTGGTGGGGGGAGGAGTTTTGGTTTGTACCAAATTCCTGTTCACAGGGCAAAGAGAATGAGGCAACTGTGAGTTATGCCCTCAAGGTGATTATTTCAGAACTCAGCTGAACTGAGTAGAGAAACAGAATGTGGCAAAAATCCCTGTGGTTGAATGAAATCTGAGAGAAAGAGATGCAAAAAGAGGGAGGGAGGAGAATGAAGGAGAGAAGGGAGGGACAGGGACAGGCAGGGAAACGTTTATTCTCCACTGTGCAAAACCCACTCCAGACCTTCCCCGGGAGAATGCACACCTTTGTTTGCAGGTCTGATCTCAAGACAGAATTCAGGTATGTGTGGCAGCTAGCTGCTCCACCCCCAATCTTTCTGCATGAGGGCTGCAAGCAGCTCAGGTGGATCAGATTAGACAGTCAGATCAAGTTGCCCAGGCTCCCTATCATTTCCCTTTGCAGATCCTTTTAAGCAGAACCCCACAGCCTTCGTCTCTCCTAAATGAAATCCAAGATACAGCCCTGAATGTCACGAAAATCTGTTATGCTCAACACAGCTCTGCTCATTCGACCAACGCCCTTTGCCCATGGTTCAAAATGAGAACTGGTGGTGCAGGTCGGTAACTCCAGCTACTTGAATCAGGAGTTCAAGGCTTGACTGAGGTGCAGGGCAAGTTCAAGACCAGCCTGAGCAACTTTAAGAGACCCTGAGGGCTGGGGAAGTACCTCAGTGCTAGGATGAATTACTTAAAACGCACGAGGCCATGGGTGCAACTCACTCCCTTCCTCCCAAGCGAAAGGTGTATGATCTGGGCAAGACAACGCTTCTACATGCTTGGGAAATTAGCCGGTGAGGTTCCAGCCCAATAGCAACACTGGTGGGAGACCTCTAGTGTCCCAAGAAAGAAGTTGAATTAAAAAACAATCTTTTTGTTGTTGTTTTCTGAGGTAGGGTCTCACTCTACCTCAGGCTGACCTGGAATTCACCATGTAGTCTCAGGGTGGCCTCGAACTTAGAGTCATCCTACTTCTGCCTCCCAAGTGCTTGGTGGGATTAAAGGCGTGTGCCACCAAGCCTGGTTTGGATAAACTACTTTTTAAAAAAATTTAAAGAAAAAAGTAAAGGGGCTGGAGAGGTGGCTTAGCGATTAAGGCACTTGCCTGCGAGGCCAAAGGATCTAGGTTCGATTCCCCAGGACCCACATAAGTCAGCTACACAGGGTGGCATATGCGTCTGGAGTTAGTTTGCAGTGGCTGGAAGCCCTGATGCGCTCATCTTTCCTCTTATCTACCTCTCTCTCGCTCTCTAAGCAAATATATAACAAATAAAATTTTAAGTTAGGATGCAGGTCTGGAGAACTCAAGCTAAATGTCCCTGTTACGTCATTTCCGCTCGACCAGAGCAGGTGTCACCGGAGGCGGAAGTCACTGCAGGGGATGACTGGGTGGCGTAGTCCATGAGGTAGAGGCGTTGAGAGACAGGGTCACGGTAGGATGAGGAGGTTGATTACGTTTTATGAACACGATTTCAAGGGAAAAGAAGGGGAATCCAGCTGTCACAGTGGCCATGGTCCAGTTAACTGTGGCACGTTGCTCAGGAACAGATCCCACAGAAGCTGCAGGCCATCAGCGTGCTTCCGGCGGCGCTGAGCATGTTGGGAGTTGTGGTCCCTGAGCCTGGTGGAGGGCTCTGGGTAATGTAGTCTGGGGACACGCTGCGGGGGGGAGATTTTTTTTTCCCCCTCCCCCCAGCAAGTGCTTGGAGCCTTGTTCTTTGGTGGCGATGGTGAGTGTAGCTTTCGCCATCCTCGCCGCTCTACCCTATTCTGCACAGGGAGTAAGGGCTGGGGCACGGGATGAGCCTGGGAACTGGGGGGATGGCGTGGAAAAGGGAGTGGCGGGCTTGCTGGCCTGGTTCGCGCCGTGCTGCCCTCCTGGATGTCTTATTTTGGAGATGTGGGTATGCATGCAGAGTTGGGTGAACCCCAGCTGTGGGGCAGGGTGATAGGTGAGTGAGGGATCAGGCCCTTTGTGGTAGGGTTCTTGCCGGTGGGGAAAAGTTCAGACTTGAAATCTCAGTATTGGTAGAGGGGGTCGCTTAGGCTAGTAAGTCCCCACATTGGTGGGCATTAAGTGAGTAGCCTTTTAGGGGTCTCACTCAGTGGTAAGGTGGGACTGTCCTTAGGGCCATATGTCCCTGGAGTTTTCGTTGCTTAGGGGCTGGTGGTCTTTGGGTCTAACCATGTCTGGGCCTTACTGGTGTGGGGAAAGGGACCATCTGGCCTAGCCAAACAAGCTCCTATGCAGGGATCTCAGTTTGGTTTCCTTTGGTTTAGGGTTTTGGAGAGGTGGTCAAGATGGGACCCACTTGTCAAGTTTATTAAAGCTCTCAAAATTAGTGACCACAAGTATGCAAGGATTTTAGATTCCATTTGAATGGTTTATTAGGGAGAAATATTAGATAGCCAGAAATCAGATAAAATTCAGAAGATCCATTACCCAAATTCAATACCTTAGCACCTTGTGGCCTTGATTCACCTCAAAGTGGACACACTGGAGATATAGATATTTTTGGAGGCAAGCCCTACAGACTGCTTTTTTTTTTTTTTCATGTGAGAGAGTGACAGAAAGAATTGGCAATCCAGGGCCTCCAGCCACTGCAGTCAAACTCCAGGTGCGTGCAGCCCTCGTGCACATGTGTGAACTTGCACTTTGCACACTTGTGTCACTGTGTGTCTGGCTTATGTGGGACCTGGAGAGTTGAACATGAGTCCTTAAGCTTTGTAGGCAAGCACTTTAACTTCTAAGCCGTCTCTCCAGCCCTCCATATAGCCTTTAAGTGCAGTCTCTAAAGCCATATTTCCACAGGCTGTTACTTGATGGTTTGTTTGTTTTTTCAACCCTGACAAGGGGCTAATCTCACTGTACCTCAGGTTTCTGACCTGTTAAATGATAGTAACATCTACTTCATTGAGCTTTTGTAAGAATTGGGTGAGGTAAGACTCATAGGATGTCTACCTGGAACAGTCTTTGGTATAAGTGCTCAGTGTTATCTTTCATTACTACTGGCAAAGAGGATTGTCTTATACTCCCATTTTAAACTGCATGTCAGGGCAGGCTGAGTTCTTGGAGGACATCTCTGTTTCTAGGAATCTGCCCACAATTCTTTCCATCTTTTCTGTGGCAGGTACATTACTGATGCCTTTCAGAAAGAAGAGGTATACTACCCTGTTGTAGCTTATAGCTTGAGGATTTCTCCCCCCCCCCTCTCTGTGTGTGTGTGTATGTTTTGAATTAGGGTCTTGCTGTAGCCCAGGCTGACCTGGAATTCACTATATAGTCTCGGGGTGGCCTCGAACTCATAGTGATCCTTCTACTTCTGCCTCTGAGTGCTGGGATTAAACTACGCCTGGCTCAGTAGCCATCTCTTAACACACAGGGACAACTGGATACTGTAGCTTTATTTTAACACTTGTACAACTTTAACATGTATAATTTCAATGTTATACCCAACAATTTTAGTGATTTGTTAATATTATTTAATTCTCAGTCTGTATGTGACTTCCCCAATTGCTTAAAAAGTGTAACCCCACTCCCCAGTCAGAAGCCTTAATCAGAGTCAGGTTAAAGAAGTATCTGAGGGGCTGGGGAGATGATCAGTGTGTAAAGCACATGGTGTGAAGGTGTGAGTACCTGAGTTTGGATCCCCAGAACCCATGTAAAAGCCAAACACTGTAGTGGGCATCTTCAGTCTCAGCAGCCTAGAGCTAGAAAGCAGGCAGAGACAGGAGAATTCCCCAGAAGGGGCTAGTTAGTCTGACAAGTGAGGCTTGAACCAGAGACCCTGCCTCCTATGAGATGGAAGATGAGGTTTGACACTTGAAAGTTTTCCTCTGACCTCCACACGTGTTCTGTGACGTGCACACCTGTACTCAGTGCACACGCAAACACACACGCACACACACACAAACACACAGAAATACCTGAAATTTAGTTTGACATTTTTCCCTGTCTCTCCTATTTCTCCTGACCCTCCTTTATATATATATTTTTTAATTTTTATTTTAGAGAAGTAAGAGAGAGAGGAAGGGAGAATTGGAACACCTGGGCCTCAGCCACTGCAATTGAACTCCAGATGCTTGTACCACCCAGTGGGCATGTGAAACCTTGTACTTGCCTCACCTTTGTGCATCTGGCTTATGTAGGATCTGGAGAGTAGAACATGAGTCTTTAGGCTTCAGAGGCAAGTGCCATAACCAGTAAGCTATCTCTCCAGCCCCTTTTATTTATTTATTTATTTATTTATTTTTATGCTTTTTTCTTTTTCTTTTTTTTATTTAAAAAATATTTATTTGATTTTTCTTTTTCTTTTAATTTTAAAATTTTTATTAACATTTTCCATGATTATAAAAAAATATCCCATGGTAATTCCCTCCCTCCCCCCTGACACTTTCCCCTTTGAAATTCCATTCTCCATCATATTACCTCCCCATCTCAATCTCTTTTTCTTGTTTTTCTTTTTATGCTTTTTTTCAAGGTAGGGTTTTACTCTAGCTCAGGCTGACCTGGAACTCACTATGTAGTCTCAGGGTAGCATTGAACTCACAGCAGTCCTCCTACCTCTGCCTCCCGAGTGCTGGGATTAAAGGTGTGTGCCACTGCACCCCGCTAATTCATTTATTTTTATAAAAAAATATTTATTTGAAAGGAGAGAGAGAGAATGAATTGGCAGGCCAGGGCCTCTAGCCATTGGAAACAAACTCCAGATGCATGTACCACTTTGTGCGTGTGTCTTTACATGTGTACTGAACTATCAAACCCAGGTCATTAGGCTTTGCAGGCAAGCACTTTAACTCCAGCCATCTCCTGACCCTTCTGATCCACGTTAACAGTTATATGATTCCTGCTGGGCCTCGAGTTTTCCTTGCCCCCTTGTTCTTTCCAAACACACTTTCCATTTGCACGGCTGTGGCATCCTTCAGCTCCATCTGTGCATACTTCTTTTCCCCAGGCTGACCTCAAACTCACAGCGATCCTCCTACTTCAGCATCCTGAGTGCTGGGATTAAAGGTGTGCACCACCACACCTGGCATGGTGCATATGTAATTCCTTCCCTTACCCTGTGTCTCAATTTCTGCACCACTCCATTCTCCTGTCTATTCACTTCCTTTCCTTGTTTTTTTTTTTTTTTTTTTTTTTTTTTTAACCTCTGAGGTAGGGTCTCACTCTAACCCAGGGTGACCTGGAATTAGTCTCAGGGTGGTCTTGAACTCACAGCGATCCTCCTACCCTATGTCCTAAGTGCTGGGGTTAAAGGCATGTGTCACCATGCCTGGCCTTACCTTTTTTTGTTTTTTCCAGTTTTTTGAGGTAGGGTGTCACTCTAGCCTAGGCTGACCTGGAATTCACTATGTCGTCTCAGGGTGGCCTTGAACTCACAGCAATCCTCCTACCTCTCCTCCCAAGTGCTGAGACTAAAGGTGTGCGCCACCACACCCAGCTTAATTTCAAGAAATACTTTATTCATTTATTTATGAGAGAGAGAGAGAGAGAGGCAGGTAGAGAGAGAGAATGGATATGTCAGAGCCTCTCGCCACTGCAGATGAACTCCAGACTTATGCACCACTTTGTGCATCTGGTTTATGTGGGTACTGGGTAATTGAACCTACGTCCTTAGGCTTTGCAGGCAAGTGCTGTAACCACGGAGCTATCTTTCTAGCTCTATAGTAGTAATATAACCCCAAGAATAAAAACTCATCTGGCCACAAATAAATAATAGAATACAAATATACAGGGAAATGGGACAGCTGTTGACTAGTTAATGAATTTAGGATGGGGAGAGGAAATAGAACATTGTCATTTTGTAAGTGCCACAATAACAACTGTTGCATATAGTTTCATAGATGGATAATGCGTTAGTCACATTAATCATTGCTGGGACCAGATGCCTGACAAGAAGCAGTTTAAGGAAGCAAGAGTTTATTTTGGCTTATAGATCCAGGGACTACAGTTCGTCTCATGGAGGGGAGGCATGGATTCAGGACTGGGAGGCTGGCTGGTCACGGTGCATCTACAGGAAATGTGGCCAGACTAGAACCTCAGGACTCACCTACAGTGACCCACTTCCTCCAGCAAGGATCCACCTCTTCAGGGTTCCACAACCTTCCCAAACAGAACCACCAGTGGGCAAACAAGTGGTCAAGCACATGAGCCTATGGAGACAGTTTCCATTCCAAAACTACGTATGCTGAAATCAGTGAGGGGAAGCTTGAAGAGACAGGTCATTTGTAAAATCTTGGACTTTTTTTTTCCAAGATAATTATTAGTTATATGGGGAAATTAAGGAATTTACAGTGGAGAAACCCAGTAGACATCACCTTAACCAAGTGGTCAAGATCAAGGTTAACAACACCAGTAACAAGTTGTATCAGTATTATGGACTAAATGATTTGGTGGTGAAAAGCACACATATGAGGTATCCTTGCAAAAAACAGAATAACTTAACTCTTATGCATGAAAAGAAAATCAGACAAGCCAAGTGGGTTAATTTGCTTCCAAAGCATCAAATTCACAGAAGAGAAGAAAGGACAGAATCCATCATAGATTGGATGAGATTGAGTCGTGTGATAAGCACATGCAATGTGAGAAATTATTTCAGAGCAAGAACTTTAATGGCAAAATTAACATTCAGTGAGGTCAGCAGTGCTGTGTTATTGTTAACATCCTGGTTTTGAATTTTTTTTTTCCCCTTGGTTCTTTGAGGTAGGGTCTTGCTCTAGCCCAGGCTGACCTGGAATTCAATATGGAGTCTCAGGCTGACCTTGAACTCAGGTGATCCACCTACCCTCTGCCTCAGGGAAGCCTCAAGTGCTAGGCTTAAAGGCGTGTGCCACTATGCCCAGCCTGGTTTTGAAGTTTTATTTTGCATGTATGTCTAGTATGTGTGGTGTGATGTGCATCTGTACTGTGCACACATGTATGTGAAGATGTGTGTACCCTGTGCACAAGAGGAGAATGTCAGGTGTCCTCTGTCTCTCACTCACTCATCCACTTGTTTCCATGAGATAGAATCTCTCACTGAATCCTGAGCTGCCTTTTTTTTTTTTTTTTTTTTTTTTTTTTTTTTTGCCAGACTGGTTAACCAGTGAGCTCTAGTGATTCTGTGGGCTCCACTCCCCACAGGGCTGGGGTTACGGGTGTGTATGGCCATCTCCACCTGAAAAATTGAACTGAGGGAGAATCAGGCCCTGGCAGATCCTCATATGTATGTGGCAAGTACTCTTGCCCACTAAGCTATCTCTCATCCCAATTTCCTGGTTTTAATCATTGTGGCAAGGATTTCTAAGATGTTACCATTAGAGAAAGCTGGATAAATACTATTTAGGAATTGATGTTTTTGTAGCTTCTCTGTTAAAGTTAGTTCTAAATAAAAAGCTTTAAAAGTCCATCAGTCCTGTCTCTTGAGGGGCATGTTTATAAGTGATAAGTAGGTGTTAAATTTTTTTTTTTTTTTTTTTTTTTTTTTAAGGTAGGGTCTCAATCTAGCCCAGGCTGAGTTGGAATTCACTATGTAGTCTCAGGCTGGCCTTGAACTCACAGTGATCCTCCTACCTCTGCCTCCAGAATACTGGGATTAAAGACTTTGCCACCATGCCCAGCTTGATGTAATATTTTATTGTAGAGATTCTTCCCTAATATTAGACTTAAAATTTTGTCCAAAATTTGTGAGTTAGTCCATAATTTTCCTTTTTGTTCATCTGTCACCAAGTTTAGGTCTCATTGTTTCAAAAAGGTTACTAATTTTTTTTTTAACGTGGGAGAGAGAGAGAGAGAATGGGCATGCCAGAGCATACAGCCACTGAAAATGAATTTTAGCTGCATGTGCCACCTTGTGCATCTGGTTTACATGAGTCCTGGGGAATCAAACGTGGGTCCTTTGGCTTTGTAGGCAAGTGCCTTAACCACCAAGCCATCTCTCCAGCCCAGGATGGGTAAGGACTGGCTCTAGCTCAGTCGGTAGCGCATGAGACTCTTAATCTCAGAGTTGTGGGTTCGAGCCCCACGTTGGGTGCCAATTGCCCTGGCCAGCAGGGCTTCAACGGGAGCATGGACCCTAGAGAACCTGAAATGGAAGGGACAAGAGACACAAGGAACGGACAGGAAGACAGGAGTCTGATCAAGCTGCAATTTTTATTTTTCTCAGGGCGCCTTTTATACAGCAGAACAGGGGAGTTTGTCAGTAGTTTAGGTATTGCTACAATTTTGTTTTGACAGGATAAGGTCATAGGCCCAAGGCCACAAGATTAATGGCTTTAACAAACAGCTGCAGGCTTTGTGACTTTCCAGAACAGACAAAATGGAGTCATTACTCAAGATAGAGGCACTTTTGGTTGCCTAGTGCCCAGAAGCCTGACCATAACCTGGCCTTTTGCAAAAGATAAGATTCTGTAAGCAGTCTGCTGACCAAGCAGGCCCAGGCAAAATGGAGAGGCTTTTGCTATATGGCTCCCCACAGTTTTTCAGTGCTATGGGACACAATTTCGAGGTTGTTTTTTGTTTGTTTGTTTGTTTTTTCGAGGTAGGGTTTCACACTAGCTCAGGCTGACCTGGAATTCACTATGTAGTCTCAGGGTGGCCTCAAACTCATGTCAGTCCTCCTACTCCTACTTCTGCCTCCCAAGTGTGGGGTTTAAAGGCCTGTGCCACCAAGCATGGTGCCACATGACTTTAATCCCAGCACTCAGGATATAAAGGTATGAGTTTGAGGTCAGCCTGGGACTATGGAGTGAGTTCCAGGTCAGTCTGCACTACACCTTGAAAAGAACAAAACAAAAGAAAACAGACTCTGATCTAACAGTTTAGTAAAAATTTCCTTGTGGCCATCTCAGGTTGATTTTGGTGAGCTAAATTTCCTCAGAAGTTGTTTACATCATTTATAGGCACAGAAAGACAAGAAGTAAAACTAGGGTTGGGGAGGGAAAGGAGGGAATGTGAAGTTATTGTTTAATAGAGTCACATTGTAGAAGTGGCCTGAAAATAGATAGTGATGATGGCTTAGAAACATTGTGAATGCACTTAAACTGTACTTGTGAATAAAACCAGTGAATTCTGTGATATATTTAAAAATATTTTACTACAGTAAAAATTAAAAACCTAGGGCCAGAGAGATGACTCAGTGGTATCAGGTGTTTGCCTGTGAAGCATAAGGACCCAGGTTCCATTCCCTAGTACCCAGGTGAGCCAAATGCACAAGGTGGCACATGTGTCTGTAGTTTGTTGCAGTGGCTAGAGGCCCTGGCATGCCTGTTCTCTCTCTGCCTCTCTCTCTCTCTCTCTCTCTCTCCACACACACACACACACACACACACACACACAAAATAAAAATTTTAAATAAAAACTAAAAATTAAAAACTGCTTCATTCTGTTCTACATTCTACCAGTAAGCATGTCATCCTGCCTGCCCACATTTTGGATCTCCTGTCTTCCTTTGCTCTTAGTGCCCTGTGTGCTTCCCACCGGCCTCCCTGGGACACCTACTGAATTGTTCTTCCCCTAGACTCCTTTCTATTCTGGACCAAAGTTCCCAGGCTCAGCATTAGCACACACTTCCAAGTGGGCTCTCCACTTTGAAATAGTGCTGAGGAGAGGAGCTGAAAAGAGTGAAATTGGGTGGAGGTGACAGTGAGAACAGGCTGAGTGGCCAAGAGGTTCTTATGTGAGGACTCAGGATGTGACAGGAAGTCTACTGTATTGTTAGCTATGTTTCCTAAGCAAGGAAACTGAGGCACTACTTTATGGCAGAGGTGGGGCTCAAACTCAGGTTACTGTGGCTTAAATACTTCACATTCTCCACTTGTGCTTCTTAAGCCTGAGAAAGCAGAGGGCTATGGGATTGGGGAAGGTGCTGAGTTGTAGTTTATTTAGTTTTTGGCATAAAGGAATTATATGAATTTCAATCACTTAGATGTTTCATCTAATGTGATTGGTTAGCCAGTGTAGGTCTTAAACTATTGTTTTTCGTCCCACCTTACCCCTGGCCTTAAAAAAAAATTTTTTTTTTTTGAGGCAAGGTTTCCCTCTAGCCCAGGCTGACCTGGAATTCCCTATGTAGTCTCAGAGTAGCCTCAAACTCATGGCAGTCCCTCCTACCCAAGTGCTGGGATTAAAGGTGTGCACTACCATGCCCGGCATCTTTATTTTTTGACAATTTCATACATGTCCCACTTAGGGCAGAGCACTAAATGGTCACTCTCGGCAGATTTCACTATCTTCTCTGCATTAACCTCTTGCAAGGCTAAGGGCATACTAATCTGAGCACAAACACAGGCATTTAGAAGATAGTTTGACATGTCCATTTAGCAAAACCAAGTAGAAGTTTCCTCCCAGGGCCTGTGACCCAGCCATGGGCTTTTGACCATGTTCAGTGTCAGCCATGAATGAACTTCCTATGGAGTAGGCTTCAAATCTAATCAGAAATCAGTTGGTTACCCCAAACTATAACAAATCATACCACTATTACACCAGTGGGCATGTCTTGCCTGGTAGGTCAGTATTGTAGTATACCAGCTCCACAGTTGGGTAAGATTATTTAAATTTTTTATTTCTAAGGAGAGAGAGAGAGAGAGAAAAGAACATATGGGTGCTCCAGGGCTTCTAGCTGCTGCAGATGAATTCCAGATGCATGTGCCACTTTGTGCTTCTCACTTTATGTGGGTGCTGGGGAATCAATCCCTGGTTGTTGGGCTTTGCAGGCAAGTGCCTTAATTGCTGAGCCAACATTATTGGCTCCTGTTTCTAGATTTAAAGTTCTCAAAACTCTTATTTTTGGCTGGAGAGATGGTTTAGCAATTAAGGTGCTTGCCTGTGAAGGCTGAAGACCCATGTTCAACTCTCCAGATCCCATGTAAGCCAGACATACAAGGTGAGGCAAGCGCACAAGGTCACACATACAGACCAGGTGGCACACGCATCTGGAGTTTGATTACAGTGGTTGGAGGTCCTAGTGCACCAATTCTCTCTCTCCCCACTCTTTCTTGTTAAAAAAAAAATCTTGGGGCTGGAGGGATGGCTTAGTGGTTAAGGCATTTTCCTGCAAAGCCAAAGGACCCAGGTTCAATTCCCCAGGACCTATATAAACCAGATCCACAAGGTGGCGCATGTATCTGTAGTTCATTTGCAGTGGCTAGAGGCCCTGGCATGCTGATTCTCTCTTTCTGTCTCTCAAATAAATAAAAATTACTTTAAAAATTCTTCTTCTTATTTTTTTTTTTTTTGCATGTATATCCCAAATAGCTCATCTAGAACTTTGAGGAGAGATTCACAATTGCCACTGCCTGGATGGAAGCAGGATTTGAAAAGGTGAAAGCCAAGGGCAGGATCTGGCTATTGCACTGCCCCTCCTGGGGTGGAGCTCCTCTTGCCATGGGCAAGGCTGGGTCCAGCTGAGCAGGGCTGTCTTATGTTGCAGGCACACATGGCATTCAGGGATGTGGCTGTGGATTTCTCCCAGGATGAGTGGAGCCTGCTGAGCCCTGCTCAGAGGACCCTGTACAGGGAGGTGATGCTGGAGAACTACAGCAACCTGGTCTCTCTGGGTAAGTGTATCTCTGAGAACTCACAACTCGATGCTGGGAATTTTGGGCCATCCTTACAGCAGCCATCTTACTTTATGGCTTGGCCTTTGGATTGGACTTAAAAGCAAAAACTTTTTATTTTGTTTTTCTGGAAAAGATCAGATCATTTGTAGAGTTGAACATCAGTAGGTTTGTGTGTATGTGTATGTATGTGGTGTGTAGTGCTCTGCATTTCTAGGTTTGGTTTTGTTTTGTTTTTTTCCTGCAGTCTGGAGCTTTCTTCCTAAGTTCACTTCTTTTAAACAAGACAGAGCCTGTTAGACTTTTTGTTGTGATGAATCCCCAAGAAAACAACTTTGAGGGAGGAATTACTTCTGCTGGCTCACAGTTTCAGTGCATCATGGCGGGCAAAGCATGGTGGAACAGAGCAATTGCACGTCATGCATTTAGCTTTCTCCTTCTCCCCTGTTTATTCCATATAGCCATGCGGACCCCTGCTCTGTGGGGTGGTGCTGCCCACATTTAAGACAGGTCTTCCCTCTTTTTTATTTTATTTTATTTTATTTTATTTTATTTTCTGGTTTTCAAGGTACGGTCTCACTCTAACACAGCTTGACCTGGAATTCACTATGTAGCCTTAGGCTGATCTCAAACTCAGGTGATCCTCCTACCTCTGCCTTCTGAGAGCTGGAATTAAAGGCGTGTGCCACCACACCCAGTTTTCCTCCTCTTTAGAACCCATTTTGGAGGGGCTGGAGAGATGGATCAGCACTAACGACACTCACCTGCAAAGCCTAACAGTCTGGGTTTGATCTCCAGTGTCCATGTAAAGCCAGAGGTGCAAGGTGGTACATGCGTCTGGAGTTTGTGTGCAGTAGCAGAAGGACCTGGTTTGCCCATACTCACTCTCTCCTTGTCTGCCTCTCTCTCTCACATGAATAACTCATTTTACTTTTATTTATTTGCTTATTTTGGTTTTTCAAGAGAGGGACTCACTCTAGCACAGGCTGACCTGGAATTCACTGTGTAGTCTCAGGGTGGCATTGAACTCATGGCAGTCCTCCTACCTCTGCCTCCCATGTGCTGGGATTAAAGGCATGTGCCACCATGCCCAACTTGTTGTTTTTGTTTTTGTTTTAAAGAGAGAGAGAGAGACAGACAGACAGAACAGAGAATTGATACACTGGGGCCTCTGCTGCTGCACGTGTGCTCCAGATGCTTTTGCCACCTAGTGGTCATATGCAACCTTGCACTTGTCACACCTTTGTGCGTTTGGCTAACTTGAGGTCTGGCGTCAAACAGGGGTTATTAGGGTTGCAGGCAAGTGCCTTAACTGCTAAGCCATCTCTCCAGCCCTACAGTTTTTTTTTTAATTAATTTATTTGAGAGAGAAAGGGAAAGAGGCATATGAAAGAGTATGGATGCTCCAGGGCTAGCCATTGCAAATGAACTCCAGACTCATTTGCCACCTTGTGCATCTGGTTTACATAGGTACTGGGGAATGGAGCCTGGGTCCTTGGCTTTGCAGTCAATTGTCTTAACCATTAAGATATTTCTCCAGCCCTAGATTTTTATTTTTATTTTTTTAGTAACAACTTCCATGATTGTAAACAATATCCCATGGTAATGCCCTCCCCCGCCCACTTTCCCCTTTGAAACTCCACTCTCCATTATATCCCCTTCCCCTCTTAGTCAGTCTCTCTTTTATTTTGATGTCATAATCTTTTCCTCCTATTATGATGGTCTTGTGTAGGTAGTGATGGCACTGTGAGGTCATGGATATCCAGGCCATTTTGTGTCTGAGGGGAGCACATTGTAAGGAGTCCTGCCCATCCTTTGGCCCTTACATTCTTTCCACCACCTCTTCCGCAGTAGACCCTGAGCCTTGGAAGGTATGATAGAGATATTGCAGTCACTCCTGTCACTTCTTTCCAGCACCCTGATGCTTTCTGAGTCATCTCAAGGTCACTGCCATTTGCAAAGAGAAGATTCTTTACCAAAAGTGAGAGTAGCATTAATATATGGATATGATTATTAAGAGAAGTGCTTACTGGGCAGTTTGATAAGCATAGTATATACATTAGCCAGACAGCCGCAGACGTTACACCCCTAGGGCTCATGACTACTCCTATTGTAGGTTTTCAGTATCAGGGATGTTTTCCCTCCCGTGGAGCAGGCCTTCAGTCCAATCAGAGGGCAATTTGGTTTCTACCATGACAGACATGCCACTATTCGGCCTGTTGGCTCATTTGGCCTGGCTGGCAAAATTTAAGGCTTGCAGCGTCCACTGTTGAGTATCTTCACTGGTGATTTTTCTCTCTCCCATTGAACTGCATGCAGAATGGCTTCTTCCAGCTTTCTGTCAGCTGGTCTACATGGAGGAGGTTATCAGCTCAGTTCCAGCAGGATTTTTCAGTGGCCTTGCAGCCCAAGTGTGTGGAGTCTTCAGCCTTAGGGTCTTACCATCTATTCCTGGTGGGAAACCAAGGGCCTCGGCAATAGCCTGTAATGTTTCCCCCAATCTTTGTTTTTAAGTCTAATCCATTGGCTAAGTCAGAATTTCCTTGACCCCCATATAACCTACAGGCACCTTATTTTCTTTTCCTTTGAGCAGGAATTCTGTTTTCAAAACCAAAACTCATCATCCAGCTAGAGCAAGGAAAAGAGACATGGAGAGAGGAGAAAATATGTCCTCTGGCTACCTGTCCAGGTGAGGGGGAAGTGCTGGGCACATGGAACATGGCTGTCAGCAGCCCAGGTGGCTGGAGAGAGGAGGAGGAGTAAGGAAGCATGGAGACAGCTGTTCTCTTGGCTTTCATCCTCTTTTCCAGACTTCCATCTTCATGAAGGGCTTCCCTGGCATCTCCTTCTCCTCTCCAGTGAAGCCTTTCGTCCTCCCACTGGGAGTGACTTAGTTCTAGTCTTCTTTTGTTTGTTTGTTTGTTTGTTTGTTTATTTATTTATTTATTTGAGATAGGGTCTCATTCCATTCCAGGCTGACTGGATTCACTAGGTTGGCCATCCTCCTGCATCTACCTCCCAAGTGCTGGGATTAAAGGCATGTACCACCATGCCCAGTCTTCAAGGTTTTTTTACTTTAAAATTTGATTTACATGTGTGTGTGTGTGTGTGCGCGCACACACGTATGCACACATCAGGGCTACTTGCTGCAAACAAACACCGGATTTTTGCACCACTTATTGTGTCCAGCTTACAGCTGTGGCTTGGAAATTGAACCCTGGCCAGCAGGTCTTGCAAGCAAATGTTTCTAGCTGCTGAGCTGCCTCCCAGCCCTCTTTGTACCTATTATTCACCTGCTTGAAAGTATCATAAATTCCCCACGTCATCTTGAATTATATCACATCCTCCATTTCTTACTATGTTTTGCCTTTTATTTAACTTCAAGGTGCTATTAGTTATGTACAGGCTCATGAGATTTTTCTTTTTCTCAAATTTTTATTAACAACTTCCATGATTATAAAAAAATATCCCATGGTAATACTCTCCCTTCCCCCACCTTCCCCTTTGAAACTTCATTCTCCATCATATCCCCTCCCCTTCTCAATCAGTCTCTCTTTTATTTTGATGTCATGATCTTTTCCTCCTATTATGATGGTCTTATGTGCGTAGTGTCAGGCACTGTGAGGTCATGGATATCCAGGCCATTTTGTGTCTGGAGGGAGCACATTGTAAGGAGTCCTACCCTTCCTTTGGCTCTTACATTCTTTCTGCCACCTCTTCCACATTAGACCCTGAGCCTTGGAAGGTATAATAGAAATATTGCAGTACTGAGGCTCATGAGAATTTTATCTCATCTGTTAATGAAATTTTTTTTAAATATATCATTTATTTACTTATTTTGAAAGAGAAAGAGAGAGCAGGTAGAGAGAATGGGTGCATCAAGGCCTCCAGCCACTGCAAATAAACTTCAGATGCATGCGCCACCTTGTGTATCTTGCTTTATGTGGGTACTGGGGAATTGAACCTGGGTCCTTAGGCTTCACTTGCATTAACTGCTGAGCCATGTTTGCAGCTCATGTTAATGAAGTTTTTAACATTAAAATTATCTTTGTTTCATATAATACTCTTTCTTTTAGCTTCTTCTCTTTTTATTAGTCAGGTGACTTACTTTTTTTTTTTTTTTCTTTTCAGTTTTTCCAGGTAGAGTCTCACTCTAGCTCAGGCTGACCTGGAATTCACTACGTAGTGTCAGGGTGGCCTTGAACTCATGGCGATCCTCTTACCTCTGCCTATCGAGTGCTGGCATTAACGGTGTGCACCACCACACCCAGCAATAATTTTTTTTTTAAGAAAGAAATACTATGCTAAACTTATATGCAAGAAAATAAGTCACACTAGGTATGGTGTGACTCTTGGGCTTACTTCTTCCCATACCCTTGTGTGACCTTTCCTCTTTGTTTGCACACTCTTTATATAAAAATGTCAGTCATTTTGCTTGGGGCCCACCTTTATAACCTCATTTAGCAGCAAATCAGTCATATTGGGAGTTAGGACTTTGACCTATGAATTTGGGGAGAACACAATTCAAACATAACAGGATTGTTTCAATAATTTGGATGAACTTGGAGGGCTCACAGAAACAAATGATACGTGATCACAGTTACATGTGGAATATAAAAATGTTATATTAATAAAAGAGAATAGAATAGTAGTTACTAGTGGCTGAGAATGGAGGGGAGGTCAAGGAGACATTGGTCAAAGGATACAAAATTTCAGATGAGGGGAATGAATTCAAGAGATATGTTGTATAATATGATGACTAAATAATAATACATCTTTTTGTTTGTTTTCAAGGTAAGCTCTTACTCTAGCTCAGGCTGACCTGGAACTCTCTCTGTGGTCCCAGACTGGCTGTGAGCCCACAGCAATCCTACCTCTGCTTCCTGGGTTAATGGGATTAAAGGCATGTGCCACCATGCCCGGTATAATAATGTGTCTTGAAAATCTCTATGAGTAGATATTTAGGTATTCGTACCATGAAAAATGGCATGCATGTGAGGTAATGTATATTTAATTAGTTTGATTTAGGCATTTCACAGTATCTGCATATTCCAAAATAAATATTGTGCATAATAAATATTTTTAATTTTTATTCCTGAATTTAAAAAATTAGTTTGTTTTTGTTTTTGTTTTTCAAAGTAGGGTCTCACTGTGGCCCAGGCTGACCTGGAATTCACTATGTAGTCTCAGGGTAGGCTCGAATTTACAGTGATCCTCCTATCTCTGCCTCCCAAGTGCTGGGATTAAAGGCATGTGTCACCACGCCTGGTTTAGCTAAGCCACCGTGCTCAGCTTGAAATGTTTTAAAAGCAAAAATATGAAATTTCACAATTTTCTAATAGAGATCTTAAAATTGAAAAGCAACCCAGTCAGTGTTGATGTTTAAAATTACCTGGAAAACATACTACTTCTGAAATTTGTGAAGTTACTGTAGATTCTCACAATTTCTGGCACTGCCTGCAAACTAGGAGATAGTTGGACACATTTACTTATAAGTACTTATGAGTGCAGTCTTAGCTTATCTCATCTCTACTCAAGTCAGTATCTATACCTTGGAAATTTAAACTTTCTTTAAGAAATTGAACCATGTTAAAATTTCTCTGAGGGGGCTGGAGAGAATGCTCAGTGGTTAGAGTGCTTGCCTGCAAAGCCTAACAACCTGGGTTCTGTACTCATGTACTTACAGTACCCCTATAAAGCCAAATACACCAAAGTGGCACATGCATCTGGAGTTTGTTTGCAGCAGCTGGAAACCTGGTGCATCCATACTTTCTGTCTGTCTCATTTATCTCTATCTATCTCTGCTTGCAAAAAAAGTTCCCAGGGCTGGGGAGAGATGGCTTAGTGGTTAAGTGCTTGCCTGTGAAGCCTAAGGACCCCAGTTCGAGGCTCAATTCCTTAGGACCCACATTAGCCACATGCACAAGGGGGCGCATGCATCTGGAGTTCATTTGCAGTGGCTGGAGGCTCTGGCACACCCATTCTCTCTCTCTCTCTCTACCTCTCTCTTGTCTGTCGCTCTCAAATAAATAAATAAAAATAACAACCAAAAAATTTTAAAAATTCTCAGAGGATTCATTGTAATTCTGAATTGTATTTGGTATAAATAAAAGCCAGCCAGTATAGAAGTTAGAAGCCTGGGCCTTGGAAGGGTCTTTCTTATATCCAGATCACAGTCATCCAACCTACTCAAAATAGATGCAGGAGCTCTTTCTCCTGCCAGAGGGCCTACTTATTGCATCCTTGTGACCTGGCGTGCATGAGAGTAGACCAAGCAGGTATCAGTTGCAGTATCTGTCATATTCAAGAGTACAAAATAGCCAAGTGATTAAATCTAAAAACTTTACCCAATTCTGGAATTAACTGCCATACTTTCAAGGAAGTTGTTGGCCAGAAATAGAAATACAAACTCAGTGATGAGTTACACAACTTCAGACAACACAGATTACACAAAATAAACATAGTGAGTACTTAATGGAAGCAGTCAGGGTTGTCACTGCTGAGGAACAGGATTTGGGCATTACTCAACCTGGCCTAAGTACCAGTAGGGGTATTCCATAGCACTGGGGCTAGGGAGAGATGAGCATCCGCTCCTAAAGTAAAGATCCCTGGAGAGCTGGAGAGATGGCTTAGCAGTTTAGGCACTTGCCTACAGAGTCTAAAAGCCTGAGTTCAGTTCCCCTGTACCCATGTAAAGCCAGATGCCCAAAGTGATGCATGTGTCTGGAGTTCATTTGCAGTGGCCGGTGGCCCTGGTGCACCCATTCTCTCTGTCTTTATCCCTCTCTCTCTGCTTGTAAATAAATAAATAAAATGTTTAAACAAAGATCCCTGGAACTATTTGTTTTTGTGTTTTTTTTTTTTTTTTTTTTGGTTTTTTGAGGTAGGGTCTCACTCTGGCCCAGACTGACCTGGAATTCACTATGGAGTCTCAGGGTGGCCTTGAACTCATGGCGATCCTCCTACCTCTGCCTTCCCAGTGCTGGGATTAAAGACGTGCGCCACCACGCCCGGCTCCCTGGAACTATTGACACAAAACAGTTGAGCTTAGTTACTTGCCTGGCATCAAAAGGTAAAAGGAAAGACATTTGTTTAATAGTCTGCCAAGTAGAAAGGCAGGAATTCTTATGTTAGGAAAGGATGGTTCTGCTAACTATAATAATTAGGTAATTATCATGGTTATGGTAATTATAATTCAGTTATAATTAAAAAGTTGCATTTCGCATAGGATTGAGTATTTCTGGATCTGTAGATATATACAAAGTTTGATAGCTTTGAATTTTCACTGGTCAAGGAGAGTGTTTATATAGATTCAGTAAGACCTTCACTAATTCTACAAATTGCTTACCCTTAGGTGACTAGTACCACTTGTGATGAAACTCAAGGTTACTATTTCATTCTAAAAGAGAGAGGTACAATGTAGACAAATTTTTCTATCCTTTTTAAAAATATTTTAAGTCAGTACTTGATGTTTGTTGTTTTGGTCTTCCCAGGACATGTAAATTCCTTCTGTTCACAAACTGTCTACTGAAGGCTGTCTTTTTAAATTATTTATTTATTTTTGAGACAAGGTCTCATTGTGCAGTCCAGGCTGGCCTTAAACTCATTGTATACTTCAGGTTGCCCTCAAATGCATGATCCTCCTGTTTTAGCCTACCAGTCTCTTCCCTTCCTCTTCCTTCTTTGCATCAAACCCCAAGGAGCGAGGTGTGGTGGCGCACCCCTTTAATCCCAGCACTCGGGAGGCAAAGGTAGGAGGATCGACACAAGTTTGAGGCCACCCTAAGACTACATAGTGAATTCCAGGTCAGCCTAAGCTAGAGTGAGACCCTACTTCAGAAAACAACAACAACAACAACAAAAAAACCCCAAGGAATTGTGTGTGCTAGGCAGGCACTGTTCCACTGAACTGGATCCCCAGCTTCTAAAGGTTTTCTTTTACACTCATTTCTGGGGAAATTTTATTTTCACTGATTTAGAAGTTAACAAGGCTTAGAGATGGTAAGGGGCACCATGAGGGAGCATTGGGCCCTGGAGAAATTCTGACATAAGTAGTCCTCTGGTACACGTTTATCAGGGTGGGGTTACCCAAGTTCAAGTGTTCTACACACTTTAGCCAGTCTCTTACGCTGCTTTTCATTAAGTCACAATTGTGCTGTCTGTCTGTCCTCAAAGAGAAGTCAAGAAATATGTTTTCACATGGGTCCTGTGGTTCCTAGCTCTCAGTCAGAAACCATCTACCACTACTTGTGAATATGGTATCTGTCAATATGTGGTTGTGCATCAGAAGATAATTGTAGTAATAGTGTAGAGACTTGGATTTTTTTTTTTTTTTTTTGAGGTAGGGTTTCACTTCTGCCCAGGCTGACCTGGAATTCACTATGTAGTCTCAGGGTGGCATTGAACTCATGGCAATCCTACCTCTGCCTCCTGACTGCTAGGATTAAAGGTGTGTGCCACCACGCCCGGCGAGACTTGGAATTTTGGCCATGTTTACATATGGAAGGTGCCTGTGATAATTTTAAATATTTTTATTTATATATTTGAGTGAGGGGGAGGAAGGGAAGGGAGGAAGAAGGGAGGGAAAGAGAAAGAGGCAGAGAGGGCTGAAGAGATGGCTTAGCGGTTAAGGTGCTTGCCTGCGGAGCCTAAAGACCCAGGTTCGATTCCCTAGTACCCACATAAACCAGATGCACATGGTGGTACATGCACCTGGAGTTTGTTTGCAGTGACTGTGGCCCTGGCATGCCCATTCTCTCTCTTTCTCTGCCTCTTTCTCTCTCTCAAGTAAGTTAATAAAAAATAACATTTTAAAAAAGAGGCAGACAGAGTGAGTATGGGCATGCATGTGCCACCTTGTGCATCTGGCTTTACATGAGTACTGGGAAATGGAACCCAGGCCATCAGGCCTTGCAAACAAGCGCCTTTAACCATGAGCCTTCATCACCCCAGCCCCTGTGATGCTTTTGTAGCATCCAGTCTGGAGTGTAATGGGATATGTACCATATAGTGATGGGCTGGAAAGTAGGTCATGTGAAGGAAGTCTCGGTTGAATGGCCCTTGGTTTCAAGCA
Organism: Jaculus jaculus; assembly: GCF_020740685.1. Classification (NCBI taxonomy): domain Eukaryota; kingdom Metazoa; phylum Chordata; class Mammalia; order Rodentia; family Dipodidae; genus Jaculus; species Jaculus jaculus. The sequence continues at coordinate 100,168,253 of NC_059109.1, forward strand.
TTTTGAAGAACAAGGCCAGGCCTCACTAGATGAGGCAGATTTGTTTGGGCTTCCCGGTGAGGAGGACTCCATTCTGATTCAGATTCTCTCTGCAGCAGAACCAAAGCCTGAAGGTCGTCCCAGTCCTGTGTGCCCTGCAGATCTCTCCACTCAGACATTCCCTGTGCAGCAAGTGCTGTGTAATCACCCTCCCTGGATCTTCACATGCCTGTGTGCAGAAAGGCCTGCTGAGCCAAGGGACCCACATCTGGCGGACCCGGAGAAGCAGCCACGCGCCTCTGATGGGAGCTCTGGGAGAGAGAACCCGGGAGGCGGAGAGAGAGAAGGGACCAAGCCGTCATTTGGAAAGACTAAGAAAAGAAATATGGGGCCCTTCTCCAGGCCATCCCAGAAGCAGTCCATCGGCTCTCACAGTGGCACCAGGGGGCTGGCGGGGGAGGCCAGCCCAGCTCAAGCCGGGCGCCCCAAGGAAACGGACAAGTTGCTGCAGCAAATCCAAGTCTTGGGGTTCGGAACTGTGAGCTGTGGAGAGTGTGGACTGGGCTTCAGCAAGATGACAAACCTGCTTAGTCACCGCAGGGTGCACTCGGCGGAGAAGCCGTTCGTGTGCCGGGAGTGTGCGAAGGGCTTCAGTCTGAAGAAGAGCCTCGCCAGACACCAGAAGGCGCACTCGGGGGAGAAGGCCGTCGTGTGCCGCGAGTGCGGGCGAGGTTTCAACCGGAAGTCCACGCTCACCATTCACGAGAGGACGCACTCGGGCGAGAAGCCTTACAGGTGCGGAGAGTGCGGGCGAGGCTTCAGCCAGAAGTCAAACCTCATCATCCACCAGAGAACCCACTCGGGGGAGAAGCCGTACGTGTGCCGGGAGTGTGGCAAGGGTTTCAGCCAGAAGTCCGCCGTGGTTAGACACCAGCGGACGCACCTGGAGGAGAAGACCATCGTGTGCGCTGACTGTGGCCTCGGCTTCAGCGACAGGTCGAACCTCATCTCCCACCAGCGGACCCACTCGGGGGAGAAGCCGTACGCCTGCAAGGAGTGCGGCCGCTGCTTCAGGCAGAGGACCACCCTCGTCAACCACCAGAGGACCCACTCAAAGGAGAAGCCGTACGTGTGCGGCGTCTGCGGGCACGGCTTCAGTCAGAGCTCAACTCTTAGCTCGCACCGGAGGACGCACACCGGGGAGAAGCCCTTCGTGTGCGGGGTGTGTGGCCGCGGCTTCAGTCTGAAGTCCCACCTCCACCGGCACCAGAACGTCCACTCCGGGGAGAAGCCGATCGTGTGCGAGGAGTGCGGCCGAGGCTTCAGCCAGCAGTCAAACCTCGTCCGGCACCGGAGGACACACTCGGGGGAGAAGCCGCACGTGTGCCGGGGCCGCGGCCGAAGGCACAGGAGGAAGCACTCGGGGGAGAAGCCGGCCGTGTGCAGGCCGTGCGGGCTCGGCTTTCACAAGTCAGCTTTAATCACACACAAGCGGGCACAGTCTGAAGACAAGCCCTCTGTGTGCAGAGACTGTGGCCAAAGCTGTATCCAGTAGTCACGCCTCACGTTACATCAGATGGCACACAGGGGGACAGGCCCTTGTGTGCAAGACCTGTGGGCAAGGCTTCAGGCAGAAGTCTCACCTCCGCAGAGGCAGGAAGATGAAGTGTCTCCATCACAAACTGCCCCTTCAGCCCGATGCTGAGGACTGTTTGAGATCCTGTTCTGACCCTTGTATTCTCTTTGGAAATGCAGGTGGTGGAGAGGTCCCATAGTCAAAGTTCTGACCCTGTCATGAAATGGGATAGAAAGATACACTTGCTAAGCGATCAACAGACATTCACGTAGGTTACTGTCTTCCCAGTCAATCTTCATGCTTTGTGGCCTTTTATTCTAGTAAACTTTTTGTCTTTGCAAATCTGACCCTTAGCTGTGGCTTCATTCTCCCATAGGAAACGAGGAATGATATTCTTTAGGTCACTGTCCCCAAGAATTAAATTGCTTACAGGACATACAGCCCAAGCCACTCACATTTGTTTATTGGAAGGTCTGGTCTTTTGTGTGGAATGAAAGTGAAATGAGGACACCCAGAAAATGTGACTGCACCCTCACCTGCAGCCACCCTCTTCTGTTTCCTGTGACAGCACCTCCCTGTTCTCATCCCTTAACTGCCTTTATTGCTTTCCTTACATTTTGGTTCTTGTGTCTGTCACCGTGGGCTGTCTTACCAAAACAGTCCCAGCACTCCCTTCCCACGGTCTGGTCATTCAGAGATATCTAAGCAGTTCTTCAGTCTTAAAGCTCTGGGACTCAGGCCCACCTGTATCAGACCACCAAGAGCATGACTGATACCGAGCCCAAATCCCTACCAGTTACACACCATCATCCGCACTCCAGTGAGTATGACAGTCTTCCTTAGCCTCCACTTACAGGGATGAGATGACGTGAGATCACACTTCAAACCCACCCTGTGGTGCCGGAGTTTAAGGCTTTAACCATGTTCCTCAGCATTCTGTCCCAGGTATCATTCTCCACACCCGCCATTCTGCTCCCTGCAATCAAGTCTTTTAACCACCCAACCTTGATAGTTCTTCAAAGAAAAAGGGCTAAACATATTTTGACATATTTAAAGATTCTCAGCCATTCCTTCTCAAATGTGTTTTAATCCAAGGTGGTTTTGCTAAGCTGGGTGTGGTGTCACACGCCTTTAATCCCAGCACTCGGGAGGCAGAGGTAGTAGAATCACCATGAGTTCGAGGCCACCCTGAGACTATATAGTGAATTCCAGGTCAGCCTGAGCCAGAGTGAGACCCTACCTCAAAAAACAAAAACAAAACAAAAAGTGCTTTTGCTCAAGTAAGTGACCTTTGAAGGTAAAGGTCATCTCTAGGGCACAGCTGTTAAAGATCCTTTTCAGGGCCTTGGAAAGATGGTGTAGCTTGGAAACTATGCAAGATAGTTTAGGGGAATAGAAGACTACAGCACTTTGACACTTAACCCAAATGTCCTGAGGATTTGTGGATGTGGTTTTGTCTAATGGAATGAAGATCAGTTAGAAGCATAGGAAACAAAACAACAAAAACATTGGGTGGATATATACGGAGGTGGGCTGGAGAGATGGCTTAGAGGCTAAGGCGCTTGCCTGCAGAGCCAATCATATCTGGGTTTGATTCTCCAGTACCCACATAAGCCAGATGCACTAAGTGGCACATGCGTCTGGAATTCGTTTCCAGTAACAGGAAGGTCTTGCACGCCCATACTCATCCACCCTGTTCTCTTAGATGAATAAATAAAAAGCATAGGAAACTGTTGCAGTCTGGTTCGCATTGCTGGTAGAAATCACCCAACCAAGAGCAGCTTCTGGGAAAAAGATTTATTTTGGCTTACAGGCTCGAGGGGAAGCTCCACAATGGCAGGGGAAAATGATGGCATGAGCAAAGGGTGGACATCACCCCCTGGCTAACATAAAGTGGACAATAGCAACAGGAGAGTGTGCCAAACACTGGCATGGGGAAACTGGCTATAACACCCATAAGCCCACCCCCAACAATACACTCCCTCCAGGAGGCATAATTCCCAAATATCCATCAGCTGGGAACCTAGCATTCAGAACACCTAAGTTTATGGGGGACACCTGAATCAAACCACCACAGAAACCCATGCCATTTTAAATAGGAAGAGAAACTTGGATTGAAAAAGACCAAAACAAAACAAAACAGAATAATACCCCAGCTTTTCTATGGGTAGAGGGGCCAGCAAACAGGCATTTCTCAGTGAAGACACAAAAGCCATGGAGAATCACTCCCAGTGGGCAGTACTGGGTGCTAACAAGGGAGTGGGAGCAGCTGCCGAGCTAACTTCCCATGAACTAGTGCCTGCTGTTTACTTTTAAATAGGAACATTTGTTGAGTGGTTCTATCCCCGAGTCCCTGTCAAACACTAGGTATGCATCCTTGGTTTGCAAGGTCTCAGATATGATGTCACAGGTGCTGTAGACTCTGTACCTTGTTCTGATTTGGAGAACACACTCCAGAACGTTGAGCCAGTTTCATAAAGGGTCTTAGGAGAGACAACTATGATTCTCCTAGGATGGACATGAAGTCTGTGTTAAGAAGTAGACTGTGGGTCTAGGAAGATAGCTCAGTGGCTAAAGAACTTGTCTTGTAAGCATGAGAGTCTGAGTTTAGATCCTCAGAACCCACATAAAGCTGATTGTAGTAATGTGTTGCTATAAGCAGTGCTCCTCTGGTGCAATGAAAGCCAGAGACAGGAGATTCCCTGGGAGCTGTTGGGCCTGCTAGCTTGGTTTATGCAGCGGTGAACAAGAGACCCTACCTCAAACAAGGTGTAAAGTGAGGACCAACCTCCAAGATTGTCCTCTGACCTCTACCATGGCACATGCACATCCACTCACACATGAACACATGAGACTTAAACAAGATGAACTGTGGAAATAGACCAAGATGGAGATAGTCAGTTCCTTTCCTCTCAGTATGTATAGCATAAGAGTCTTGTTGTCCACCCATGAATCAGGACCAGATTTAGTGACTTGCTTGATCAAGAATATAGTAGAGGTATGCTACGCCGGGTGTGGTGGCACACACCTTTAATCCTAGCACTGGGGAGGTACAGGTAGGAGGACTGCTGTCAGTTCGAGGCCACCCTGAGACTACATAGTGAATTCCAGGTCAGCCTGAGCTAGAGTGAGACTCTACCTCAATAAACCAAAAAATAAAAATTATTTATCTGAGGGAGAGATAGAGAATGGTCACATCAGGATCTCTAGGCACTGCAAACAAACTCTAGATGCATGTGCCACTCTGTGTATCTAGCCTTACATGGGCACTGGGGGATCAAACCCAGTTCATTAGGTTTTGCAGACTATTACCTTAACCACCAAGTCATCTCTCCAGCCCAGTTTTTTTTTTTCTTTTTTGTTTTATTTTTTGGAGGTAGGGTTTTACCTAGCCCAGGTGACTTGGACTTCACTATTTAGTCTCAGAGTGGCCTTGAACTTATGGCAGTCCTCCTCCTCCTCCTCCTCTCTCTCTCTCTTCCTCCCAATTGCTGAGATTAAAGGTGTGTGCCACCATCAGTTTTTTTTTTTAATGTTATTTTTAAAATATTTTATCTAGAGCTGGGCATGGTGGCACACGCCTTTAATCCCAGCACTCAGGAGGCAGAGGTGGGAGGATCACCATGAGTTTGAGGCCACCCTGAGACTACATAGTGAATTCCAGGTCAGTCTGGACTACAGTGAAACCCCACCTCGAAAAACCAAAAATAAATAAATAATTTACTTACGACAGAGAGAGATGGGGGGGAGGGGGTTAGAGTACAGGTGTACCAGGGGCCTCTAGCCACTGCAGGCGAACTCCAGACACATGCACTACCTTATGCATCTGGTGTACATGGGTTTTGGGGAGTTGAACCTGGGCACTTAAGTCTTCACAGGCAAGTGCCTTAACTGCTAAGCCATGTCTTCTGTCTCTCTCTCTCTCTCTCTCTCTCTCTCTCTCTCTCTTTAGTTTTTCAAGGTAGGGTTTCACTCTGGCCCAGGCTGACCTGGAATTCACTATGGAGTCTCAGGGTGGCCTCAAACTCATGGCAATCCTCCTACCTCTGCCTCCCAAGTGCTGGGATTAAAGGCGTGCTCCACCATGCCCAGCTTTCTCTCTCTCTGTTTTTTAAGCAACAGAATAATATTCTAGAACAAAGTTGGAAGATACACACCTGTCAGTTTATTTTATTTATTTTGGCTTTTCGAGGTAGGGACTTACTCTAGCACAGGCTGACCTGGAATCCACTATATAGTCTCCAGATAGCCTTGACTCAAACCAGGCCTCCTACCTCTGCCTCCTGAGTGCTGGAATTAAAGACATGTGCCACCACACCCGGCTACCTGCAAGTTTTAAACTTTACAAAACTTCAGTAGTCAAGTAATTAGTGGACTAAAAAATATTTATTTACCAGGAGAGAGAAAGAGTGTGTGCATGGGCATACCAGGGCCTCTTGCCACTGCAAATGAACTGCAGATGTATGTGCCATTTTGTGTGTCTGGCTTTATGTAGGTACTGGGAAATCAAAGCCAGGCTGTCAGGCTTTGCAAGCCCCTTTAACTACTACACCTCTTCCCAGCTCATTTTAAAAAACATTTTATTTATCATAGAAACAGGCAGATATAATAGGGACGCCAAGGCGTCTAGCCACTGCAAACGAACTTCAGATGCATGTGCCACCTTGTGCATCAGGCTTATGTGGGTACTAGAGCACTGAACCCGAGGCCTTAGGCTTTGCAGCCAAGCACCTTAACTGCTAGGCCATCTCTCCAGCTCATTCCGTTCTTTTTCTTTTTTTTTCATAAGCTAAACAAAATTTTCTCCAAAATATCCTAGGAAATTTGATTTTGTTTTGTCCAAATTCACTCCAAAAGTTTGCTTTAGTTTAATACCCATTTTTTTTCTTCTAAAATGTCCCTAGAAAGGCAGTTTGTACAATTCTGCTATTCATAAAAACAATACAAAAGGGTTTTATTCTTTCTGTGTCTGCAGTTTGAACTCCTTGACCATGCTGACTGTTGTATTCCATCCTGTTTAAAGAAATAAACAAGATTTTTTTCATAAAAATGAGAAATGTTTTTAATATTTTATTTTATTTGTTAGAGAAAGAGAGAGAGAGAATGGGCATGCCAAGGTCTCCAGCCACTGCAGATGAACTCTAGATGCATGGGCCATCTTGTATATCTGGCTTACATGGGTTCTGGGAATCCAGCCTGGGTCCTTTGGCTTTGTAGGCAAGTACCTTAACCACTAAGCAATCTCTCCAGCCCAAGACATTTTTAAAGAATTAAAAAAAAGAAAGGAAATTTTTATGCAAAATTGCATAATAGGATTTTTTTGGCTATAACAGGACACTATAATTTTCTTCAAAAATATATCACATTTTATATTTTCTTGAAAAAATAGGAATTTCATCCATATTCATTAAGTCTTATGGGCATTTGGAAATAAAATTGTGCTAGCTAGCTTTTTAAAAAATTGACACAGATGCCAAATGTGGTGGCACACACCTTTAATCCCAGCACTTGGGAGGCCAAGATAGGAAGATTGCTATGAGTTTGAGGTAGCCTGAAACTATTTATTGAATGCCAGGTCAGCCTGGGCTAAACAAGACCCTACCTTGAAAAAGAAAAACAAAACAAAACCACCACCAAAACCCAAGCTGGGTGAGGTGGCCCATGTAATCCTAGCACTGAGGACTTAAGAGAGAGGAGGATCACTGTGAGTTTAAGGCTGGTCTAGGACTATAGTGTGAGTTCCGGGTCAGCCTGGGCTAGAGTGAGACCCTACCTCAAAAACTCACCTTCCCCCACAAAAAATGACCCAAGTATGTGATTTTTTTTTTTTGAGGTAAGGTTTCACTCTAGCCTAGGCTGACCTGGAATTCACTATCGAGTCTCAGGATGGCCTCAAACTCACGGCGATACTCCTACCTCTGCCTCCCAAGTGCTGGGATTAAAGGCGTGCACCACCACGCCCGGCTTGTGATGTTTTTTCATCTAACTTTGCTTAGAGTTTTAGGATGTATTCAAAATCCTATGCTAGGGCTGGAGAGATGGCTTAGCAATTAAGGCTTTGCCTGCAAAGCCCAAGGACCCATGTTCAATCTCTTTCCACATCCCACATAAGCCAGACACACATAGGTGAGGCAAGTGCAAGGACACACATGTCCACTAGGTGGTGCAAGCATCTGTAGTTCAATTACAGTGGCTGAGGCCCTGGCATGCCAATTCTCTCTCTCTAAAAAAAAATCATATGCTAGAAATTTAATAAAATGCCTAGAATATACTTTTCATACAAATTCATTCCAGTTAAAGGTTATGGGGGGCACAGATCCTCTGTCAAATTTTCCTCCAAGTGATCAAGAAATGTGACTCTTAAATTACAAATTCAGGGCTGGAGAGATGGCTTAGTGGTTAAGGTGCTTGCCTACAAAGCCTAAGAACTCATGTTAGAATCTCCAGGTCCTATGTAAGCCAGATGCACAGTGACACAAGCATGCCATGTCTCACATGAGTTCATTTGCAGTGGCTGAAGTCCCTGGAACACCCATCCTCTCTCAAGTAATGAAAAAAAAAATACTTGAAAAAAAGATTTAAGGCAATACATGGTGGTGCATGCCTTTAATTCCAGCACTTGGGAATCAGAGGTAGGAGGATCACCATGAGTTCCAAGCCATGCTAAGACTACATAGTGAGTTCCAGATCAGTCTGGGTTAGAGTGAAACTCTACCTCAAAAAAAAAAAAAAATCCAAATTCATGTAAATTGTTGGGACATGGGGGAAGGGAAAAGTATACCATATGTGTGTGTGTGTGTGTGTGTGTGTGTGTGTGTGTGTGTGTATGTATGTGTGTGTGTATATATATATGTATGTGTGTATATATATATATATATATATACTTTTTTTTTTTTTTTTTTGGTTTGTTGAGGTAGGGCCTCACTCTAGCTCAGGATGACCTGGATGGAATTCACTATGTAGTCTCAGGGTGTCCTGGAACTCATGGCAACCTCCTACCTCTGCCTCCCAAGTTCTGGGACTAAAGGCGTGCACCACCATGCCCAGCTGAAATGTGCTATTTTTATTCACATCTCATATTTGGGGCTTTTTGAAATCCTACAACAGATTTTTCTTCCAAGATGCACAGAAAATGTTATTTCTCATCCACATTTACTGAAATCATGGATTCCCCCTTTTTTCTTTTTCTTCTGCCTTTTCTCTCCCTTCTTTCTTCTCTCCATCCCTTCTTTTGAGACAATGTCCTGTGTATCCCAGGCTGGCATCAGACTTGCTGTGTAGCTGAGGATGACTTTGAACTTCTGATTCCTCTGCTTCCACCTCCATGCCTGGTTTTATGCACTGTTAGGGATTGAACCCAGGGTTTACATGCATGCTGAGCAAGCATTTTACCAACTGAGCTACATCCCTAGACTCATAGGATTAAAAAAAATGTTCATTTATGTATTTATGTGTGTGTGTGTGAGGCCTCTTTGCTGCAAACAAACTCCAGACACACGTACCACTTTATTCATCTGGCTTTACATGGGTACTGGGAAATTGAACCCAGGCTGTCAGGCTTTACAAGCAAGTGCCTTTAACCGCTGAGCCATCTCTTCATTCTGTTTTTTTTTTTTTAAGCCATTTCTCTTCTTTTTTATTTTTATTTTTATTTATTTATTTGAGAGAGAGAGAGGCAGAGAGATGGATTGAGAGAGAGAGAGGCAGAGAGATGGAGAGAGAAGGAATGGACACGCTAGGGCCTCCAGCCACTGCAAATGAACTCCAGATGCATACACCACCTTGTGCATCTGGTTTATGTAGGTCCTGGGGAATTAAACTGAGGTCCTTTGGCTTTGCAGGCAAATGCCTTAACCACTAAGCAATCTCTCCAGCCACCATTCTTTTTTTGTTTTTGTTTTTGGATTTGGTTTTTGTTTTTAGAGGTAGGGTCTCACTCTGGTCCAGCCTGACCTAGAATTAACCATGTAGTCTCAGGGTGGCCTCGAACTCTCAGCTATCCTCCTACCTGTGCCTCCTGAGTGCTGGGATTAAAGGTATGCACCACCATACCCGGCTCTGTGTTTTTGTTTTTTTTTTTAAAAACTAAAACATTTGAGTCTGCAAGTAAAATTAAGAGTTATCCTTTAAAAAAGTTATCCTGTTCTCAAGACAAATAAAATGTATTATTAATAAAGTACCAATGGATAAGACAATTCATTTCATCTATTTTCTTTTCTTTTCTTTTTTTCTTCCTGTGGTGGTTTGACTCTGGCCCAGGCTGACCTGGAATTAGCTATGTAGTCCCAGGGTGACCTCAAACTCATAGTGATCTTCCTCCACACCTGGCTTCTATTTTTTTTAAATTATTATTATTTTAATTTTTTAATTATAATTTTTAAATTTTTAATTATTATTATACATCCTTTGAAAGAGTTTTCTTCTAATGGCCAAGAAATATGATTTTTCAATCAAATTGGATCAGATAATGAAACTTTTGTACATAATGCCTGTGCCATAATTTTCTTCCAATATAACCTGAATGTGAACTATTTCATCCAAATTTCTTTAAATTGTGATGAGGTGAGGTGTAGTATATCCTGTACCATACTGTTCCTTGAAAATACTGGAGATATGGCTATGAAAATTTGCCAACATGGTAAAACTTATAAGATATTGGACCTGTGCCATATTTTCTTCTGCAATGATCCCCAAACATGATTTTTTTGAACTTTGTGTTTTTATTTCAAATTTTATGTTTTAGCAAAATCTAAATTCATACCAAAGTACATGGTTTTTTTTTGCATATCAGTTTTATGCTATTTCTTCCAAAGTGATTCAGAGACATAACTTTTCATCAAACTTGCCAGAAATGAAAATTTGGATATAATTACATGATCATGTCCCTCCAAAATGATGTAATTTTTTTTTTGTCCAATTTGCTAAATCTTTGCACAAGGACAGTGGATGTAAGTTCTTCATCATAACTTTTCCCCTAAATGCCACAACTTCAGTTTTGTTTTGTTTTTGCTTTTTCAAGGTAGGGTTTTGCTCTAGCTCAGGCTGGCCTGGAATTCACTATGTAGTCTCAGGGTGGCCTCTAACTCACAGTGATCCTCCCACCTCTGCCTCCCAAGTGCTAGGATTAAAGGTGTGTGCCACCAAGCCCAGCTCACAACTGCAGTTTTTAAAATCCACACTCAAAATGTGGTTTTCTTTCTTTTTATTATAAATGCTAAGGCAGTTTCTTTTTAGTAAAAAAGGATAACTTGGAAACATGATTATTCATTTAAAGTGGCTTCAACTATAGGTAATTTTTGGATACAAATTATGCCAAATTATTTCAAAATGGTCTAGAAATAGTGGTTTTTATTTAAAAATTGTCACACATCATAGGTTTTTTTTTTTTTTTTTTCCTTTTTCTTGCGCTATGGATTGAATCCAAGGTCTTGAACATGTTAGGTAAGTGCTCTATACCTAAGCCACACCCAGACCACGTTTGGTAATTTCAAACAATATTTTATTTATTTGTTTGAGAATGAGAGAAAGAGGGAAAGAGGCAGATAGAGAACGGGTGTGTCAGGGCTTCCAGCCCCTGCAAATAAACTCCAGCTACATGTGCTACCTAGTGCATCTGACTTACATGGCCACTGGGGAGTTGAACCTGGGTCCCTAGGTTTCACAGGCAAGCACCTTAACTGCTAAGCCATCTCTCTAGCCCAGTTTCTGTAATTTTTATTGCTCAGTAGTTTATAACTGTTGGACCAGTGAATCACAGTTTATGTACCAGGAGGCTATTTCATCAGTGCGTTACTAATACAAAAATATGTACATAAAACCATATGCTCTATCCCAATATAAGTGGTCCTTAGGCTGGGTGTGGTGGAACACACCATTAATCCCAGCACTTGGGAGGCTGAGGGAAGAGAATTGCTATGAGTTTGAGGCCAGCCTGGGCTACAGAATGAGTTCTAGGTTCATCTGGGCTTGAGTAAGACCCTGCTCCAAACACACAAACAAAAAGGTTCTTAGTATATAAAATGGCTCTGCCAAGGAAATGGGTATATTAAACACATGTAGACTCTCCAATGAGAGTCTTTAAAAATATTTATTTATTTGACAGAGAGAGAGAAAGAGGTGAGAGAATGGGTATGCCAGGGCCTCTAGCCATTGCAAATGAACTCCAGACACACATGCCCCCTTGTGCATCTGGCTTGTGTGGGTCCTGGGGAATCAAACCTGGGTCCTTTGGCTTTGCAGGCACTTGCCTTTAACTGCTAAGCCATTCCCCCAGGCTGAGAGACTTTTTTTTTTAATGCTGTTTATACAGAACTGTGTTCTTTGGTTTGAGATGTTTTTTATTTTCAAGGACCTGCTTTTTCTTTTTCTTTTTTTTTTAAATTTTTTTTAATTTATTTATTTGAGAGCGACAGACAGAGAGAGAAAGACAGAGGAAGAGAGAGAATGGGCGTGCCAGGGCTTCCAGCCTCTGCAAACGAACTCCAGACGCGTGCGCCCCCTTGTGCATCTGGCTAACGTGGGACCTGGGGAACCGAGCCTCGAACCGGGGTCCTTAGGCTTCACAGGCAAGCGCTTAACTGCTAAGCCATCTCTCCAGCCCTTCTTTTTTTTTTTTTAAGGTAGGGTCTCACTCTAACCCAAGCTGACCTGGAACTCACTCTAGTTCCAGGCCGGCCTTGAACTCAGAGCAATCCTCCTACTTCTGCCTCCCAAGTGCAGGAATTAAAGGCGTGCATCACCATGCACCTGTTTTTATAGCCTTCTTTGACAGTTAAAGGGCCTTGCTGTAATAATTACCCAAGATTGTCTTCAGTTCTAAGTCTGTCACTGTTTTCATGACTTGTGTTTTAAGGAAATGACACACCACCAATTGCTATAAGCCGGATCAAACAGCCATCCAGTAGTGATGTCACTGAAAATGACAGAATTCCAAATTTCTGCCTCTCCACAAAAAGGGAGTGCTCACAAACTGTCAGAATAATTTTTTTCTAGAACTTAAGGTTCTATTTATGAACAACATTTCCGGGAGGAATGTCTATGGAAGAAATGCTGAGTTTGAGAGACTAGTCAGTCATTACAACTCACACCTGCTTTTCCTCTCGCAACCCTGCTCAGCGGCCACTGTAAAGCACAGTCCAGGCTACTGGTGCAGGTTGCTAGTACCAGGGGGTGCATTACAGACCTTATTCCCAAAGAATCATGGCTGTGCGCTTGTTTGTTTGTTTTAATGGCTATGTGTTTTGACCTGTCTGGGCTTCCTGAAGGATTGGTTTAGAGCTTGCCTTTGAGCCAGACATGGTGGCTCTTGCATTTACTCCCTGCCCTGGGAGGCATAGGAAGGACCATCACTGTGAGTTAGAGGGCAGCCGGTATGTGTGTTTGGGGGGGGGGGCGTGGAGCTTGTCTTTGTCAGATGAAACATTGCTGTGAAGCTCAAGGCCACCCTGATAACTACATGGTGAATTCTAGGTCAGCCAGGGCTACAATGTGACCCTACCTTGAAGAAAAAAAAAAAAGCTCAATGTAAAACGAGCATGGTGGTACATGCCTTTAATCCCTGCACTTGGGAGGCTGAGGTAGGAAGGTTGCCATGAGTTCAAGGCCAGCCTGAACTACCGAATGAGTTTCAGGTCAGCCTGGGCTACAGTGAGAGCCTACCTTGAACAACCTATCTCCTTACAAAGTCAGTCCTGGTTGTAAGGAAATCAAAATGGACAGAAGTAGTAGAGGTGATTCTACATCAAAATCAGTGTGATGGTTTATACTGTACACATGACAGGACCTAGAATTACCTGTGAGGGATTATGTACATTAGCTTAGTCTCTGTGCATGTCTCTGTGAGGAAATTATCTTGATTATTAGGTTAATTAAGGTGGGAAGACCCATCTTAACTGTGGGTGGCACTACCCCATGGACTGGAGTCCTAGGCTATCTCACAGGAGATTGCTGGCTGAGCAAGGGAATTCATCTCTGCTTCTTCTCTGTGCTGAATGTAACTGGAGGCCTCGGGTTTCTTCTGCTGAATTTCCCTCCGTGTTGGACTGTAATCTGGAACTGTGAGCTGAAACAAGCTCTTCCTTAAACGTGTCAGGTACTGTGTGACCCAGCAACAAGAAGGTGACTAAGACCATCAGATTATTTTTACAAGGAAATGAGTACAATCTATTATTCAACACAGTTATGTAAAACAGTCTCTCCACAGCACCCTTGAGAAAACTGACACACTAAGGATGTGATCTTTCAGCCATTTTCTTCCTCTATTTGAACTTTTTGCAGTTTTAATTCCTTATTATACACATGAAATGCTTATGAAAACAATCATTTCTATAGGAAAAACTGCAAAACATTTAGTCTGTCAAAGTCTGATGAGGCCTAAATGTTTATCTTGACTATAAATGTGTGCAAGAGGCAAAATCTGCTACTTTACTCATCTTACAACATAAACCTACATGACCAGGATATCTGAATTTGTACACATTTACTGGCATGAGTACCTTTATTTTGATCTTATATCAGAACTATCTGATAACACAGTGCTTTCCAAACTTAACAGCTAAGACTTACTTTATGTAAAACTGTCCAACTTTTTGTCCATTCAAAAAAAAAAGAGGGCTGGAGAGATGGCCTAGCGGTTAAGCGCTTGCCTGTGAAGCCTAAGGACCCCGGTTCGAGGCTCGGTTCCCCAGGTCCCACGTTAGCCAGATGCACAAGGGGGCGCACGCGTCTGGAGTTCGTTTGCAGAGGCTTGAAAGCCCTGGCGCGCCCATTCTCTCTCTCTCCCGCTATCTGTCTTTCTCTCTGTGTCTGTCGCTCTCAAATAAATAAATAAAAATTAAAAAAAAAAGAGTAAATTTTCTCAGTAACTATTTCCCAAAAATCTACCTTTTGCCAAGAGTTATAACAAGTACCTGAGAAAATCAACTTCTAAGGTTTTATTTGGTTTGTAGTTCTGGCGGATCTAGGGATGGTCACTTGGCCCCATCGCTCTGGTGGGCCTGTGGTGAAGGAGCACAGTGTGGCAGAACAAAAGCACTCACCTCAGCACCGGGAAGAAGCCCGAGTGGCGAGCATGCTGGGTTTCCATCAGCCTTTCAAAGGCAAGCTCTCGATGACCTGAGGACCTCTCTCTAGCCTACTTCTTAAAGGTCCTACCACTTCCCAGTAGCCCACCCTGAGGAATGTGGGTTTCTTTCTCTCTCTCTCTCTCTTTTTTTTTTCTTGAGGTAGGGTCCCACTCTAGCCCAAACTGACCTAGAATTCACTGGCTGGCCTTGAACTCATAGTGATCCTCCTACCTCCACCTCCCAGAGTACTGGGATTAAAAGTGTGTGTCACCATGCCAGGCTGGGAACTCATGTTTTTAAAATATTTTATTGGGCTGGAGAGATGGCTTAGCGGTTAAGCGCTTGTCTGTGAAGCCTAAGGACCCAGGTTCAAGGCTGGATTCCCCAGGACCCATGTTAGCCAGATGCACAAGGGGGTGCGTGCATCTGGAGTTTGTTTGCAGTGGCTGGAAGCCTTGGAGTGCCCATTCTCTCTCTGTGTCTCTTTCTGTCTGTCGCTCTCAAATAAATAAAAATATTTTTAAAATATTTCATTTATTTGAGAGAGAGAAAATGGGCACGCCAGGGCCTCCAGCCACTGCAAATGAACTCCAGACGTATGCACCCCCTTGTGCATCTGGCTTACATGGGTCCTGGAGAGTCAAACCAGGATTCTTTGGCTTTGCAGGCAAACACCTTAACTGCTAAGCCATCCTTCCAGCCCTGGGAACTTATTTTTAAGAGATGGGCCTTTGGGGGGAAATTAAAGATACACACAATAACAAATACAGCTGATCATTTCTGATATAGCAAGATTAAGGGAACTCAGGGCAGTCAGAGGAGAAATGCCTCATTTGGCACATGGACTGGGCAGGTGGAAAGGGAGTAAGCAAAGGCAGCCACACACACACAGGCTATGAGCTGAAATTATGTCCTCAGGTAACCCTTTTGTATCCAGCAACAGTCACTATGGAAAGCAGCAAGATGACAGGTAGAAGTGATTTATTTTTAATTTTTCTTCTTTTTTCTTTTTTTACATATACACAACAAACAAACAAAACCCCATCATAAATGTTTTACAACAAAAACACTTTAAGCCAGGCATGATAGCACATGCCTTTAATTCTAGTACATGGGAGGCTGAGGGAGGAGGATTGCTATGAGTTTGAGGCCAGTATGGGACTAACTCCAGGTCACCTGGGCTAGAGTGAGATACTACCTCAAAAAAACAAAACAAAAAATTAAAACCTGATAATGTTGTGGCTTCTGATGCCACCTACCAGAGGTGCAAACATCTGTAAGATGTGCCTCCCAGTTCTGTTATGGAGAATGGTTCTCCATCCCTGAGGCCCAAAACAAGCAAGAGATATGACCAAAACATCATGGCCATGGTGAGACTATGAGCTGGATGAACAGTGTCATAATTTATAGATACATAAGTTATTTTCTCATTGCTGTGACCAAATACCTGACCAGAAGCAACTTAATAGAGGAAGGGTTTGCTTCAGCTTATATATTCCATCATGGTGAAGAAGGCCTGGCAGCAGGAACAGGAAGCCAGCTGGTTACATAGCCACAGTCAGGAAGCAGAGAGTGGTGAATGCTGGTGCTCAACTTTCTCCTTTTCACAGTCGGACAGCTTAGCCAATGGAATGGTGCTGTCCATGGTTAGGCTGTGTCTCTGCACTTCAATTAACCCAATGGAGATGACCCCTAACAAAAATGCTGAGATACCTGTTTTCATAGTGAATCTAAATCCTATCAAGAACTAGAGATTAGCCATCACAGTAGACTTGGTTTTAGCAGACTTAACGGAACCTAAATTACAGTGACTTCTGCGAGTCTTAATTCTATGAAGTCCCTTTGATAGAAGGGTAGAGGACAATCTATAAAGCAGTGTTATCCAAGCAGAACTTTTTTTTAGCTCCTTCTGCTGTGGGAAAGGGGTTATACCAAGCAGGAAGAACAACTGGAAGAAGGGCAGAAGACCAGATGCTACCTAGCAAGGGTGCAGCTTGAAGGAGCACAGAGGTGTGAACTCAGAGCCATACAAGTCTACAGCCTGGGAAGAGATTTTTCAGATACATTGTTTGCTTCTTGCTAAGATAAGGACATTATCACTTTGCCAGAGGAGGTCTTTTTAAAAATTATTAAATCAAACTGCATATACTTACTACCTTAAAGATAGGAGAAAGGATATATATATATATATATAATGTTATACCCCATGTATATACATATATACATCACATATGGGTAATTATCAAGTGCTGTGCCATCCCTGGAAAGACATTGCTGATTCTGGTGTTACTGATGCCTCTGAGGATAGTGGTGGTTGAAGGTGAGAATTCACTATGAAAACAGACTACTACATAGGCTTTTACATCCTTAAGTTCCGAACCATTTGCAATTATTACCTATTGAAAATAAATTAAAACTAACTTCAAAAATTATAACCAAACACTAAAACGTATACATCAGGTTCATTATAGTCAAAGGCATATTGGTATATATGCATATACATTTGTGTGTATATATGTGTGTGTATGTATTGATAGTACTAACTTATACTAATTAAAAAAGCTGAGCCAGCTGGAGTGATGGCTTAGCAGTTAAGTGCTTGCCTATGAAGCCTAAGGACCCCCATTAGAGGCTCGATTCCCCAGGACCCATGTTAGCCAGATGCACAGGGGAGTGCACACACCTGGAGTTCGTTTGCAGTGGTTGGAGGCCCTGGCGTACCCATTCTCTCTCTCTGCCTCTCTCTCTCTACCTGTTGCTCTTAAATAAATAAATAAAAATAAACAAACAAACAAACAAAAAGAAGAGCTGAGCCTAGTGGCCCAGACCAGAAGATCCCAAGTTCAAGGCCAGGCTATGCTAGAGAGTGAGCTCAAGGCAAGTCTGAACAACTTACTGGGACCCTATCTCAAAACAAGAAGTTAAAAGAAGAGCAATGATACAGATCAGTAGTAGAGAACTTGCCTAGCATGAGCAAGGCCCTGGGTTCAATCCTCCATACCACCACAAAAAAAAAAAAAGTCTCAGGAGTTCCTGTGAACTTTAATTCCTATTGTTTTTCACATTTGTTTTTAAAATTGTATTTATTTATTTAAGACACAGAGAAAGAGGAAGACAGAGTGACTATGGTGCGCCATAAATGAACTCCAGCCTCATGTGTCTCTTTGTGCATCTGGCTTTACGTGGGTACTGGGGAATGGAACCCTGGCCATTAGGCTTTGCAAGCAAGCCCCTTTAACTGCTAAGCCATTGACCCAACCCCTAATTCCTATTTTGAAATGCACATCTCAAAAATAAGACAGAGATCTCTGGCTCTGGAATCCCCTCCTCCATGATTCTGTGTTCTGCTTCTTTTTAAGTAAATTTTTCCCTTTAAGCTCTTTCCTGCCTTCTAGATTTTTAATAGGCAGAGAAAACAAACCCTAAAGCCCTAGATGGCATCATCTTTTGGGGGGCACATATGGAATTTTTTTTTTTCAGGATAGGGTCTCGCTCTAGCCCAAGCTAACCTGGAATTCACTATGTAGTCTCAGGGTGGCCTTAAACTCAGTGATCCTCCTACCTCTGCTTCCCAAGTGCTGGGATGAAAGGCGTGTGCCACCATGCTTTCTGAAGACAACCAACTCAGACTCACCTCATGTGCAAGTCACAGTTGTGGCTACATCACACTTGCCTCATGTCATATACTGCTCTATACTCTCCCAGCATCTCCACTGACCTTCCAAACCAAAGAGCTACAGGGCTGAACTATACCTGTGAACCACTAGAGGACCTCAAGCTTCTCTTCAGAAGCCAGCCAGCTTAAACCTAAGGTACATTTCTAACTCTGGTATTCAAGGTGCTTAAAGATGAACAATCCTAACTTGGTGGTACCATATTTTGACATAGCACTGGCCATTATCTTTCTAATTTTTACAATTTTACTTTCATGCTGTCTTAATAAGCTGATCCCTTGCCACCTTTAATAAGGTTACAGACCACTCTGACCACACAGAGTTAAACCTCCATACCTCAAGATGAACTTCAAGCATGGTACACCCTATCTATTACTAGGGTTCCTGCTCCTGGTACATCCTTCTTGTCTTCTGTCATGATGTCCAGCCCGAGGCCAACTCCTATGAGTCTGGCTCATAAGAATGGACATGAAGCCAAGCGTGGTGGTGCACACCTTTAATCCCAGAACTTGGAGGCAGAGGTAGGAGGATCACTGTGAGTTTGAGGCCACCCTGAGACTCCATAGTGAATTCCAGGTCAGCCTGGGCTAGAGTGAGACCCTACCTTGAAAAAAAAAGAATGAACATGAGACATGGTAGCCAACATCAAAGAAAGCTTCTCTTTCATCAGGTTTCAGCCAGAGACAGAAAAGCCTCAGATTACCAGAGAGGGTCCATTCTAAACCTCCCCAAAAGATAGACATGCTTTTGAAAAAGAATCCCCCTCTAAGATAAGACAGCAGCAAGTCTATGTTGCTAACACTACTTTATATATGTTTTGGGTACAATTCCATATGCCAAAGATACACTCTAGTACCCAAAAGATGACCATCAGGCCATACTGTTCTACCATGAGCTTTTAGATAATCCTTCCTCCAGAGGAGCCCTGGCTGCTGTGGTCTAACATCGCACTCATATCAGCACGAAGAAGCAAGAGTGGTTCTCAAGCCATTTTACCTAACAGTAGTTAGGGTGGCTTCTGAGATGGGGAAATGAGACACTATTGGAGCTAGATAGTTTCCCCAACTAGACAGACAGATAGGCTCTCACTGGGGAGATAGATCTCTAGCTCTGGAATTTCCCCCTCCATGAAGAATCTGTGTCCTGTTTCCTTTACTTTTCAAATAAATGTTGCTCTTAAAAAAAAAAAAAGACTAGCCACAGCTTGATATGTCTTTGAATGAAGCCTCGTTGCTGCCTCAGGTTAACTGTCACCCAGGCTGAGGTTCCTGGGTTGGGTGAGTTGGTTCCCAAGGCCTTGGCTGAACTTAGTATCGAAGAGTGAGCTGATGAGACCATCCCCAGATTCCAGAGCCATGTCGTATGCTGTCTGGCCTCTTGTGTTCTTCTTTTGGATGCTTGCGTTGCATCTGCGTAGGAAATGGAGAGACTCATTCAGACACGTGACTCTCAGAGCCTGACATTTCTGAAATAGAGGCCAGTCTGGGTACCTCCTGGTCCCACCTCCCCAAACCTTCCTCCAAAAGACCATCATGACTTCAGTTTACAGGGGTGACTCTACTCTGAGACCTCAAGGGACTGTGTAACCTTAAAATATTCAATCGCTATCACTACCGGTCAATAGTGATGTCATTGTGGCCCTCAGTAGTGTTAACCCAAGAACATACCCTAGTAAAGTGGCGACGCTTTCCCTTCCTTCCAGGCCAAGCAGAGTTGCTTCATGAAGAGCAGTGTTTCTGAACCTATTTGTGAGGGAAAATTTCTTCAGTAAATCCTTAGCCTCAGCAGGAAAATGGAGAGGGTGAAGTGATCAAACCTTGGTCTTACTGACCTATGAATAATCAACCTATGAATATAATCTCAATTTTAGCTTGAATTCCTTAGTTAGTGTCTGCTAAATGCATCACCTAGAAATTTAATGGTGTTCAAATAACTATGTGGTCTTGCTAGAATCTTCACTTAAAAGTTGGGGACTAGTAAAATTTATAAAAATTTAATCTTGTCTTTGGTATTGTCTCTATGATAGCTTTTCTGGGATGAAACTATTTTGTGTGAGAGGAATGACCGTGGCATCAGTGAGTTGTTGTTTGTTTGTTTTGCATAAGCATCAGTATCAGAACCAGGTGGGCACACCTGAGAGGCCAGACAAGTATGTTTTGTTGCAATGCCAATGCCATGTTTTTCCTCCACCCTTCCTGGTCAGGGGGCAGAATAGCCAGCTGAAATGGGATGAGGATAAGGAAGATGAACTGAGAGGTCACAAGTAAGAGAAAGCAAGAGTCATGGTTGGAAATAGAAATGAACTAAGCAATTGATCTAGCCCCAGATCTTACCTGATCCTACCACCCAACCCCAATACCTGCAGACATAAATTTATCCCAATAGGGGCAAAGTATGGAGGCCTCTTCTCTGGAGATGATAAAGTAAGGTGGTGGAAGATGTGAACGTCTCCTTAGCTATTGTTTTATGGACTGTGCTTCACTGGTTGAGAAGATACAAACACGATACCCAGAAGCATTGTGGCATGTTTTTCTGGCCCCCCAACCCACTTAATGGAGTTACCTTGCATTGCGACCACCTTGGCTCCACCAGCAAAACATGTATGAGAGAGAGAGCATTTTAACTATTCCTTGCTAAGTAATAACTCACCAAGCCCCTCTCACACAGGAAAGCCAGAGTTGTGAATGGCTAATGCCTATGAGCTGAACACTGGAGGGAACATGGAGACAGTGCTCCTGGATCCTCGGAGTCCAGCTGTGAGACACAGGCCAGGCTGAGGGGTATAAACCCTTCAGATGGACAGAAATAAGCCAGATTTAGCAGAACTTGGCTCTCAGAGGGGAAAAAAAATCTACCTCCCTCTACTGGCAACTGCTGAAAAGGAAGAAGAGGTATTTGTATGCTATTTGAGAGGATGCACCTCAAGCCTAGTGCCACCCCCACATCTGAGTAAACACTGTTCACAGCCTTGAAAATGCAGCAGGAATGACCCCATTCAGATGGATGGTATAGCCACGGTGTTGGAGTCAGCAGACATGCAGTGAGACAGCATGCAGATCAAGGTCATTATAGAATCGTGACAAAGTAAATCTAGCAACCGAGGAAGACCAAAATTAAGTGATCGCCTGTCCAGAACGTTTTTAGCCTTTTAGCTAGATTTTCCATAAACCTCTAAGGACTCATTTCATTTAAGCATTAGTTTAAAACTGACCTTTGTATCAACCACAAAGCACTATGTTTGAATATTATGGGAAATTTTGTCTAATTATAAAAATATAAAGTATATCCTTTATTTTTTTAAAGATTTTTTATTTATTTATTTGAGAGTGACAGAGAGAGAAAGAGGCACATAGAGAGCGAGAGAGAGAATGGGTGTGCCAAGGCTTTCAGCCACTGCAAACGAACTCTAGACGTGTGTGCCCCCTTGTACATCTGGCTAACATGGGTCCTGGGGAATCAAACCTCAAACTGGGGTCCTTAGACTTCACAGGCAAGCGCTTAACTGCTATGCCATCTCTCCAGCCCAAGTATATCCTTTAAAAATATTGTTATGTATGTATGTATGATGTGTGTGTGTTCATGTGTGTGAGTATTGGTGCATGTGGGCCACAGTGTACATGTGGAGGGAGGCCAGAGTACAACCACAGGTATTGGTTCTTACCTCTGCCATCTTTTCAAAGCTAAATGTCTAACACTGAAATAATACTTAGCACCGGGCATGGTGGCGCACACCTTTAATCCCAGCACTCAGGAGGCAAAGGTAGGAGGATCGCTGTGAGTTTGAGGCCACTCTGAGAAATACACAGTGAATTCCACATTTGCCTGGGCTAGAGTGATACCCTACCTTGAAAAACAAAAAAACCCAACAAACAAAAAAAGTCTTAGCATATTAGCTACAGTAAGACACTCATATCTTAGTGTTTAACATTGACATAATAAAGACTTAGCATGTTAGCTATAGTGAGACATACTTATCTTTCTTTTTTTCTTTTTTCGAGGTAGGGTTTCACTCTAGCTCAGACTGACCTAAAATTCACTACGTATACTCAGGGAGGCCTCAAACTCACGCGATCTTCCTATCTGCTTCCCGAGTGCTGGGATTAAAGGTGTGCGCCACCACGCCCAGTGAGACACACATATTTTAATGACCTTCAGAAATCATTTCAAGAATCATTTTTCTATAATTAGCTCTTGTCACAAATGAGAAAGCACTCTGTGTGCAAGGGCAGAAGATACAACTCTCAGCTGAAATTCCTCTAGCTCTTCACTACTTCATGAGCCTCTGTCCCCTTTTTACTATTTATTTATTTAACATATTTTATACTGGTATTCCCATCAGGTTATACAAGGTTCTCTCTCCCTCTCTTTTTCTTTTGGTTTTTCGAGGTAAGGTCTCACTGTAGCCCAGGTTGACCTGGAACTTACTATGTAGTCTCAGGGTGGCTTCAAACTCACAGCGATCCTCCTACCTCTGCCTCCTGAGTGCTGGGATTAAAGGTGTGCCCCATGATGTCCGGCTCAGGTTCTCTTATTGTTTGCTGCTGCATATGCCAGGACAGCTGGACTGTGAGCTTCCAGGGATTTTCCTATCTCCTCTTCCCACCTCACCCTAGGAGCACTGGGGTTACAGATGGGCACTACCATGTCTGTCTTCACAAGGGTTCTGGGGAGCTGTACTCAGGTTGTCATGCTTGTGCAGTAAGTACTTTTATCTACTGAGCCATCTCCACAGCCAAAAAGTACATCATAAAACAAAGAGCATAATTTTATCATCAGATGATGATATAAGTGTTGGGTGAATAAAGAAGGTGACAGAGTATGGTGAATGTAAACTCTAAGAAAACCCAAGAAAGTCAACTCTAGCCAACATTGTTTTACAACTACATATCAAACATTCAGTCAGTATCTGCAGACAAATGTGTTCCATTTTCTTTCTGTATTAACTTCCTGGTGTGTTGTCATGGGAATGCACTGGCGCTGTCCCTTCCCTGAGTCTTGGTCTTAATAGTTTAGACAGTGATGAAAACATTTGCTGACTCACAAAAGCACAAGTTTATGCTAGGTGCAGTGGCACATGCCTTTGATCCCAGCACTCAGGAAGTAGAGGCAGGAGGATTGCCACAAGTTTGAGGCCAGCCTGGTCTACACAGAGTTTCAGGCCAGCCAGAAACCACACCAAGAAAAACACAAGTTCATGAGTTAACCAATGTACCACCATTTATAAAAGCCACCAATGCCATTTCTAAATTCTGTTTTGCCCAGCTTTGGAAGACAGGAGTTGTAAAGCCTCCTACTGAGGCGGAAATAGATTAACATAGCTCTAAGGGTTCCAAGGGAACAGGGAATTTGTGTGGACTTATTCTGTTCTAGCACAGCCCTGAGAGCTGTATCTGACCATGACTGGGTACCCACAGTCCTTTTTTTCACTAAGTATTTCACTTACTGTCCCCACTGCTGGTCAATGTCTGCTCCTCGCTGGGCAAGAACTGGAATGGCTTCATGGTGCTTATTCACAGCAGCCACAGTAATAGCAGGTCGACCTTCACTGTCGCTGCAGTTGGGGTCTGCTCCCTGTAGGTCATGGAGAAGGACAAACTCACCACAAAACCCTGAACTCAACTTGGTCCAACTGCTATTCTACCAGGAATAACAAATATTCTGTTAAGAAATGATGGCACAAAGTTGACTGTAGACCACAGGAAAACTGGGGCCCTTATGACCCCACCTATCATGGACACAGCTACCAACCCCCCAGATGGTAAAACTTCTGCTCCTCACATTAGAAAGAGCAGCCACACTGACCACCTTGCCTCATTAGGAAAGAAGGCTGAAGGTCATGGGGGCCACAGATCAGGGATTCTTTCTGTCCTGTCTCATGGGTATTACTTGGGCCCATGCTTTCGCTTGCATGCCTATTTCTTTGCTATAAAAACTAGCAACTGGTAATAATGAATGGCAAACTTCTGACTTGTGATGTATTCCCTTAGCAAAGTGTTCCATGGTGGCACGTAGAAAGCAGGCTGACCACAGAGAGAATGTACTCACTTCATCCAGCAGCTGCTCCAGCACAGAGATTCTTCCTCTTCCTGTGGGACCAAGTTCCTCCAGCAGGAGTCTGCTTTCAGGCTACAGGGTTACAGAATGTGGTCATTTCCACTGGGGAAAGGAGAGTACAAGTAGCTATGCCATATAGTCTGGGTCCCAGCACTCAAGGTACACTCCACTCCCTCCTCCAGCTCAGCAGCCATGTTCTCAGTGGAGTTCTGAGCCACACAGATGGGTACGTGTTGAGAGCACACATGTGAGTGTATTTATCACTGTGTGTTGCTAGAAACCTCACTGTGTCTCTTTTGGTCTTTTGTGGCTGATTTTGAGGGAGGAATGTGGAAGTGTTTGAAACCTTGGCCTAAGAGATTCTTTGTAATGCTGTAAGTACAGCTTGATGGACTATTCTGGTCAAAGTTGAAAGGCCTGAATGCAGTAAGAACTATGGACTGTGAGGTCTGGCTTATGAAGGTGAGAAAGAGCTTTACCTGTGAGAGGCTTGCTATTATGCCTGTGTCCTGAGAACTTGTACAGGGTTGCATTGTATAGAAATAGACTGGTGTAAACACAGGGATATGGCACAGAAGAAAATGAAAACTGCTGCCCAACTATTAAGTTTGGACCAGCTGATTTGCATTGGAATATCAGGAAGGATTCAGATTCTTTTGAAGGGGCCTGAATGCTGAAGGAGTGTCCTGTTCTCCAAAGTCTGCTTTATTCCCCCTGGATTAGCAAATTGGTAGTCTACCTGGTATTGTAGATATAACAAATACAGGAAAGGGAGGGCCATTGAATTTGCAACATGATTTTGTATTTTGGAAATGGCCATGAGCAGTGTGAAGCAGGTTTGTTGGATTACCTGTGTGGAGGGCCAATGAAGCCATAAGGATGAACTGTGGGTTGCAGTGGAGACCCAGTGGAGATGCCAGGACTATGGATAGCTGCCAAGCAAAGCTGCCGACACCAGATGAAATTTTCTGGGACTGTGAGTAGCCTAGCTGGAAGGGTGGAATTGGAACCCCAGAGACTCGTCCTTGGTTAGAATTGTTGAACTTGGAGTCTTATTACTGACTAGAGTTGTGGGACTTGGAGCTATGGAGTTTGATGTTTTCACTGTTTGTTTTAAATATTGTATTGGTTGAATATTTCTTTGCTGTGCCCAATGCCATCTTTTGCAGTGTGAATGTTTATTCTGTGCCATTATGGTGGTTTTTTTTTCCCCTTCATGGCTCAGTTAAAAGATTATGGGGATGTTTGAAAATCATTGGGACTGACAAAAAACTATGGGGACACTGAAAATTTGACTGAATGCATTGCAGTTTACGTCATGTTTGGTTATCAGTTTATGGGGACCAGGGATAGAATGTGTTAGTTTGATTCAGAGGCCCCCCAAAAACTTATGTGTTCTAAGTGCTAGGTCCCAGCTGGTGGCAATTTTGGAATTGGATCCTCCTGGAGATGATGTATTGTTGGGGATGGGCTTATGGGTGTTATAGCCAGCTTCCTCTTGCTAGTGTTTAGCATACTTTCTTGCTGCTGTTGTCCACCTGATGCTGGCCAGGAGGTGATGTCCACCCTGTGCTCATGCCATCATTTTCCCCTGTTATCAAGGAGCTGCCCCTCGAGACTGTAAGCCAAAATAAAGTCTTTCTTCCCATAAGCTGCTTTGGGTCAGGTGTTTTCTGACAGCAATGTGAAGCTGACTGCAACAGGTGGACATCAACTGAGGAAGACAACCTCTAGCCTCCACACTCACATGCACAAACTTGCACATGCACCTGCACACACATGTGCACTCATACATATACAGCATGCACACACACACACACAGTCATCATTGAATTAGTGAATGAATGTTGAATATTCTGATAGTTAGTGCCTAAGTTCTGATGACAAGTTAAAAGACAATTTGAGGTCCAGGTCACGCACAGAATATGTGGGTCATCTCCAAAGTTGTCAACTCTTAATTTTAAGAAACTCTATACTTCTCTTATACTCAACTATAATAATTCAAACTGGGGAAAGGAGAGTACAAGGAATTATAAATAATTCTAAAGTTTTCTTCCAAATTTACTTGTGTTGATTACATGCAAAGTACACATTGAGTGGAGAGAGGGGAAAGAACAGAGTCTCTGCTTTCAAAGAAATTGAAATGCAAGCAGGGCAGATGGTATGTGGATCATGGAGGAAGCCCAAGAGCTTGGTGGAGCTGAAGATGGCGGGACAACACCTCAAGTGCCCATCTCCATGTCAAGTCTGGGCCACCTGGGCCCAGGTCTCGGAACATGTTGCTCACCCCAGTTTTCTCTGTACTATAGCCACAGTGGGTTAACCAAAAGACAAGGTAAGGGAAACAATGGGGCGCTCACTATCTCTTTCTCCAAACCTCCCTTTGGATTTAGGCATGGCATATACTTTGAAAACGGAAACCCTAATAACTGTTGGAAACCACAAAGGGACACCCACTGCCCCTGGACTAGTAATCTTGAGTGATTCCAAGAAGATTGAGAGTAGATGAAAGTAAAGGCTCAAGTCTAAAGTTTTCTCCAGTGGAGCCCTAGGGAAGCTGAAAGTCAGTCAATAAAGGAGGGCAGATGTTGGCCTTGAAGGCAAGTGTGCATGATTGAAGGGCTTACTGTGAGTACATGAGATAGCTGGGTCTCTCCCCCTCTCTCCGTGTAATAACAAGAGGAGGACTGTGCTTTGTATTTAAACTCTAACAACTAGTTTTTAGAAATCACACGGTCTGCCAAAGACAGAGGGTAAAGAGCAAACCCCAGACCATGTCAGTCATAAGAGAGGGGGAGAGGGGAGGAAGGGGGTAATGAGAGGAAAAAGTTTCATGCAGTACTGAAACACACAAAAGCACATCATACCATCAGTACCCTTGCCACCAGAGGAATGACCATCTGCTTGGCAGCCAGAGTCCCTAATACTTTCTCCTCTCTCCTGCTCAGTATCTCCAAGGAGACCTGTCCACAGGTTTCCAATCCAAATCTACCCAGATAGGGACTTCTACTCCCATACCATGTTGGGTGCCCATGCCAGGCGCCAATGAGGCCTTCATTTCTTAAGTGATCAGACAACCAAGGAACATCAGTTATTCAGCAAAAACAATACAAGACAGATGAGTAGTCAGAACTGACTCCAGAGGAAACAAAGATGAGGTGATCCAAGAAACTGAGGAGAATGTTACAAGAGTGTTAACCATTTTGAGAAATTTTTAAAGAATGCTTCCTCTCTAAAACATATATGTGTGTGTATGTATATATGCATATACATACATATATGTGTATATATATATGCCATTACTAGAAAGGAACAGAGGGAGGATGGGGAGATGGCTTAGTGGTTAAGGTACTTGCTGGCAAAGTCAAAGGACCCAGGTTCAGTTTCCCAATACCCACATAAAACCAAATGCACAAGGTGGCACCTGCATCTGGAGTTTGTTTGCAGTGGCTAGAGGCTCTAGTGTGCCCATTCTCTCTCTCTCTTTCTTTCTCTCTCAAACAATAAATAAATAAATAAATAAATAAATAAATAAATAAATAAATAAATATCTTTTTAAAAAGGAACAGAGGGGCTAAGGAGATATCTCAGCAGGTAAGTATGCTTCCTGCACGAGCATGAGGGCCTAAAACCACCTAAGTTTCATTCCTTCAGCACCCACATAAAAACCTGAACAGAGCCATGTGTGTCTACCAGTCTTCAGTTGGCAGAGAGACTGGAGAATTGCTGGGGTTCATGAAAAATGGCAGCTCTGGGTTTGGAAAAGAGACTCTGTCTCAAGGAGATACATGGATGAGTGATGTAGTGTTGTTGACAACACCATTGTTGCTGGGATGAACTTCCAAACACACTACTTATGGGAGGAATGGTGTTTATTTCAGCTTCCAGACCCAAGGTGAAGTTCTAAAGTGGTGGAAGAAGCTGACTCCCTTTCATAAACCTAAGCAGAGAGAGAAAACCACTACCAGCCAGCAAGTACACAAATCCACCAGCATGCAGGACCCTGTTGTATGGCAAAGTTCCTCCTCATTGAAAAGTGTTAGCAGCTATTGCCAGCTTAATCAAAAGCAGCTAGGTCAACTCAGGGGAGAAGGCGTGGGAAGGGTCATGAGACCTTCACCTGAGCATCAAGTGCCCCCTGCACCAGCTGTATACAATAACAAGTGAGGTCTTGTGACCTCAGGGGATAGAAAGTATTTAGAGAGTAAAAGATTTAGGAGCAATGAGGCCAATTGAGGTGGTGTCTCTAGAGCATCCATGCTCTGTAAGCAAGCCCTCTCCCCAAATCTGAGGAAGGAGCATCTTCATGGGTAATCCAGATATAATGAGCTCCACTGAGGTGGTTTCTCTGGAGTTGACATGCTCTGTGAGTCCTCACACCAACGCTGAGGGAGGAGCATCTGTGGAGGTAATACTGGCATAGTGAGCTCCACTGCAGTACTGATTTGGGGTCTCATGCTCTATAAGTATGCTCTCACCCTGAGGCTAAGGGGGTAAGCATCTTTGGGAGTAATCCTGGTATAGTGAGCACCACTAAAATACTGCCTTGTGGTCTGATATTACTGGAGAGGCACAAGGAGCTTCTAGAAGTGGCCACAGGGAAATCGTCATTCGGGGTAGAATGAGACTTTTCCATGGTGCAGCTGCTCTGGGGTCACGATACTCTGTAAGAAAGCCCTCATCCTGAGGTTGAGGGAGGAGCATCCAACCAGTAATTTTGACACAGAAATCTCCCATCAAAGTGGCTGCTTTGGGGACCCCATGTTCCTGTAAGTAACCCCTATGTATGCTCTGTAGGTGACCCCCCAAAAACTCATTGGTTCAATGAACTGGCATTGGTACAACTGTACTTTGGTTTGTCATCTTTTCCCAATTTGGGATAAAAACATGTGTCCATGTCTTCCAAGGGGAAAAGTTTCTCACAGCAGACCCCCAGAGCTCAAAGTTCTGCATACTTTTGGTTTGGAATTCAGATTCTCCCTAAGTGACACCTCTAGCCAGGCAGCTGGAGATCCAAGTTATAAGTTTATTTTAACACCTGAGTCAATGAGGGGGCATATGTTCAAACTACCACAGAGAGAGAGACACACACAAAGTTCTCCTCTGGCCTCCACATGCATTCATGTTTATACTACACACGCATCCCACATACTCCACACACACATGTAAAAACAAGGAGCAGAAAATGACATTCCATTAAAAATGTCAAAACAAATAGTGAGGGGGAGATAGCTCTTGCTGTGCAAGCATAAGGACCTCAGTTAGATCCCTAGCACCCACGTCAAATGCCAGGCATGGCAGAACATTCCTGAATACCAAAGGCTGGGAAGGCAGAGACAGGAGGATTTGCAGCTGCTTGCTAGCTAGCTCGTCTAACTGAATAGTGAGCTCCAGGTTCAGTGAGAGACCCTGACTCAAAAAGTATGGTGAGAACTAATTAAAGACACCTGATGTTAACCTTTGGCCTCTACACCCACACATGTATGTGTACCCACACACATACAAACATGCATACACACATGTACACATACTACATAATACACATGCAAAAGCATAAAAAAAGAGTAAGCCAGGCACAGTGTCACAGCCTTTAATACCAGCATTCAGGAGGCAGGGGTAGGAGGGTTGCCATGAGTTAGAGGCTACCCTGGTAATACAGAGTGAGATCCAGGTTATCCTGGGCTAGAATGAGAACCTACCTCAAAAAGACCCCCCCCCAAAAAAAAGAAGAAGAGAGTAAGGTCAAGAAGAAAAACTACTAAAATAACAGGCTGCAAACAAGGCAGAAGTGCATGTACCGTAAGCTGTTTCTTTTTATGAGGGTTTTCGGGTTTGAGATCCTTCATCTTCCTACTCCCTTCAGGAGTGTCTGTGGTGCTCTGGCTGTAGTCACTCACTGAAATGACAAAGGGTTGTGGAACAAAATGATCTTCCCTACTCCCCACATGTAAGAAAGCACTTCTACTGACATGTCCCTCTAAAGTCACAAGGAAAGGATGGCATTCCTAGAAATTTCCATTTGATAACCTTGCCAAAGGGACCCCTAGCTACTCCCACCCAGGAGCCAGAGGATGAGGGAAAGTGGTAAATAGAAAGGACTTTCACTTTTCAGCGAAAGACCACACTCTCCTTGCCATGAGCAAACGAACACCTAACCCCTGTGAAGGACTTCAAATGCCACACCAACTCCAGAGAAATAAAATGACAGGGACACATTAAGATTCATGATTGAGCTGAAAATTTCATGCAAGCCTGTCATTCTTGCCAAATTAGAATGTTCCAATTATTATAGACTCATGGGAAGGGCATGACTCACCCAAGCTTGACCTGCTGCCATGCAGCCCATTCCTGCCATCAGTGACACTGCCCAGAAAGTGGTCACTGAGAGTCATGGTCTTATTGACATACACGTTCTGGACAATGGAAAAAGTTCAAGACCATAAATGATAGGGATGCTCTTCTCAACAGAAGATCTTGCTAACACACTTCTTGTTAGGTACACTGTGCCTACCCAGACAGTCCAGCCTGAATCCAGGACATGTTTCCTGACTCCTCCCTCCTCTCCCCAGGCTGCCTTGTCCTTTCTCCTCTTCACTAGTTCCTCAGACAGCCTCCTCCATCACTACAGCCATGGCCCCCTCTTCCCTCAAAGGAATCTTTTTTTTTTTTTTTTTTTTTTTTTTTTGAAGCAAGGTCTCACTCTAGCCCAGACTGTCCTGGAACTCTCTCTTGTAGTCTCAGGGTGGCCTTAAACTCACAACAATTTTCCTACCTCTGCTACCCGAGTGCTGGGATTCAAGGCATGCGCTACCACGCCCGGCTTCCTCCCAAGAATCTCTACCATAGTTTCCCAACAGGCTCCCCCAGTCACTGTTGCTTTGATGTTTAGCTCAATTACTTATTTAATTCTATGAAACTTCTAGTATATAGTCATATTTCATAATGTTTGAATCTTTCCCTTTCTGTGGGTTACACAGAAGCATTTGTATAACTATATGCCACAACTTACTAGCTCAATACATTCACAAGTAATCTTTGGAGTATCACTTACCTTGCTTGAGACTTGAATATAATTCAGCCTGATGCTCACTTCACAGCCGTCTTCATGTACAGTAGCCGAGATAAGCTTTTAAAAGAATTTTGAATATGATGGAGAATGGAATTTCAAAGGGGAAAGTGCGGGGGGGGGTATTACCATGGGATATTTTTTATAATCATGGAAAATGTTAATAAAAATTGTGAAAGTAAAAAAATAAAAAGAATTTTGAAGAGAATTCCCAACTGTTGCTGTTTTTCTCATTACCTTGAAGCATATTCTAGAAATTCTGAGACACAGAACCTCTATATATTTTAAAAATATTTTTATTTAATTTATTTGTGTGTGAGAACATATAGGCATGCCAGGGTGTCTTGACACTGCAAATAAACTCCAGACACATGTGCCACTTTGTGTATCTGGTTTTACATGGGTAATAGGGAATTGAAGCTTGGCTAGTAGGCTTTGTAAGCAAGCACCTTTAACTGCTGAGCCATCCCCACAGCCCAAACTTCTATATATTTAAAAAATTTTACCCAGCACTCAGGAGGCAGAGGATTGCTGTGAGTTCAAGGCCAACATGAGACTACATAGCGAATTCCAGGTTAGCCTGAGCTAGAGTGAGACCGTACCTTGAAAAAACAAAGAAACAAAAATTTTTAAATTTATTTGAGAGAGAGAGGTATATAGGGAGAGAGAGAATGGGTATGCCAGGGCCTGTAGCCACTGCAAATGAACTCCAGACACATGCGGTACCTTATGTGGCTTATGTGGTTCCTGGGGAATCGAACCTGGGTTCTTTGGCTTTGCAGACAAGCTCCTTAACTGCTAAGCCATCTCTCCAGCCCCCAAAGTTCTATATTTAATAAAATATTTTAACACAAAAGAAGGCAAGAATATAGCCGGGCGTGGTGGCGCACGCCTTTAATCCCAGCACTCGGGAGGCAGAGGTAGGAGGATCGCCATGAGTTCGAGGCCACCCTGAGACTACAGAGTTAATTCCAGGTCAGCCTGGACCAGAGTGAGACCCTACCTTGAAAAAACCAAAAAAAAAAAAAAAAAAGAAGGCAAGAATAGAGAAGCAAGGGAACAAAAACAGATGAGATAATTAGAAAACAAAGAACAAATGGTAGACCCAAATCCAGCTAATTAAGAATAAACTAAATACTTCAGACATACTTTAATCAAACCACATGACTGAATACCATCTCCTTTGAGAAGGCATCTGGCCTTGATTGGGGGTGGGGAGGCAACTTTGCAATTCAAGAAGCTCACAGCTGAGCATCTTTCTCTGTAAGAAGTGAAAGGAACTTGAATTCATACAGAAGATAGCAAGTGTTTTGAGAAGGGGCAAATGGTAAATAGTTTAGGTCTTATGGACCATAAATTCTCCATTGCAAATGCTTCACCTTGTTGTAGCATCAAGGAGCCACATATAACATGTAAGTGGATGATATAGCTTTGATCCAATACAGTTTTATTTGCAAAACTAAGCAGTAGACCAGATTTGTCCCACAGAGCAGTCTGCTGACCTCTGGATTAAGGTAAAGAATTTACAAACTATCAAGATAGTTTATCAAATGAAATTGAGCAATACTTAAAAACACTGGTCTGTTTTGTGACAGGAGCTCATGGTTTGATCTGAAAATGTTCCTGCTAGTCTTGTGACAGAGAAAATGTTCTCAAACCAAACTGTCTCTTTGTAGTAGTGACTTGTACCAGAGAAAGGGCATGTGGCTTGGGATCTAACATATCTTCAAATATGAGTCCTCTAAGACATATCAGTGCAGTCTTGGGCAGGTTACCAAGACCTCTCTGGGCCTTAATTATCTTGGGTGTCAAATAAGACATGATATGAATACCTACTTAGTGTTAAAGAAAAACCCCACTAAACTTAGTGCTATTAAAAAATCACCACTTTGGAGCTAGAAAGATGGTTCAGTAGTTAAATGTTCTTGCTTGCAAAACCTTACAGTATAGGTGTGATTCCCCAGTACCCAAGTAAAGCCAGACGTACAAAGTGTCACATACATCTGGAGTTTGCAGCGTCAAGAGGCCCTATTGTACCTATTCTCTCTCTCACACACACTCTCTGTCCACTTGCAACTAATGAATAAGAATTAGAGGGATGGAGAGTTGGTTCCATGGTTAAGGCACTTGCCTGTGAAGCCAAACGACCCAGGTTTGATTCCCCAGGACCCACATAAGCCAGATGCACAAGGTGGCTTATATGTCTCGAGTTCATTTACAGCAGCCCATGTGCCCATTCTCTCTCTCTCTCTCTGTCTAGGTGCACCCATTCTCTCTATCTTCCTCTTTCCCTCCCTCTCAAATAAATAAATAAAAATAAAATAATTAAAAAGACATGGATGTGTGTGTGCACACATGCACATGTGATTTGAGAAAAAGAATAAAACAGAAATTAATAAAACATGACTTCATTATGTTCCTGGATTCAGATGACATAATAGAGTCTGTCTTTGCATGCTGAGGACTCAGCTGGAGAGACTTATGTAAGTAGTGGTGGCTATCCTAGTTTCTAATATGCCTGGCACTCTGAGCCACAATTACTTAAGGACTGGGTTCAGCTGGGACTACTGACTAGCCTTCTGCGTGTGTCTACTCCATGCGGCTTGGGCTTCTTAGAGCAGGGTAGCTGAGCTCCAGGGAGTGCTGCAGGTGTATGTGCTAAGCGAGGGGAAGCCACATAGCCTTGCATGGCCAGGTCTCAGGAAGTACCACACAGCTACTTCCACCACATCTATTAGTCTAGCAGTCACACACCCACTCAGGTTCAAGGAAGACACATCCAATAGCTATTATCAAGGCTGTCAAAGAACTTGTGATCATAAAAAAAATACTATCACAGCAGCAATATACCCCGTTGTAGGTTTGCTATGATGACTAACTGGTGAACATGATACTGAGGTGTAGTGCACTGTATCTCTTCCTCTTAGGACATGATCACTGTTACATACTAACATGTGGCTTACATGTACTCTGGGGTTGGAGAGATGGCTCAACAGTCAATGCTCTTGCCTACAAACCCTAACAACCCAGATTCAATTACTTGAGTACTGGGGAATCAAACCCATACTATAAGGTTTTGCAAGCAAGAACATTTAACTACCACGTGAGCCAGATGCACAGGTGGTACATATGTTTGGAGTTCATTTGCAGTGGCTAGAGACCCTGTGTACCCATTATCTTTCTCTCTCTCAAATAAATGAAATATTAAAAAATATTTTTAAAAATGCACTCTGGATGGACTAAACTGTTCTGGATCATTCAGTGCCATCAGAGTTTCTGCAACAGTATGTGGTAGTTAAGCATGAGATGCTCAGAACCTTATAGTCTCAAGTCAGGTGCTCCAGGAACAGTCTTCATGAACAAGTGATGCAATAGGGCAGTGTGAGGAGCAAAGTAGAGCAGAGGAGAAATGGGAAAGGAACTAAGCAGGGGGCCATTTCAGGCAAAGTCCTAAGGGAAGCCTAATAGTGATGCTCTGGAGTGGAAGTTCCATCTCACCCACCTTTCCCATTCTGGGTTCTGCAATCAAGGTCCGGAAATCAGGGTTGTTCTGAGCATAAGACCTGAGATGAGCAGAGATGTGATCCAACTGTTTTCTCCAGTAGCCTAAAAAATGAAAGTAACCCAGACATATGGATAATTCTTCTGAGTCTTTGAAAGAAATATGTCAGTGTGGAACACATACTCTCAAGCAGGTTATCTTTGTCAAACTGTGTTGGTCTGTCCTTCCTGAACCAGAAGTATGGACTAGAAGATGTTCCAGCTCCCCACTTATGACACCCAAGCAAGCAGATTACATACTCTCAAAGAACACACTTGGATTACTGCCCATGAAGTCTTTTCTTACATTACTCTATTTCACATAGAACTGACATATTTTAAAGGTATGGGTTTGGCAAATATATGTATCCCAGTCAACATTGTTCTCTGTTCCCCCTCCTAGTCTACACAGGTGTTTTTTTGTTTTTTTTTTTAAAGTCTTGCTCTAGCCCAAGCTGACCTGGAATTCACTATGTAGTCATCTCAGGCTGGCCTTGAACTCACAGTGATCCTCCTACCTCTGCTTCCTGAGTGCTGGAATTAAAGGCATGCACCACCACGCCCGGCTCTACATAGCTTTTTAAAAAATATTCTATTTGCAAGCAGAGACACATTCACACACACAGAGGGGAGGGGAAGAAAGAAACAATGAGCATCTCAGGGCCTCTAGCCACTGCAAATGAATTCTGGATGCACAGGCCACTTTGTACATCCAGCTTTAGTTGGGTACTGAGGAACTGAATCTGAGTCATTAGGCTTTGCAGGCAAGTGCCTTAACCACTAAGCAATCTCTTCAGACCTACACAGGATTTTAAGCACATTTGAATTAGTAGTCACAATTAAATCACGAGAGAATTCATGTGCACTTGGGTGTCTGGTTTCTAGTGTGCAGGAGGACAAGATGGCTCAGGGTCACTGTTCTGCCCAGACTGGACACCCTGGACAAGGAGTAGCTGATTGGAAGGAGACCTCAGCTAAGATGACAGAACTAGCTGGGTACTAGCTGGGATGGCTAGGCCCTTTTTCTTAGTGCTCTGTGCAGTCACTCAGATGCCTGAGTCTTTGTGTTGGTGTGGGTGGAACACCTTTTTCTCTAGCTGTCTTCTTTCCTCATTCAGTAATCCACCCTAACATCTTCACACAGTTCTGGCTTCATAGAGAATAAAAGAAGCCTTCATCCTTCTTAAGGCCTAGGCCTAGAGCTGTCATTGGCACCTCTCCTATCATTTCTACTGCCTACTGTAAGTCACAAGGCCATTCAGATTCTGAAGGAGGGAAACAGTCTCTCTTCTTGAGACTAGGAGGAATATGAAAAATCATCAGGCAGTTTCTGCAGACGGTCCACTATGGGATTAATACTACCATAGTCAAGTCCTGAGACTCATTCAGACTATAGCTGAGTTCTGACCCCCAGTACAGAAATCCCGAGAGAAACAGAAGAGCTGGGAGTGATTGATTTCTGATAACTTGAAGAGTTTGGTGCTCCCGTTCCTCCCTGAAACTTTTTTTTTTTTTTTTTGGTTTTTCGAGGTAGGGTCTTACTCTAGCCCAGGCTGACCTGGAATTCACTATGGAGTCTCAGAGTGGCCTCAAACTCACGGTGATCCTCCTACCTCTGCCTCCCAAGTGCTGGGATTAAAGGCGTGCGCCACCACGCCCGGCCTCCCTGAAACTCTTAAAAAAATACAATAGTGGGTGTGGTGGCACACAGGGGGAAAAAAGGGGAAAAAAAGAATAAAGAAAATATGAGCAGAACCTAAGAGATCTGTGGGAAACTATTGGCTATTCCAAAGTATTCATGAAGAGAGTTCCAGGAGAGGAGACAAAAACAAGTAGAAAGAATATTTGAAAGGATAAGGGTCAAACACTTCTCAGATTGGATTCATACTCAAGAAGCTAAACAAGGGCTGAAGCAATGACTTAGCGGTTAGGACACTTGCCTGCGAAGCCTAAGAACTCATGTTCAACTCTCCAGATCTCATTAATGCCAGATGGACAAAGGTAAGGCAAGTGCAAAGTCACACATGCCCACTAGGTGGTGGAAGCACCTGGAGTTCAATTTCAGTGGCTGAGGACCTAGCATGCCAATTCTCTCCCTCCTTCCCTCTCTCACTCTTGATCTCTCTAAAATAAATTTATTTTAAAAAGAAACTAAATAAATTCCCAGTGAGTTAAAGTCAAGAGATCCATGTCTACTCACTGGACATACACATCAATACATCTCTAATGACTAGGCTTACCTTTTATTTAAAGTGTCCTCACTTTTGGTTGGAGAATCTGTTCTATCTTACAGATGGAAGAGAACAAGGATACATCAATACATCAAAAACAGAACCTAAGGCTGGGCATGGTGGTGCAAGCCTTTAATCCCAGGACTTGGAAGGCACAGGCAGGAGGATTGCAGTGAATTCAAGGCCACCCTGAGACTACCGAGTAACTTCCAGGTCAGTCTGAGCTAAAGCAAGAGGTTACCTCAAAAAACAAAACAAGAGCCAGGCGTGGTGGCGCATGCCTTTAATCCCAGCACTCAGGAGGCAGAGGTAGGAGGATTGCCATGAGTTTGAGGCCGCCCTGAGACTCCATAGTGAATTCCAGGTCAGCCTGGGCTAGAGTGAGACCCTACCTCAAAAAACAAGGAAAAAAAATCAAAGACAGAACCTAGCAGAGTATGGTAGCCCACATCTTTAATCCCAGCAGAGGTAGGAGGATCACCATGAGCTTGAAGCCACCCTGAGACTACACAGTGAATTTCAGGCCAGCCTGGGATACAGCGAGACCTTGCCTCAAAAAAAGAAAGAAAGAAAGAGTCTAATGTATACCATAAGATGGGTCACCTCCACCTCATCTGCCCTGTCCCACAAGTCATTACAGAGAAAGCAGTAACATGAATACTGCTCTCATAGCTAGCCTAAAAATCAGTTCTGGGTAAATAGAGACAGAAACACTCAAACCTCATCAAAACAGAGCTCCAGAGTCTACAAAGAAAGCAACACTAAATCAGATCCCTATCTTGCCCTCCAAGACTCAGTTAACCTTGCAAAAGAGGGGTCAGAAAGCCTCAGCGTAGGTGGGGATAACCTGAGAGACCCACCCCTGCAGAGTCTGACTGTGTCCTCTTGATTCCTACAATGAATACCAATAACCCCACCAAAGAAGACCCTCAGCAGAATTGGGGTGGAGAAAAGGGGGTCGAAGAGTACAGCCTTTTAATAAAAAGCAATAAAAGGGCTAGAGAGATGGCTTAGTGGTTAAGCACTTGCCAGTGAAGCCAAAGGATCCCAGTTTGAGGCTTGATTCCCCAGGACCCATGTTAGCCAGATGCTTCTTTCTCTCTCTATTGCTCTCAAATAAATAAATAAAAATAAACAAATTTTTTAAAAAAGCAATAAAAAACACATTACACTGCTGAAAGACAAAGAGAGAATCGTGAAAGCATAAAGAAAGGGTTCCTCACTAAACAGCACATCTCTTAGCAGAACCTAAGGAGACCAGAAGACAATAGGATAATATTCAAAGTACTCAAAACTGTCAATATGTCCCAGGGAAATATCCTTCAAGTGATAATATGAAGGTATTATCAAACATAAAACAGAATTCACTGCTAACAGATATACTTTAAAAGGAATATTAAAGGAACTTCCTCAGGTTGAAAGCATATGACTCTAAAATCCCAGTGCTAGGATGAAATACCTCCATGAGTTGTTGGTCAAGGAGGCTCATAATGTCCCCCAAACAATACAGGCTATTGCCACTGCTCTTGGCTTCCCACTAGAACTAGATGCTGAGAACCTACTGCTTCAGACATGACAGGCTTCAACTGTAGGATACTGAGAAATCAAGCTAGAACCGAGTTGGAAGCTTCCTTCCTGATGGATAGTTTTCATAGCACCAGAAGATGCTATTTAGGGTGCTGGGGGAGAATAGTCATCAACAGTGTGCATAGCTATGTAGCCTAAATACTACATAATTTACCATCAAGGCAAATGTGCCTATTGGTGCAGCACTATTATGAGGATAGCTGACTGTTTCCTTTTTATAAAAGTTTAAGTTCAATTTTAAAATGTTGCTTATTTTCTTACTTATAAGCAGAGAAAGTGTGTGTGTAGGACAGAATGAATATACATGTGCTATGGCACACCAGGGCCTCTTGCCCATACTCCAAATTGCATGTACCACTTGGTGCATCTGGGTTTACATGGGTATTGGGGAATAAAACCCAGGCTGGCAGACTTTCCAACTTAGTGCCTTTAATTTCTGAGCCATCTCCCCAGTTCTGCTTTCTAATTAGATCAGAGAACTTGCTCCACAGAAAGGAATTCATGACTGATACTGTAAACTTAGTCAAAAGCCTATGGATGGGGAGGTTATTGGCCCTAGTCGGGGGAGGTACTATTGTTTGCTAAACAGACATGCTGTATCTATCAAACTGCCTTTTACATAGTCTTGCTTATGCCCAAACATTTGTCCTGTTCTC
Source organism: Jaculus jaculus (assembly GCF_020740685.1). Taxonomy (NCBI): domain Eukaryota; kingdom Metazoa; phylum Chordata; class Mammalia; order Rodentia; family Dipodidae; genus Jaculus; species Jaculus jaculus. The sequence continues at coordinate 100,207,680 of NC_059109.1, forward strand.
AGCCCTCTCAGCCTATGCCAGAGAATCTTCTCTTTGCAATATACAACCATTTCTTATGTTTTCCAGTTTTAAAAAATATTTATTTATTTAAGAGACAGAGCGAAAGAGGCAGATAGAGAGAGAAAAAATGGGCATGCCAAGGTCTCTAGCCATTGTAAACGAACTCCAGGTGCTTGTGCATTTGGCTTATGTGGGTACTGGAGAATTGAACCTGGGACCTCAGGCTCACAGACAAGTACCTTAATTGGTAAACCATCTCTCCAGCCCTATTTTCAAGTTTTTTTGAAATTTAATTTTTAAGGTATTCCCTAATGGATCCTCTGGATTTCACTGGAACCTGATGTAACATCCCCCTATAATTAGCATTATTATTGCTTTTCAATATTTTATTTTATCTTTATTTTTTATATTTTGTTTTTTCGAGGTAGGGTCTCACTCTAGTTCACACTCACCTGGAATTCACTATGTAGTCTCAGGGTAGCCTCAAGCTCATGGTGCTCCTCCTACCTCTGTCTCGCGAGTGCTGGGATTAAAGGCATGCACCACCATGCCCAGCTTAATATTTTATTTTTATTTATTTGAGACACAGAGAGAGAGAATGGGCATGCCAGGGCCTCCAGCCTCTGGAGATGAACTCCAGACACATGCACCACCTTGTACATCTGGCTTATATGGGTTCTTGGGAATCAAACCTGGGTCCTTTGGATTCGCAGGCAAGCATCATAACCACTAAGCAATCTCTACAGCCAAGCATTATTATTTCTGTGTGTGTGTAGTGCAGAAGACAACTCAAGGTGATACTTTTCACTTTGTTTGAGACAGGGTATCTCTTGTTGTTTGTTGCTGGGGAGATCACACTAGCTGACCTGTGACCTTCACAATTTTCCTGCCTGCCTCTCTTTGTTGTCTGTGGGCACATTGAGATTATAGATGTGAACACCAATTTGTGCCAGGCTTTATGTGGGTTCAAACTCTGTTGCAAGGCTTGTAGAGCAAGCACCTTTAACTACAGAGCTACCTGTCATGAAGAACAATCCAGTCTAGTCTTCCATTTATATGAAATATCCAAAAGATACAAACCCAATATGCACAGATAGTAATTAGTTTGACAGGTAAATGGGCACTTAGGGGAGGATGTGGGAGAAAGGACATGGTGAGACAACTTGAAGAGCTTTACTTTTGGATGATGAATGTTCTGGAAATAGTAGTGATGGCTATCAAATATTGTTAATGTGCTTGATGTCACTGTATCATGTACTTTAAAATAATTAAAATAGTGAATTTTATACTATATAAAATTTACTACAATAAAAAGTGAAAATAGGAAAAGCCAGGCATGGTGGTGCATGCCTTTAATCCCAGCACTTGGGAGGCAGAGGTAGGTGGATCACCATGAGTTCGAGGCCACCCTGAGACTACATAGTGAATTCCAGGTCAGCCTGGGCTAGAGTGAGATCCTACCTCAAAAAACTAACAGACAGACAAACAGCCTTGGCATGGTGGTGCACACCTTTAATACCAGCACTCAGGAGGCAGAGGTAGGAGGATTACTGAGAGTTCAAGGCCACCCTGAGACTGCACAGTGAATTCCAGGTCAGCCTAAGGTAGCACGAAACCCTACCTCGAAGAACAAAACAAAACAACAACAACAACAACAAAAAAGTGAAAATGAAAGCTGGGAGGCTGAGGTAGAAGGATCATTGTGCATTCGAGGCCATCCTGAGACTACATAGTGAATTCCATGTCAACCTGAACTACAGCAAGACTATCTAGAAAAAACAAAAAGGTGAAAATAGTAGATATTAATGATGATGCATATTCACAATTTCTCTATGCAACAAAAGGAACTCAGATGTGTCACTGGATTGATGAATGAGTCAGCATGGATGTGAATTAAAATATCAGACTAGTAAAAGTTTAAGGAAGAACTATTATTCAAACAAAGAAAATGACTCAAAAAAGAAAAATAAAGGAACTTACTTCTTAAATGAATCTAAAGAGAGAAACAACAGAACATTCTTTTCAGAGACAGTTTCCTCCTGCTAAAAGAGTCTGCCTCTCCCCTCACCTCTTCCTGGACTGACGGCTGTGAGGAGGGGTCTGTGGTCACTCATCTTCTCCTGCCTCTGCTTGTGAGATAATGTCTCCAGTTCCTTTGTTGCTAGGAGCTTGCTGGATGGGTAGAACAGGCCAATGGTCTGTGTGCCTATGTCCTTCTTAATCTCGGCACCACAAGGGACATTTAAGGAATGCCAGGCAGATCTGGGCTATTAGCAAAACAGAACACATTTAAAAATTAGAATATAATTAATCCTGTCTCTCTATTGCATTCATTGAAAACTATTTTAATCAGAATCAAAGTATCTCCATGGGGGCTACAGAGATGGTTTAGCATTTAAGGCACTTGCCTGCAAAGAAAGCCAAAGGACCTAGGTTCAATTTCCCAGTATTCATATAAGCCAGGTGCATGCACAAGGGAGCATATGTGTCTGGAGGTTTTTTTTTTTTTTTTTTTGCAGTGACTAGAGGCCTTGGGGTGCCATTCAACACCCCCTCACTGCTTGCAAAGAATAAAAATATTTTTTTGTTTTTGTTTTTCGAGGTAGGGTCTCACTCTAGCCCAGGCTGACCTGGAATTCATGATAGAGTCTCAGGGTGGCCTTGAACTCACGGCAATCCTCCTACCTCTGCCTCCCAAATGCTGGGATTAAAGGCGTGCACCACCATGCCTGGCATAAAAATATTTTTTTAAAGTATCTCCAAAATATTTCTTTTGTTGTTTTTGTTTTCCGAGGTAGGGTCTCACTGTAGCCCAGGCTGACCTGGACTTCACTATGTAGTCTCAGGGTGGCCTTGAACTCACGGCAATGCTCCTACCTCTGCCTCCCGAGTGCTAGGATTAAAGTCGTGCACCACCATGCCCGGCCTCCAAAGTATTTCTTTGAAACAAAAGTCTTTGCTTCTATTTCCTCCTTGCCTTATTTTCCTTACTCTTGTCTTTTCCAGTAACTCCTAGCTTGATCCATGAAGCCAGCCTCTTTCCCTTGGCCACTTATTAATTTAGCAAATTAACATATGCCTATGTCCTCCCTGGGACCCAGAAGGTATGTGTCCTCTCAGCTCTATAACTCAACAAAACACAGCCTTCATTACTCTATGACTGAATATGCTACACTCAGTTACTGGGAACCAACATTTTCTCTGTAGGACCTATGAAGACCATCATATAAGGTTGTATAGGCTGTGTACTGACCAATGTCATCTATAGGGGCACCATTTACTTCTCATGGTAGACAATATATATTTGCATATTTATTAGGATAAACTTTCTGGTAAAGAGAATGTTTAACAAAATTCAGTTTTCAACATATGGCTGTCAAGAGCCTTCAGAAAAGAACAGCTTTGGGGGATGGAGAGATGGCTTAGTGGTTAAGCACTTGCCTGTGAAGCCTAAAGACCCCAGTTCATGGCTCAATTCCCAAGGACCCACGTAAGCCAGATGAACAAGGTGGTGCATGCATCTGGAGTTCATTTGCAGTGGCTGGAGGCCCTGGCACACACACACTCTCTCTCTCTCTCTCTCTCTCTGCCTCTTTCTCTCTCTGTCACTCTCAAATAAACAAATAAAAATAAACAAAAAAAATTAAGAAAAAAGAATAGCTTTGTTTCACTTATACAAAAGTATTACATGGGCAAGTGGCCATCCCACAAGTCTTTGAGGGAAGAAGATTATGAGTTCCCTATAACTGAATACAAAGTGCTAATCACATGTGAAATCTATCTAATAATTACCAGCCTTTGGTTTCATTTACAAAGAGCTAGGAAGAAATCTGAAAGTTTTCATGTAGCTTAGAACAATTCATAAGACTGACAAAAAATGGGTTGGAAGAGGGAGTTGTGCTGAAAATGACCATGTGAATTATTCCTCAAAGTACACCCAGATGTTATTAATGCCTAAAACCTAACAGAGAAGGGAAAGCAAGATATTATGAGAAAGATCCAATTTCAAGGCCACACTGAGAGTACATAGTGAATTCCAGATAACCTGGGCTAGAGCAAGACCCTACCTTGAACCACCCCCACACACACACAAAGATGCAAGAGAAGTATATTCTATCCCATGCAGAAGAAATGTATTTCCCTCTTGTGGCATTATGTCCACTCACCTAACAATGCTACTGGACCTTAATCTACATCAATCAGATGCATATTTAGCTCTTTGATCTTTTTTTTTTTTTTTTTGTGGAGAAGTAGGGAATGTTTCCCTTTGTGCCCAGGCTGGCCTAGAACTTGAGCAGATTTTTAATTAAAAAAAAAATCTAATTTCAAATGGGAAAGTGTGGGGGTGGGGAGGGAGGGAATTACCATGGGATATATTTTATAATCATGGAAAATGTTAATAAAAATTTAAAAAAAAATCTAAGAGGACATAAATAAATCATATGAAAACCTACTTTTTTGGACAATGGAACACTCAGGAGCGGTAGATTGTTACTAGAAAAATTTTAGTACCAGGGACGAGATACCTTCCAGTGAGTTGTTGACCAGGGAGGTCCCTGATATCCCCAAAACATTACAGGTTGGACAACCTATACTGAATTTATTTACACATCTAGTTCAAAGTTCATGTGAAAGATCTGCATATTCTAGTTCTCCTCCCTGGCTGGGCTCAGAGGCCAGGAAATGCAGATGCTGTTACACCTGGGCACCAGTTCTCACCACAGTGCAGGCCTCACCTTGGAAAAAGGGCCATGTCCACAAGCAACTAGAGACAAGGTGTTGTCCATGCCAAATCTTGTCATGGACTTCACGTAAGTGCCACAGGAGCCACAGAATTGGGCAGACAGATGATTGCTAGCCCCACATTTAGGGCAAACAGAGTGGCTAGCAGAAGTTCCAACCTAGTGAAAATACAGAAAGTATTTTTGTGATTTTAGAGTTATAATTTTCTCATACAGATTATTCTCATAACATACAGTGTCTAGCCACTAAAATAACATATTTTCTGACCCTTTGGCTTAACATTTCAACCTCTAGAATTTATCCTAGAAATGGATAAGAACTTAAAGAAATATATTCCAGGCCATTTCTTTCTTTCTTTTTTTTTGAGGCAGGCCCAATAGACTGGCCTTTTTGTTTGAGAGAGAGAGAAAGAGCAAGCAAAAGAGAGAAGTGGTGTGTGCCAGGGCCTCCAGCCACTGTAATCAAACTCCAGACATGTGTGTCACCTTGTGAGCATGTGCGACCTTGTGCATGCATCATCTTGTGCACCTGGCTTACGTGGAATCTGGGGAGTCAAACATGCGTCCTTAGGCTTTGCAAGTGCCTTATCTGCTAAGCCATCTTTCTAGCCCTCTAGGCTATTTCTTACAGTACTATGGTTTTAGATGAAATAACTGGAAACAACCTATGTGTCCAGCAATAGGGGATCACCTAAATACATCCAATATATACAGTATGTCAGACAATGGAATAGAGTGAAGCTCTTGGAAAGAATGAAGAGGCCACTAACAAGATGCGTTACTGAGTGAAAAGAAATGGGTCAGTGTTTACACCATTTACCAGTTCCCTTACGATATGAGAGAGCATCTCAGATTCTCAGTAACAGTGCTTCTGGGGAGAGGCACTATATACTGAGATGAAAAGAGATAACTTCACTATACACCTTTTATTAATCACATAAAATACTCAGATAAACACATGAATACTTTGTAGAATGTTGATTAAAAGACAGACAAACAATTTATAGAAGAAATGCCAACAGTTAATAAATGAACAGATAGGTTTAACCACATATAAATGGAAATTAAAATGGGGATGAGAAAAAATTCAAAATTTTCAGTGTCATAGCAACTATTATCTCTACCTACAAATTCACAAATAGTGACATCACAAGACTGTCTCCATGGAGGAAGAGCATGCCTCTCCTAGGCTCCAGCAACAAGGTTTCAATACTCACTCCACGCCAGTCACAGAAGGTTGCTTCCCAGAGGTTCTGGCGACCACATCTGGAGCAAGAAATGCTCTCCCCATTCTGAATGGGTGTGGGAGGGACTTTCCCTCCATTGCGCATCCACTGGTGAATAAAATAAGTATTTAAGGGCAGCAGCAATGTTATATACTCCAGTCCCCACCCAGTCCAAAAAAGTACCAAAGCCTCCAAATAAAAGCCCTGGAAGTACATTATCCCCGCCCCCAAAGAGTAAAAGTACAGTGGATTCACCATTTAATAAATTACCTGAAAGGGTATTTATTCTTTAATATCAGGTCGTGCCTCAGACATCTTGACACTCCTCCACATCAAACAAAGGCTGAGAAAGCTTATTGTTGACCTACTAGCACGCTACTAGTTACCCAAGGCTGTATGGAGAGCAGAGCTACCTTAGGGGCCACAGCTGAGATTTATCTTCTATCTTCTGGGATTCTGGTTTCCATAGGAAAATGTCTATTTGTTTTTTAATCTTGGTATGCAAAAATGATAGATGACAGATTTGGTCACATTTATACTCTAAGAGCACATCTTTGCTTCATACTGTAGAAAGGAATTTGCAAGCACATAACATATTGCTAATGATTTGTTTGTTCTGGGTTAACCTTTAGCCTACATGGCATCTCAGCAGGATTTGAGATTCAACAGCCTTGGGAGTCTGTAAATACCTACTACACAGGTAAGCGATAATGAAAAAGAAAGTGCAGGAGACCATAAAGAAGCACCACCACCATCATCTTGGGAACGGCTACCGATCTGACCAAGGGACAAATCTGGAATGATTAACTGTCTTTGGATTACCTATAAAGCATGTCAAGTGGGGGTGGGATGGGGAAGGCAGACTTTGGGATGTTAGTTTTCTGGCTCCTCACATTGCTAGCTCTTTGAATAAACATGGCTGTAGTGACAGGCAACATGAACTGCAGTATTCTACTTACAAAAATAATTATTTAGCCAGGCGTGGTTGAGCATGCCTTTAATCCCAGCACTTGAGAGACTGAGGTAGGAAGATCACTGTGAGTTCAAGGCTACCTGAGACTACATAGTGAATTCCAGGTCAGCCTGGGCTTGAGTGAGACCCTACCTCGAAAAGCCAAAAATAACAATAATAATTGTTATTTGATTTAGGAGCCAAAGACAAAATTGTTTCACAGGAATCTATAAGACTGGTAGGCAGACCTAGGTCAGAATCTTTGCTCCTTGTACGTACGCACTATTGTCTATCAAGAGATCTCCTCTCTTCACCACATGAGGGTATTAGCAGGGGAGACAGTTCCTTGACTGCCTGCTCTGTGCACCCTCTTGTCAACCCACACAGTTTGACACTCTCCATTTCACAGAGGTGGGAAATGAACTCAGTGAGGTTTATAAAAGCAAATACTTGAACCCAAGCACCTGATTTCTGTCCAGGAATTCACACAACCCATCAACATGACACTGTCCTCACAGGTCTACAGTGGATTTCAGATGACCAATGGCACATTAGTATATAAGAATGCTCAGCACAGAGTCAAGTTCTACAATCAAGTTTTATTCTCTTCTGGCTTTCTGATTTCTATAAGAGAAAGGACTGTAACTTCAAATTTTCTCACACAAGTGGCCTTGGCATTTGGAATTCATTCAAATCATTACTGAATCAATAAATAACTGACTCAATCAATAATTGAATATTTACCATCACATATTCCATGTATAATACGTATATAAGAGAGAAAGCACTTTCTAAGGACAATTTTCTCTCAAAGATGGCCACTTTAGTTAACTGCATTTGCCCAGCTGAATCTTGTCAGGGCACCTGTCATCCTAAAGCAGAGCCCTGTCCAGACCAAGTGCATCAGCCCCTAACAGAGAGATAGTCTGTGTCCATGTCTCTCATTTCTGTGCAGTTGGAGGTGGATTCTTGGGTAAGTCAATAGAGAGACTATTAGAACACTTTTGCTTTTACATATCAATTATTAAAGTTTTGATAAAGATCTTGACAGCCTGGGTTCCTAAACACAAAGCTTTCATATCTTTCATTGAAATATATTAAAACTGCTTTAAAGAAAGAAATGTTATCTTACCCCATCATATTAATGCTGCTAAGCAAAGAAAAGACATAAAGCTTAGATGGAACAAAGATCACTGCTTTATGATAAACATTCTAATTCTCACTTATGAATTCTCATAAATTATTCTGACACAAATACAGCTTTTAAAAATATTAGATTTTGGTATTAGTACTAAAGCATAGATGAGAACCAGAAATAATTATCGAGTTGATAATTAATAAAATCAACTTAAATAGTTTTACTATTTATATAAGAAGTTCAGGGGCTGGAGAGATGGCTTGGCAGTTAAGGCACTTGCCTGCAAAGCCAAAGGACCCAGGTTTGATTCCCCAGGACCCACATAAACCAGATGCACAAGGGGGCACATGCATCTGGAGTTCGTTTGCAGTGGCTGGAGGCCCTGGTGTGCCCATTCTCTCTCTCTCTCTCTCCCCTCTGCCTCTTTCTCTCTCAAATAAATAAATAAATATATTTTTAAAAATTATTCTTATTATGTAAATATATATTTTCTTTTCAAAACTGAGCATGAAAACAAACTGAGCTGACAAAATCAATCAGAAAACACATACTTTCTGAAATCAGGTCTGATAGAATTTTAGGGTAATCTTTTATTTATAAAAGTTTAAAAAAACAAGGTGGAAGAAGAGATTCAGTGGAGGTGGAATTTGGGAAGGGAGAAAAGGAGGGTGGTGGGAGGAGGACTATGATCATGGCATATTATTTATATGTGTGGAAGTTGTCAATAAAAAGTTTTGAAAAATAAGATGGACTTTTTCTTTTGGTAATGATAAAAGTGAAACTTCTCAGATATAAAGTTTCCTCATAACATATACAGGCTCAGGCAAATGACAGACACATAGACTGTGACAGCAGCATATACAAGGAGAAGGGAAGTTATGCAAAGGTAGTTCTAGTCTTCATAGCTTTTGGCCTGTGGCTAAGGGCACAACACAATGCATATGAGGTGGGGTGGGTGAGGAGAAGGCAGTATTTCTAGTCACAGAAACTAGAAAACTAAAGTTGGCCATAAGTACTATCTTTGCCCCTCCCTTTCCTATGTATTTGTTTATTATACCATTCTCATAGAGCTCACAATGGACACTGGTGTAGAATACATAGCTATAACATGAAGGGTAAAAGGAGAGGGATACAAACCTACCTGGTAGAGAACTCTCACAATCACATTTATGTGCCTAACAAAATACGTGATACAAAAATTTATCAGAATCACAATCAGAGGGGGTCCCCCACCCTGGTAAGCATTTTAAAACTTCAAATGACAATGAAAATTTATAGGTGTTTTTGTATATATCATGATGCCTTGATACCCATATTGTGGAATGGTCAAATCAAACCACCAACCATATATAGTTCCTTGTGTAATTATCTTTTTTAATAGTGAAAACACTTAATATTTGGTCTCTAAAGCAAGTTTCAAATGCATGACATGTAATAATATTCAACATGATTAATAATTAACAACTGTAGTCTCTAAGATATACAACAGAGCTCTTGTGAACTTATTTCTTTAACTAAAATGGATTCTTTTACCAACATCTTCCAAAATTATTGCCTCTCTGCTCATCATTTTACTCTCATTTTCCATGAGTTTGATGTTTTCACATTCTGCATATGTGAGATTATTGGCATAGTGAGTATATGAGATTATTGGCATAGTGAGTATATGTCTGCCTATGCTTGGCTTATTTCACCAAACATTGTGTCCTCCAGGCTCAGCCATGTTATAGAGGACAGGAATTCCTTCTTTTTAAAGGTGGGCTAGTACTCCATTCTGCATACATACCACATTCTCTTTATCTGTTCATCTGCTGATAGACAAAGGTCAACAATGCATCTTAGCTATTGTGAATAATGCCACAATGAACATGGGGTACAGCTACCTCTTTGACATACGGAGTCCATTTTATTTGGATATGTATCTAGTTTAAGGTATGTCCATACTGTTTTATACAATATGAATACTAATTTACATGCCCACGAATGGAATATGAGCATTCTCCTTTCTCCGCACCCTTATCAGCATTGGTTGTTTGTCTTTTTCAATAACAGCCATTCTCACTGAAGGCAGGACCACACTGGAGTTCTAGTTTACACTTCCCCAGTGTGGCGGTCTGAATATAAGTATATGACCCCCCCCAGCCTCGGGTGTTTTTTATTAAGTGTATGATTTCCCCCCAGCCTCAGGTGTTTTTTGTTTCTTTTTCTTTTTCTTTTTTTTTTTTTTTCGAAGTAGGGTCTCACTGTAGCACAGGCTGACCTGGAATTCACTATGGAGTCTCAGGGTGACCTTGAACTCATGGCGATCCTCCTACCTCTGCCTCCCAAGTGCTGGGATTAAAGGTATGTGCCACCACGCCCGGCTCTCAGGTGTTTTTATTAAGTGTATGGGCCCCCCCCCCAGCCTCGGGTGTTTTTATTAAGTGTATGACCTCCCCAGCCTCAGGTGTTTTTATTACATGTATGACCACCCACAGCCTCAGGTGTTTTTTATTAAGTGTATGAACCTCCCCCTCCAGCCTCAGGTGTTTTTTTTTTTTTTTTTTCTCGAGGTAGGATTTCATTCTAGTCTAGGCTGACCTGGAATTCACTCTGTAGTCTCAGGGTGACCTTGAACTCACGGCGATCCTCCTACCTCTGCCTCCCAAGTGCTGGGATTAAAGGTGTGTGCCACCATGCCCGACTTCAGGTGTTTTTTACTAAGTGTATGCCCCCCAGCCTCAGGTGTTTTTTATTAAGTGTATGCCCCCCAGCCTCAGGTGTTTTTTACTAAGTGTATGCCCCCCAGCCTCAGGTGTTTTTTATTTAGCTTCCTAATAAGTCTTCAGCAGGCAGAGCCCTACTAGGTTAGATATGTCACACGGAAGACCTCAAGTGTAACCCTACGAAGTATGAAGAAAGTCAGGTAATGCTCTAGCTGTTGCCTTGCCTCTCTGCTGTGGATCTATAAAGTGAGCCAGGTTCTTTCACCATGGTGAAGCAGCCCGTGGAATCTGTGAGCCTGAAATAAACCCTTTCCTCCTATAAGCTGCTTCTGGTTGACTGTCCCAGCAATGAAGAAAAAAACAAACAAACAAACAAAAAAAAAAAACCTGCAATGCCTGATAATTAGTGATGTTCAATTTAATTTTTCTTTTGAGAAGTGTCTATCCAGGTCCTTTGTTCAACTTTTAGCTAAGTTATTCCATTTCATGTCATTGAGTAGTTTTTGTGTTTTCTCACCAGACACAATATGCCATTATTTTGCTCCCATGTTGAACGCCGCCTCTATTGTACTGGTTCCTTTACTGTGTAGAACCCTCCTACTTCTGTGTAACCCCATGTATCTATTTTCAAATTTGTTGCCTATATTTTAGGATCATATTCAAAATATCAATGCCCTGGAGGTTTTCTTTCACATTTTTTCTATTAGTTTTCAGTTTCAAGTCTTGTTAAATCTTTAAATACACTTTGAATTGATTATTCTACATGGAGTAAGAAGAGCATCTAGTTTCATTCTTCTGCATGCTGATGTCCAGTTTTTCTGGAAAAATTTATTGAAGAGATTGACATTTCCATAATTTGTATTCTTAGCATCTTTGTCAAGAAATCAGTTGATGGGTTGGAGAGATGGCTTAGCAGTTAATACATTTGCCTGTAAAAGCTAATGACCCAAGTTCGATTCCCCAGTACCCACATAAAGCCAGATGTACAAAGTGGTACAAATATCTTGAGTTCTTCTGCAGTGGCTGGAGGCCCTGGTGCACCGGTTCTCTCTCTCTATGCTTGCAAATGAATAAAATAAATTTTATAAAAATCAGTTGATGGGAAGATGGCATCCACCTAACCATACTGCACCTCCTGGGGAAGGAAAGGAAGATGGATGCAGATTCTAAGGAGAGAACCAGCCCATCATACCTCACCAGGGCCCCAACTGAAACTACGAATAATTGGGGAAACAAGCGAGAGTGCTGCTTTCTTGGTGGACCTGGTACCATAACAAGGGTGAAGAAGATAGACACACATAACACTCAACTTCTATCAAACCAGATATCCAGAGACACAGAGGCTCCCAACACCTCATCACTGAAGCATACCTAAAATGAACCTAACATGGCTCAAGGAAGTTTGAGGAAGAGGGGGCAGAAAGAATGTCAAGGCCACACATTGGGTCATGATATACAGAGACACTGTCTCTACCCATAACTGATGACTAACCCCACAATGCATGGCCCATATTCCCCAACAAGGAGGGTCCCTGCAGAGGGGGGAAGGACAGGGAGGAGGCTAATGATGATACCAACTTGACTGTATACACTGAGTACAAAACTAATAAAAAGAAAAAAATCAGTTGATGGGGCAGGAGGGATGGCTTAGCAGTTAAGACGTGTGGTTGGTTTGATTCAGGTGTTCCCCATACACTTAGGTGTTCTGAATGATAGGTTCCTAGCTGATGGAAATTTGGGGATTAATGTCTCCTGGAGGAAGTGTATCGTTGGGGGTGGGCTTATGGGTGTTACAGTCAGTTTCCCCATGCCAATGTTTGGCACACTCTTCTGTTCCTGTTTTCCATCTTATGTGGGCCAGAGGGTGATGTCCACCCTCTGCTCATGCCATCATTTTCTCCTGCTATCATGGGACTTCCCCTTGAACCTGTAAGCCAAAATAAACCTCTTTTTTCCCCCACAAGCTACTCTTGGTTGGGGGATTTCTACCAGCAATGAAAGCCTGACTGCAACAGTAAGGTGGTACTAAGAGGGGGGCTGTTGCTAGACACCTGAGTGTGTGGCTTTGGCCTTTTGGAGCTGATTTTCAAGAGGAATGTGGAAGGATTTGAAACCTTGGCCTAAGAGATGCCTTTCAGTGCTCTAAATACAACTTATGAGGGTGAGAAGGAGTTTTGCTTGGACTGGGCTAGCAGTTTGTATGAAAAGTTTGCTGTTATGCTCATGTCCCAAGAAGTTGTGCAGGGTTGCTTTGCGTAGAAATGAACTTGTGTGAGCAGAGGGATATGGCACAGAAAGAAAAATCTTAGAGTTAACTGCTGCCATTCAGCTGCAATTGAGACATTACAACCTTTGAGATTGGGCCAGCTGACCTGCACTGGAGCAACAGGAAGAATGTAGACTCGTTTGAAGGGACCTAAGTGCTCAAGGAGTGTCCTGTTCTTCAAAGTCTGCTTTATTTCCTGCTGGATTAACAAACTGGCACCCTACCTGGCATTGCATAGTATAAGAAATGCAGGAAAGATACGGTCATTGAGTTTGCCACATGGTCTTGTGTTTTGGAAATGGCCATAGGCAGTGTGAAGCAGGTTTGCTGGATGCCTGCATGGAGACCCAATGGGGCTATGAGGATGAACCGTGAATTGCAATGGAAACCCAGTGGAGTTGGTGGGATCACTAGATGGCTGCTAAGGAAAGCTGCTGACCCTGATGAAGTTTTCCAGGACTGTGAGTAGCCTAGCTGGAGGAGTGGAATTGGAAGTCCAGAGACCTGTTGCTGATTAGAATTATTGGACTGGGAGCTTCTTCCACTAACTAGAGTTATTGGACTTGGAGCTACAGAGTTTGGTATTTTCCCTGTTTAAATCATGAGTATTTCTTTGTTATGCTCAATGCCATCTTTTGTAGAGTGAATGTTTATTCTGTGCCATTATGTTTTTTTGGGGAGGGCGGCATGTTTTTGGTATTTTGGCTCAGTTAAAGGATCCTGGACTATGGGGATATATGAACATCATTGGAATTGATAAAAACTATGGGGACTTTTAAAGTTGGACTTTACAACATGTGTCAATATCAGTTTAGGAATGTGGTGGTTTGGCCGGGCGTGGTGGTGCACGCCTTTAATCCCAGCACTCGGGAGGCAGAGGTAGGAGGATCGCCGTGAGTTCGAGGCCACCCTGAGACTCCATAGTGAATTCCAGGTCAGCCTGGACTACAGTGAGACCCTACCTCAAAAAAAAAAAAAAAGAATGTGGTGGTTTGTTTCAGGTGTCCCCCATAATCCTAGGTGTTCTGAATGCTAGGTTCTCAGCTGATGGAGATTTGTGAATTAACGCCTCCTGGAGGGACTGTATGTTGGGGGTGGGCTTATGGGTGTTATAGCCAGTGGCCCCTTGCTAGTGTTTGTCACACTCTCCTGTTCCTGTTATCCACCTTATGTGGGTCAGGGGGTGATGTCCACCCTCTGCTCATGTCATCATTTTTCCCTGCCATCATGGAGCTTTCCCTCAAGCCTGCAAGCCAAAATTAACCTCTTTTTCCTACAAGCTGCTCTTGGTTGGGTGATTTCTACCAGCAATGTGAATCTGACTGCAATAAGGTGCTTGCATGCAAAGCCAAAGGACCCAGGTTCTATTCCCCAGGACCCATGTTAGCCAGATGCACAAGGGGGCACATGTATCTGGAGTTCATTTGCAGAGGCTACAGACCCTGTCACACCCATTCAGTCTCTTTCCCCCTTTCTCTGTTAAATAAATACATGAAGAAAAATAAAAATTTTTTAAAAAAAATCAATTGATGGTATTACTGTTAGCTTCCTGTTCTGGTTTGTTTTTTTTTTTTTTTTGTGTGTGTGTGTGTGTGTGTGTGTGTGTGTTGTTCACGGTAGAGTTTCGCTCTAGCCGAGGCTGACCTGGAATTCAATATGTAGTCCCAGGGTGGCCTCGAACTCACAGCGATCCTCCTACTTCTGCCTCCTAAGTGCTGGGATTAAAGGTGTGCACCACCATACCCAGTGCTTCCTGTTCTGTTCTATGGGCTTGCATATGTCTTTATGCTAGTACCATGCTGCTTTGGGTATTGTGCCCTTGAAGAACATCAGGAAGTACAATGACTCTAGTTTTGTTCTTTTTACCCAACAACATTGCTTTGTATATTCAGAGTATTTTGTGATTCCACATGAACTTTAGGATTCTTTTTAAAAATATGTTATTTATTTATTTGAGAGAGAAAGAGATGCAGATAGAGCATGGGCACGCCAGGTCTTCCAGCCACTGCAAACAAACTTCAGATGCATGTGCCACCATGTGCATCTGGCTTACATGGGTCCTTGGGAATTGAATGTAGGTCCTTTAGCTTTGCAAGCAAGTGCCTTAACCAGCGAAGCCATTTTTCCAGCCTCTTTTTTTTTTTAACTTTCTATAAAAAAGGTTACTAGAATCTTTAAAAATATTTATTTGAGAGAGTAGTCTGTATAACATTCCTCTTAGATATAACAGATATTTACAGAAAACTGTACCTAATGACAGAGCATACATACTTTTCAGAAGCATCTAGCATGTTTTCCAAATTAGACTACCTACTGGGCCACAAAATATATCCCATTAATTAAAAATAACAAATAACCCAGAATGTGTTCTCTGACAACAACAAAATTAATATTTGAGTTAACAGTTACATAATTAGAGAAAGGTTATATGTTTGGAAATTAAGTAAACAACAAATAAATAAGATATAAGTCAAAGAAGAAATTATAGAGAAATTAGATAAAATTTTGAATTGCATTCTAATTTATAATAGCAATGCAAATGCTATCTTTAGAAATTTACAGTTTGTGCTAAAAAAGAGAAAAAATTAAAATCACTGATTTAATTTTTTTAAAGTTTAATCAATCAGAGGATCAAATTAAACTTACATTAAGGAGAAATGTACAACAGGAAACAAAATAGGGCTGGGGGATGGCTTAGTGGTTGAGGTGCTTGCCTGGGAAACCTTATGAACACAGGTTCAATGCCCCAGTACCCATGTAAACCAGATGTACATGGTGGCACATGCATTTGGAGTTTATTTTCAGTGGCTAGAGGCCCTGGAGCACCCATTCTCTCCCCACTCAAATAAGTAAATAAAAACTTAAAATTTAAAAAAACAGGTGGAACAAGGACTTTTGGGTAAGATGGTGGCATATTAGCCACACCAAAGCAGCCTACGGAAGGAAATAAACAGAAACACAGCAAAATACACACTTCTACTGAAAAGTGAAGGTGTTTAAGTTATTATCAACCATAGTTAAGAAGCAGGAGAGACCAAGACACCAAGATCTCACAAAGGAGGAAACCAGCCAAAATCCTGCTGAGGCAACAGCAGCCCTGATCCATGAACCTGCCCGGGTGGTGGCACAGAATGGTAGGAGCAGAAACAGGTGAGGGGATTTTCCACTCACATCAGCCTCCTCACAAAGTCAAGAAACTGGAAAAGGAAGCCAGCAGAGGCCAGCTGAGCAGCTGCTGAAAGAGAATACAAACAGGACCAGCGAGCAGCTCTGGCACAACTCCAGGCACCCTGCTGCTTTAGATGAAATGCCTGACAAAGATTTTAAAAAAATGATTATATCTATGTTCAAAGAAATTAGAGGCATCAAAGAGAAAACAAACTCCTGAAGGAGAATACGGGAAGCCAACTTAATGAAATAAGGAGGTCATTACAAGACACGAGTAAGGAAATAGAAATAATGAAAAACGCCAATCAGAAATACTAGATATGAAAAACAGAGTAAGTCAAATAGAAAACCCTGTAGAAAATATCACCAATAGAATGGATCAAGTAGAAGACAGAATGGCAGGTGACAAACCTAATACAGTCCAACAAAGAAAAAGACAAACTAACAGGAATGCATGAATGGGAATTTCAAGACTTTCGGGACACTATGAAGGGATCAAATATAAGAATTCAGGGTATAGTAGAAGAAGAATTTCACTCCAAAGGCATAACAGGTATCTTCAACAAAATCATAGAAGAAAATTTCCCCCAAGTACAGAAAGTGATGCCAATAGAGATAGAGGAAGCCTATAAAATGCCAAATATACAAAATCAGATAAGACCCTCACTGTCATATTGGAAGTAGATTACAAAACACACAAACCAAAGAAAATATATTGAAAGCAATTAGAGAGAAAACTCAAGATACATACAAAGCCCATCAGGACATCAGCAGATTACTCATCACAAACTTTAAAAGCGAGAAGGGTGTGGAATGACGTATTTCAAGCTCTGAAAGATAACAACTGTCAACCTGCAAAGCTATCCATTCAAATGGATGGAGAAATAAGAACATTCCACAACAAAAGCAAACTAAAGGAATATATGACAACAAAACCAGCTCTGCAGAAAATACTTGAAAGGACCCTCCATGCTGAGAGAAAGAAAAGCACACACATAAGGAACCTGAAAAAAAAAAAAAAGTGTACTCAAATACTACTTAATATAAGAGAGCAAAGGTAAAACTGGCAGAACTACAAAACAAGAAAAATGACAAAAATAAACACACACCTTTCAATAATAACTCTTTGTTGTTTTTAAATTTTTTTCTTTGTTTTATTTATTTATTTATTTATTTATTTATTTATTTATTTTGGTTTTTCAAGGTAGGGTCTCACTCTAGCACAGGCTGACCTGGAATTCACTATGGAGTCTCAGGGTGGCCTCAAACTCATGGCAATCCTCCTACCTCTGCCTCCCGAGTGCTGAATAACAACTCTTAATATCAATGGCCTCAATGCCCCAACCAAGACACCAGGTTAGCAGACTGAGTTGAAAAACAGGATCCTTCAATTTGTTGCCTTCAAGAAACCTCCCCACAAAAGATGGACACTATCTTAGATGGTGAAAGGTTGGAAAACCATGTTTCAAGCAAATGGGCCTAGAAAACAAGCAGGTGTTGCTATCCTAGTATCAGACAGGGTAGACTTCAGACAAACATTAGTTAGAAAAGATAAAGAAGATTATATTGATTAAAAGAACAGTCCAATAGGAGGACATCACAATCCTTAGCAGGGAGGCTCCCAGTTTCATCAAACAAACATTATTAGAACTAAGGGCACAGATAACACCAAACACAGTTGTAGTGGGTGACTTCAACACCCCACTCTCATCCTGTCAAAAAATAAACAGAGATGCATCTGGGTTAAATAATGTCATGGAACAAATGGATTTAATAGATATCTACAGAACAATTCACCCAAATGCTGCAGACTATACATTCTTTTCAGCATCACATGGAACATTCTCAAATAGACCATATATTAGGATACAAAGCAAATCTTAACAAATACAGGAAAACTGAAATAATTCCTTGCACTCCATCTGATCACAATGGGATTAAACTATAAATCAATAGCAAGAAAAACTATAGAGCATACACAAACTCATAGAAACTAAACAATACATTACTAAATTATGAATGGGTCAATGATGAAATCAAGAAGGTAATCAAAAAATTCATAAAATTAAAACCAGGCATGGTGGCCCATGCCTTTAATCCCAGCACTTGGGAGACAGAAGTAGGAGGATCGCTATGAGTTCGAGGCCTGACTAACACGAGATCCTACTTCGAAAAACTAAAAAAAAAAAAAAAAATCATAGAATCACATGATAATGAGAACACAACATACCAAAACCTTTGGGACACAATGAAGGCAGTTCTAAGACAGAAATTTATAGCTTTAGGTGCCATTATTAAGAAAAATATACCTATCATAAATGCTAAGCATAAAAGAGGATATAAGTGTAGATCTTACAGACATTAAAATGGGAAAAAATTTATTTATTCAGTGGTTTCAGTCCATGGTCCAGTGTCCCTGTTGTTTTGGAGCTGTGCTGGTACTGCAACATGCTGGCAGCATACGGTGGAAGCATGTTCAACACCTTATAGCCAAGGTGTAGACAAAGACAGGAAGTGACCTGGGTCCCAATATCCCCTAGGACATCTTCTCAACAACTTAATTTCCTATTAGGCCCTACCTCTTAAAGATTCTACCAGCTCCCAATACCACCACAAGCTGCAAACGATCCTTAATATATGGGCCTTTGTGAGACCTAGTAGTGACTATAACAATTGCCAAAATGCATCACACAATAAAATTAAAATGGGTAGATTTTATTCATATGAATTCTACCCCAATAAAACTGGTAACAAAAAGAGTTCCTTTAGCACTCACTGGCAAAGCCTGAAGACCTGGGTTTGATTCCCCAGAGCCCATGTAGAGCCAGATGCACAAAGTGGCACATTCATCTGGCGTTCATTTGCAGTGGCAGGAGGCCCTAGTATGACCCCCCTCTCTCTAACAAAAAATATTTTTTAAAAAATTTTTAATATATTTTATTTATTTATTTGAGAGAAAGAAAGAGGCAGAGAGAGGGGCATGCCAAATGAACTCCAGATGCATGCTTCCTCTTGTGCATCTGGCTTACATGGGTCCTGGAGAATTGAACCGGGATCCTTAAAAAAAAATTTTTTTTAAGAATTCTTTTAGGTCTTAGACTGTCATTATTAGAAATAACCTTAACTGGTAGCTTTTCCATATCCTCCATAACAGTTGAATTATATATCCCCAGAAAAAGATAGGCTGAGGTTTATTATAGTGTGAATCTAAATTGTCCTCCATAGGCTCATGTATTTGAACACCTGGTGCCCAGCTGGTGGCTCTGTTTTGGGAGGTTACATTTTGGCTGATACCGGAGGGCCTTTGAAAGTTCTGGTGAGGCCCTGCTTTGGGTCCTAGTCTTTGTTTCATACCTGTTGTGAGTGACTGAGCCACCCCCACTGCCACTCTTTCTCTGTCACGATGTACTGAAATACCCTAAAACTGAGCCAAAAGAAACCCTTCTTTACACTGTGCCTATTAATGGATATCTTGTTACTATAACAAGAAAAGTAACAAATACAAATTCTCAGTACCTTGGAATGTGACCTCATTTGGTAATACTGTCTTTTCAGAGGTGATCACATCCCAATAAAGATATTAGAGCAGTATGACTGGATGACAGTGTCTTTACAGGGAAATCAGGACACTGAGGCAGATACAGAGGAAACACAATGTGACATACTGGGAGACCACAGAGAGATGCAAAAGCAGAAGCTGGAGTGTTGCAATTAGATGCACAGGAAGGTTCAGGCTACGAGATAAAAGGATAGAGGCCTGGAACTGTTCCTCCCCAGTGCTGTCAGTGTGGCCATGCCAACACCACAGTCTTAGACATCCACCTCCAGAGCTGAGAGACAACACATTTCTGTTGTGTTTAGCCACAGTTTGCGGCATTTGTTTCAGCCACTGTGGTGGTTTGAATTTAAGATGCCCACCACCACAGCATGACTAAGCCTCATTCTTAAACTCCAGTAGGTGAAGTCTTTGGGAAGTAGAGAGATATGTCACTAGGGTAGAACTTGAAGTTTATTAGTAAAGTTCACTAGATGTTCACAGCTAGCTAGTTCACTCTTGTTGTTTCCTCCAAGCTAATGTGAAAAGATGTGACACTTCAGCTCATGGGATGCTCATGCCATGCCTTCCTGGCCATGATGAAACTTCCCATTGAAACTGTAAGCCTAAATAAACTCTTTCCTTCCATAAGCTGTTTCTGCTCACGTTTGGGCCGAGCACTGAGAAGGTAACTGCTACAGCATCTCTAGGAAACTCACAGCTTCCCTACAATGCTAAGCACTTGTCATCTGCTGCCCCATTTCCTGAGGAATCTCTGAGATAAGAGCAAACCCCACACTCAAAATGCATACAGTAGATCAAAACCAGCAGGAATTTTTCCCTTCTAATTTGGCTAATAAATGCTAATTTTTTGGTACTGTTTGGCTAGGGGCAAGAGTCATGAAGCAATTTAAATCCCATCAGAAACATTTTATGAACACAAGTTATCCGAGATGAATCCATCACAAAAGGCATTTAGGCTGTATATTTTCCCATTCCTTCATTTAAACATTCAAAATAAGCTGGCAGGAAACCTAAGAAATGGCTATAATATTCTTGACTTCAAAAAGTATAAGCAGGCTGAGGATGTAGCTCTGTTGGCAATATGCTTGCCTAGCATGCATGAAGCCCTTGCCAATCCCTAGCACTGCACAGACCAAGTAAGTATGCATGTCTATAATCCCATCACTCAAGAAAGCACATGTCTATAATCCTTCATACAGGAAAGTGTGCATGTCTGTAATCCCTTCATTCAAGTAAGCGTGTGTCTATAATCCTGTCACTCAAGTAAGCATGTGTGTCTGTAATCCTTCACTCAAGTAAGTTTGCATGTCTATAATCCCTTCAATCAAGTGTATGTGTGTCTGTAATCCCATCACTCAAGTAAGCATTCATATCTGGAATCTCATCACTCAGGAGATGAAGGCAGGAAGAGCAGAAGATTCAGGCCTGCCTGGACTACATGAGACCCTCTTCAAAAAGCACAATCCACAGACATATCTGCCTGCATAGGAAATGTGGTGGTTCAATTCCCTATGCATTAAGCCAGACTCTCATGCAAAGTGCTAAAAAAAAAAAACCCAAAAAACTAAGAAATGGTTATTTATGAAATCTCTTGAAGTCAAGACTTTGAAAACAAGTTCGTTTGATAAATATATAGTGTTCTCTACATATAAAAGCCTTGCAGCCTTGCATTCAATTTTCCTCAGAAGGTTCCCCCCCACACACACACAATGGTGTTTGTTCTATGCATGTCATATTTCTCTACTAGCATTGACAACGGACATTTAGTAGCCACTAAATATAGAACTGGCACAGTCTACCTACCTCTTGTGTGGAAGGCAGGGCTCCTTCACAGGTGACACAGTACCTCAGGTGAGCAGGATTCCCTGTGCCACAGGTACGGCAGATTACTTTCTCCTTGACAACAGAGAATTGGAAATGGCTGAGCAAACAACACTGCACACACTGCCCTGTAGTCTTCTTAGCCAGCCACCAGCTGCATTATAGCCCAGTCCTGAACAGTGCATTGGTTCAGGGATTATGGTAACATAGAATCAGACAGACAGATGAACATAATTTTAAAAGAAATAAAACTCTAAACAAACTAGAAACAGTATTAATTTTGTTTGGGGAAGTCAATTTGACATTTTTGCATTGGTTATGTGTAAGACCCTCCCCGCCCCACCCCACCCCTGCCACATGGGAAACCTCATAGCACGTTTTTCAATATCATGACCTATAGAGCAAGTAAGTATGCATTTGAGTATTCCTTATGGGACTTTAGGCTGACCATGAAAATCATATATGCTATTTTAGATAACACCTAAAGGCCAGAGGTCCACTACCTGCTGGTAAGGCAGAGAATCAGTCTTGTTCATATTGTTCACAGTGGTTCCTGACTACCCTTAGGCCCGAAATTCTTCAGTTTCCTAAATTTATTATAGTATAATCTGCAACTGCCAAGGTTTCCAATTAATTTAGGACTGCAACTTGCTTAAGATATTGCCTCTGACAAGATCTGGTGGAATTCAGGGAAAAATGAGACAAATATTCTGTCCTTTGTAAAAATGACTGAGATCAAACAAAAATAGTAAGACATGGAACCAAATGAAACTGTTTTCACTTCAAGACTCCCAGCATGCAAGGACTACAGTCCAAAACTGCTACCTAGTCCAATCTCTGCTCAATCTCGGCCCTGACTTGCAAAATCTTAGATTTCTGTTTTAATCAACAAATTGTGTTTTTCAAAGTTTAGGTACACAGTAAAAATGAACAGACATTCTAGAAGGTTCCCACATGAAAAATACCTTTGCACATTTGTATAGTCAATCTCCACCATAGACATCTGACATCACATCTGTACATTTGCTACAATCAATGAACCACAGTGATACACTGTTAACACTCATGGTCCCTACTTTACATTAGGGGTCATTCTTATAAAATCACCCAGAAATCACCAAAGCCTAACAATAAATTTTACACTACTTTTCTCTGTCTCTTCCCTCAAATCTCTCTCTCTCTCTCTCTCTCTCTCTCTCTCTCTTGTTGTTCTGTTTTTTTTGAGGTAGGGTCTCACTCTGGTCCAGGCTGACCTGGAATTAACTATCTATTCTCAGGGTGGCCTCAAACTCACAGTGATCCTCCTACCTCTGCCTCCACAGTGCTAGGATTAAAGGCGTGTACCACCATGCTTGGCTCTTTTTTGTTTTTTTGAGGTAGGGTCTCACTCTAGCCCAGGCTGAGCTGGAAGTCACTCTGTAGTCTCAGGGTGGCCTAAACTCTCCACGATCCTTCTATCACCATGCCTGACTCTTAACTCAAATCCTTTCAAGTGGTCATCTAGCCTACTATATAGGGTCTATTATGCAAAGGTTCCTTTAATCCCAGCACTTGGGAGGCAGAGATAGGAGGATTGCTGTGAGCTCAAGGCCACCCTGAGACTAATTCCAGGTCAGCCTGGACTAGAGTGAGACCCTACCTTGAAAAAACAAAGAAGGAAGGGAGGAAGGAAGATGAATAGAGCACTAACATTAATCTCTCTAGAGCTTTCTAAATGTGGATAAAATGTGACCAGCTGCCTCATGTTCCTGATGCTGTGCCTTTATGCCATGATGAACTTTATCCCCTTAAACTATGAGTCAAAACCTTTCCTCTTCAAAGTTGGTTCTTTCTAGGTATTTTCTCACATTAACAAGACTGGTAACTAATAAAGTTGGTATTAAGAGGGCTGGAGATATGTATCAGTGGCTAAGGTGCTTGCTTACCTTCAAAGCCTAACAACCCAGGTTCAATTCCCAAGTACACATATAAAGCCAAATACACAATGGTATGTGCATCTGGAGCTCGTTTGCAGTGGCTACAGGCCCTGGTACACCCATTCGTTCCCTCCCTCTGTCTCTTTTCTCTCTCTCTCTACTTACATATAAATAAAAAAAATATTTTTTAAAGCTGGTACTGAAAAGTGAGACTACTGCTGTGATAAACCTGACCATATGGTTTGTAGCCCTTTGGAACTAGTTTGTGGGAAGAATGTGAAAAAGTTTGGAGCTGTGGACTAGATAAGCACTACAATCCTATAAGCAGGCCTTAATGGGCCATTCTGGGAGGACTATGGAAGATCAGAGTTCCAATAGAAAGGCAGATAAGAAAGACTATGCTCATGAGATTTTAAAGGAAAATAAATAATTTATCACAAACTGGGCTAGAGGTCATTCATATTGTATTTTGAGAAAGAATCTTGTAACATTCTGCCCATGCCCTGGGAAACTGACTGAGGCTGAATACAAAAGTAATGAACTATTTAAAAAAAATTTTTTTTTGAGGTAGGGTCTTACTCTAGCTCAGGCTGACCTAGAATTCTCTATGTAGTCCCGGGGTGGCCTCAAACTCATGGCAATTCTCCTACCTCTGCCTTCAGAGTACTGGAATTAAAGGCGTGCCTGGCTCAAAAGTAATGAACTATTTTGCTTGGTGGAGGAATTTTTTTTTTTTTTTTTTTTTTTTTTTAGGTGGAGTCTCGCTCTATCCCAGGCTGATCTGGAACTTATTCTATAGTCCCAGGCTGGCCTCATACTCACAGTGATCTTTCTATCTCTGACTTCCAAGTGTTGGGATTAAAGGTATGCACCACCAAGGCCTTTGGTCTCCTACCAGGAATAGATGGTAAGACCCTATTGCGGAAGACTCCACAAACTTGGGCTGCAAGGTTACTGAGAAATCCTGCTGGAGCTGGGCTGAAAACCTCCTCTATGTAGACCAGCTGACAGAAAGCTGGAAAAAGCCATGCTGCATGCAGTTCAATGGAAGAAAGAGAGAAATCACCAGTAAAGATACCCAACAGTGGACATTGAAAGCCTTATATTTGGCCAGCCAGGGCAAATGAGC
Organism: Jaculus jaculus; assembly: GCF_020740685.1. Classification (NCBI taxonomy): domain Eukaryota; kingdom Metazoa; phylum Chordata; class Mammalia; order Rodentia; family Dipodidae; genus Jaculus; species Jaculus jaculus. The sequence goes on from NC_059109.1 coordinate 100,232,302, forward strand.
CAATGGGTGCAATCGTGGCACATCTGTTATGGGGGAAACCAACTGCCCTCTAATTTGACTGGAGGCCCACTCCATGGGAAGGAATATATCCCTGATACTGAAAATCTACAACAGGGGTAGTCATGAGGCCTAGGAGTATAACGTCTGCTGCTGTCTGGCTAAAGATATATACTATGCTCATCAAACTGCCCAGTGAGCACGTCTCTTAATGTTCAAACCCATATATTAATACTACTCTTGCTTTTGGTTAGAGAAGCTTCTCTTTTCAGATGGCAGTGACCTTGGGATGACTCAGAAAGCACCATGGTGCTGAGAAGAAGTGACAGAGGAGTGCTCAGCACTGAAATATCTCAATCACTACTTCCATGGCTCAGGGTCCACTGCAGAAGAGGTGGTGGAAAGAATGTAAGACCCAAAGGAAGGGTAGGACTCCTTACAATGTGTTCCTCCAGACACAAAATGGCCTGGATATCTATGACTTCCCAGTGCCTAACACTACCTACACAAGACCAATAGGAAGAAATAGGAATAATAATAATAATAGAAAGAAACGATGATGACATCAAAATAAAAGAGAAACTGATTGAGAGGGGGAGGGGATATGATGGAGAGTGAAGTTTCAAAGGGGAAAGATGTGATATTATTTATAATTATGGAAGCTGTCAATAAAAAAAATTTATAAAAAGGTGTGTACCACCATACCTGGCTATGGCAGAGGAAATTTTAAGATAGCATAGCATTCAGGCTGTGGCACCGTTATTGCTAACTGTTATTATACATGTTTAGAATGAGAAGGAACAGCACGTGAAGAGAAAGACATGAAGCATGTTAAGTTTTGCAAAGACAGGAGCATGAGAGAGTTTAAAGTAGCTGACAAAGATGGTACAGAGAGCTGAGGATACAGCTTAGTGGTAGAGTGCTTGCCTATATGTATGAGGCCTTAGATTTGATGTCTAGCATGGGAAGGTAGGGCTCAGGAACACAAAGAGGCTCCAAGATGCCACTGCATGAAGCTGGGAAGGTAAAGTCTGAGTTACAATGTAGATGCCTGGATATGGCTAGTTCTAATCATTTTTTCCTACGTATTAGAAACCCATCATCAAATTAAGCAGGCAAAAACATAAAGCTACTTTTAAGAGCAAGATTCTAAGCTAATATTAACTGCAACGGTGAACTCTGAATATATAAGCCACATAGCTATTTATTAAACATTACTTTCTGTGTATTTCAATAACGTTTCTACAAAATTATATTTCATTACCTTCAAGTGAAGACTTGCCTGTGGCCGCAGCTGTAGAGCCAGAGGAGCTTCACATACTACACAGATAGGGGTGTTCATGGGTACCATGCTTCCACATTCTACACACAAGCCCATCTGTACAAAGAAAAAAATCAGCTTTGTGTTGGCATGATAAACTGAAGCTCTAAGTAGGTCTTAGAAGGTATGGTTTGGGGCTGGAGAGATGGCTCAGTTGTTAAAGGTGCTTGCTTGCAAAGCCCAGTGACCTGGGTTTGATTCCCCAGTCCCTACATAAAGCCAGACAATGACTCACAATCTCCTTATACACCAGTGCAACACAAAACCTGAGCAAAGAGCTGCAGCAAAGCCAGGATCTGGGCAGGACCAAGGACCCTACATACTTCTACATAGAGATATCCATTGTCAGAACCATTTATTGAAGAAGCTGTCTTACATCCAATGCCAACCAGTTATTCTGATATATGATGAAGTAGATATCAAATCAAAATTAGTCCAAAGAGATAAAGAAGGGTACTACATGTTAAAAATGGGAATAATTCACCAAAAAGATATAACAATTATATGAATCATATGTTGGACCTCCTAACTTTATAAAGCAAACACCAATGGCACAGATATATTCTATCAGATAGGTTTTGATACTATAATAGTATGTGACTTCAGTACCTAACTTTTAAAAACTTTATTTTTTTTAGAGCAAGCAAAAGAGAGAGAGAGAGAGAGAATTGGTGAACTGGGCCTCAGCCACTGAAATTGAACTCTAGACGCTGAGCCACCTAGTGGGTATGACCAAACCTGCACTTGCCTCACCTTTCTATGTCTGATTTACGTGGCATCTGGAGAGTTGAACATGGATCCTTAGGCCTCGCAGGCAAGTGCCTTAACTGCTAATCCATCCATCCAGCCCCAGTACCTAACTTTTATCTTTAGCTAGGTTATCTAAACCACAAATCAATAAAGAAACTTTAGAGTTAAACAATATGGCATATCAAAATGATATATATAGATATATGGCTATAGATATATAGATATAGGAGATATATATATGTACATATATGTGATTCCATCCAGCAGATGAGGAGTATACATTCCTCTCAGCTGTGTATCACATTCTAGGCCATAAACAAGTCTTAAATACTAATGAATTGAAATGATTTATTATATCTTATGTAATAAATAATAGATAAAAGATAATAGAGTAATAAAACTAAAAATTGATAGCAAGAGAAACTATATGACTATCTGGAGACTGAAAAACACACTCTTGCATAACCAGTAAGAAATCAGGGAGAGGGCTGGCTTAGCAGCTAAGGCATTTGCCTGCAAAGCTAAAGGACCCAGGTTTGATTCCTCAGGATCCACATTAGCCAAATGCACAAGGGGGTGTATGCATCTGGAGTCTGCAGTGGGCTGGAGGCCCTGGTGTTCCCATTCTCTCTCTCTTTCTCTCTCCCTCCCTTTCTCTGTCAAATAAATAAATAAAGTATTTTTAAAAAAAGAAATTGAGGAGGAAATTTGAAATTTATTAGAATCAAAATCAGGCATGGTGTCACATTCCTACAATGCTAGCACTTCAGAAGTAGAGACAGGAGGATCAGGAGTTCAAGGCCACCCTGGGCTATATAGCACCAGCACAGTTTGAATATAGCACAAGTTACATGGGTCCTTGTCTGGAAAAAAAGTCTTAGGCAAATAAAAATGAAAGCACAGCTCAGGTAGTTCTAAGAGAAGGGGTTATAGCATTGTTTATATGAAAAAAAAAATCAGAGAACTCTCAAATAAACAACCTAATGACAAATAGCAAGGTCTCAGAGAAACAAGAGTAAGCCAACCAAAAAGAGATAACTAGAAACAATAAAGGTCAGGCATAAATTAAAGAAATGAAGACAAGCTGGGTGTGATGGCGCATGCCATTAATCCCAGCACTCAGGAGGCAGAGGTAGGAGGATTGCCATGAGTTTGAGGCCACCCTGAGACTCCATAGTGAATTCCAAGTTGGCAAGAGTGAGAGCCTACCTCGAAAAAAAGAAAAAGAAAACAAAAAGAATAATACACAGAATCAAAGAGTTGGTTCTTTGAAAAAAATAAACAAGATTGACAAACTCCAAGTCAAACATGCAAAGAAAGTGAGGAAATTAGTAAAATTAGAGATGAAAGGGGGATATTATAACAGAGTTCAGTGAAATCCAGAGGATTCATAAGGAATATTTTGAAATCTTAGACTTAAAATACAACTTGAAAATCTAGAAGAAATGGATAAATTACTAGACACATATACCATGGCAGGATTAAATAAAGAGGATATAAACAACTTGGACATATCATATCCATAACAAGCAATGAGACTAAAGCAGTGGTAAAATGTCTCCCAATGAGGTAAAGGCAAGGACTGGCCAGTGTCACTAACAAAGTCTACCAATCCTTGAAAAAAGAACTAATACCAATTCTCCTCTAACTGTTCTGTTAAACAGAAAGGGAAGGAACACTAACAAACTCATTCTGTGAAGTCTCTAATAGATGCTGAAAGGGCATTTGACTAAGCTGAACATTCTTGATAAAAGCCTTGAAAAAGCCAAGAATATAAGGGAAATATCTCAATATAATAAAGACTATATATGAAAGACCTGCAACAAACTATACTAAATGGGCAAAACCTGAAAGCATTTCATCTAATATCAGGAATAAAACAAGGTGTCTACTCTCTCCACTTCTATTCAATGTAATTCTTAAAGACTAACCTAGAGCACTAAGAAAAGAGAGAAATAGAAGAGTTAAAAACAGAAAAAGTAGGCTGGAGAGAGAGCCCAGTGATTGAGCCACTTGCCTGCAAAACCTAACTTGGTTCAATTTCCCAGTGCCCATGTAAAGCCAGATGCACAAAGTGGCAGGTGCATGTGGAGTTGATTTACAAAGGATGAAGGCCCCTATGTACCCATTCTCATCCTCTCTGTTTGAAAATAAATATATTTTTTGAGGCAAGCCAAACTGACTTTTTATGCAAAAAAAAAGAGAGAGAAAAAAAAAGAGTTGGAGTGCTGGGCCTAAAGCCACTACAGTCAAACTGCAGTCACATGTGCCATTTTGTGCACATGTGTGACCTTGTGTATCTGGCTTACTTGGGACCTAGAGAGTCAAACATGAGTCCTTAGGTTTCTCAGGCAAACACCTTAACTGCTAAGCTACCTCTCCAGTCCAAGGGAATCTTTTTTCATTTCTTTCCTTTTTTTTTTTTTTTTTTTTTTTCCCGAGGTAGGGTTTCACACTAGCCCACGCTGATCCGGAACTCACTATGTAATCTCAGGGTGGCCTCGAACTTACAGCGATCCTCCTACCTCTGCCTCCCAAGTGCTGGGATTAAAGGCATGTGCCACCATGCCTGGCAGCACAGCAGAATCTTTTTTAAAAAAGAAATAGAACAAGTCAAATTATTCCTATTTACAGATTACACAATTCTATATTGAAAAGACCCAAAAATCCACCAGGAAACTTTTAGCTGTTCTAAACACTTTCAGCAAAGTATCAGGATACAAAATGAACCTACAAATATCAATAGTTTTTGTATATACTAATAACAAACTTGCCAAGAAAGTGGAGGGAGAGAGAATCCTATTTATAATAGCCTCAAAAATAAATAAATGAGGTCTGGGGAGATGGCTTAGTAGTTAAGCACTTGCCTGTGAAGCCTAAGGACCCCGGTTCAAGCCTTGATTCCCCAGGACCCACGTTAGCCAGATGCACAGGGGAGAGCACGCGTCTGGAGTTCGTTTGCAGTGGCTGGAGGCCCTGGCGTGCCCATTCTCTCTCTCTCTCTCTCTCTCTCTCTCTCTCTCTCTCTCTCTCTCTCTCTCTCTCTGTGTGTGTGTGTGTGTGTGTGTGTCTTTCTCTCACACACTTAAATAAATAAATAAAAATGAACAAAAAAATTTTTTTAATTAAATAAATAAATAAATGGGCCAGGCATGGTGGCACACGCCTTTAATCCCAGCACTTGGGAGGCAGAGATAAGAGGATTGTCATGAGCTCAAGGTCACCCTGAGACTACATAGTGAATTCCAGGTCAGCCTGAGCTAGAGTGAGACCCTACCTTGAGAAACCAAATAAATATATAAATAAGAAATGCATAGGAATAAATGTAATCAGGCAGGAGAAAGACTTCTATGATGAAAACTTTGGAACCATGACAAAAGAAATTGAAGACACTAGAAGATGGAAAGTCTTCCAATGTTCACAGGTTGGCAGAATTAACATTGTGAAAATAGTTATATTACAAAAAGCAACCTATAGATCGATACAATCATCCTATAATGCAGCTGGTGAGCAAAAGGCCACTTACTAGGGTCCCATAAAACATATTAGGAACCTTCACTGGCAGGACATGATGGTAAACCATGTACAGGCATACTGCAGAACATTCTGGGAAGCTGCCCACTGAGATAACCAAGGGACTATCTGGAAGCTGACTAGGGTGACTGTGGGACAAAAAGTCTGTCCGTGGAGTACTGTAAAAGTCAGGGGATTCTGCATGAGGTGCTCTGTCAGTTAGCTGAACACCACAGGAGCCCAGTGAGAGGAAAATAAACCAGAAGTAGGAAGAAAAGGCAAGTTCATTCTCCTGAAGAGCCCCTCCACTGATACCAGTTCAGCCAGGTGCCAAAGGAAAGTGCTTGAAGCAGAGGAGCTCCAAGATCACAAGGCGGGACAATGATGGGTTGATCTGGAGCAGAGGCGCCCCTGTACCACGGGTCTAGGAGGTGGATTCCAGCCCCCATGAATCTCAAAAGCTCACTGAAAGCATGACATAGTAAGCCCTAAATAAAAGTCAAATTACAAAGCCATTATACAATATAGGATGTTTTAAAGTCCATCGTTTCAGGTACATATAATCTTTAAAAACATTTTCTTGGGCTAGAGGGATGGTTTAGCAGTTAAGGCATTTGCCTGCAAAGCCAAAGGACCTAGGTTCGATTCCCCAGGATCCATGTTAGCCAGATGCACAAGGTGACACATGCATCTGGAGTTCATTTGCAGTGGCTAGAGGCCCTGGAGCACTCACATTCTCTCTTTCTCTGTTAAATAAAATATTTTAAAAATAAAATAAAAACATTTTCTCAGGCTGGAGAGATGGCTTAGTGGTTAAGGGACTTGCTTGCAAAGCCTAAGGACCCAGGTTTGATTCCCATGTGCCCACGTAAGCCAGATTCACAAGGTGATGCATGTGTCTGGAGTTTGTTTGCAGTAGCTGAAGGCCCTGGTGTGCCCATTCTCTCGATCTGCCTCTTCCTCTCTCCTTTCCTCTGTCTCTCAAAATAAATAAATAAATAAAACATTTTCTCTATTAATATAGCTCTGAAGGCATGCTCAGCATTTAAAGGTGCTTGCTTACAAAGCCTGCTGGCCTGGGTTCAATTCCCTAGCTATCCACACAAAGCCAGATAGATATTCAATTGTAGTGGCTAGATATTCTGAAACACACACATACAAAATGACTTTTTTAAAGTCCTGGAATTCTTTCTCTAGGCAAGTAGAAAATACTTTGATGTTGTACCAACTTATAAAAATAGAAAGAATCTAAAAGAAATGGAAACTGTTCATATTTTATTGGCTGTGTTATGATCTTTAAGGGACTCAAAGTATATCATAGAAGCAAATTAAATTAACTTCTTTTTTAAATTTTTATTAGCATTTTCCATGATTATAAAAAAAAATCCCATGTTAATTCCCTCCCTCCCCCCCCACACTTTCTCCTTTGAAATTCCATTCTCCATCATATTACCTCCCCATCACAATCATTATACTTACATATATACAACATCAACCTATTAAGTACCCTCCTCCCTTCCTTTCTCTTCCCTTTATGTCTCCTTTTTAACTTACTGGCTAAATTAACTTCTATAACAACTTTGAACAATACATTGCAGAGAGATTTTTATTTATTTAATTATTTGTGAGAAAGAAGCAGAAATAGTGAGTGAGCAAGATAGACAGAGAAAGGGAGGGAGAGATTGGACATGTCTGAGCCTTCAGACACATTGCCACCTTGTGCATCTGGCTTTATGTAAGTATTGAACCTGGGTCCTTAGGCTTCACAGGCAAGCGCCTTAACTGCTATGCTATCTCTCCAGCCTGGAGGGAGCTTTTAAAAAATATTTTATTTATTTATTTATTTATTTAAGAGAGAATGGGTGGCCAAGGGCCTCTAGCTACTACAAACTGAACTTGGAGGGAGATTTTTGTTTTGTTTTGTTTTTCAAGATAGGGTTTCACTCTATCTCAGGCTGACCTGGAATTCACTATGTAGTCCAGGGTGGCCTTGAACTCACGGAGGTCCTCCTACCTCTGCCTCCCAAGTGCTGGGATTAAAGGCGTGTGCCACCATGCCCAGCTTTAGGTGGGAGATTTTTTGTTTTGTTTTGTTTTGTTTTGTTTGAGGTAGGGTCTCACTTTAGTCCAGGCTGACCTAGAACTCACTATTTAGTCTCAGGGTGGCCTCAAACTCACAGCTATCCACCTACCTCTGCCTCCCAAGTGCTGGGATTAAAGGCGTGCGCCACCACACCCAGCCTAGTAGGGAGATTTTTAAAAGATCACTATTTAGTGCCTGAGGGCACAATTAAATTCTAAGGCTTGGTACTCTGAGCTCACTGAATTACTGACATGCTCAGTGATATCTTTTTCAATATAGTCATTTTTCACCCATTATCACAAATTCTTTTACTTAATTTTATGAACCTGAATTAAAAGAAAAAAAAGGAACAATCCCAAAATGAAGCTGGGCAGGGTATTGCACATTTTTTTTGTTTGTTTTGTTTGTTGAGGTAGGGTCTCACCCTAGCCCAGGCTGACCTGGAACTCACTATGTAGTCTCAGGGTGGCTTCAGACTCATGGCAATTCTCCTACCTCTGCTTTCCAAGTGCTGGGATTAAAGGCATGTGCCACCACACCTGGCTTGGTGCACTTTTTTTTTTTAATTTTTATTAACATTTTTCATGATTATAAAATATATCCCATGGTAATTCCCTCCCTCCCCACCCCCACACTTTCCCATTTGAAATTCCATTCTCCATCATATTACCTCCCCATTACAATCATTGTAATTACATATATACAATATCAACCTATTAAGTATCCTCCTCCCTTCCTTTCTCTACCCTTTATGTCTCCTTTTTAACTTACTGGCCTCTGCTACTAAGTATTTCCATTCTCACGCAGAAGCCCAGTCATCTGTAGCTAGGATCCACATATGAGAGAGAACATGTGGTGCTTGGCTTTCTGGGCCTGGGTTACCTCACTTAGTATAATACTTTCCAGGTCCATCCACTTTTCTGCAAATTTCATAACTTCATTTTTCTTTACCGCTGAGTAGAACTCCATTGTATAAATGTGCCACATCTTCATTATCCACTCATCTGTTGAGGGACATCTAGGCTGGTTCCATTTCCCAGCTATTATAAATTGAGCAGCAATAAACATAGTTGAGCACGTACTTCTAAGGAAATGAGATGAGTCCTTTGGATATATGCCTAGGAGTGCTGTAGCTGGGTCATATGGTAGATCAATCTCTAGCTGTTTTAGGAACCTCCACACTGTTTTCCACAATGGCTGGACCAGATTGCATTCCCACCAGCAGTGCAGAAGGGTTCCTTTTTTTCCACAACCCCGCCAACATTTATGATAATTTGTTTTCATGATGGTGGCCTTGGTGCACATTTTTAATTCTAGCACTTGGGAGGCTGAGGTAGGAGATTGCCATGAGTTCAAGGCCAGCCTGGGGCTACACAGTAAATTGTACATCAGCCTGAACTAAAATGAGACCCTGCCTCAAAAAACCAAAAACAAAAAAAATACCAAATACTTAAAAGATGAATACAGGGTTGGGGACATAGCATAGCAGTTAAGCGGCTTACCTGCAAAGCCTAACAACCTGGGTTCAATTCCCTAGTACCCATGGAAAGTCAGATGTACAAAGTAGTATATTCACCTGGAGTGTGTTTGCAGTGGCTAGAGGCCCTAGTGTGCCCATTCTTTCTCTCTTTTTCTATTTCTTTATCTCTCTCTCAATTTCTATCTGTTTGCAAGTAAGTAAATAAAAATTTTTAAAAAGATAAATACATTTGCTGAAGGTTTTGGTGGTTAGCAAGCCAAGTACTTCTAAGTAAATCCAAAAGGTAGATTAACATCAACTATTACCAATATTTAATTAGCCAACCCCTGTAAGTTTAAAAATACTTATCAGTGTATAGCTTCCTTGGATACAATGCATTCTACATATTTAGACACATAGCACTTGCATTTTCTCCATTTATTTATAGGATATGCTTCCTTATTACCCCCAGGTTATGAACAGAACTATCAAATGTACTAATCCACAGATGCCTCATTAAAACAACACTGTTTCAACCTGTTTCTGAGTATGTCCTCTGCAAGGCCACATAAAGGAAATGATGTTGCAAACAAGTGCTCTTCTTCCGAAGGAATCTGCATTGTAAGAGACTGATCTGCACATACTTCATCCAACAAGTATTTTGTTTGTGGTTCATGGACATAAACACTGTGCAGCTGCTACAAATAAAGGTCACATGAACCAATGAATGATGATTTTAAGAATTCTGCAGCTTACCTGAGCTCCTTCTGGGGGTGGAAGACGACAGCCAAATATAGGTGGGACAGGTACACCACATTCTTGACAGAAGCGAGCAAAGGGATCAGATGGGCGAGGAGCCAGACAGTGGGCACACCTACAACAAATTGTGTTTCCATTTGTGCATAAGGGTAACATTACAAGACTGGTAAAAAAAAAAAAATCTAAGAATGTCCAGTTAAGCAAAACAAAACACCAAGCTGACCATGCTTAGCAGCTCCAGAGGAAGTTCTAGACCTGCAGTTCATCTGCAGCTGCAAGAGGCCTTGAGGTGCTCATTGATTGTCTCTCTCTCTCACTCTCTCTCTTTTTCTCTCTCACTGCTTTCAGATACATATATGTTTATATATATTTGGGGTTCATGTGCATGGCAGGAGTGACCCATTCTCTCTGTATGTCTATCTCCTCTTTCTTAAATAAATAAATAAATATCTATAAAAAAGAAATCAAGGGCTGGAGAGATGGTTTAGCGGTTAAGGCGCTTGCCTGTGAAGCATAAGGACCCAGGTTCGATTCTCCAGGTCCCACGTTAAGCCAGATGCACATGGTGGTGCATGCGTCTGGAGTTTGTTTGCAATGGCTGGAAGCCCTGGTGCACCCATTCTCTCTCTCTATCTCTCACTCTGCCTCTTTCCCTTCCTCAAATAAATAAATAAAAATAAAATAAGAAAATATTAAAAAAAAAAAAAAGAAATCAACTTTAAATAGAGAATCAAAGTGTATTAAAATACAGAATACAGGAATTCTTCTTGGGACTTCTGGCTAAGATGGTTGCATAGGAGTCACACCAAACCAGCCTAGGGAGGGATTTAAGCAAAACCACAGCAAAATACACTTTTCTTCCAAAAAGTGAGGGTGTATAGGTTTTTATCAGCCACAGTAGAGAAGCAGGAGAGAACAAGATCTACCAGAAAGGAGGAAAACAGCCAGAATATCGCAGAGGCACTTGCAGCCCACACAGATTGGTGCACTAGCCTGGCCCTGTGTCCAGCTACAGGAGCAAAGACCAGACAAGAGGATTTTCCAACCTCATCAGACCTGAAGGGGAGACAGCAGAGATGAGCTAAGGAGCTGCTGAAAGGGATACAGGTGGGACCAGATGAACAGTTCCAGTACAACTCCAGACTCCCTGCACTCTTCCCATCCCCCAACCATCAGAAACACACACCTCTGGAGAATGCAGTCCCCAGCGGCAGGGCATCCAACACGGCTAATTAGAGCATCACCTCCACAGCACAACAGGGAGAGATAGAGGTGGGCACACAGCATTGATGAGATTTGAAGCCACCCCAAAAGGTAACAGGGCCAACTGACAAAAAAGCAGGAACATAGGCCTGCAATGGAAATGCTAATCTCTCTTTTCATGTCAGGGCAGGTTATGGGTTAAATATTTGTTGTTGGCTTTACCATTTTCAATTAAACTATATTTGGGGGTTGACTATTGTTGCCTTTGTCTTTTTCTTTTGTCATTATTGAGGGCAGGGTCTGATTCAGACCCAGGCTGACATGGAACCCATTTCAGAACAGAAATCTCAACTTCCCAGCTGACAGGATTGAGGGTGCAGAACAACACACACCCTTAGGGATTTGGGCTTTATAAGGTTATCTGTTTGTTTAAATCCCCACACTTGCATACTCTGTGATGGTTTTTACTAAATGTGTATATTGCTCAGTTGAATTTTGGAATTTGCCAGTAAATTGCTCCACCTAGCCCACTACAGTACTTGAATAGTAGGCAAAGTCAACACCTAGGATTACTTCTGTGATTGGACTGGAGTATAAGAGCTATACCTGGCACATTAAACTCCTACTCTGAAGGTAGATAAAGTTGGATTTCCACCTACAGATTATTAGAAAACCCAAGCATCAAAAAAACTCAGGATGCAAAAATCACTACATTATAATAAGAAATGCAAAGAATGAAGATAATACAGCCCTACCAAAAATTATAAATCCATCAGAAATGACCCCCAGTGAGACTGTTTTAGATGAAATGCCTGACAAAGATTTCAAAAAAATGATTTTATCTCTACTCAAAGAAACCAAAGGAATAAAAGAAGAAAACAAACTCCTGAAGGAATTCCAAGAGAACACAGGAAGCCAGCTTAATGAAAAAAAGAGGTCATTATAAGACATGAGTAAGGAAATAGAAATACTGAAGAAAAAACAGGCAGAAATTCTTGCACTGAAAAACACAGTCAAATAAAAAACTCTGTGGAAAGTCTCACTAGTAGAATGGATGAAGGAGAGAACAAAATATGTAAACTAGAAGACCAGATGGAAGATTTATTACAGTCCAAAAGAGAGAGAGACAAGCTAATAGGAAAGTATGAATGGGAATTTCAAGATATTCAGGACACTATGAAAAGATCAAACTGAAGAATTCAGGGTATAGTAGAAGGAGATGAATTTCAATCCAAAGGCATAGTAAGCATTTTCAACAAATTCACAGAAGAAAAAATTCCCCAAATTGAGAAAGAAATGCCAATGCAGATATAGGAAGCTTTTAGAACACCAAACAGGCAAAACCTGGAAAGAACCTTTTGCCATGTTATAATTAAACTACTAAACATACAAACCAAAGAAAAAATATTGAAAGCAGTTAGAGAGGAAAAGCAAGTCACCCATAAAGGCAAACCCATCAGGATCACAGCAGATTACTCAACACAAACTTTAAAAGCCAGAAGGGCTTGGAATGATGTATTCCAGGTTCAGAAAGTTAAAAACTGTCAACCAAGATTATTTTATCCCGCAAAGCTATCTATCCAAATTGAAGGAGAAATAAGGACATTCTACAACAAAAACAGGCTAAAGGAATTTATGACAACTAAGCCAGGTTTACAGAAAATACCTGAAAGAATCCTTCACACTGAAGAGAAAGCAAAACACACACATGAGGAAACAGAAAAAAAAAAAAAAACCACATAATCAAATAACAGTTTAAAAAAAGGAATAAAAGGAAACAGAAAGCACTACAAAACAAGAAGAATGGCAAGAATAAGCACATACCTTCCAATAATAACTCTTAATATCAATGGCCTCAATACCCCAACCAAAAGACACAGGCTTACAGACTGGATTAAAAGGTAGGATCCTGCTGTTTCCTGCCTCCAGGAAACATCTCTCAATAAAAGATAGACACTGTCTTAGGGTAAAGGATGGAAAATGGTATTTCAAGCAGGGGTTGCTATCCTAATATCTGACAGGATAGACTTCAAACCAATATTATTGAAGAAAGATAAAGAAGGTCACTTTATGTTGATTATAAAGGAACACTCCAACAAGAGGACATTACAGCTGGGTGTGGTGGCACACGCCTTTAATCCCAGCACGTGGGAGGGCAGAGGTAGGAGGATTGCCATTGAGTTCAAGGCCACCCTGAGACTACAGTGAATTCCAGGTAAGCCTGGGCTAGAGTGAGATCCTACTTCGAAAAACAAAACAAAACAACAACAACAAAAAACAAAAGAAGAAGACATTACAATCATAAACATATATGCACCTAACATGAGGGATCCTGATTTCATTAAAAAAAACAAACAAACAAGGGCTGGAGAGATGGCTTAGTGGTTAAGCACTTGCCTGTGAAGCCTAAGGACCCTGGTTCAAGGCTCGATTCCCCAGGACCCACGTTAGCCAGATGCACAAGGGGGCGCATACGTCTGGAGTTCGTTTTCAGTGGCTGGAAGCCCTGGCACTCCCATTCTCTCTGTCTACCTGCCTATTTCTATATATCTCTCTCTCTGAAATAAAGAAATAAAAATATATATTTTAATAAAAAAAAAAAACACTATTAGCTGGACATGGTGTCACACACTTTTAATCCCAGCATTCGAGAGGCAGAGGTAAGAGAATTGCTGTGAGTTTGAGGCCACCCTGAGACTACATAGTGAATTCCAGGTCAGCCTGGGGTAGAGTGAGACCCTACCTTGAAAACCAAAACAAACAAAAAAAGCTGGGCATGGTGGCACATGCCTTTAATCCCAGTACTTGGGAGGCAGAGGTAGGAGGATTGCCACGAGTTTGAGGCCACCTTGACAATACAGAGTGAATTCCAGGTCAGCGTGGGCTAGGGTGAGAACCTACCTCAAAACAGCAAAAAAAAAAAAGGGGGGGTGCTAAAGAGATGGCTTAGCGGTTAAGCGCTTGCCTGTGAAGCCTCAGGACCCAGGTTCAAGGTTTTATTCCCCAGGACCCACGTTAGCCAGATGCACAAAGAGGCGTACACATCTGGAGTTCGTTTGCAGTTGCTGGAAGCCCTGGAGCACCCATTCTCTCTTTATATATTTGCCACTTCCTCTGTTGCTCTCAAATAAATAAATAAAAATCAGTAAAATATTTTTAAAAAACCAAAAGAAAACCACTATTAGACTTAAGGTCACATATAACACCAAACACAATTGTAGTGGGTGACTTCCATATCCCACTCTCATCAACTGACAGGTCATCCTGGGGGAAAAAATAAATGGAGAAATATCTGGATTAAATGATGTCATGGAACAAATGAACCTAACAGATATCTACAGTACATTCCATCCAAATGTTGAAGAATATACACTTTTCTCAGCAGCACATGGAACATTCTCCAAAACAGACCATATATTAGGACACAAAGCAAATCTTAACAAATACGGGAAAATTGAAATAATCCCTTACACTCTATCTAGCCACAACAGGATTATACTACAAATCAGCAACAAGAAAAACTAAGGCATACACAAATTCATGGAGACTAAACAGTACACCATTGGATGATGAATAGGTCATTGAAGAAATCAAAAAGGAAGCCAATAAAGAAAGAGATACAAATTGCTCAAAGAATCAAATGATGATAAGACTACAAAATACCCAAACCTTTGGGACACAATGAAGGCAGTCCTAAAAGGGAAATTTACAGCTCTAAGTGCCTATGTTAAGAAATTAGAAAGGTCACAAATAAACTTAATGCTTCACCTTAAGGCCTTAGAAAAATAAGAAGGAAAACCAAAAATCAGTAGGTGGGAAGAAATAATAAATACTAGGGCAGAAATTAATGAAATAGAAACAAAAAATCCAAAGAATCAATGAAATAAAGCATTGGTTTTTTGAAAGGATAAACAAGATTGATAAACCCTTAACAAATCTGACCAGAGAAAGAGAGAAGAGACAAAAATTAATAAAATCAGAGATGAAAAAAGGCACCATTGCAACAGATACTAAAGAAATTCAGAAAATCATAAAGACATACTTTAAGAATACATATGCCTCTAAGTTTGAAAATCTGAAAGAAATGGATGATTTTCTTGATTCATATGACCTACCAAAATTAAGTCAAGATAAGATAAACCATTTAAATAGACCTATAACAAGTACGGAGATCCAAGCAGTTATAAAAAGTTTCCCAAGTAAAAAAAGAAGTCCAGGCTCAGATGGATTGACTGGTAAATTTTACCAGACCTTCATAGAAAAACTAACAACACTGCTTATCAAACTTTTCCACAAAACAGAAATGGAAGGAACTCTACCAAACTCCTCCTACAAAGCCAGCATCATCCTGATACCAAAACCAGATAAAGATAGGACAAAAAAAGAAAATTACAACCCAATCTCCCTCATGAACATAGATGCAAAAATTCTCAACAAAAATATTGGCAAACATAATACAAGAATATATCAGAAATATTATTCACCCCAACCAAGTAGGCTTTATCCCAGAGATACAGGGATGGTTCAACATATGCACATCGATAAATGTAATACACTACATAAATGGACTGAAGGACAAAAAAACCACATGATCATCTCAGTAAATGTAGAAAAGGCATATGACAAAATCCAACATCTCTTCATGGT
The DNA here is from genome assembly GCF_020740685.1 of Jaculus jaculus. Classification (NCBI taxonomy): domain Eukaryota; kingdom Metazoa; phylum Chordata; class Mammalia; order Rodentia; family Dipodidae; genus Jaculus; species Jaculus jaculus. The sequence continues at coordinate 100,248,034 of NC_059109.1, forward strand.
AAAAGTCCTACTGAAACTGGGAATAGAAGGAACATATCTTAACATAATAAAAGCTATTTATGATAACATAATAATAATAATAATAATTTATAGCCAACATAATACTAAATGGGGAAAGACTTGAAGCATTTCCACTAAATTCAGGAACAAGACAAGGGTGTCCACTGTCCCCACTTTTATTTAATATAGTACTGGAAATCTTAGCCATAGCAATGAGGCAAGAGACACTCATAAAAGAGATACAAATTGCTCTCTAATTGGACTGGAGACCCGCTCTATGGAAGGGATTACATGCCTGGTACTGAAAACCTAATCAAAAGCCTATGGCAGAGGAGGTCATGAGCCTTAGGGGTGTAAACCTGCTCTTGTCTGGTTAAATGCATATATTATTCTCACCAAACTGCCCAGTAAGCACTACACTTAATGTTCATATTCATATATTAATGCCGCTCTAACTTTTGATTAGAGAAGCTTCTCTTTTCAGATGCCAGTGACCACTGGGATGACCCAAAAGGTAACACAGTGCTAAGAAGAAATGACGGAGGAGTTTCTAGCACTAACATGGCTCAGAGTCCATTGCAGAAGAGGTTGCAGAAAGAAAGTAAGAGCCAAAGGAAGAGTATGAATCCTTACAATGCAACTGTCCAGACAGAAATTGACCTCCATACCCATGACCTCCCAGTGCCTAGCAATACCTTCATAAGACCCTCATAACAGGAGAAAAAGACAATAACATCAAAATAAAAGAAAGACTAATAGAGAAAGGGAGGGGGTATGATGTAGAGTGGAGTTGTTAAAGGGAAAGTGGTGGAGGGGAGGGAATTACCATGGTTTATTGTCTGTAAGTATAGAAGTTGTCAGTAATAAAAATTATACATTAAAAAATAAAATACAAGGGCTGGAGAGGTGGCTTAGCAGTTAAGCGCTTGCCTGTGAAGCCTAAGGACCCCGGTTCAAGGCTTGGCTCCCCAAGATCCACGTTAGCCAGATGCACAAGGGGGCACATGTGTCTGGAGTTCATTTGCAGTGGCTGGAGGCACTGGCGAGCCCATTCTCTCTCTCTCACTTTCCCTCTTTCTCTCTCTGTCTGTCACTCTCAAATAAATAAATAAAAATAAAATATTTTAAAAAATAAAAATAAAATAAAATACAAGCCAGGCATGGTGGCGCATGCTATTAATCCCAGCACTCAGGAAGCAGAGGTAGGAGGATTACCAAGAGTTCGAGGTCACCCTGAGACTACATAGTGAATCCAGGTCAGCCTGAACTTGAGTGTGACCCTACCTCAGAATACCAAAATAAATAAATAAATAAAATAAAATACAGAATACATAACACAAGTATGTGTATTGGTCAAAAGAAAGTAGAGTGGGCTGGAGAGATGACTTAGTGGTTAAGGTGCATGCTTGCAAAGCCTTAGGACCCAAGTTCAACTCCCTAGTACCCATGGTAAGCCAGGTGCACAAGGTGGCACAAGCATCTGGAGTTCCTTTGCAGTGGCTAGAGGCCCTGGCATGCCCGTCTATCTGCCTCTCTCTTTCTCTCTCTCAATCTCTGTCTCTCTCAAATAAAATAAAGAAATAATCAATCTGACAGAAAGCTGGAAGAAGCCATTCTACATGGAGTTCAATGGGAGAAAGAGATACCACCAGTGAAGATACTCAACAGTGGACACTGCAAGCCTTATAATTGGCCAGCCAGGCCAAAGGAGCCAACAGGTACAATAGTGGCACGTCTGTCATGGTGGAAACCAACTGCCCTCCAATTGGACTGGAGGCCTGCTCCATGGGGGGGGGGGGGGACTATATCCCTGATACTGAAAACTTAAAACAGGGGTAGTCATGAGCCCTAGGGGTATAACATCTGCTGATGTCTGGATAAGTGTATATACTATGCTTATCAAGCTGCCCAGTACGCACTTCTCTTACTATTCATACCCTTATATTAATGCTAATCTCACTTTGGGTAGAGAATCTTCTCTTTTCAGATGGCAGTGACCTTGGGATGACTCAGAAGGTATCATAGTGCTGGAAAGAAGTGAATGGAGTACTGAGTAACATCTTGATCACACCTTCCAAGGCTCAGGGTCTAATGAGGAAGAGGTGGTGGAAAGAATGTAACAGCCAAAGGCAGGGTAGGACTCCTTACAACATGCTCCTCCAGACACAAAATGGCCTGCATATCCATGACCTTACTGTGCCTGACACTACCTACACAAGACCATCATAAGAGGAGGAAAAGATCATGACATCAAAATAAAAGACAGACTGATTGAGATGGGGAGGGGATATGATGGAGAATGGAATTTCAAAGGGAAAAGTGGTGGGGGGAGGGAGGGTATTACCATGGGATATTTTTATAATCATGGAAAATGTTAATAAAAATTGAGAAAAAAAATAACAAAAAGAAATGCACCCAACATGGCTCAGGGAATTTTGTGAAAGAGGGAGCAGAAAGATTGTTAGAGCCACAAGTTGAGACATTATGCACAGAGACACTGGCTCTCCCCCTTAACTGAATGCTGTCCCCACAATACATGACGCACAATTTCCATGGAGTTGACCTGCATCCCCAACGAGGAGGGCCTCTTCAGAAAAGTGGCAGGGATGAGGGAAATGATGGTACCAAGATGTGTTGTTTACATATTAAGTTTGTACATATCTAATAAAAATAAATTTTAAAAGACACATGTTAAAATAAAAGAAAGAATCAAAAAAAATTTAAAGAAAGCAGGGTGGCTACTTATTAAAGCAAGTAGATTTGTGAACAAAGGAGATTGCTGGAGTTAAAGGAGGTCATTTCATAGTGACATGGGGTAAATTAAACAACAGTATATAAAAATTCAAAAGGCTTACATATTTCATATCAGAGCCTCAAAATGCATGAAAAAAAACTTGATAGAAATGGGAATACCAATGCTATCAACTAGCTTAATCCATTGGCATTTATAGGACAATTACCCCAGCAGAATATACTTCCTCTCAAAGTGTCCCAGAAGAATCACATAAATTCTGTCTCCTAACCAAAATGGTACTTAACTTTAAAAGAAGGCTAAAAGTTAAGAAATAAAATCCCCATTATTGCTAAAAGAAATGATGCCATTAAAGAGAGAAATGTGTGCACTACATACCAGGACATAGGAATGGGCCTTGTGGGCAAGACCCCATCCATTGAGGGCTCTATAGTGTAAAATGTAAACCCATTTGAAAAAGTGACGTGTCAATAGAATGCCTGGGGCTGGAGAAATGGCTCAGCAGTTACACTGCTTACCTGCAAAGCCAAAGGACCCTAGTTCAATTCCTTAGTATCCATGTAATGCCAGATTGTACAACGTAGCACATGTATTTGGAGTTTGTTTGTAGTACCTAGAGGCCATGGTGGGCTCATTCTCTCTATTTATCTCTTTCCCTCTCTAAAATAAATAAATTCTCTATGTTTTTTTAAATAAAAGAGTTCTTGAAAAGATAGAGCTGTAAGAGAGGAAACTGTTTTCCCAAGTTCAGTCACCCAACTCTCTGAGGTTCCTACAGCTATGGACCAAGGAGACCCAAGGAGGTCTAAGCTGGTCAAAGAACTTGGAACTCTCCAAGTAGTACTGGTTTTATAGGCATGCAGAATTGAATGCAAGAGTTGTGGAGTTTGGGTGCTTGCATCAAGGTTCCAGAGAAAATCCTGTGAGGTCAGGCAATGTGTAAAATTTAAAAATTCCTTAAAGACAGTTTCTGATAAGGCCATGCGTGAAGCTTTGAGGCTGAAGCCCAAGCCAAGTATGTGAGAGCTAGCAAGAACCTGGACATCTGCTGAGGAAAGCTATGAGCAAGCAGTAAAGCTGGATCAAGAGAGGCCATATGGGCCTCAAACAGCAAGGCCGTGGGTGCAGCACTACTCAAGTCCATTAGGGAGCAGATGATTACACCATAAACTGGGAAGCTGGACCTGCAGTTACAGGATGTGATGTTTATCCTGCTGGACTTCTGTTCTTACTTTTCTTGCAATATCCCCATTCCTTCTTTTTGGAATAGGAATGTTTATCCGTGCCTTTGAATACTGCATATGTATTGAACATGTAAACTTTAACATTTTCATTTTATAGAGGTTCACAGTTAAGAGTTTGCCTTGAGTCTCAGAAAGACTTTGGACTTTTTTTGTGACAGTATCTCGTGAAGCCTAGGCTAGCCTCAAACTCACTAAACAGCTGAGAATGTCTTTGAACTTCTCGTTCTTCTGCCTCCACCTCTCAAGTGCTTGGATTAGAGGTGTGTACCACCACGCCCACTTTTTGTGTGGTGCTTAGGATCGAACCTAGGGCTTTATGCATTCTAGGCAAGAACTCTACAAGCTGTGCCACATTCTAGCCCTAAGAATTTGGACTTTTGAACAATGCTGAGACTCTGAAAACTATGGGGACTTAAAAGTTGGCCTAAATGCATTTTGCATTATGAGATGACCGTGAGTCTTTGAGGGTGAGTGGTGGGATATTAGGGTTTGAAGCCTCACTGTCTTCTACAGGCTCATGTTTTGAGCACCTACTGACCATCTTGAAGTGCTATTTTGAATGCTGTGGAGCTTTTAGGAGATGAGGGCTGGTTTATAGAAAATAGAGAAGGTCATGAGAGAAGGACGTATAAAAGTTCAAGGACAGCTTGAGCTATGAAACAAGTACCAGGCCAGGCCTAGAATAGCAAGACCATGTCTCAAAAACAAAACAAAGCAAGACAAAAATTAATTTTAAAAAGTAGGAGTGGGTGAGACTGCTGTTATGTTCAATTTTAAATCCCCTTTGACCACATACATGTATCTCTGTAGTATTTAAGACAGAAGAGAATGTGATACATACTTGAGAAAGTCTGTCTCCCTCTGAATCCTCATGATCTCTGTACTTGTCAGATTCTTCTGGCCAGGTATATGTGCAAAGCCAGGGGACTACAATTAAGAACACAGATAGACATAGGAATAGATATATAGTCAATATAACCTGGTAAAGGCAATAATATAGAACCCAGTATTCATCTTTTCAAAACTATGATGGGGAAAGGTCCCAAGTAATTATTACTCCAGGATCTAACACTCAAAAATCATTTAGTAGGGCTGGGAATGCAGCTCAGTTGATAGAATGAATGTCCAGAATGCACAAAACCCTGCTTTTGATCCCCAGCACTATATATACCAGGCATTATGATACACACAAGTAATCCCAGCACTTGGGAGGGGGAGGCAGGAGTCCTCAGTTACATAGTGAGTTCAAGGACAGCCTAGGCTACTTAAGACCCTGGATCAAAAAAAAAAAACCAAAAAAAACCAAAAACAAAAAACAGTGCTCTTTATTAGCAGATAAGTATATTTATTTAAAATGAAAGTTTACAATAAAAGGCATTGAGGGCTGTAGAGATTGCTCAGTGGTTAAAGGCACTTATTTGATTCCCTACTACCCATATAAAGTCAGATGCAAAAAAAGTAGAACATGCATCTGGCATTTGTTTACAGTGGCAAAGGGCTCTGGCATGCCTATACTCTCTCTTGCAAATAATTTTCTTAAAGACATCTGAAAGCCATGCATTGTGGAAACACCTTTAATCCCAGTATGCAGGAGGCAGAGGAAAAAGGATTGCGGTGAGTTTGAGGCCAGCCTGGGACTACACAGTGAGATCCTGGTCAGCCTGGGCTAGAGTGAGACCCTATCTTAACCCCCAACTAAAAAGACATCTGAGTTTACTATAAGACAAAATATAGGTGGGCTGGAGAGATGGCTTAGCAGTTGAGCGCTTGCCTATGAAGCCTAAGGACCCTGGTTCGAGGCTCGGTTCCCCAGGTCCCACGTTAGCCAGATGCACAAGGGGGCACATGCGTCTGGAGTTCGTTTGCAGAGGCTGGAAGCCCTGGCGCGCCCATTCTCTCTCTCTCCCTCTATCTGTCTTTCTCTCTGTGTCTGTCGCTCTCAAATAAATAAATAAATAATTTTTTAAAAAAAGACAAAATATAGGGTTGGAAAACCTAAATTAATATCAGTTTTTTTCCTGTTTATTTTATTTTTTTTTAAATTTTTATTTATTTATTTATTTGAGAATGACAGACACAGAGAGAAAGACAGATAGAGGGAGAGAGAGAGAATGGGCGTGCCAGGGCTTCCAGCCTCTGCAAACGAACTCCAGACGCGTGCGCCCCCTTGTGCATCTGGCTAACGTGGGACCTGGGGAACTGAGCCTTGAACCGGGGTCCTTAGGCTTCACAGGCAAGCGTTTAACCACTAAGCCATCTCTCCAGCCCTTTCCTGTTTATTTTTGAGACAGAGTCTTGTGCAGCCCAAGATGGCCTCAAGCTTGCTGTGTACTTAAGGATAACCCTGAAGTTCTGATCCTCCTGCTTTTACCTCTCTCAGGATAAGTAAAATGCAGATACTACCCCACATTCAGAGCCTGTAATTGAGGACTATAGTGGGACCTGAAAATGTACATTACAAATAAGCTCCCATATGATGATGATGCTGAGGTCTGAGTACCCCACTCTGAGAGCCACTGCTCTACCTCATTACCCAGCATACCTTGCTCATGATATAACTTCTTTAAAATTTTTGAGTAAACAGGTAGGCATGGTGGTACACACCTTTAATCCCAGCACTCAGGAGGCAGATGGAGGAGGATTGCTGAGAGTTGAGGCTACCCTGAGACTACGTAGTGAATTCCAGGTCAGTCTGGGCTAGAGTAAGACCCTACTCAAAAAGCAAAACAAGGGGCTGGAGAGATGGCTTAGCAGTTAAGCACTTGCTTGTGAAGCCTAAGGACCTTTGGTTCAAAGCTCGATTCCCCAGTACCTATGTAAGCCAGGTGCACAAGTGGTACATGCATCTGGAGTTTATTCACAATTGCTGGAGGCCCTGTTGTGCCTATTTTCTCTCTGCCTCTTTCTCTCTGTGTCTGTCTGTTGCTCTCAAAATAAATGAATAAAAATAATAATAAATAGGTCATTGCCGAGGCCCTTGGTTTCCCACCAGGAATACATGGTAAGACCCTACTGTTGAAGACTCCACATACTTGGGCTGCAAGGCTACTGAAAAATCCTGCTGTAACTGAGCTGATAACCTCCTCCATGTAGACCAGTTGACAGAAACCTGGTAGAAGCCATTCTACATGTAGTTCAATGGGAGAATGATACTCAACAGTGGACACTGCAAGCCTTATAATTGGCCAGCCAGGCCAAAGGAGCCATCGGGTGCAATAGTGGCACATCTGTCATGGTGGAAACCAACTGCCCTCCAATTGGACTGGAGGCCTGCTCCATGGTGGGGGTGGGGAATACATCCCTGATACTGAAAACTTAAAACAGGGGTAGTCATGAGCCCTAGGGGTGTAACATCTGCTGATGTCTGGATAAGTGTATATACTATGCTTATCAGGCTGCCCAGTAAGCACTTCTCTTAATATTTATACCCTTTACTTAATAGGTTGATATTGTATATATGTAAGTACAGTGATTGTGATGGGGAGGTAATATGATGGAGAATGGAATTTCAAAGGGGAAAGTGTGGGGGGTGGGGAGGGAGGGAATTACCATGGGATTTTTTTTTATAATCATGGAAAATGCTAATAAAAATTTTAAAAATTAAAAAAAAAATTTATACCCTTATATTACCACTACTCTCACTTTGAGTAGAGAATCTTCTCTTTTCAGATGGCAGTGACCTTGGGATGACTCAGAAGGTATCATAGTGCTGGAAAGAAGTGAATGGAGTACTAAGTAACATCTCGATCACACCTTCCAAGGCTCAGGGTCTAATAAGGAAGAGGTGGTGGAAAGAATGTAAGAGCCAAAGGAAGGGTAGGACTCCTTACAACATGCTCCTCCAGACACAAAATGGCCTGCATATCCATGACCTCATTGTGCCTGACACTACCTACACAAGACCATCATAAGAGGAGGAAAAGATCATGACATCAAAATAAAAGACAGACTGATTGAGATGGGGAGGGGATATGATGGAGAATGGAATTTCAAAGGGGAAAGGAAATCATGGAAAATGTTAATAAAAATTGAGAAAAAATAGTAACAATAAAAAGCAAAACAAGCTGGGTGTGATGGCACACACCTTTAATCCCAGCACTCGGGAGGCATAGGTAGGAGGATAGCTGAGAGTTTGAGGCCACCCTGAGACTACATAGTGAATTCCAGGTCAGCCTGGACTAGAGTGAAACCCTACCTCGAAACAAACAAACAATGTATATGTATATGTATATGTATATGTATATGTATATGTATATGTATATGTATATGTATATGTATATGTATATGTATATGTATGAATGGGAGGTAGCTGGGAATGGTGGTGCACACCTTTAATCCTAGCACTTGGGAGGCAGAGGTAGAAGGATCACCTTGAGTTCGAGGCCACCCTGAGACTATATAGTGAATTCTAGGTCAACCTGAGCTAGCATGAGACCCTACCTTGAAAAACAAAACAAAAAATAGAAAGGACTGCAGAGATGGCTTAGTGGTTAAGATGCTTGCCTGCAAAGCCTAAGGACCCATGTTTGACTCTCCAAATCCCACATAAGCCAGATGCACAAGGTAGCATATGCAGCTGGAATTCAATTACAGAGACTGGAGGCCCTGTTGTGCCAATTCTCTCACTCCTTCACAAAAAATGCCAGTCCGTTGGATTTGTCTTAAAGAGAGAGAGAGAGAGAGAGAGGAAGGGAGGGGGAGGGGGAGGGAGAGGGAGAGGGAGAGGGAGAGGGAGAGAGATCTTTTGAAGTTGAAATTACCTGGGACTGGTAGTTGGGTGATCTAGAACCTGATCCTTCATGGTAGACTGGAATTTCCAGTGGACTCTCTGAGAAGCGAAGATCTTTCAGAGTTTTGAGGTCTGTTCTTTCCCCTACCTTGAGGTCTACAATTATATTAAAAACATTTCTGGGTGAGTATCTATAAGCATATGAAGCCATGTAGATTTTTTCACAACTGGAAGGCTTTTTAAGGGACCACTGTCATCAAGTCTTTCCTTAGAAGCAAAAAAATCATATAAAGGGCCAGCCTCCAAACTCAGTGAAACAGAACAGAGAAACAAATTATAAGCCCAGACTGAGAAAATAATCTTCCTTGTCATATTCTAAAACATCCCATGTCAACCTGAGAATGCAGACAGGCCAGGTTAGTAGGCAATATCATTTCTCTCAAGGACACAAGGCAACTGAGTAAGTTCCTAACAGCCTCCTCTTTGAAGAACTGCTGCTTACTGAGAAATCTTGTTCGTCAACACCAGGTTACCAGAAAGTTGGCTGAGATCATATCAATAAGATCTCAGTTCTTTCTTGGAGAAACCAAGCCACTTTGACATGAAGAAGCAGCCTCGGGGCTGGAGAGATGGCTTAGCGGTTAAGCGCTTGCCTGTGAAGCCTAAGGACCCCGGTTCGAGGCTCTGTTCCCCAGGTCCCACGTTAGCCAGATGCACAAGGGGGCGCATGCGTCTGGAGTTTGTTTGCAGAGGCTGGAAGCCTTGGCGCGCCCATTCTCTCTCTCCCTCTATCGGTCTTTCTCTCTGTGTCTGTCGCTCTCAAATAAATAAATAAATAAATAAATAAGAAGCAACCTCAATTTCCCACCCTGGTGCTGAGCTTTGTGTAACAGTTTCTGAATACAATGTTCTATGTGTGTATCCTGGAGGTTTCTAAACTAACCATACTTCAATCCACCCTAAAGTTGGCCCCTTCATATATAGCAGGAGCTCTGCTCTGAGCCTAACTGAACTGTTTTCATTTAAATTTCACCCAAATTCCATCCATCTCCATTTCTATGCCTCTTTTCATTCATTTGATGAGGTATGCCATGATTCCTTGGTGTGCTGTCTCCCTCAATGTAATTAACTCCTTGGTTATCCCTTAGGGTTTTAATCTGTTACCTAGGATAAAATGAAACTTCAAATCATAGTGCACTGTCCAGTGTCTGTTATTCTAACACTCTGTCAATAGGAAATCATGGAAACATGTAGTAAGTCTGTTTAGTATTTTCCCTTCTACCCAGCATACCTGCAAGCCTTTTAAGGTTAACATTCCAACTTGATTTATTCTCATCATTCTTATATTTCTTCCTTAATTTTGGCACAACAAACCCATTTTTTGACTCCTAGAAAAGAAAAATTTGCATGTCACATGATTATTATCCATTTAGAATGTAAAAATGAAAAGTCATATTAGAAACAGTGCCATGGTTTACATTTCCTACTTGAAATGGATGACAGCTTCTTTTACGAAGTAACCTCTGTTTCCCCTTTCTTTGGAAACTGATAATCTAGGAACTGAGGTTTCAAATGTTCTTCTTTGGTAGATCAGGCTGACTCTCCAAAGAAGGCTTACAGATATTTAGGGGTGAATAGTTTTAACTGGTAGCAGTCTATGCTCAGTGGGGGCTTTGACTACTGGTGGTTCTACTCAGCACATATATACTTATCAGCCTTCCTTGCCTGCCCTTCAGCTAGGCCCAGAGTCTGGTGGCCATGCTCCCTGCCGTTGTGGAGCTTCCAGCACATGGAATAGCTGACAAGGAAACAACTTATCATGCTCTCATAGCACTTTTGCTCTGGTGCTATGGTACAGGACAGCACATATTTAGCTGGAGCCTATGTAGGGAGGTCACAGACAAAGCCAAAAAATTAGCTGAGGTCAGAAACATTGTGTGGGTGGCAGGCTAAGGTTTCTGTTTTCTCAGTAGGTAAGGAAGAGTCCCTGCAATGCAGGAGCACCAGCAGTGATGGGCAGGAATTCTGATCTTTGGGGTGGAGGAGGGCTTGACCTAGGCTGGGAAACCAGTCATGGATACTTCACAATGGTTGATACAGACTTTAACCATAAGGATCTGACTGTGAGCAGAGGCAAACAATGAAAGGGAAAATGTGCCCATGAGTAAGAAGGACCCAAAACCACAGTGATAATCCAAAGATATTACAGTTTTATTACTTGCCTGCTTTGAAAACCCTCTGAGAACGTTTTCAATATTGTCTTCTGAAGGGACGATCTTTGGTGGCTCGTAGTCTACCTGAAACACCTTTGTTATAATTCTACTCTCTCTGCAGTCTCTGAAAGTTTTATTTGTCAAAAAGGAAACAGCATGTTATAAAAAGGTTCAAAGTAATTAAGATGAATTAAAAAATTAAATTTCCATGGTCACTAAATTCATTTTTATTTGTTTTATTTATTTTTATGTTTAAAAATATTTTGCTTTTATTTATTTCAGAAAGAGGGAGAAATAGAAATGGGTGCCACCAGGGCCTCCAGCTGCTGCAAATAAACTCCAGATACATGCACTACTTTGTGCATCTGGCTTATGTGGATCATGGGGGATCAAACCTGGGCCCTTTGGCTTTGCAAGCAAGTACCTTAACTACTAAGCCATATCTTCAGCCCCCACTTTTAAATTTTTTATTTATTTATGAGGAGAGAGTATGTGTGTGTGTATATATGTATGGGTGCCCCAAGGCCTTACCACTGTGAATGAATTCCAGACACATGTGTCACTTTGTGCATCTTGCTCTACAGGGGTACTAAGAAATCAAACCCTGTCTGGTAGACTTTGCAAGCAAGTGTCTTTAACCACTTAGCCATTTTACCAGTCCTAAATATATTGTATGTTAAGTTGGGAGAAATGGTAACATCATCTTAGCTAGAGTGAGCCTAGCAGTGGAAGGGGGTGAAGAGTAGGCTGTTTCCAGCAGCAGCTATAATGATCCAGCCTAGCAGCGCTCGTCAGCCCCAGGCCGGTGTGTGGTACTCCTCTCACCCTGCCCAGTGCCTTGCAATGGCCTGCACTCTGAGGATAGCTGTATTTTATTTGTTTCACTGGTATCACTTCTATAATTCCTTAGAGTTCATATACATTCTTTTTAAATATTTTTTTAAGTCATGGAGTTATGGCTTAGCAGTTACGGTGCTTGCCTACAAAGCCTAAGGACTGAGGTTCAATTCCCTAGTGCCCACATAAGCCAGATACACAAGATGGCACATGCATCTGGAATTCATTTGTGGTAACTGGAGGCGCTGGTGTGCCAATTATCCCTCTCTCCCTCTCAAATAAATAAATCTCCCAGACATAGGGGCCCTGTAGAGATTAGAAAGCTTCACCCTAAAACCATGGCCACTGGCTGGTAACTTCCAGTGCCAGAACTGGGTTATAGCCCTCAAGAAGCTGTTGGACAGACAGACCTATGAGATCCCCAAAACAATGCAGGCCATTGCCAACACACTTACTTACCCACTGGAGCTAATGTTAAGACCTTATTCTGAAGATACCACAGGCCACAGACACAGGACATCAAGAGGTCATGCTGGAACCTAGAAGCAAGCCAACTCTCTGCTGGCTAGTCTTCACATTGCTGGAAAGTGCTATGCAAGTTGCTAGGGGATAATGGCTGCCAACAGCATGAACAAGCAGGGGACCCTACAAGCTACAAAATCAACCAGCTAGACATGATGTACACACCTGTGCAACAGTGGCACACAGCCTATGTGGGTAATCAATAGTTCTCTGACTGGATATAAGACCTGCTCAGGGGAGAGATCTCATACCTGGTACTGAGAACGAAGGCAGAATCCTATTGATAGAAAGTTCATAGGCTCCAGAGAGAAGCTTCCAATGGTCTTTGGCCAAGAAGAGTGGCTATATCATATAAAATATTCTCTCTCTCTCTCCCTATTTTTTTCTTCACTGTAGAGTCTCACTCTAGTCCAGACTGATCTGGAATTCACTATGTACTCTCAGGGTGGCATCAAACTCACAGTGATCCTCCTACCTCTGCCTCCTAAGACTGGGATTAGCTGGGTATGGTGGTGCACACCTTTAATCCCAGTACTCAGGAGCCAGAGGTAGGTGGATCACTGTGAGTTTGAGAACACCTTGAGACTACACAGTGCATTCCACGACAGTCTGGTCTGGAGAGTGAAACCCACCTCAAAAGAAGAAAGGAGGAGGAGGGAAGGAAAAAGGAGAGAGTAGGAGGAGGAGGAAGAGGGAAAAAACAGGGAGAACCAAGATCCACCAGTGTGACAAGAAAAGATGGCCAACTTCCTAGCATGAGATGACCCATGGTCACCTTATCTTCCAGGGCCCACAAGGCATTACAGAAGTGGTGATCTCAACATGAAAGCTTCTCTCACTGCTAGCTTGACTACCAGCTCCAGGGAGATGGCAACAGACACTGAGGACACTCAAAATGTCTCAAAGTAGAAATTCAGAGATGGCAGAGAGCTTACCTCTAAAGTAGTCTTAAAACACACCTGCCAAAGATGAGGGAACATTATGGAAGAGAAGATGGAAGAATTGTTAGAGCCATAAGTAGGAAGGAGTTTCCTGTAGCATTGACCCCTGCCCCTCAAATATTGACTGATGCATTCATGACTCCACAGGGGATACCAGTAATTCCAGTGAGGAGGGCACAGTAGATTGGGGCCGGAGGTGAGAGGATATGAGTGTAACCTAATGGGAATATGACCATAAAACAAAATTCATAATCAATTAAAAATAGTAGAGGAACTATTTGGAGGGAGGAAGGGAGCATAAGGAGGAGTAGGGGTAGTGGGGAAAAGTCAGAGGGAAGGGAGGTAACTATGATCAAAATATATTTTGTACATATATAAAACTTATCAAACAAAATAGAAGAGGGGCTAGCTGGAAAGACGGGACTCAGTAGAGGGGGCACAGGAGAGCAGGAAAAGGGAAGGTGGTAGGAGGGAACTATGATCATGGTATATTGTCTGTATGTATGGATGTTATCAATAAAAAAATGTTAGCCAGGCGTGGTGGCACACACCTTTAATCCCAGCACTTGGGAGGCAGAGGTAGGAGGATTGCCGTTGAGTTCAAGGCCATCCTGAAACTACATAATGAATTCCAGGTCAGCCTGAACTAGAGTGAGACCCTACCTCAAAAAGCCAAAATAAATAAATAAATAATAATAATAAATGTTAAAGGGCTAGCAAGAATGCACAATGGTTAAAGGCACTTACTTGCAAAGCCCAATAGTCTGAGTTTGACTCCATAGTAGCCATATAAAGCCAGATGCACAAAGTGGTGCATGTGTCTGGAGCTTGTCTGGAATGGCAGGAGGCCCTGGCAAGTCCAGACTCACTATTTCTCTCTGCACATTTCTCTATGTCTCTCTCAAATAAAAATAAATAAATAAAAAGTTTAAAAAGTGTTCTCATTGAAACTCTTTATGTAAATACTCAGAAATGCATTATCAATTCCAAAATAGATGAAAAATGTCTCACATTAAACAATATAGATTTTGAAAGCTATATTTTAGGAAGACAGAAAAAAACTCTCAGAAATGCTATTCATTTGAACAACTACCATCTGTGAGTGACAACATTAAGGAAATAACATGCTTTTTTGTTTTTGTTTTTCAATGTAGGGTCTCACTCTATAGCTCAGCTAACCTGAAATTCACTCTGTAGTTTCAGGGTGGCCTCAAACTCAAGGCAATCCTCTTATCTCTGCCTCCTGAGTAGTGTGCACCACCACATCCAGTCATGCTTGGCTTCCTATGTCCAGTGACTGGAGAGACTCACAGCTGGATAAACCTTGGGGAAGCACAGCAAAAGTAAAGTTGAGATTCATGTGTCTGACCATACATGCAAATGATCTGCTATGTGAACTACTTCATTTCAGGATCCGCCCCGTTTGCATATTGACCTTTGGTTACTAACATGACATCCAAGATATAATTGTCCATATTTGCACACATCCCTGATATCACAAACACCTCAAACCAGGGAACACTGGAATCACAGACAATCACAAGGCTCCTTGAAGGTGTACTTCTACCACACTCAGCTCATACTGAGCAGTATCACGAGTCTCACCCACTTGTTTCCACTCCTTTAAGTCCCAGGTTATCCCCGCTACCCAGGCTGGCCCTTTCCTCGAGGAGACAGCTAAGGCATTCACCCAGAGACTCATTCCAACCAAGAACTGCCCAGAGACCAGCTTAAGCTCCATGCTAAATAGGGGCATTTCATGCTGATTATTATGCCCCAAAAGTAGATGGCTTGGGATTGGTTCTATAAACCTTACACAGAGCTAAGGTCACATTTGAAATTCACCTAAACTTTTATTAAGGCTCAGATTATTGAACTCAAGTGTGACCCTCATAGAGGAAAACACATGGCCTGCTGCCTGCTCCATCGCAGTGATGTGGTGCCCAAAAATGTCAACATTGCCATTGCATTGATCAAGTCCAAAAGGAGCATCCGGTTTGTAGGCTGGTTTCCCATAGGCTTCAAGGTTGGCATTAACTACCAGCCTCCCACCGTGGTACCTGGTAGAGACCTGGCCCAAGTGCAACATTAAGTCTGCTTGCCGAGCAACACCATGGCTATTACTGAGGCCTGGTCTCACCTGAACTACAACTTTGACTTGGTATTGGCCAAGTGTGCCTTTGTGCACATGTACGTGGGGGAGGGCTTGGAGGAAAGAGAGTTCACTGAAGCCCAGGAGAACCTGGCAGCAGTAGAGAGGGATTATGAGGAGGTTGTATGGATTCTGCTGAGGGAGAGGCTGAGAAAGAGGATGAATACTAAATAACCTTCCATTCCTTTCAGCCTTGGGAGCATGTCACCCTCAGAGCTTGAATACTGACTGATGGGCAATGGAGGGTTCTGAGTAGATTCTCTTCACTGGGTCATGATCACATCCTTTCCACGTGTAACCATAAGAATGTGATGACTTTTCACAATGGATTCTCTTCACCAATAATGAGCACATAGGTTTGGTATAACTATAAGATTTAAACTATTTTTCTAAATATACATTTTTCAATTAAAAAAAAGATCATCGAACTCAAGCATGTATCTCCGGGAGTACTGACATAAAGTAAACTTAGTGTAGAAGCCATCTGGGCAGCTCTATCCCCACAAGATTATTATCCCCTCAATCAAATACCACAATTAAAGGGCTAGGGATGTGGCTCAGTCGACAAAGTGCTTGCCAGGTAAGTAAAAGGGTCTGAGTTCAATCTTTGGCACTCCAAAGATAGATTTACTTGAATTATACAAAGAAGTTTCAAAGCTAAATCAATTGGAATTCACAAATTGGTGGAGTTAGGTTTTCTTAACCTATTGAAAAGTACTGAATTTTGGGACCAAACAATTCTTTTTCATGGGTGCTGTCCTTTGATCAACTACAACTTTGTTCACTACCTACAATGTGCTACTAGAAGATTATCCTCCTACTTATAACAACCAAACTGTTTCTAGACATTACCAAATGTCCCTGGGGAAGAAAATGTGCCCAGTTAAGAACCTCCAGTTTAGGAAGATAAAAGAACAGTTCACCTTGTATCCACCTAGACACAACATTGTTTTAACTTCTGAGTTACAAGGCACCTGTTTTGAATTGGGTCATACAACAATATTTTAGCCCTTCGCTAAGATTTTAGTAACAGCAAACAGTAATGGCTCCTGCAAATGTGATGCAAGTGTTGTGTTGGGGCTATTATTTCTGATTTTCACAAGGGCTGTGAAATCCTACTAACATCATAAATGAGGGATAACAAAGAATGTGATAGTATGATGGCCACATAATTTAATCAAAGTTACACAGAATAAATGATGTAAGTAAGATTAAAATTTGGATCCTGGGCTGGAGAGATGGTTTAGCGGTTAAACACTTGCCTGTGATGCCAAAGGACTTTGGTTCAAGGCTTGATTTCCCAGTACCCATGTAAGCCAGATGCACAAGGTGGCACATTCATCTGGAGTGGCTTGAGGCCCTAACGCACCTTTTCGTTCTTTCTTTCTTTCTCTCTTTCTGTCTCTCTCTCTCTCTGACTCTTTCTCTGTTTGTCACTCTCAATAAATAAATGTTAAAAATTCAGATCCTTGGGTCTCTGCTGATTATTCTTGTCAACTTGCAGGCAAGCACCTTAACCACTAAGCCATCTTTCCAGCCCCTTTTCTCATTTTAGAATATCATACTTTAATAAAAAAAATATATTTCCAGGGCTAGAGTGATGGCTTAGTGGTTAAGGTGCTTGCTTGCAAAGCCCAAGGACCCAGGTTCGATTCCACAGTACCCAAATAAAGCCAGATGCATAAGGTGGCTCATGCGTCTGGAGTTCGCTTGCCAAAGCTAGAGGCCCTGGTGCATCCATTCTCTCTGTATATTTCTGCCCTTTCCCCCTTCTCTCTCCTTCTTTCTCTCTCAAATAAATAAAAAGAAAAAAATCTATTTCCAAAAAGTTTTTTTCAGTCAAATTTCTGCAAATAAGAACATTGGCTCACGAGTTATAAAGCAGCACTGATGCTGGATCCCACCCCAGGAGACTGTCATTTGTTCTTAAGTCGCCTATGCAAGGACAGTTTGCCAAGCTCCCAAGGTGATTCTAATGTACACCTGTGGTAGACCAACACAGTAATGGTTTCTGGGCATCATGCCGCCCTGTATCCCTATCCTTGAAGACTCTCCTCCCACACTGACTTTAGGTGTGGCCAATGACGTTCTTTGGCTAAGGAAAACATTAGTAAATATGCTACAGAGACTTAAAAAAAAAGTAGCAGGACTTAACCTTTCTCTTACTGTTCTTAGTACCGAGATGCCACACAAAAAAAAAAGCCTTTAGAAGCCGGGCGTGGTGGCGCACGCCTTTAATCCCAGCACTCGGGAGGCAGAGGTAGGAGGATCACCGTGAGTTTGAGGCCACCCTGAGACTCCATAGTGAATTCCAGGTCAGCCTGGGCTAGAGTGAGACCCTACCTCGAAAAACCAAAAAAAAAAAAAAAAAAAAAAAAAAAAAAAAAAAGCCTTTAAGGCCGGGCGTGGTGGCGCACGCCTTTAATCCCAGCCCTCGGGAGGCAGAGGTAGGAGGATCGCCATGAGTTCAAGGCCACCCTGAGACTACATAGTGAATTCCAGGTCAGCCTGGGCTAGAGTGAGACTCTACCTCGAAAACCAAAAAAAAAAAAAAAAAAAAAAAAAAAAGCCTTTAGAACAGGGCTGGAGAGATAGCTTAGTGATTAAGGCACTTCCCTGTGAAGCCTAAGGCTCCAGGTTTGATTCCCCAGGACCCATGTAAGCCAGATGCACAAGGTGGCACATGTGTCTGGAGTTTGTCTGCAGTGGCTAGAGGCCCTGATGTGCCCATTCATTCACTCATTTTTTTTTCTCTCTCTCTCACATTAATTCATTAATTAATTAAATATTTTAAAAACATATTTAAAAGCCTTCAAGACAGCCTGCTGAGACATGGAGCTGAACCAGTAGCCAGCACCGACCCCCAGACATGCTTGGACCATCTAGTTCAAGATGGGTCAAACGTGTACAGTCACACCAGTCATCCCACACATGACCAGCAGGAGAAGCAGCTGACTGAGTGCCCACCAAAATGCTGACCAGATGTTGGGAAATGGCTCAGTGGATAAGGTGCTAGTTGTGCATGCAAGAGAACCTGAGTTCAGATTCCCCAGCACCCATGTAAAGGCTGTGTGGGCATGGCGGCCTGCCTGTGACTGCAGCATGCCAGACAAGCTAACTAGCTAGACTAGCCAAATCAGAAAGCCCTGAGTTCAAGTGAGAGACCTTTCCTCAGCAAATAATGTGGAAAGTGACTAAGAAAGACACTTGACATCAATCTCTGTCCTCCACATGCAACCATATACATGTACATGTACACATACATAAACATGCAGACATATACGTGCACAGGCAAAGGTGTTGACGCACAGAATTACAAGCAAATGAACAGCTATGTTAACACACTGAGGTTGAGAGCAGTTTGTGAGGCAGCAATACTTAGTTAAGGGTGAGAAACACTGGCTATTTGACAATTTCAGCTACCCTTTACTTTGCTAAGTGACACTTACTGTTAAGCTGTAGAAGCTGTTACAGTTATCAAGAAGAGAAGAATCAAGCACAGTGGCTGGCCATATTACCACAAGCAACCACTGCCTTTAGTCTACGCAGTTTTGGTTTTCAAGGTAGGGTGTTGCTCTAGCCCAAGCTGACCTGGAATCTTCTATGTAGTCTCAGGCTGGCCTCAAACTCACAGTGGTCCTCATACCTCAGTAATCCTCAGTGGGATTAAAGGTGTATGCCACCATGCCCAGCCAAGTCTATACTTTTTTTTTTTTTTTTTTGCATTTTCAAGGTAGGGTCTCACTCTAGCTCAGGATGACCTGGAATTCACTATGTAGTCTCAGGGTGACCTCAAACTCATGTGATCCTCCTACCTCTGCCTCCCGAGTGCTAGGCTTAAAGGGGTGAGCCACCACGCCCGGCTTAAGTCTACACATTTTTAAGTACACTTACACTAATATAGTATAAACTTGTATCCTAAGTTTTTTCATTTATTATACATTTTCACATATCACAATATGGCTTCATTATTCGTAACATGTTAATGACTTTCTATTATCAATGGTCTCATTTAACTTTTGTCCTTATTAAACTAAATCCCTGAAGTACCTAGATACTGATTTACTGTTTGTGCTTTCCTTGAACTCATCTTATTTTCAGACTGCTACCCACAGTTTCTATAGGTGCTTGAGACCCCTGAGTTATCAGCTTAAATCTTTTAGTAGCATCTTACTATGTTTCTAAGGCTGGCTTATAAACTGCTATCCAGCCCAGATTGGCTGTGTACTTGTGTAGTGTAGTGTAGTGCAGGCTGGCCTCAAACTCACGATCCTCCTGCCTCTTGAGTACAGGGATTATAGGTATGCATTACCATGCATGGCTTAGCTTCTTAATTTCTTTTTCTTTTTCTTTTCTTTCTTTCTTTTGTTGTTGTTGTTGTTGGTCTGGAACTGACTATGTAGCCAAGGCTGGTCTTGACCTCACTGAGCTCTTCCTTCCTCAGCCTTCCACATCTGGGACTACAGCATGAGCCACCATGCCCAGCAGCTTCTTATTTTTGTCCACGCCTCCCCCGCCCCCCACCGCCAGAAAGACTCTCAGTCTAGCTCAGGCTGACCTGGAATTCACTATGTAGTCTCAGGGTGGCCTTGAACTCACAGCGATCTTCCCACCTCTGCCTCCCAAGTGCTGGGATTAAAGGCATGCACCACCATGCCTGGCTTCTTTCTTCTTTTTGATAACTGAGAAGATTTATTTTGACACAAGTGGCTTAACAAGTAAGCAAATAATTTTTTATTCTTTTTGTGTGTATACATGTGTGCTCATGTGTATGCATGTGCATATGGAGACAAGAAAAACCCCAGATGTTCTTCCTCAAGGGCCATCCATCCTTTTTTCTTTTTTAGGTAGGGTTTTGCTCTAGCCCAGGCTGACCTGCGACTCACTATGTAGTCCCAAGCTGGTCTTGAACTCACAGTGCTCCTCCTACCTTTGCCCCCCATGTGCTGAGATTAAAGGGTGCAGTGGTACATGCCTGTAGTTCCAGCACTTAGGAGGTGGAAGCAAGAGAATCAAGAGTTCAAAGCCAGCTTGGGTTATATAAAATCCTACCTACCCCCAAAGAATAATAATATGCATGACAGGTTTGGTTTATTTCATTTTATTTTATAATTTGTTTTAATTTTTAGATGCCAAAGCAATCAGCTTTGGTAGGCTATAGCTTTCTTCAAAGAGCTATGTGAGGCTGGGCATCGCTGGTAGTGCACATGTTTAATCCCAGCACTCAGGAGGCAAAGGTAGGAGGATCATTATAGTTTGAGGCCAGCCTGAGACTACATAGTGAATTCCAGGTCAGCCTGGGCTACAGCAAGACCCTACCTTGAAAAACCTAAAAAAATAAAAAATAAAAAGTCCTGGTGTGGGTGGCACACACCTTTAATCCCAGCATTTGGGAGGCAGAGATAGGAGGATTGCATGAATTCATGGCCACTCTGAGACTACATAGTGAATTCCAGGTCAGCCTGGGCTGGAGTGAGACCCTACCTCAAAACACCAACAACAATCAAAAAAATAGAGCTGGAGAAATGGCTTAGTGGTTAAGGCACTTGCCTGCAAAGCCAAAGGACCCAGGTTCAATTCCCCAGGATCAATTTAAGTCAGATGCACAAGGCAGCACATGCACGTAGAGTTTGTTTGCAGCAGCTGAAGACCCTGGTGCACCCATTCTCTGTCTCCTTCCCCCTCAAATAGCTGAAATAAAGGCCATGGAATGGGAGAAGGGACAAGAGAAGGTAATGGGAATGGATTATGATCAAAATACATTATATGCATGCCTAAGAATTGTCAATAGCTTAAAAAAATTTTATGAGCGTGAAAGAGAATGAGAACAAGAGATAGAAAAAATTGACACACTAGGGCTTCTAACCATTGCAAACAAATTCCAGACACATGTGTACATACATCACCTTGTGCATGTGGCTTACATGGGTTCTGGGAGTTGAACCTGGGTCCTTAGGCTTTTCAGGCAAGCACCTTAACCAATAAGACATCTCTCCAGACCCCAAATATTTTACTAATTTATTTTTCAGGCTTTCATCAAGGTTTTATTTTATCAAATGTTTGTATAATTTCAATGTGAATTTATTTGCTTTATTTATTTATTAGATAGAGAGAAAAAGATTGAGAGGATGCACCAGAGCTGCAATGAATGTGAGATAGATGTACCAGTCTGTGCATCTGGCTCTACATGGTTACTGGAGAACTGAATCTAGGCCATCAGACTTTGCAAGTAAATGCCTTTAAACACTGAGCCATTTTCCAGCCCCATCAATAATTTTTTTTTTTTAAGCCATGAAGTACTTCAGTCAATAGAAAGAACCTGAAGATTCTTTTTAAAGTACCTGGGCTGCCTGGTATTTGGTTAGGCATTAAAAAGGTTCTCAAAATGTGGCCAAACCTGTCTTGCAGAAAATGATTCCTGTCATTTATTAAACATTCAAGATTCTTTTTTTTTTTTTAACACAACATATAATGTTTTGTAAGGTAACTGTTATTTCTTTATTTGAAAATGGCAGCAGAAAAGAGAAGACGGGGGAAAATAAAGTGACTAATATCCAAGGTGAAATGATGGAAGCTATGAAGATCAAATGAGCCATTACAAAATGAAACCCAGAATAGTGGTGGTGGTGGTTTAGGCTAATCCTGGGTAATACAAGCCATCTATTAAACACAGTGTTTTCCTCAGCAGCAAAGGAAGCTCTTTAGAAATCCCTATACAGGCTCTTCCTTCCTGGACCACCAATGGAGAACTGGAAATAAGAACATTATTAATACAAATAACAGCTACTGAGCTCTATGTATAAGTATTGTGCACTTTCCAGTGTATTGCAATAACATGCAAATAAAATGCATATATATGCAGAAAATCACTTTCATCAGTGCTCTTCTATTGCAGCACTAATTCTCACAGAAAGAAATACATAATGGGCTAGAGAGATGGCTTAGTGCTTGAGGCACTTGCCTGCAAAGCCTAAGGACCCAGGTTTGACTCCCCAGAACCCACGTTAAGCCAGATGCACATGGTAACCCCTGAGTCTGGAATTTGTTTGTGGTGGCTAGAGGCCCTGGTGGGCCCATTCACATTTTCTTTCTCTCTCTGATAAACAATAAATTAAAAAAATAAAAATAGGGCTGAAGAGATGGCTTAGCAGTTAAGGCACTTGCCTGCAAAGCCTAAGGACCCAGGTTCGATTCTCCAGGTCCCATGTAAGCCAGATGCACATGGTGGTGCATGCATCTGGAATTCGTCTTCAGTGGCTAGAGGCCCTGGCATGACCATTTTCTCCCTCCCCCTCTCCCCCACCCTTTCTCTAATAAATAAATTTTAAAAATCAGAAACAAAGTATTTTTTAAAAATTTAAGAATTAAATAAAAATAGCCGGGCATAGTGGCACACACCTTTAATCCCAGCACTTGGGAGGCAGAGGTAGGAGATCACTGAGTTCAAGGCTACCTTGAGACTACACTGTGAATTCCAGATCAGCCTGAGCTAGAGTGAAACCTTGCCTTGAAAATTCAAAAATAAATAAAATAAATAAATAAATAAATAAAAGTAAATAAATAAATAAAAAGAAATACATAAAACTAGAACATAACGTTACTGTATTATAAACCACTTTATTCAACACATTCTTAACTTACTTAGAGACAGCAACAGCTTTAACTTGTATTTTTCCATTAGGCAGGGTGATAGGTTTTGTATACTTAAATGTATTATTGTCACCATAGCCAATTTTCTTGAGAAAGTCTGGTTTGCTGCCATCCAAGGTGTAATATATGTTGACATCTGGGGTGTCTGAAAAATCCAGAACAGGATAACAGTAATTAACACTATAGTTGCAAGTCCCTTGATAATGCCTAGAGTCCATTATGATATTATGATATACATGTATCTATATGAACATCAAAAGTGAATAATTGGCTGGAGAAATGGCTTTAACAGTTAAGGCACTTGTCTGCAAAGCCAAAGGACCCAGGTTTAACTCTCCAGGACCCACGTACGCCAGATGCACAAGGGGCGCATGCATCTGGAGTTTGTTTGCAGTGGCTAGAGGCCCTGGCACACCCATTCTCTCTGTCTTTCTCTCTACCAACCCACTTCTGTATCTCTCTCTCTCTCCCAACTAAATCAATAAAAATAAAATATTTTTAAAGTGAATAATTAACACTACTGCTGTCTATATTAGCATAGTACTTTGTGTGAATAAGCTCATTTAATATATACAGCTCTATGAAGTAGATCCTATTCTATAGATGAGGCAATTGAATCTCTGATCAATTAGCAAACTTAAATAATACAGGAGTTGTGTTTTGATTTTTTTACTAGGATCCACAGCTAATGGTCTTAAGCAACTATATTCTTTTGTCTCTCTAACAAGATATTATTACAAACAGAATAGGAGTCAGCTTTAAGATAGTACCACTCACATAGGAAGCAAAACCTACTAAATACAAATTTCAATGGCTAGAGGCCCTGGCATGCCAATTCTCTCTTTCTCTTTATCACAAACAAACAAACAAACAAATAAATTTTTTCTAAAGAAAGCCATAGCAGGGAACAAGGAAGCTCTTTATTATCAAGATCAGACAACAGCCAAGACATATGGTTAAGTGAAGGAAAAAAAAAAAGTGGAGCAGGATACCAAATGCCACCATTAGTGCCAAAAAAGGAAAAGACAAATAAGAATATGAACTACATGCTTGTATAGATACAATTTTTCAAAATATTGATTTATTTGCAAGCAGAGAGAGAGAGAAGAAGAGAGCAAATGGGTGTGTCAGGGCTTCTTGTTTCTGTACATGAACTCCAGACCCATGCACCACTTTGTGCATTTTGCTTTAGGTGGATACTGGGGAATCAAACCTGGGTCCTTTGGCTTCACAGGCAAAATACCTTAACTGCTAAGCCATCTCTCCAGCCCAAGATATTCCTATTTCATTTAGGTAAGAGGTATATTTCCTATAAAATGTTTTTTTCACATCCTTTGCTCATTGTTTTTACTGTCTTATTATTAGTGTATATTCACCATACAAAGTAGTGAGTGTCACTGTGACATTTTCATACACATGTATCATGCTCTTTATCTTCTTCGCCCTATTATCCTCTCGTCTCCCTTCTTGACTCCTACTAGTCCCCTTCCTCCTCCAAATAGTTCCTTCTCTACTTTCAAGCTTTTCCTTAAAGTCTACATTCTGCATATGAGAGAAAACGTGTTAATGCTTTTTTTTTCATTTTTTCAAGGTAGGGTATCATTCTGGACCAAGCAGACCTGGAACTCAGTCTATAGTCTCAGGTTGGCCTCGAACTCACAACAATCTTTGTACCTCTGTTTCCAAAGTGCTGGGATTAAAGGCCTATGCCACTATGTCAGGTTGGTATTATCTTGTTGAGTCCGGCTTGTTTACTTATTTTGATGATCCAGTTCATCCAGGTTCCTTTCCTTCCATTCCTCCTTCCTTCTTCTCTTTTTCTTTTCTTTTTTTTTTCAATGTAGGGTCTCACTGTCGCCCAGGCTGATCTGGAGTTCACTAGTCTCTAGCTGGCCTTGAACTCACGGCAATCCTTCTACTTCTGCCTCCCAAGTGCTGGGATTAAAGGCATATACCACCACACCCAGCAATCTGCAGGTACATGTACCATTTTGTGCATCTGGCTTTATGTGGTTATTGGGGAACTGAACTCAGATCATTAGGTTTTTCAGGCAAGTACCTTAACCACTGATCCATCTCTCCAAACCCAAATGTGTAGTCCAGGCTGGCCCCAAACTCCCTGGTCATTCTGCCTCTACCTCTTCAGCAATTTTCTACTGGCATGTGTTACCACCAACAGGCCTCGTGTTTTTTATTTATTAATTTTGCCATGCTGAAGACTGAACCCAGAACCATGGGCATGATAGGCAAGTATTTACTAAGAGCCTTACTTCTTCTAATAGTTATAGGTCTATATATTTAAATTTTTGTTTTGGGTTGTGAATTAAAAATATTTATTATTTTTATTTATGTGTTTGTATATGGGTATACCTGGGTCTCTTGCCCCGACAAAAAAATGTCTGATGTATGTGCAACTTTTTGGATCCAGTGTGAGTGCTAGGAAACAGAACCCTGGCCAGCAGGCTTTTTAAGCAAGCACTTCTAACCATTGAGTCATCTTCCTAGGCCCTTGGTTTGTGAGGTTTAAAACTGATATTAGCCTCTAAGATAAAGGAGGATATGTAGCTAATTCTTAGTTGGAATTCTTGGTCTAAGAGGCCTAAGGTCTAAGAGGTCACAGTGAAAATTCAGATAAGTAGTATGCATATATTTAAGCTATTACAACTTTTAAAATTGGAATGCAATTTTTTTTCATGGTCATATGTGTGGACATATGTGTGTGGTGTCCAGAGGTCAACATGTAATATCTTCCTCAATCATTCTCCAACTTATTTTTTAAGACGGGGTCTCAAAACTGGAGCTCACCAGTTCAGCTACAAACTAGGATACAAGTCCTGGGCATCCTTCTACCTGTCTCCCCAGGGCTGAGATTACCAACATGCGCTGTCATACCTGGCTTTTATGTGGGTTCTGGGTTCAAAACTCAGGTCCTCATGCTTGCACAGCAAGCACTTCACCAACTGAACTGTCCCCAAGTCCCTAAAAGTACTTTGAGAAAAATATTTGTTCATATGTTTATCTATGAAACTTCTATGTTGATTACATATATGTTCACAAATACTCACATATAAATATATTTAAGAGTTTGAAGAGTGTTACCAGGAAATATATATTGTTTTATTTTTGTTATAGTGTTCTTTTAGTATAGGCAAAACTGTGTCTCATATATACCTTACATATACCAATTCAGCATAGTAATTCATATATACCAATATACACCAACTCATTTAATCCGCACAATGGCCACACATGGTAGAAATGGTTATCCCAATCCTATCATGAGGACAGTGAGATTCAAAGACTAAGTAATGTGTCCAAGGTCATTAGGAATTGTCAAACTAGGACTTAACCTCTAACCTTTCACACCAGAAAACACTATATTTACTGGACGAATTTATTATTCCAATAAAGAGATGAACTGCTAGGAAACACTGGGGAAGCAACTGAACATCTTACCTTGGCTAAGGTTAGTCAAGACAGTATCCTAGCTACATTTCTTTATAAATACAAATTTAAACTGGGCATGGTGGTGAATGCCTTTAATCCCATCACTTGGGAAACAGGGCTAGGAGGATTGCTGTGAAATCGAAGCCACCCTGAATTCCAGGTCAGCCTGGACCAGAGTGAGACCCTACCTCGAAAAACCAAAAACAAGCAAGCAAACAAACAAAAAACAAATACAAATTTAAGTAAAGAGACCCTCAAACCAGGCATAACGATGTATGCTTGAAATTTCAGCATTTGGGAGGCTGAGACAGGAGGGTTGCTACAAGTTCAAACGCAGCCTGCCTATACAGTGAAGTTCTGTCTCAAAAAAAAAAAAAAAAGCCAGCACGTGGGAGGCAGAGGTAGGAGGATTGCTGCAATTTCCAGGCCATCCTGAGACTATATAGTTAATTCTAGGTCAGCCTGAGCTACAGTGAAACCCTACCTCAAAAAAAAAAAAAACCAACAAACATATATACATTTATACATACCACTCTACAAACTATGAAAGATCTACACTGTTGGGAATACTGACAAATTTTTAAAGCCCTGATTACAGAAAATACATAAGAATAAATTTGCAACCACATGGACAGAGTGTGGTAGTGTTATATTAAACAATTTCAGCTGCTCCGGAGGGTGCACATACAGAAAAGCAGAGAGATTAGAGGAGATAAACCACCCCTCACATGTCAGTCAAGGCCCAGGAGAAACCACAGAGGATGTGGGGAGACAAGCAAAAGTGCTGCTTCTATGGTAAGCCTGACAATCAGCACTACAGTGAAGGAGACAGACCCTGAGGATACTCAACACGTACCAAAGCAGAGATCCAGAGGCTCCTAAGAGCTCATCACTGAAGCAGTCTTAAAACACACCCACCAAAGGTCAGGAAATTTTAAGGAAGAGAGGGTGGAAAGACTGTAAGCCACAGGTTGGGATGTCATGCCCAGAGGCACTACCTCCCCCGCCAAACTGACTACTATTCCCACAGTGTATAACCCACAACCCCATGGGGAATACCAGCAACCCCATTGAGGAGGCTTCCTGCGGAATGGGGGCAAGCAGGAGGGAAAATATTGTACCAACACATGATGGATCCATACAAAATATGTTCTTAATTTTAAAAAAGGAATAAAAAGAAAAGCTAATGAAATGTAAATGAAAACCAATTTCAAATACATGTGATTCCTACCGGATTTCATTTCCAAAAATGTGTTGTTATCAATTTCATGGTTTGCTTTTCCAGGCTGAGGCACTCGCAGTGGAATGATCTGAGGGGCACACACTGAGCCAGCAGTCATATTCTCTCCTTACATTAAAAAAAGAAAAACCTTAGATTAGGCCTGGTGTGATGGCTCATACCTTTAATCCCAGCACTTGGGAGGCTGAGATAAGAGGGTCACTAGGATTTACGTGGGTTTTAGTTTCATATCAGCCTGGGCTAGAGTGAGACCCTGTCTCAAAAACAAAGAAAAACACCCTTATTAAAAAAATCATGAACAAATATCTGAACCCCAAAACTAGAGTGCACTTCACTTAAATACAGAAAGCCAGTAAAACCTAAAGAGAATCTCATTAATATAGCACTGTGGTGGTTTGAATGTAAATGTACCCCCATGGCCTCAACTATTTGTATTTTATTTAAATATATACTTTTAATGTTATTTGTTTGAGATAGACACAGAGAAAATGGGCGTACCAGGGCCTCTAGTCACTGCAAACAAACTCCAGATACATGTGCCACCGCATGCATCTGGCTTATGCGGGTTCTGGGGAATGGAACCTGGAATGGCTTCACAGGCAAGCACCTTAATCACTAAGCCATCTGCCTTTTATTTTATTTTACTTTTTAATTTTTATTTTATTTTTCAAGGTAAGGTCTCCCTCTAGCCCAGGCTGACTTGGAATTCACTATGTAGTCTCAGGGTGGCCTTGAACTCACAGCGATCCTCCTATCTCTACCTACCACATCCTGGGATTAAAGGCATGCACCACTATGCCCCTCTGCCTCAAGTATTTTTGGTAAGCTTCCTATTTGGTCTCCATCTGGTGGAGTCTTAGAGGTGGAGCATTGCTATAGAAAGTGTATTGCTGGGGAGCCAGGCATAGTAGCTCACACCTTCAATTCCAGTACTCAGGAGGCACAGGTAGGAGGATCTCTGTAAGTTCGAGGCCAGAATGAGACTACATAGTGAATTCCAGGTCAGGCTAGGCTACAGCAAGATCCTGCCCCCAAAATCAAAAAAGAATGTGTATTGCTGGGGGCTGGTTCTTGAGTCCAGCCTTGCTGTTCAGAGCCAAATCATGATACTAGCTGTTCTCTCTTTCTGCTGTGGATATGTGATGAGGTGAGCTAGCGTTCTCAGCTATGATGATGCTTTCCTTTGAAACTATAAACCTGAAATAAACCCTTTCCTCCCATAAGCTGTGTCTAGTTGGGTGCTTTGTATCAGCAATAAGAAGGTAACTATTACACACCTACTGACACTGCTCTGTTTTATTTGTTTGGGGGAGAGAGAGAGAATGGCCAGAACTTCTAGCCACTGCAAATGAACTCCAGATGCATGTGCCACCTTGTGCATCTGGCTTTATATGGATACTAGGGAACTGGTCCTTAGGCTATGCAGGCAAGCGTCTTAACCTCTAAGTCATCTCTCCAGTTCCATTGCTCCATTTTGAAATGAAATGATCATTACATCTCAGCTGTGCACATTTGCTGTTGAGGTCATGCACTAGAAATTCACATAGACACTTTTATGTCTGAGAAAAGAGCACAAATGAATCAGATGGAAGAATAGAGTTGCTTTAAAAGAGTAGATTAACTGAATAAGATAGAATAATGCTCTGGCCTCAGCTCCCTTAGGATCATTATCACTCTCTTCTGCCTACAGCTCATTTTCATTCTCTCTCTCCTTCCTTCCCTCCCGCAATCCCTCAGGGCAAGTCATCACAAAGGGGAAACAGAAGTAACTGTGTATGTAACAAAAAATAATTTAAATTCAAGTCCTTGAGGAAATATCTAGGTACATGGTCTTACTTTTGTCACCACAGCAGTTTTTGTATTTGAAAGCTGCAAAGACATTTGGAAAAACTAATGAGCATCATTTTCAGTGGTGAGGAAGGTGGCATGGACATAAATAGTGAGCAACAAACACAAACTTTGTATCCTACCTGCTGTACTTTAAATAATTAACTACCAGGAAGAACAGCTTATGGACCCTTTTGGAGGGTCATCTTTAATATATAGGTTTCAGGAGGGGAAAAAAATCTAACCCTCAATACAGTAGAGTAACCATCGACATCTTCTGTCATCTTTTCAAATTTCAATGACTATAGCTATATAACGAGTCAACTACAACCTATGTATTAATTCAACTTTTATAGTCTACCTTCGGCATTCTTGTTTTTATTATTCACAATTTTACATGCATTATAATAAACTTTATGTTTGTGTGGTTGAGCATTGGAGCTAGCTCTACAGTTTCTTTCTTTTTTTTTTTTTAGTATTGGTTATAGTTTCTGATAATGTAGCTCTGGACATCTCTATGGTTTGGTTTGGCATATCTTATCCTGGAAAGTGGGATAACTAAATTTAAGCAGTGAATAGTTACAAATAGAGGGCCAGGAGACCGCAGGTGCTGGTAGAATAGAACGTGATCCTACAGAGCCAAGGTTGGACGTGGAGGGAGAAGAAAAATACTTACACTTTCAAGAGCCAATAAGAATAAATACAGTTGAGGGCTGGAGAGATGGCTTAGCGGTTAAAGCGCTTGCCTGTGAAGCTTAAGGTCCAGGTTCGATTATCCAGGTCCCACATAAACCAGATTCACAAGGTGGCGCAAGCGTCTGGAGTTCATTTGCAGTAGCTAGAGGCTCTGTCGTGCCCATTCTGTCCCTCCCTATCTCTAATAAAATAAGTTTAAAAAAAAATCAGAAAAAAACAGTTAAAAAAATAAGTTCTAAGTAAACACTGTTGAAGAAAGAATAATTTGTGCGCGGTTAACTATTAGCTGCCCTCGCGAGGCTGGGATGACTTCACGCGGAGGGCATCGATGGGGAAGGCCGGATGTCTAGCTTCAAAGGGCCGGGTGCAGGCAGTGTCACCCCAACATCCAGCCCCTGGACGACCTCCTCGCTGCCCGCACGAACCCGCGTCCCGTCCCGTCCCGTCCTTGTGGGACAGCCAGAGAAGCCTGCGGGCCTTGGGCTGGAGTGAGGGAGGCTCTTCTCCTCCGGTCCCTCCTTGGGCGTCTAGGACTCACATCTCGACTCCCCCCTCCACACACATACAAGAACCTCTACCACAAACGGGGGGAGGGGAGGGTCGGCCTCTCACCTTCTTGCCAGCTCCTTCCCTGCCGCAGTGGGTTACCACAGACGCTACGGGCCGCGCCCCGCCCACTGGGAGCCGCGCAGATGATTGGCGAGGAAACCGGCTTCCTAGCAACCAGCCCCGCCCCTGCCGCTGGACGCCGACGCCGGTACCCGCCTGACGCTACTCCTCCAGCGGGATCCTGCGGTATCCTGCGGTAGGCGTCCGCGAATATGCCTTCACAGAGGTTGGAAGGTTCTAAAAGTTGGCGCCCATGTTCAGCATGAGGGAAACGGGCCTGTCATCGTGAAGGCAGTTACATTCTGGACAACAATGATCACGACAGACCGTCGCGGCGGTGCTGAGGGAGGCGGAGCAGGCACGGCTTGGACGCCTCAGGCCGACCGGCAAGGAAAGGCCCAGATGCCACCTGAGAAAGAAGGCCCCCGGCTTCGGCCCGGCGCTGCGCTCGGGTTTCCTGGAAGTTCACGCTAGCTTCCCTCGGCGAGGTTTGCGCCGGGTCGGCGAACGGTGCCGTCATGGCAGAGGTGAAGGTGAAGGTGCAGCCGCCCGACGCGGATCCGGTGGAAATAGAAAACAGGTAAACCAGCGAGGTGGGGCTCCAGACTGCAGATCGCCGGGGCCGGGCAGCTGCGGTCCTGTCCCAAGAGTCCTGGGTAGAGAGCCCGAGTAGGTTGAAGGAACACCCCCGAGAAAGTGATTGTGGGGTTCTGGATGCCCCTCACCCCGAGCCGGGATCTGACAGCTTCCGACAGTGTGCAGCTGTTTCGGAAGTGATGATGCTCTTCGAACGTGAAGGCAGCCAATGGCCTGCGAAGGGACCTGTGTTTACCCCGTGGTACCTCGGGGGCACATTCGAATATAAGATTGCTGTTACCACTAAAGGAGCGCCCATCACAGAACGTTCGGGAGAACTCAGGCTTCCGTTTGTAATTACGAAGCAACATTAAGCCAAGTGGTTTCAGTGAGTCTCCTAATGTCTCTCCCAACTTACATGCACTAGCATGGTTCCTGCTGTTTCTAGGTTACCAGAGAGACCCCAACTTTCACAAACTTATGAAAAGCACGTTTATCAACTCTAAAATAACATTTTATTTGTTTGGACGAGATAATTCCGCAGACAGGCCCTAGGGTATGGTAACTTGTCATGACAGAATTTTGTTTCTCACAAGTGTCCACATGTGCCTTCTGCTTACAGATTTAATGGCTCAACTTTGTTTCACTTGTTCCATCGGAGAACATTGAAATCCCTGGTATAATATTTAATTCTTCTGTTTGTACCCCCTCACTGCTTTTGAAGCAAGCATAAATCATTATTAATATCTTTGTTTTTAGAATTATAGAATTATGCCACCAGTTCCCTCATGGAATCACAGATCAAGTAATTCAGAATGAAATGCCTCATATAGAAGCCCAGCAACGGGCAGTGGCCATCAATAGACTACTGTCGATGGTAAGGTGAATCCAGCTACTTCATATGATTTCTTTTTTTTTTTTTTTTTTTTTTGTTTTTGTTTTTTTGGTTTTTCGAGGTAGGGTCTCACTGTAGCCCAGGCTGACCTGGAATTCACTATGGAGTCTCACGGTGGCCTCGAACTTATGGCAATCCTCCTACCTCTGCCTCCTGAGTGCTGGGATTAAAGGCGTGTGCCACCACGCCCGGCTCATATGATTTCTTATATGATTGTCTTTGCTTCCTGATACGTAGTTGTCATGGTTAACTTTTTCATCTTGACTGGGAGATGGAAGTCCTAAATATTGTTTGCTGCACATTGTTTCTGGAATGTTATGCAACGGGGTAGCATTGGAATTGGTGAACTGAGTAAAGCAGGTGGCCCTCCCCAGTGTGAGTGGGAACCATCCAGTGGACAGTCTAAATAGGACAAAATGGTGGTGGGGGGGGTCATTGAATTTACTCTGGGTCCTCTTGACATAAAAGGTGTCATTTTTCTGCTTTTGGCACTCTTGGTTCTCAGGCCTTCAGATCCTAACTTGGGTCTACACCATTGGCTCTAAGACTTATGCCTCAGATCTATACCACTGATGTTACTGGGAATTTAGCTTGCAAGAGGCAGATTATTTATGGAACTTCTCACTCTACTTACTCATATGAACTAGTCCCTTATAATAAATCTCATTTCTAGTGAACTTACTGGTTCTTTTTTTTCTGAAAAACCCCAACTAATGCACTAGCTGCAAAATCAGAAAGTGTGTTCATTGTGACTAATGGTTGTAAACCAGGAAGGAGCCAGCTTAGACTGGGTGAAATGAAGGGAGAGGTAATTGTGCACCATTCGACAAGATAGGAAATTGTATTTATTTGTATTTGCTATTTGTATTTGAATGTGCTAGCATTTTTCAACTAATTGATACAAAAAGGCACATAGGCATAGCCTCACCTTTTTTTGCTTCCAGTTGCCAGTATTGGCCATTTCCTATAAATATCACTCCTCTCAAATCTTCTGAGATTCCTCACGCAGCCTGTTCGTTGGATATCATTCTCCACAATGGCACACAGAGTTTTTCAATAGTTGGAAAGGAAGAAGTCCATTTGAGCACCTTTGGGAGAAAGTGCAGCCTCAGCCCACAGACGTTACAGCAGGATTTTTGTTGTTGTTGTTTCTGCTGGGGTTTTTTGTTTTGTTTTTTCAAGGTAGGGCCTCACTTTAGCCCAGGCTGACCTGGAATTCACTGTGTAATATCAGGGTGGCCTCAAACTCACATCGATCTGCCTACTTCTACCTCTTGAGTACAGAGATTAAAAGTGTGTGCTACCACATCCACCTTTTTTACAGTGGGGTTTTTCAGTGAAGCCTTTCTGCCTGCTCCTACATGTTCTGCCTTTTTTCTGTGAAGTTAATAAAATATCCTTTAGGCTCTGTTGGATATCTGGTTTCTGTTATAACTATTCAAATCTCACCATTATTTACTTATTCAAGAGAGAGAGAAAGAGGCAGAGAGGGAGAGAATAGGTGTGCCAGTGTCTCTAGCCATTGCAACAAACTCCAGATGCATGTGCCACCTTGTGTATCTGTCTTATGTGGGTTCTGGGGAATTGAACCTGGGTCCTTAGGCTTCACAGGCAAGAAACTTAACCATTAACTCATTTCTCCAGCCCAAATCTTGTTATTTTAACAAGAAGCAGCCATGAACAATGACACATAAACAAGTGGGTATGTCTGTTTTCAATTAAACTTTATTGAGAAAAAAAAAAAAGCAATGGATTCGATTGCTGATCTAAAGTAATTCCAGGAAGGATTGAGGAAGGGATTCTGGAAAGTTGTGGTAGTTGTTCTCCGAGTTTCCTCTCAGTATTTTCTTTCCTAACTGAAGATAATTCTTGGAATCACCCTGTCTTTTACCAGCTCTGTTCTTGTCACCCATTGGCAGTCCTAATGGTTTCAGGCTTTAGACAGCGTTAGAGCTGCTGAGGATTTTGAGCAAAGGTATGACTGCTAGTAAATCACTAAATGTTGCTGAATTTATCTCTTACACAGTGCTAAAATTATTACCCCCCTCAATCCCCAATCTCCATTCCTGCCACAGCCTATCTGCAAGCTCTTTGGTTTTCTTCCCAGCACTATTGCAGTACTGCCCTGACTGACTTCCCTGACTATCTGCCTCAGAGCAGCCAACCTCATCTGTCTTAAGTACAAGTTATTCTTGTACCCCAAAATATGTCAAAACTAGAGATTTAAGGCCACACTCCTAGGTTTATCACAGTGAGCTCTTCACTTCATGTCTTCCACCACTACCTCAGAAGTTAGGTTTCAGGCTAGAGAGATAGATGGCTTAGCAGTTAAGGCATTTGCCTGCAAAGCCAAAGGACCTGAGTTCAATTCCTCAGGGCCTATGTAAGCCAGATGCACAAGTTAACACATGCATCTGGAGTTAATTTGCAGTGGCTAAAGGTCCTGGTGCAAGAAGTTAGGGTTTTTTGTTTGTTTGTTTTGTTTTTAATTTTTATTAGCATTTTCCATGATTATAAAAAAAATCCCATGGTAATTCCCTCCTTCCCCCCTCCCACACTTTCCCCTTTGAAATTCCATTCTCCATCATATTTCCTAACCATCACAATCATTGTACTTACATATATACAATATCAACTTATTAAGTACCCTCCTCTCTTCCTTTCTCTTCCCTTTATGTCTCCTTTTTAACTTACTGGCCTCTGCTACTAAGTATTTTCATTCTCACGCAGAAGCCCAATAAGAAGTTAGGTTTTAATGGAAACGTTTTTGTTGTCCTACCACAGTATGCTATTTCTTCATGCCTTGGATCATGCTGTTAGAGGGCCTGTCTCTTTCTTCATAGACTAATTCCTTTATTATTATTTATTTTATTGTTGTTTGTTTATTTATTTGATAGAGAAAGAGGGGGAGAGAGAGAGAATGGGCGCACCAGGGCCTCCAGCCACTGCAAATGAATTCCAGATGCATGCACCGCCTTGTGCATCTGGCTAACATGGGTCCTGGGGAATCGGACAAGGGTCCTTTGGCTTTGCAGGCAAACACCTTAACTGCCAAGCCAACCCTCCAGCTCAACTAATTCCTTTTTATTCCTTAGGACTCGGCTCTGCCTCTATCCCCTGGAAGCCACCCAGAGTTCCTGCTTAGTCCACAGTCTTTTTCTTGAGTATCTAGCCACCCTTACTTCTCTATTTTTTTCTTATTTTTTAATATTTTTATTTATTTGCAAGCAGAGAGAGATAGAAGAGACAGAGAATAAGCATGCCAGAACCTCCAGCCCCTGCAAATAAACTTCATATACATGCACCACTTTGTGCATATGGCTTTACATGGGCACTGGGGAATTAAACCCTGGTTGTTAGGCTTCGCAGGCAAATGTCTTCACTGCTGAGCCATCTCCCCAGTCCCCTTGCTTCTTTCTGTCTTTTATTTTTAAAAATTTTTGTTTATTTTTATTTATTTGAGAGAGAAAGAGGCAAATAGAGAGAGAGAATGGGTGCGCCAGGGCCTCCAGCCACTGTAGACGAACTCCAGACACGTGCACTCCCTTGTGCATCTGGCTAACGTGGGTGCTGGGGAATTGAGCCTCGAACCTGGGTCCTTAGGCTTCACAGGCAAGAGCTTAGCCATCTCTCCAGCCCCCCTTACTTCTTTCTTAATGCCAGCCAGCTAGTATTGAATTAGCTGTGTGTTTGCTTTTTAGGATGTGTTTGTCAGCAGTAGAGCAGTTGCCTGGCACACATGATGCCCTGGATTCAGCTCCAGGACTGCAACAACAGACAGAAATTATGTTTGTTCCTAAGAGCACCGATAGCAATACCTGGCACATCCCAGGTGTTCAGTCAGTGTACAGGCTGAATAGATGACAGGAGGGAGCCTCTCAATAGAGCTTTATGATCCCACCTTGCCATTTGGTATGGCTACGGAGAGGAGGAAGGGACAGTGTGGAAGTTGATCTAGTATGTACGCTTGTTTTCCAGTCTCAGCACATAGGAACAGTGCCCCTTTTCAGCCACTGTCTCCTAGAACTGTCACAAGTCTAATGACACATGCATCCAGATTTCCCCAAATGTTAGACCCAAGGCAATTCAGAAGCATTACAAGCATACTTTATCTTAATTTTGTTTCATTATATAATACCACCACTGTAGGCCTTTTGTTTACTGGTTGACCTTTCTGCCTACTTTTCATATAACACAAGAAAAATGCATATCAATAAATGTCAGCTGGAGGGATGGCTTAGTGGTTAAGGTGTTTGCCTGCAAAACCAAGGACCCAGGTTTGATACCCCAGGACCCACGTTAGCCAGATGCACAAGGGGTCACATGTATCTGGAGTTCATTTGCAGTGGCTGGAAGCCCTGGTGAACCCATTTTCTCTCTGTTTTTCTCTCTCTCTCTGCCTCTTTCTTGTCTGTTGCTATCAAATAAGTAAGTAAAAATAAAAACAAAAAAGTTGTTCTCATTTAAAAAAACATAAATATAATTTTAAAAAATAATAAAACTGCTTCTAAAAATTTTTTTTTGCACTGATCAAATAACCAAACCAGGATCTAAATTATTTTGGGATAAATGGTTAATTTTTTAAAAAATACATTGTATGTGGGGGCGTGGGAAATGGTTCAGTGGGTAATAGTGCTTGTTGTGCAAGTGTGAAGACCTGAGAAAGTTTTAGAACACATATATTTGATCCTCAGCACCCATATAAAAAGTTAGGTGGAAGCTGGAAAGATGACTCGGTGGTTTAAGGGGCTTTCCAGCAAAGCCAAAGGACCCAGATTTGATTCCATAGTACTCACATAAAACCAGATGCGCAAGGTAGCATATGGATCAAAGGCCCTGGCGTGCCCATTCTGTCTCTTTCTCTCTGTCTCTCAAATAAATAGATTAAGTAAAATATTTTTTAAAAAAGTTAAGTGAGGGCTGGAGAGATGGCTTAGCGGTTAAGCACTTGCCTGTGAAGCCTAAGGACTCCAGTTCAAGGCTCGATTCTGCAGGACCCACATTAGCCAGATGCACAAGGGGGCCCATGCACCTGGAGTTCATTTGCAGTGGCTGGAGGCCCTGGTACACCCATTTTCTTATAGTTAAGTGAGGCTCGAGAGATTGCTCAGCAGTTAAAGGCACTTGCTAGCAAAGCCTGACAGCCCAGGCTCTATTCGCTAGTACCCATATGAGACCAGATGCACAAAGTGGCACATGCATTTAGAGCTCACTTACAATGGCAAAAGACACTGGTGTGCCCATTCCCCTCTCATTCTTTCTCCCTCTCTTCTTGCAAGTAAAATTCATAAAAGTCTTTTTTAAAAAATAGGTGTTGCCACACATGCTTTTAACCTCAGTCCTGTGAGAAGCAGAGACAAAAGAATCACTGGGAATCACAAGTCAGCAATACGACCTCAAATGGCAGCTTCAGGTTCAGTGAGAGATGCCATCTCAAGTAAAAAACAGGAAGATACCTGGTGCTCTCCTGTGACCTCCACACACCTTCCTGGGCATGTACATGTGCCCACTTGTCCATATATTGCACACATACATCAAACCACACTGTGGTACACACACTAAAAACATTTGAAAAATGACTAAATATAATAAGATAAAAATAATAATTCATTATATGTAGTGTGTAGGCAAAAACTGAAGACTCAAGGTGAAGAACTGACAAATGTGGGATAGAATATTTTAGCCTGTATTATAAAAACATTAAAGAACATATTAACACTTATCATTGGAAGTGACATATCTCCAAAATAATTGACTACTGTTTTCCATTTTACTAAAACTTTAGGGTCAGTTGGATCTCTTAAGGAGTAATACAGGCCTTTTATATAGAATAAAGGATTCTCAGAATGCTGGGTAAGTAAGCATCTATATGTTTTTTCAAATTACTACAAAAGTAATGTATGTGTTAGAAAAAAAAAAGCTAATAAAACAATGGGTGTGGTAGTGTACACTGGTAAACTCAGCACTTGGGAAGTGAAGGCAGGAAGATCATGAGTGCAAGGCCATCCTCAGCTGCATAGAGTTCAGGGTGATCCTGGGCTACACAAACCCTTGTTTCAAAAAACTACATTTGTAAAACTATATTTAAAACAGGACTAAAACAAAACAAAAAGGCTTACAACATTACATAATGTGGTGGCACAAACCTACACTTCCAGCATTTGGGAGGCTGAGCAGGAGAACTATGAGTTGGAGGCCAGTTTGAACATTACAGAACACTGCCCCACACAAACAAAACAGCATAGTGTAAACCTGTCCTGCACATCATCCCTGCTTTCTGTCATATATTCCTTTTCCTAGAGTAACTGCTCTTTCAGTTATTTGGTGTATATTCCTTCTAGATATATTTAAATATTCATTGATGATTATATATTTATATATAATCTCTTTTCTTTCTTTTTTCCTTTTTCTTATAACAAAACTGGGATCATGCTATCCATACTGCTTTGTAACTTGTTTTTTTCACTTACTGTATCTTGGACATCTTTTCATGTTGGTACATACAGCTCTGTCTCATTCTTTTTAAGGTAAGCCCTTGTTTTGGTAAATGAGTGTGATGACCTTGCCTGCCAATTAGCTAGTCATGTAGATTATTATTAGATAGCCCACACCCTTTCTTTGTTTCTTTTTTCCTTTCTTACTTTGTTTTTTTAAATTCTTCTCTATTGCTCTACAGTAAAATGAAGGGATCAGATAACCAGGAAAAATTGGTCTATCAGATCATAGAGGACGCAGGAAATAAAGGTAAGCTGAGAAGGATGAAGCAGAAGACTGTCTTTGGGGCCCAGGTCTACCCCATAATGTTAGTGGAGATTCTTTGTAGAGTGATTCTTTTTTGTTGTTGTTGTTTATTTTTATTTATTTATTTGAGTGTGACAGAGAAAGAGGCAGAGAGAGAGAGAGGGAGGGAGGAAGAGAAAGATTAGGCGCACCAGGGCCTCCAGCCAGTGAAAACGAGCTCCATATGTATGTGCCACCTTGTGCCTCTGTACTGGGGAATTAAGCTTTGAACCAGGGTCCTTAGGCTTCGCAGACAAGCGCGTAACCGCTAAGCCATCTCTCCAGCCCCGATTCTTTTTTTTTTTTTTTAAGTTTTGGGATGTGTTGTTTTTGTTTACCTACAAGGCTGCTGCTGTGGATCAGACCCAGGGTCTTTGCACATGCTGGATAAGCGCACTGTATCATGGAGGTGTGACCCCACAATTATAACAGAAGTATCACGCAATAATCCATCAGTCCATGAAATGGATGACCCAATTACCTCCCACAGGTCTCATCTTTCAAATATAATTAGCATATAGTTTTGAGCCTTGAATTTTCAACACTTGAAATTTGAGGGAAAAACTACCATGTGTGGTGGCACACATTTGTAATGCCTGCACTCAGGATGCTCGGGCAGGAGTTCATGACCAGCTTCGGCACCATAACAGGCTTGAGTCTGGCCTAAGCTGTCTAGTGAAATCCTATCTCAAAAGCAAACAAAACAGGGATGAGGAGATGGTTCCATGGGCCCTTGCCATGCAAGCATGAGCATCTGGGAGAGCCTACATTCCTAAGTTTGATCCCCACAGTTGCATTTTTAAAAAAATATGTTTTAATTTTTTTTTTTTTTTTTTTTGAGAGAGAGAGAATGGGCATGCCAGGGCCCTCTAGCTGCTGCAAACAACCTTCATACTCATGCATCACCTTACATGACTTCTGGGGAATTGAACCTGGGTCCTTTGTCTTCAAAGGCAAGCATCTTAACCATTAAGCCATCTCTCCAGCCTCCCACACACAAAAAAAATAAAAATAAAAATAAAAAGTTCTGCTTGGAGTAGACTCAAGAGAATCACAGGCTCACTGGGCAGTAGCACCAGGTTCAATGAGAAAGTCTCAAGAAAACAACATAGGAGAGCAGAGGAAAAGGGCACCTGATGTTCTCCGGCCTGTGCATACATGCGCACAGAGGACACTTGCACATATCTTATGTACTATACAAACAGACACACCAAAAAATGAAACTGTTGCCAAATTGAAATTGCTGTGCTTTAGCATCTGTTTCAGTCATTAATTAGTTTGAAAAAGTCTGGTGTAATCAATCTGAAATTATTTTATATGTTAACATTCCAAAAAGTCATTCTTTTAAAAAAATTTACAGAGATGGCTCAGTTGTTAAAGGCACTTGCTTGCAGAACGTGATGGTGAGTGCTGGCTTTCTGTGAGTGCTGGGCTCCGCACTCCAGGTTTCATGCTTGCATGGCAAGCACTTCACCCCTGAACAGTCTCCCCGGCCCTACTTTTGCTTCTTTATCTAAAAGTTTGTATCTTTAGGTTCTTAAATTTCCTAAAACACAGTATGCAGAATCTCTTCAACACTTTGCTGTCAGCTTTATTTTGTAGTTTAGTAACAGAAACAAAAGTCCTTAAACAGGACTGGAGAGATGGGATAGCGGTTAAGGCATCTGCCTGCAAAGCCAAAGGACCTCAGTTCAATTCCCCAGGGCCCATGTAAGCCAGATGCACAGGTGACGCGTATATCTGGAGTTCATTTGCAGTGGCTGGAGGCCTCAGCATGCCCATTCTCTCCCTCCCTCTCTCTCTCTGTCTGCCTCTTTCTCTTGCTCTTTCAAATAAATTTTTTTTTAATATTTTTTAAAATTTTTTATTTATTTATTTGAGAGCAACAGACACAGAGAGAAAGACAGATAGCAGGAGAGAGAGAGAATGGGCGCACCAGGGCTTCCAGCCTCTGCAAATGAACTCCAGACACGTGCGCCCCCTTGTGCATCTGGCTAACGTGGGACCTGGGGAACCAAGCCTCGAACTGGGGTCCTTAGGCTTCACAGGCAAGCGCTTAACCGCTAAGCCATCTCTCCAGCCCATAAAGTAATTCTTTTAAAAAATCTAGAAACACTGTAGTTCAACTTATACTTTACTTTTTTACAGGAATATGGAGCAGAGATATTCGATACAAAAGTAACTTGCCATTAACAGAAATCAACAAAATTCTAAAGAATTTGGAAAGTAAAAAGCTCATCAAAGCTGTGAAGTCTGTGGCAGTAAGTAGTTTTGTCTTTCTTCTCCCCAAATTCACTTACATACCATTCCTGCTGTATTGTCAAGCACTTACATACCATTCCTAGTGTGCTATCAAGCACTTATATTGTTCCTAGTGTCCCGTCAAGATTTTATTCTTTGATGTATGTTGCAATTTAGAATAGTCAGAA
The DNA here is from genome assembly GCF_020740685.1 of Jaculus jaculus. Taxonomy (NCBI): domain Eukaryota; kingdom Metazoa; phylum Chordata; class Mammalia; order Rodentia; family Dipodidae; genus Jaculus; species Jaculus jaculus. The sequence continues at coordinate 100,289,573 of NC_059109.1, forward strand.
CAAGCCAAGCATTTTAGCTCCTGTTGGCCTGGCTTGGAGGTGCTGCTGTCCACTTCTGTCTTGCCCTCTTAACCAACCACTCCAAACTTTAGAACTGTGCTCTGTAGAAAAGAAATTTTGAAGCTGGTGTGGTGGTGCACACCTTTAATCCCAGCACTCAAGAGGCAGAAGTAGGAAGATTGCCTAAGGTTGAGGTCACCCTGAGACTACAAAGTGAATTCTAGGTCATCCTGGGGTAGAGTGAGACCCTACCTAGGAAAATAAATAAATTTAAAAAAAAAAAGAAAAATTTTGGAACTTTGAACACTTTATAGTTCTCATGTATGAAATGATTTACTGTGTCCTAGCATGTTAGCTTTCTCACTGCACAGGTATCTATGGGGTGCTTGGGATGTGCCAAATACTGCTCTGGATACTTGAGACACATTAAGAGCAAATCATAGAGAGATCCCTACCCTGGTGGTGTATCTCTTACAGTACATTTGTGTTTTCTCTTCTTCACCTCAAACTGGAAGATTCAGTGATAAAAAGAAATGAGCGGTCATAGTGGAAGAAGCCACTCTGTAAAGGCTACACACTATGATTCCAAGTAGATGACATTAGAGAAAAGGCAAAACTATACGGATGGTAAAAAGATAAGTGGTTACCAAGTCCTGGGAGTGTGGTGGTAGGGAAGTGGAACAGAGTGAAGCACAGGTATGTTCAGGGCAGCAGAACCATTATGTCTAACAGGTATTATGCATGTCTAGAAACCAAAGAAGTGGTCAGCACAAAGAGCAGTCTTGATGTGCACTTCGGTTTGGTTTGATCTGTTTTGTGAGAGAGCTCTGGCACTATAGCCCAGACCGATCTTGAACTCTGGACCCTACTGCCTTAGCCTCCCAGGTGCTGGAATTACCAATGTGAGCCACCCTGCCCAGCCATGGCACAACTTTTTACAGTCATTTAGGAATTGGGATGCTAGGGTGGAATGCAGAATGTAATAAAAGAAACAAATGTGTTACAGAGTATAAGAAACAGTGTCACAGTAGGGGAGTGGAGGAAGAGGTCCAACCTGAGTGCCTTTAGAAATGAGTGGTGTTTGTAAAACTGAAGGCAAGGAAAATGTACCTAAGCCGTGTGCTTGAGCTGAGCATCCTGGTCAGTCATTCTGGTCCAGCTCTACATAATGTACCAGTATGCACATGTGTTGCGTGGTGGGGTGGTGCTGGCTGAAGTACAGTTCTGACACAGGAAGGCACACGCCCCGCCCACCCAACTTGTGTCACCAGACACAGCTTACTCTCTGCAATAATTCTGAAAGTATTCTAAATAGAAGCTTTACTTTTAAAAGTTTAGTTCTGGGAATGATTATAAAAACATGAACTGTTCAAATTCTTTCCCAGGCCTCCAAAAAGAAAGTCTATATGCTATATAACCTGCAGCCAGACCGCTCTGTGACCGGAGGAGCCTGGTACAGTGATCAAGATTTTGAATCTGAATTTGTTGAGGTGCTTAACCAACAGTGTTTCAAGTTCCTACAAACCAAGGTGAGGCATAATTGAAGAAACGTCATCACCACCACCCCCCTTTAAAAAAATTACTTTATGAAAGATAATTTTATATATCATAAGATTTAAAGTAATTGAAATTGGTAATTTTGATGAAACAAAATATATTGTTGGTTTGACTCTAACTTGCATTTGGAAGGCACTAATTAGCCTTCTTACTTAGGTCTCTTGCTTCAACCCTGACAGGCAGAAACAGCACGAGAAAGTAAACAGAATCCAATGATTCAGAGAAATAGTTCGTTTGCTTCGTCACATGAAGTATGGAAATACATCTGCGAGTTGGGGATCAGTAAGGTCAGGACTTTTTTTTCTTCTGTTGCCATATGACGTGTATTCTTCATTGTAAGGCTTACAGTTGATCCAAGCCAACTTGACCCAGGCATCTTCTCAAAAAGGGGTTATGGGCATTCTGCAGAACCCACTGTCCTAAGCCTTGGGCAAAGGAGGTCATTGCCTCCTGACTCTAGCAGAATTGTTCTTGAGTTTGGGACATTGAGCAGCAGATTGCAGGCCTGGTGGTGCATTTCACCACCCAAAGTCAAAACTTCTCATGAGGACATGAGTTTGATCTCCAGTACCCATGTGAAATGCTGGGTGTGGCAGCGTGCACATGTCATCCCAGTGCTGGGATGGCAGAGACAGAATCCCAGGAGCTCACTGGCTAGCCAATCGAGCTTAATTAGTGAGATCCAGGCCAATGAGAGACCTTATGGGTAAAAGAAGTGGATGGTGCTGTCACCTGAGACTGTCCTCTGGATTCCATATGCAAGTAAACATGTCATACACACCCACACAATACAAGTACACATACACAGTGCACATACACACACACACATACACACACAAAAAGAAATCTGTTCTGAGCATGTGTGCAAAATGTTGGTCCCAACATTAGGTGTTGTTTATTGCTACTTATGTAAGTGGTATCATCAGTACCCTGTTGAAGACCTTTACCTGAGGATGCTGGTGCTTTTCATTATCAGCAAAGAAGCCAGTGGCACTTGGACTTTTCATTTTCATTTCCTGAGCCCCAGGATTCATATTTATAAAGAACTAGAACTTTGGATTATTTTGTCATCATTGTTGTTATTTGATGTCTATAGTTTTCTGCTCAAGCAAAATCTCTATGAAATTCTTAAGGGATTTGTTTTTAAGATTTTTTTGTTGTTGTTCACATTTATTTATTTCAGAGGAACAGAGAGAGAGAATGGGCGCACCAGGGCCTCCAGCCATTGCAAATGAACTCCAGATACATGTGCCACCTTGTGCATCTGGCTTACGTGGGTCCTGGGGAATCAATCCTCAAACCTGGGCCCTTAGGCTTCACAGACAAGCACTTAACTGCTAAGCCATCTCTGCAGCTCTTGCTTTTGGTCTTGGTTTTTCGAGGTAGAATTTCACTGTAGCCCAGGCTGACCTGGAATTCATTATGTCATCTCAGGGTGGCCTCAAACTCATGGTGATCCTCCTACCTCTGCCTCCCAAGTGCTGGGATTAAAGGCGTGTGCTAGCATACCTGGCTATCTTTTTGTTTGTTTCATCATTGTGCTTTTGTGTGAGGGTTCCTATGGTTTGAACCCAGGGTGCCTCTTAGACAAGTATTCTACCACCATGCTCTGTCTTCAGAAGCCCCCTTTTGCTGTTTGTTGTTGTATCTCCTCTATGTTCCAAAGAAATATATTATAAGACTTCAGACTTTTTCTGGAATTGATGAAAAAACATCAATAGCAAATAGTACAAGGCCAGACTTCTTTCTGTTCCTAGCATTTCAGTGGTTCTTGCTAACTTGAACCATTGTTACCCTCTTTGTGCTTTTCATTACTCCCCTCCAGCACAGAGCTTCTCATGTCACTGAGCAGTTGTGACCCCCTGCTGTTCATAAGACCCTCTCCAAAAGGAGGTTTCTTGACCCTTATGCATGCTTTCTAATGAGACCCTTCTTTAGGTAGAATTATCCATGGAGGACATTGAGACCATCTTGAATACACTCATTTATGATGGAAAAGTGGAGATGACTATCATTGCTGCGAAAGAAGGCACAGTTGGCAGTGTGGATGGACATATGAAACTGTACAGGGCAGTCAACCCAATCCTCCCACCTGCAGGCTTGATCCGGGCACCCTGTGGACTCTGTCCAGTAAGTGAAAGCTGCTTCCCTTTGCCTTTGTACCACCACCAGCTGCAGATACCACTTAGAGAATCAGAGTGAGCACACCCGCTTTCCTACCCTTAGGGGTGACCAAGAGCTCCTCAAACCTCCATGGTCCCTTAATGAAGACCTTTAATGAACATATCTTTTTTTTTTTTGGTTTATTTTTATTTATTTATTTATTTGAGAGTGACAGAGAGAGAGAGGCAGAAAGCAAGAGAGAGAATGGGCACACCAGGGCTTCCAGCCACTGCGAAGGAACTCCAGACACATGTGCCCCCTTGTGCATCTGGCTAACGTGGGTCCTGGGGAATTGAGCCTCGAATCAAGGTCCTTGGGCTTCACAGGCAAGCGCTTAACCGCTAAGCCATCTCTGCAGCCCAAATGAACATATCTTATCTTGCATCTTGTTTTTGGAATAACCAGGTTAAGGATATGCAATTTCTGTTCTTGGCTCTGACATAAACACTTTATTATTATTATTTATTTTGAGAGAGAGAGAGAGAGAGAGAATAGGTGCACCACAGCCTTCAGCTGTTGCAAATGAACTCCAGACACGGGTGCCTCTGCACATGTGCAGCATTGCACACTTGTGTCACTACATCTGTGTATGTGGGACCTGGAGATTCAAACAAGACTTCTTAGGCTTTGCAGGCATGTGCTTTCACCACTAAGCCATCTTGCCAGCCTTTCTTTTTCTTGAGCTAGTGTCTCGCTGTAGCCCAGGCTGACCTGGAATTCACTGTGTTAGGCTCAGGGTGGCCTTGCATTCAGTGATCGCCTACCTTGCCTCCCAAGTGCTAGGATTAAAGTTGCTTGCCACCACGCCTGGCCCCACAAACACTTTTTGATGTGAACTAAGTAAGGAGGAAGATGAGGGCTGGAGAGATGGCTTAGCAGTTAAGCGCTTGCCGAGAAGCCTAAGGACCCCAGTTTGAGGCTCAATTCTCCAGGACCCACGTTCGCCAGATGCACAAGGGGGTGCATGCGTCTGGAGTTCATTTGCAGTGGCTGGAGGCCCTGGCGTGCCCATTCTCTCTCTCTCTCTATCTGCCTCTTTCTCTTTCACTCTCAAATAAATAAATAAACAAAAAAAAAATTTTTAAAGGAGGAAGATGAGAAATGTTGTGGGCCAAGCATATTGTAATGACTTTCCTATGTGGTCTCATGTAATCCTCTTCATATTCTTGGAGTGTTCTTTCCCCTGTAGTGAAGGAACATAGGCAACCAGAGAGACTCTCCCAGTCCTGTGGCATTTGGGTTCGTGGGTCACTGCCAGATTTCATTGCACTTAACTGTACTACTCAGCTCTCTGACCCCTAAAGGCTAAGAAATTCTATGTAGTGTCCTTTGCAAACATGAAACGTTTGTGTTTTCAAAATTAAGTCATTCATATGTGTAGGACTTCCATCCTGTACTCCTCTGTGCTAGCTGCTGATAGCCTTTTTTTAAAAATTATTTATTTATTTATTTGAGAGCAACAGACACAGAGAGGACAGATAGAGGGAGAGAGAGAGAATGGGCACGCCAGGGCTTCCAGCCTCTGCAAATGAACTCCAGACGCGTGCGCCCCCTTGTGCATCTGGCTAACGTGGGTCCTGGGGAACCGAGCCTCGAACCGGGGTCCTTAGGCTTCACAGGCAAGCGCTTAACCGCTAAGCCATCTCTCCAGCCCTGCTGATAGCCTTTTACCCAGCGTGCAAGTGAGCAGTCACTTTTATGCTGTATTAAAAAGCCTCCAATTAAGCTGGGCATGGCGGCACACGCCTTTAATCTCAGCACTCGGGAGGCAGAGGTAGGAGGATCACCATGATTTCAAGGTCATCCTGAGACTACATAGAGAATTCCAAGTCACCCTGGGCTAGAGCAATACCCTCCCTCAAAAAAATAAAATAAAATAAAATAAAAAAATAAATACTGTTCTAAGTAAATGGGGTCTGGGTATTTTAAAACTTCAATTAGAACTTAAAAACTGTTTTGATTTTTCTTTAAGGTTTTTGATGATTGCCATGAAGGTGGTGAGATTTCACCACCTAATTGTATTTACATGACTGAGAGGCTCAAATTTTAATAGGAGAGCTATGAACTTTACTGACAGTTGGCAAATGGAGTCATTTTGAGAGCAAATAATTCATGATAGAACACCAAACTTCCTTGGAAACATACTTCAAAAGACCAAAATAAATAACTAAATACTGTTCTAAGTTAATGGGATTTGGGTATTTTAAAACTTCAATTAGAACTTAAAAACTGTTTTGATTTTTTTTAAAGGTTTTTGATGATTGCCATGAAGGTGGTGAGATTTCACCATCTAATTGTATTTACATGACTGAGTGGCTTGAATTTTAATAAGAGAGCTGTGAACTTTACTGACAGTTGGCAAGTGGCGTTGTTTTGAGAGCAAATAACTCATGATAGAACACCAAACTTCCTTGGAAGCATACTTCACAGCAATGGATATGGACCTGCTACTATGAAGATATATTTATTCATGAAGATTAAATTTATAGTCAACACAATATCAGAGATATAAGTTTAATATTGAAATCTGTTCTTCAGTAAATAAAATACTTTGAAGCTGTGGGAGACTGCATCTCTTGAATTTCTCAAGACTTGATGGTTCAAGGACAAAAAAGGCAACAAGCTTGTATTTACCAAGGACCACAGTAATGGCTGGAGAATAAAGATGTTGACTTTGTTACTTTGGAAATGTTTTATGTTGGGTGCATTACTTTTTCTGTTTCCTACTTTCTTGGTTTCGTTGAAAAGAAATTGGAAGTGGTACAGGTAGGAATAACTAAGGTACAGGAATGTATGCAAACTTGGGGCATGACTGGGTGAGTGTGAAAAATCCCTAAAATTTCTTTCTACGCCATTGATTCCTTTTCACATCATCATTATTTTTTTCTGAAGATTATGCTCCCATACTTACTTCAGTCTCAATTGTTAATGTCTAAGAAACGTTTTCAGCACATTAATTACTATTTTCATCCTAAGGAGGATTTTCACCATTCCTTTGTTGGTAAGTCAGAAACTTGCTAGTTTTCTCCAAGTTCTGATTTATTGTCTACAATGTTTGTGATGTTGCCCAACCCCAGAACCAAATTCAAGTATTGAAATCTACTCCCTTATGTGTTGGATGTGGAGGTGAGACCTTTGGAAGGTGACAGATCATTAAAGTAGAATCCTCATGAATGGAATTAGTGCCCTTACAAAGGAGATCCAAAGAGCTGTATTGCCCCTTCTGTCAGTTGAGAACACAGGGAGCAGAACCAGGAAGTAGGCCCTCATCAGACATCCAATCTACCAGTGCCTTGATCTTGAGCCTCCTAGCTTCCAGAATCATGGGAAGTGGGTTTTTTTTAATTTATTTAATTTTTTTTGTTTATTTTTATTTACTTGAAAGCAACAGGCACAGAGAGAAAGAGACAGACAGAGAATGGGCGCGCCAGGGCCTCCAGCCACTGCAAACAAACTCCAGACGCATGTGCCCCCTTGTGCATCTAGCTAACGTGGGTCCTGGGGAATTGAGCCTGGAACTGGGATCCTTAGGCTTCACGGCAAGCGCTTAACCGCTAAGCCATCTCTCCAGTCCCAAAGTGTTTGTTCTTGATAAACCACCATTCTATGGTATTTTGTTATAGCAGACAGAAAGACTAAGGACTAAGGGCATTACTATGGGGTATTTTTTATAATCATGGAAGTTGTTAATAAAAAAAACTTTGAAAAAATAATTTAAAAAAAAGAGGGCCAGCTTCCTCCACCATTATGGAACTTCCACTTTTTCTGTAATTTCTGGAAATAATTTCCATTCCTCTTATTAAAACAAACAAACAAAAAAGAATATTATTTTTGCTGGGTGTGGTGGCACACACCTTTAATCCCAGCACTCGGGAGGCAGAGGTGGGAGGATCACTGAGTTCGAGGTCAGCCTGGAACTATATAGTGTGAGTTCCAAGTCAGCATGGGCTAGAGTGAGATCCTACCTTGAAAATAACAACAACAAAATCTCAGTGCTGGAAAGATTGCTCAGTGGTTAAGGTGCTTGCTTGCTTAACAACCTAGGCTCAGTTACCCATTACCCATGTAAAGCCACATGCACAAAGTTGTCACATGCATCTTCTGCATTGTTTACAGAAGCAAGATGCCCTAGTGTGTCCATTCCCTCCCTCTCTCTATCCTTGCAATTAAAAAACAAACAAATAAGCAAACATTATTTTAAAAGTTACTAGGGTTGGAGAGATGGCTTAACAGTTAAGGCATTTGCCTACAAAGCCAAAGGATCCTGGTTTGATTCTCCAGGACCCACGTAAGCCAGATGCACAAGGGGGCACATGCATCTGGAGTTCATTTGCAGAGGCTAGAGGCTCTGGTGCACACACTCTCTCCCTCTTTCTCTCTCTCAAATAAATAAATAAAATATATTTAAAAAATAATAAATTTTTTAATGAACAGGTGTAATGTGTTAATGTATTACTAAGTTGTCAAATAAATTGTTTTAAATCTTATTTTAAGTATGAAAGTAATGTCTGTGCGGTAAGAAGTCCGTACCCCCCTAAGTGGACAAAATGCAATATTGGGAGGTCCCTCACACTATAGGGACCAAATTCTCACCCTTCAAATAAGAGCAGTTTGGAATCTTTCTTGACTTCTTTGTCTAATATTTAGAAACCAAAAAGCCATCAAGCCAAAGCAGTGGTTTTGCATCCAACTCAGGTTCTATGATATTTAAGTGTGAACTCATGGGAAGTTGTCTGAAGCAATACTTAGGCACCACAGTAGCCAAAACAGGTTGAGAAATGAGAAAGGGGCTGTTTTATGGGGTTTTTGTTTGTTTCTGTTTGTTTTTTCAAGGTAGGGTCTCACTCTAGCCCAGGATGACCTGGAATTCACTAGTCTCAGGGTGACCTCGAACTCATGGTGATCCTCCTACCTCTGCTTCTCGAGTGCTGGGATCAAAGGCATTGCCATCATGCCCGGCTCCAGGAAAGGGGCTTTTTAAAAATAGGATCCAATATGTAATTACAATGATTGTAATGGGGAGGTAATATGATGGAGAATGGAATTTCAAATGGGAAAGTGTGGGGGTGGGGAGGGAGGGAATTACCATGGCATATATTCTATAATCATGGAAAATGTTAATAAAAATTAAAAAAAATAGGATCCAAATACATTACATACATGAGTGAAACCGTAATAATGAAAACATTTTTTTACATGTATTTCATTTATTTTTGTTGTTGTTGTTTGAAGTAGAGTCTCACTAGCACAGACTGACCTGGATCTCACTCTGTAGTCTAGGCTGGCCTTGAACTCATAATGATCCTCCTACCTCTGCATCTCCTGTGCTGGTATTAAAGGTGTGCACAACTACACCCAGCTTATTTTGTATATCTAACATATGCTAATATATTAGAACTCATGGGCTGGAAAAATGGCTTAGCAATTAAGGCACTTGCTTGCCAAACCTAAGGACCCAGGTTTGATTCTTCAGATCCCCATGTAAGCCAGATGCAGAAGGTAGCTGTGATGGTTAAGTTTGTGTCAACTTGATCTGTTTAGAAATCCACATACATTCCTCATAAATGGATCACCTAGGTTGCTTCCAGGAAGGATTAACTAAAGGAGGAATCCTTCCCACTGAGTGGGTGGCCCCTGGTGGGGGGGCGGAGGCTTTATCTAAAGAAGCTCTGGGAAGGAAAGTATCCCTTCCTCCTACCTGGCTGCTTTCCAGGGTGGACTGAAGAGCAGTGTCTCTCCAGGCCTTCAGTGCCGGATTAGGTCTGCTGAGGCATCCCGCCTCGTGGACTGAGCAGCTACAGGTTTCTTGACTCAGGCCTGCAACCTGCTACTGTTGAACTGCCATAAACTAATCCAATAAATTCCCTTTTAATACAATTCATTCTATTGGTTCTGTTCCTCCAGAGAACCCTGACTAATACAGTAGCACATGCATCTGGGGTTCAGGAGCTAAAGGCCCTGGAACACCCATTTTCTCCCTCTCTCTTCTGTCTAAAACTTAAAAAAAGAAAAGAAAAAAAGAACTCATTAGAAAATTAAGTTTTTTAAAGGAGTATGGTAAGAAGGAAAATCTTGGACTGATGCTTGGAAGAGATCTTTAGAAGTCCAAAGGTTGAACTTGGCAGAACAAAACTTGAAGTTTGGAAAGTTACTTTTAAAGAAACTTAAGACTTTATAACAAAATCCAAATTGCGCCCATGTTTTTCACCCTTTAACATTACACTCATTTGGGGGATCTTGAGCTTTCCTTTGGCTTTACAGAGAATCGTCTAAATTAAGTACTTGGCTGAGCTAAGGTTTATGTCCAAGGATCCACAATAGATAATTCTGTCTTTATCTTGCAGTATTTGCAAACTGACTTACATTGTTGTTGCCATCTCTCATAATCCATATGGATATGGGTCAATTTACATCCATGTGCATACATATTCCCCAAATTTAAAAACATGCATACTTTTTCCTTGTCACTTTTCTATATGGCAGTACTTCCACAGGGCACGCATTGTCCATATGGCTCTAATCCTGCCAGTCTTGTCTTACCAAAGTTGGCATACAGATGAGAAGTGTGCTTCCATTCCCTGTCTGACCCTAGCAGATCTGACTCCTAATATGTTGGTCTCTCAACCTGTCTGAAGGAGCTGGGGATGGAGGGAGGGGTAAGGGGGTTCAGTGGTGAATGCTGAGTCTAACCTCCTGCATTACCTTGAAACAGTATTTTGAGCTCCAGGCCACCACTCTGGACCTTACAGTCATATTGTCCTCCCTCAAGACAGACAAGTTTTATTTCAAAAAGGAAAGGAATTGCCAGGCATGGTGGCACACAACTTTAATCCTAGCACTCAGAAGGCAGAAGTAGGAGGATTGCTGTGAGTTTGAAGCCACCTTGAGACTACACAGTGAATTCCAGGTTAGCCTGGGCTACAGCAACACCTTACCTTGAAAAAGCAAGAAAAAAAATGTAAAAGTGACACTGATAGTTAATTTTTGTTTTGGGTTTTTTTTTTTTTTTTTTGAGACAATATTTAGTACAGGCAGTCCTCACATTTGGAATTTCCTTTCCTCAGCCTCCCAAATGCTGTGATCACCAGTATACACTATGCCCAGATAAAGCAATTTAGTGCTTAATCTGGACTGAGAATCAGGAAACCTGGATTACATTTCTTTTTTTTTTTTTTTCTTATTAAGAGAGGGTCTTATGGAGCCCCGTTGGGCTTCAAAATCACTACTTAACTGAGGTTGCTAGCCTTGAACTCCAGCTCTTCCTGCCTCTGCCTCCTGTGTGGTGGGATAGCAGGTGTGTACCACCACACCCAGCTCTGAATTCCATTTCTGACTTACGCTTTTTGGAGCAACAAGATGACAAAACCATCCTTATATCCTTTATCCAATGGGAAGAATACTACTGTAGTCAGTAAGATTTCAGGAAGACTTAGGTTCTGTGGAAATGAAAATGCTTCTTGTAACTAAGCTTGCTTTTAGGCACTTTGGGAGCTTAACTGGATGTTTCACATCCAGTGATTATGTGATTGATACTAGATGTTATTCCTCTCTTCCCATACTAGGACATAGAATGGTAGGAGTCACTTGTCTATTCTGGTATTTTCAGCATTGACCTGACCACACTAATCAGTTCATGAAACTCTGTGTTCTGGAAGTGACCCCGGTCACTGAACTTATACAGTTTGGATTCCAATCTATCCGCCACTTCTTGTTGTTCCTTCCAGGGCAGGAAAGGGTCATCAGTGGAGCCAAACTGCACAATGTGAGGGCAGTTGGCTTTGATCTTGTCCCACTGCCATGGGCGACTGAAGTACCCTATAGAAGAAAATACCACATCAGTGCCCATGGATAATCATCTCACACATTGTAAGTATCCAGGGGGACCCTCAGAAACACAAAGGATGACAGCCTGTGTGTGTTAGCAGATGCTATTTTGTTTCTGACCTGTACAACTTGATACCACAGTTACTTGTGACGATGGAGTAAAAGGTTCAAGGGCTGGAGAGATGGCTTAACAGTTAAGGCGCTTACCTGCAAAGCCAAAAGACCCAGGTGTGATTCCCTAGGACCCATGTAAGCCAGATGCACATAGTGGCACATGCATCTGGAGTTCGTTTGCAGTAGCTAGAGTCCCTGGTGTACTCATTTTATTTATTTATTTCTCTTCCTTCCTTCCTTCCCTTCTTTCTCTATCATCTAGCTAGCTAGCTAGCTAGCTAGCTATCTTCCTGCCTCTCTCTCAAATAAATAAATAAAAAGGCTCAAAACCAGATCTCTCTGATTAAAGCGGCTTGCTTGCAAAGCCTGTTGGCCTGTGATTCAATTCCCTAGTATCCACATAAAGCCAGATACACAAAATGGTGAGCACATGCATTTGGAGCTCATTTATAGTGGCAAGAGGCTATGGTGCACCCATGCTCTCATTGCTTTCTCACAAATAAATAAAAATTAATTAATTAAAAAAGGTTTTGAAGCCATCTCCCCAGCCCTCCTGCCATGTTCTTAATGGTGTGGGACAGGAAGGAGACACAAGCGACAGCCATCTTCTGATGGTGAAGCAGCATGGAAGTGACAAATACACAATGTTCCTCTGCTGTTCCAGAACCTTCTGAGGTTTGCACCTGGCTTGGCAGAGCTACTCACCGGGCAAGACTGGTGTGTGTGTATGTGTGTGTGTTTGTATGTATGTGTGTGCATGTGTGTGTGTGTGCACACATGCACATACATGCATTTTGCCAGAGCCCCAAACCACCCAGAAGACCGCTTTGCTTCAGAAAAGTCATACAAGATTGCCCCTACCCCTCCTCCCAGGCCCAGGACCTGGAGGTCTGAACCTGGAGGTCTGAGTCATGAACTCTGGTTGGGAGGGTCCCAGGCTGACAGAATGGCCTGTGCACCCCCAATCTGAAGTCCTGATCATGTCCTACATGGCATATGGATGACAGTCCCCACTCCTTGGTGATGGTGCCTGGTAAGTGGCCCTTACAGACACTGAGGAACACAGATTTGTGAGTCCACAGACTCTCAGAAAACCAGGTCTGGAAATTCTGCATGAGATTTTTTTTTAAGTGTTGAAACAAACAAACATGAAACAAAAAAAAGAGGGAAAAATATTTTTAAAGGGCTGGAATCAATTTTGGGCTTAAACCCAGCTGCCCACACAGATTCATTTCAGCTTTTCAAGTGTTATTCTAAATGATTTATTTCCTGCTAGTGCATCTGACAACCATGGGGTAAATGTCTCCATGGACTCTGGAAGCGCCCCATCCTTCCCACTTTGGGAAGGTCCTTCCAGCACTTAACCTGATCCAAAACAACAACTGGTTTTGATTTAGGAAAAAAAAAAAAAAACACAAGAAGACGGAAGAGTAAAACACTGATTCTGGAAGGAGTCATTGAAGCTTCCCAAACAAGTCACCCCAGGTACCTCTGGTTCCCCGAGAGGTGGGATGGGGTGTGCGTGTCCCTGGGTAAATGACAACCTCTTCCTAGGGGTTCAGTGAGTGTAGGCTGAGATGGGACATGGCATGTGGTAGCAGTGATCATTCCTGTGAGATGGAAACCACTTGCAGGGTGGAGGACTTCCTCCACCATGCCCAACAGATCAGCTCTTACACAAAAGGCCCAATGACGCTCACAGATGAGCTTTGGATGTGACTGTCACTTGTTCCAAGCTTGTTCAAGATGAGAGCATGGGCTGGGTGTGGGTGGCACACGCCTGTAGTCCCAATATTTGGGAAGTAGAGGCAAGAGGATCAGGAATTCATGGAAGTCTCAGCTATATAGTGTTTCCTGGGCTACTGGAAACCCTGTCTCAAAGAAAGTGGGGCAGTGGGGGGGTCTGGGGAGACAGCTCAGTACTTATACACAGCACAAGAACCTGGCACACACAAGCGACACACATGCAAACAAACAAAATAAAGGGGGAGGCCTGAAGAAATTTCTCAGTAGTTAAAAGAGCTTGTTTGCAAAGCCGCTGGGCCTAGGTTCCACTCCCCAGTTCCCAAGTAAAGCCAGATGCTCAGAACGGTACATGAGTCTAGAGTTTGTTTGTAGCAGCAAGAGGTCCTGGCGTGCCCATCCATTTTCTGTCTCTGCTTGCTAATAAATAAAAATAGATATATTTGAAAAACAAAAGTTTTGGAGCCAGGCATGCTGGTGCTCGCCTTTAATCCCAGTGCTCAGGAGGCAGAGGTAGGAGGCTCACCGTGAGTTCGAGGCCACCCTGAGACTACATAGTGAATTCCAGGTCAGCCTGGTCTAGAGTGAGACCCTACCTCGAAAAAAAAAAAGGGGGGGTGCTGGAGAGATGGCTTAAGTAGAGTGGTTAAGGTGCTTGCCTGTGAAACATAAGGACCTCAGTACGCACATAGAGCCAGATGCACAAGGTGGCACATGCATCTGAAGTTTGTTTGCAGTGGCTATAGGCCCTAGTGCACCCATTCTTTATCTGCTTCCTTCTTTCTCTTTCTCTCTCTCTCTCTCAAATAAATAAAATAAAATCTTGAAATAAAACAGGTCTTAGGCTCAATTTAAGGCTTTGAGTTGCCATTTCTTTATGTACTTAACATACCCAAAGTATGTGGTAAATCCTTACTTGCTATTAGATTTCTTTTTAAGGCCTATCTGAAAAAGAGTAACTTTTATAACTTGAACAGGCTGCCCTATGTCTAGGGAAGGGCCTTCCTGGGGATCTTGCCTTCAGACTTACCACTGGCACGCTCGTTTTCATCTCCTAAGTCTGATGTATATGCGGACACTAATACAATAGCATATACTCTATGGGTCTCTGCATACCTGGAAAGAGAAAGATGGTGTTGCTAATACATAATGTTTATCACCAAAAAGTCAGTAAGGCACTTGAAAAGCATTTGATATAGCTTACAGAAAGCAAACAGCATCTATCAAGATTGATATGAGGCTGGGCATGGTGGTGCACGTCTTTAATCCCAGCACTCAGGAGGCAAACACAGGGGGATGATATGAGTTCAAGGCCACCTTCCAGGTCAGCCTGGGTTAGAACAAGACCCTACCTCAAAAAAAAAAAAAAAAAAAAAGATTGATATGAAAAACAGAAAGGAAATGCAGATCTGTAAGGCCAGCCTCAGCTGCTTGATGGATAATAAAACGTGGAGTCCCTGTCTTTTCATAAGTGTTCATTCACCTTTAGTATATACCTAGATTACTTCATTGGTCAACATGCAGATTCCCAGGTTCAGCCCCAGAGCGTGTGATTCAGAGAAGTGGAATTGAGGCCCAGCAGTCTACATTTTAAGGCATGCTTCCTCCAGTCCAATTAATTAATGGAAACGGTCTATGAACCATATATTTTTTTAATTTTTAATTTATTTATTTGAGAGCAACAGACACAGAGAGAAAGACAGATAGAGGGAGAGAGACAGAATGGGTGCGCCAGGGCTTCCTGCCACTGCAAACGAACTCCAGACACGCCCCCTTGTGCATCTGGCTAACGTGGGACCTGGGGAACCGAGCCTCGAACCGGGGTCCTTAGGCTTCACAGGCAAGCGCTTAACCGCTAAGCCATCTCTCCAGCCCTGAACCATATTTTTATCTTGTGTTCATGTATGCACCTGTGTGCACATGTGTGTGCCTGTGCACATATCACAGGAGAATATCCGGTGTCCTCTTCTATCACTCTTCTGCTTTATTTTCTTGAGACAGAGTTTCTCCCCGAGCCTGGAACTGCCCTTTGTCAACTAGACTGAAAAAACGCAACAATTCTATTTCTATATCCATCAGGACTGGGATTACAGGCATGCATGGCCACACCCAGTCTGCCTTTAAAAAAAAAAAAAAAAAGAGTATCTTAAAGCCAGACATGGTGGTGCACACCTTAAATTCCAAAACTCAGGAGGATCACCATGAGTTCAAAGCCACCCTGAGACTACATAGTGAATTCCAGGTCAGCCTGGGCTAGAGTGAAACCCTATCTCATAAAAAAAAAAAAAAAAAAAAAAAAGAGAGTACCTTATTTGTTTTTTAAATTTATTTCTTTGCAAGCAGAGAGGAGAGCTAGAGGGGCGTGCAAAGGCTTCTAGCCACTGCAAATGAACTCCAGTTGCATGTAACACCTGGTGCATCTGGCTCTACATGGGTACTAGGGATTTGAACCCAGGTTGTTAGGCATTGCAGGCAAGCACCTAAACTGCTAAACCATCTCTCCAGTCCCACACCCAGCTACATGTGTGGGTGCTGAGGATGGAAGTGGGCAATCTCCCCAGCCCCTGTGGACTATATTTTAAGAACTGTATAATCCCCCAAAATCATTTTACTACCGCCCACTTCACATTGCATTACTCCTTTGTGTCCTGTTACATTCATTGCCCCTCTCCCACCCCCCAATAAACCATTAGCTCCTGAAAGGCAGGCATGAACCTTATTGACTTGTGTGTCTGGTGACTAGAATAGTGCCATGCAAGTAGACCCCCACTCACTACTTGTAGACAGTAACTTCACTCAGCCAAGACTAGGCTAAGGAAATATGTGAGAAGAACCTTTGAAGGGACCCTTGTGCCAAGAAGTACTTAGGGTTAGAATTTCATTCTTGGAGCCAAACTCTTTTTTTTTTTTTCTTCTAGCTGGCTAGTTTGAGAAATATCAACCTACAGAAAATATCAAAGAACAAGAAATGTCCAGATTGAGTAAGCTCACTGAATTGCACACTGACTTTATATTTCCTAAGAATAAAGCCTTGCTGGAGAGATGGCTTAGTAGTTAAATCACTTGCTTGTGACCTGATGGCCCAGGTTCAAATCCCCAGTGCCCACATAAAGCCAGATGCACAAAGTAGTGCATATACCTGGAGTTTGTTTACAGTGGCAAGAGGTTCTGGCATGCCCATTCTGTCTCTCTCTTCCTCTCCTTCTCTCTCTCTCTCTCTGCTTGCAGACACTAACAAAAAAATTTCTTTAGGGCCAGAGAGATTGCTTACTGGTTAAGGCACTTGCCTGTAAAGCCAAAGGACCCTGGTTTGATTCCCAGGACCCACATAAGCCAGATGCACAAGGTGGTGCATGCATTTGGAATTCATTTGCAATAGCTGGAGGCTCTGGTGTGCCCATTCTTTGTTTCTCTCTCTCTGCCTCTTTTCCTCTGTCTTTCAAATAAAAAATAAGTAAAAAATTTTTAAAAGAATAAAGCCTCCTATAGAACCTCAGTACCATTACTACACCCAATACATTTAGCACTATTTTTTTCTCTGTTTTGAGTAATTTTTATTTCATTTTACTTATTTGCAAGCAGACAGACATAGAGAGAAGAGAGACAGACAGAGAATGGGCACTGCAAATGAACTCCAGATGATGAGCCACCTTGTGCATCTGGCTCTATGTGGGTACTGGGGAATTGAACCCAGTTCGTCAGGCTTTACAGGAAATGCCCTAATTGCTGAGCCATCTAATCCAGTTGTCTTATACACTGCTCCCTAAGCTGACTTTGTTTTCTTACAATTAATGAGAGTAAGTGTCTTTGGTAAAACTGTTACATAGATGATGTGTCCTTCTCATCTCATGTGTCTCACTATAGAGGAGGTTAAATTTGATCATTTGTGAAAGTAATATCCAACACTCTCTTATAAAGGCACAATATCCCCTCAGTAATTAAGAAGTCATCTATGAGCTGAAAAGATGGCTTAGTAATTAAGGCACTTGCCTGTGAGGCCTTAGGACCCAGGTTCCATTCCCCAGTACCCAACCCATGTAAGCCAGATGTACAAGGTAGTGCATGTATCTAGAATTCATTTGGTAACTAGAGGCCCTGGCATGCCTATTCTTTCTCTCTCTCTCTCGTCCTGCCTCTCTTTCTCTCTATTGGATAAATGATAAAAATAAAAAAAACTGCCGGGTATGGTACCATATGCCTTTAATCCCAGCATTCGGGAGGCAGAGGTAGGAGGATCGCTTGAGTTCAAGACCACCCTAAAACTGCATAGTAAATTCAAGGTCAGCCTGAACTAGAGCAAGGCACTATCTCAAAAATAGAAAATAAATAAAATAAATTTAAAAATTTTTCAAAAACTAATATTGTTGTAGCTTCCTCCTTGATCAATATACTTTAAAAAAAAAGTCATCTAGGATGGTCTCCCATGATTGTGAGTTTCTTGTTTCCTCACACCCTTTTAATAAAATTATTTATTTGAGAGAAAGAGGCAGAGAGAGAGAATGGGTGTGATACAGTCTCCAGCTACTGCAAACAAACTCCAGATGCATATACCACTTTGTGAATCTGGCTTACAAAATATTTTATTTATTTGAGAGAAAGAGGCAGATAGAGTGAGTGGGCATGCCAGGGCCTCTAACCTCTGCAAATGAACTCTAGATACATGTGTCACCTTGTGTATCTGGCTTTATGTGGGTGCTGGAGAACTGAACCTGCATCTTTTGGCTTTGCTGGCAAGCACCTTACCCTGTAAACCCTATCTCCAGCCGCCCCCCCCACCAACCCTTAGCACTACTGGTTTGGGTATTCATTTTTCTCTTTGTTTATCTTAAGTACAGAGGCCAATTCTTGGTAAGTTGCTGACAATCATGTAATAAATTCAGAGGTCTTTAAAAAAGGTCCATCTTTACTAGCCAGTAGTTTGAGGAAAATTTAGCTCATTATGAGTTGGAACAGATTTCATTTTTAACATAATCTAACATAACCCTGCAAGTATGTCGACACCTCTTGTGCTATGAATGAACCATAATTTGGTAGCCCCTGACCAGTGTGGACAACAAGTTACAGAATTTGGCAAGATTCCCTGACATGCAATTCATAGGGTATCCTGAGCATCTGCTTACGATATCCTCTGTCATTTTTCCTAACAAATATGGAAGAAGTAAGGCTGGAGAGATGGCTTAGCGGTTAAAGTGCTTGTCGGCAAAACCTCAGGTTTAATTCCCCAGTACCCACATAAAGCCAGATGTACAAGGAGGCTCATGGGTCTGGAGTTTGTTTGCAGTGCCTAGAAGCTCTGGTGTGCCCATTCTCTATCTGCCCCCCCTTCTCTCCCTCTCTCCCTCCCTCCCTCCCCCCCTCCCCTCTCTCTCTCTCATAAATAAACTTAAAAATATATGGAAGAAACCCAACCTGGATAGGCTTAGCAGTTCCTACCCCCTAGGCTGATGGGAAAAATGTGATATTTTAATGGCATCAGAGATGTGAATCCTAAGGACGTGGGGAGTTAAAGATAAGTAGGTGATAACAGTCCCCACTCCCCAACAAACATTTATTGAACATCTTCCACATGCCAGGTTCTCTTCTTGGCATGGAGTTTCAGTGTCAGTGAACACCTTCAGGAAACTTCCATCCTATTAGTAGGAGGTAGGCAAGCAGTAAGTAGGATGTCAGATGCCAGTAGGATAGGGCTGTGGTTTCATGTGCAGTGATTAGATAAGACCTTGCCAAAAGAGGCCATTCAAGCAGACATGCACAGGAAAGGAAAGCCAGGTAGATGTCTAAGGATGACGTGTTCTCAGGAGAAGGCTGTGAGCAGGTGAGGCAGGTGTGCATTTTCCATGTTCCAAGGTCAGTCTACATGGCTTGGAGGAGAGGCGGGGTGAAACCTCTGAGCTGAGCAAAAGGAAACTGCTCAGCTTTAGAACCATGGAGGTTTTAAGAGGATCACTGTTTCCCAGTAAAAGAAATTTCAATCCATTAACCAAACAAAGAAGAAATTAGGACAGATTATGTTACCATTTTTGATGACACCATTGTTCTCTTTGCCATAGAACTTTCAGGAGCACATAGCTATTTCCCAAGCAAGTATGGCAAGAGCCAAGGAAGGGTGTAATAATTCAACAAAGGTCGCACCTCATGGCCGCAATGGCCCCGGAACTGTGGCCTATGATGATGGTCTTGTCATCACAGTGAAGCTCCGTTTCCATGAAGGGCAGCCAGATGCTCTCTCGAGCAGTAACTGCAGTTCAGGGCAAGGACAAAGAGTCTGACTTTGATAAGGGACAGTCTCACCACCCTGCCTTCCTAACAGAATGGTTTAGCAGCTCACACCTTGTAAACTGTGAAGCCATAGTGGGATGTGGGGCTATGTAAGTAGAGACCAAGATCTGTGCACAGCTCAAAGACCCAACTCTAGTTTTGTTAAAGTTTTGTTTTTGTCTTTTACCACGTTCTTTAAAAAAAAAAAATCTGAGCCGGGCGTGGTGGCGCACGCCTTTAGTCCCAGCACTCGGGAGGCAGAGGTAGGAGGATCGCCATGAGTTCAAGGACACCCTGAGACTACAGAGTTAATTCCAGGTCAGCCTGGACCAGAGTGAGACCCTACCTGGAAAAAAAAAAAAAAAAATCTGAGAAAATAATAAATTATAACTCTGAGACATTCCCCCCATCCTGTCTTCCTTTCTTTTTTTCATTTTTTAATTTTTTTGAGAGAGGTTCTCATTGTTTAGTGCAGTATGGTCTGGAATTTACTGTGTAGTGCAGACTGGTCTGGAGCTCATGATCCTCTTGCTTTAGCCTCCTAAATAGGAGGGTTACAACTCTGAAATTTTATTACAAATTTTCAAACTTTGAAGACAAATATTTGAGGCTGGAGATACAGTTCAGGGGTAGAGCATGTGCCTAGCATGGTTTAATCCCAGCACTGAAGAAAAAGCCACCACAGAAAAAAAAGCAAAAAAAAACTTCTTGAGGACATTCTAAAATCCACATACATACACTTTCTTTCATGAAGCAAGTCACGGACACACCCAAACAAAAGGAACAATATTATATTTTAAAGAATAGAGGGATTCAAAGAGGTTCTGTAGGGTTTCATATCTGTCTTAAATGGAACACTCAAATTTTTCCAGAAAGTGTTTGTTGATTCTTAGAAAGAAAAAAAAAATAAGATTGCTTGCAAAGTTTTAAGAATTACATTTTACCATGCCTGGGAATTTATCTTGGTCCTTACTAGAATCCTCCATGTTTTGGGAAACACACCCTCCTCCCCAAGCTACTTGCTTTATTCACTCTTAGATGAATGTCTTTGGCTCCTCTACTATGATATTCCTATTTTCTAACCTCCCAAAAGGGTGAGATCAAAACCCAACAAGATGAGGCTTTTTAAAAACAAGTTTAAAACTTACTTGGGTCAGGCATGTTTTTAGCCAGGCACTGGAAACCAGGTATCTATGATATGAGGAAGGGGGGAAAAAAGCTATAATAAAGAGCTTCAATACAGCTAAAACTTTGCTAACAAGAAATGTGACACCTGATACAATTTTTTATCAATTCAGTAAGTATTTGCTTACATTGTGAAATGAAGTGAGTTAAGTACTATAGGATTACCTAAGAACATACACTCCTTTCTTATAAACTCTATCTGCAGCCTTCTACGTAGCCAGTCTTGTAGAACTCCAGAGACCTGTGTGTGCATTTGCCTATGTTCACTCATCTCTAATCCATCCATCTAGGGAGAAAGCAAGTGAATGTGTTCCACACAAAATAACCTGGAGCCAGACTGTGCCCCAACAATATGCAAAACATCACCATACAGAAATTCAGACACCTCACAGGGCATGGTGGTGCACACCTTTAATCCCAGCACTTGGGAAGCAGAGGTAGGTGGATGGCTGTGAGTTCAAAGCCACCCTGAGACTACACAGTGAATTTCAGGTCAGCCTGGGCTAGAGCCGACCCTACCTCCAGATGTATAAGGGGCACGTGTGTCTGGAGTTCACTTGCAGTGGCTATAGGCCCCGGCATGCCCATTCTCTCTCTGTCTGCCTCTCTTTTTTCTCACTCTCTGCTTGCAAATAAATAAATAATAAAAACAAAAATAAAAAAAATGATTTGAAAAAATTAGGGGGGCTGGAGAGATGGCTTAGTGGTCAAGTGCTTGCCTGTGAAGCCTAAGGACCCTAGCTCGAGGCTCGATTCCCCAGGACCCACGTTAGCCAGATGCACAAGGGGCACATGCGTCTGGAGTTTGTTTGCAGTGGCTGGAGGCCCTGGCATGCCCATTCTCTCTCTCTGCCTATTTCTCTGTCTGTCACTTTCAAATAAAAAAACATAAAAAAAAAAAAAGATCAGGGGCTGAAGAGATGGGTTGGCGGTTAAGGCATTTGTCTGCAAAGCAAAAGAACCCCAGTTTGATTCCCCAGGACTCATGTAAGCCAGATGCACAAGCGGACACATGCACCTGAAGTTCATTTGCAGTGGCTGGAGACCCTGGCACACTCATATTCTCCCTCCCTCCCAACCTCCCCCCCCCCGCCTCTTTCTCAAGTACATAAATAAATAAAACTTTTAAAAAATAATAAATTCGGACACCACATCCTATTGGACAACTCCAGCCCTAACTTTTTGGTTGATAGCTTTGTCCTTGGTTTTAGCCACAATCCTGAAGTCCTATTACAGGAACTTACAATTCTGTGAAATCTATTTATTGAATTTCTACTGAAATTCTTTTCTAGAAGTCAATCCAGGAAATGATTTTGCTGCTGAGTTATGGAGAAGGGATTTTGTTTTCTTTCTTTCTTTTAAAAATGCCAACATGTGCCGGGCGTGGTGGTGTACGCCTTTAATCCCAGCACTTGGGAGGCAGAGGTAGGAGAAGTGCCAAGAGTTCGAGGCCACCCTGAGACTCCATAGTGAATTCCAGGTCAGCCTGGGCTAGAATGATACCCTACCTCGAAAAACCAAAATAAATAAATAAATAAATAATAAAAATGCCAACATGTAGGATGAGGTTAAAGGTACTTGCTTTACAAAGCATGCTGACCAGAGTTCAATCCCCTAGTTCCCATGTAAAGCCAGATACCCAAAGTGATGCATGCACCTGGAGTTCATTTGCAGTAGCAAGAGGCCCTGGTGTGTCCCCACACACACTTTCTCTCTGTGTCTCTTCATAAATAAGTAAAAATATCAAAATACCAAGATTATCCTGATGTACAATAGACAGGATATTGCGGGGGGTTTTGCTGGTTTTTGTTGGTGGTGGTGGTGTTTTTTTAAAGTAGGGTCTCGCTGTAGCCCAGGCTGACCTGGAATTCGCTATGTAGTCTCAGGATAGCGTTTAGCTCTTGGCCATCCCCCTACCTCTGCCTCCCCAAGTGCTGGGATTAAAGGCGTGCGCCACCACGCCCGGCTTCAGGGTATCGTTTTTTATAAAGCTCATAAAGGAGCCAAAGTAAGTAAGGTTGCTCAAATACTTGCATGGGTAATAAAACAATTTTCAAAAAGAGAAGCAAGCCGGGCATGGTGGCGACTTTAATCCCAGTACTCTGGAGGCAGAGGTAGGAGGATCACTGCGACTCCGAGGCCAGCCTGAGACTACATAGCGAATTCCAGGTCAGCCTGGGCTACAGCGAGACCCTATCTCGAAAAACCAAAGAGAGAGAGAGAGAGAAGCAAATAGCTGAGTGAATTCCAGGTCAGCCTGGGGTTGGAGTGAGACCCTACCTCGAAAAATCAAAGAAAAAAAAGAGAGAGAGAAAGAGAGAAGCAAATAAAATAAATTTCAGGGTGTCGTGGGGGAAGGGATAGAGGTCAGCCAGGTCAGTTAGAAGACACTGGCAATGATCTACAGGTCAATTTGAGCTAGGAGTGTTGCTCGGTGGTACAGCACACTCAAGCACCTCTGTCCTAGTTCTGGTGACCAGCACGGGAAAACATTTGTTCTCTTCTTGTTGATTTGGTGGTTTGTTACATTACACTTTGTAACAATGCACGCTACATAAATCCTGTGTAGAATTTAAATACTACGAGGTGAATTTTTTAAAAAGTCGAAAGCAATAAAGATAGATTGAAAATTATCTGGGAAGACCCAAATCTGAACTGGCAGCCAACGGGGAGGTGGGGGAAGAGGGGGCGTGTCGGTCTCTGCAGTTCTAAAACAGGATTTCATCGGGGAACTGAGCCCTCAAAGGAGCCTTGTAGGCGGTTCTGCCAAGGAAGATCTCGGACTCTGGTTCTAGGTCTAAACACAGCAGAGCGGAGGAATGAACAACCGGGGCTCTACGAGCTGGGGAGGTCCAGGTTCAGACTTCGCTCCTCTCCCTCCCTCCCTCCGTGGGGTTTCTTACCTGCTCCAGCTTCTTTTTCACCCAGCCGTACCAGCCGTGGGTGGCCACATCCCCGCCTCCGTTCCCGGGAACAATTACCGCCTTGCTAGGGGAAGCCATGAGTGCGGAGGCACAGACCCAGTCCAGCAATGGGCTCTGAGCAACACTGCTTCCCGCCCGAAGCCTGCACTGAAGCTTTCTGGGAATTGTAGTCCGAGGGTGCCTTTAAGTGGGCATCCCTTATCTAGAGCACAGGATGCCAAATTGCATCTCGGGCGAATTCTCATCAAATGTAAATCCAGCTCCCCCTTTTAAAAATATATGTTTTATTAATTTGAGAGAGAGAGAGAGAGAGAGAGAGAGAGAGAGAGAGAGAGAGAGAGACAGGCAGGCAGACAGACACAGAGTAAGTATGGATGTGCCAAGACCTCCTTCAGCTGTAAATGAACTCCAGATGCATCTACTGTGCCACTTTGTGCATCTGGCTTTTCTTGGGTACTGGGGAATTGAGTCCAGGCCCTCAGGATTTGCAAGGAAGTGCCTTTAACCGCTGATCCACCTCTCCAACCCCAAGTGCAAATCCCTTTGACCTGCCTCTTACCAGAGCTCTTATCCTCGGTCCTGTCTCCCTTGTGTATGACAAGCTGCAACATCCCCAGAATGTTATCTTCACTAGCTGCCAACATTGCTATAATAAAGGATGTTTTTCCAAACATGAAGAACACAGGCAAACTTGTTTACATTATTGTTCCTTTTTTTTTTTTTTTTTTTGAGGTAGGGTTTCACTCTAGTCCAGGCTGACCTGAAATTCAGTATGTAATGTCAGGGTGGCCTCAAACTCAAGGCAATCCTCCTACCTCTGCCTCCCCAGTGCTGGGGTTAAAGGCGTGCGCCACCATGCCCAGTTTATTACTCCTCTTGATTTCAATCAGCTCCTCCCAGAATAGTCAGTATTAGTCTTGGTTGGGTTTTTTGTTTGTTTTGTTTTCTTTTTAAAAAATTATTCATTTATTTTTATGAGACAGAGAGAAAGGGGAGGAGGTGGAGAAAGAGAGAGAGAGAGGGAGAGAATGGTTGATTCAGGACCTCTAGCCACTGCAAATGAACTCCAGATGCATGTGCCACCTTGTGCAGCTGGCTTATGTGGGATCTGGAGAATCGAACCTGGGTCCTTAGGCTTCACAGGCAAGCACCTTAACTGTTAAGCCATTTCTCCAGCCCTTGTTTTTGTTTTTCAAGGTAGGGTCTCACTCTAGTTCAGAATGATCTGGAACTCACTGTGTAGTTCCAGGCTGGTTTGGAACTCACAGTGATTCTCCTACCATGGCCTCCCAAGTGCTGGGATTAAAGGCAAGTGCCCCCATGCCTGGAAGTTGTTACTTTTCATTGCTTTAAATGCTATCTTTTTAAAAGGAGTTACCTTTGGTATAAGGTACTTAGATAATAATATTCATACTCAAATGACTTTAGAGCCTGGAGAAACATCAGTACCAAATAAAGAGTTGCCTGTTATAACATGGCAGTTCAGAAATCTTGGGTTGTACTTAATAGGTCTATCCAAACCATGCTGAATAGAGAGGACCACAGTGTGCCTGGGCTTTAAATATCAATAAGAATGAATGGGGGCTGGAGAGATGGCTTAGCCGTTAAGCACTTGCCTGTGAAGCCTAAGGACCCTGGTTTCAGGCTCGATTCCCCAGGACCCACGCTAGCCAGATGCACAAGGGGGCACACGCGTCTGGAGTTCATTTGCAGTGGCTGGAAGCCCTGGTGCGCCCATTGTCTGTCTGTCTGTCTGTCTGTCTGTCTCTCTCTCTCACTCTCTCTCTCTCTCTCTCTCTCTCTCTCTGCCTCTTTCTCTCTTTCTGTTGCTCTCAAATAAATAAAAATAAACAAAATAAATAAATAAATTTTTAAAAAGAAATGAATGGTTCAGGGAAGGAGGGATGGTTTAGCAGTAAAGGTGTTTGCCTGCAAAGCCAAAGGACCCAGGTTCGATTCTCCAGGACCCACATTAGCCAGATGCACAAGGGGGCGCAATCATCTGTAGGCCCTGCATGCCCATTCTTTCTCTCTAAATAAATAAATAAATAAATAAATGATATATATTTTTTAAAAACTCTAAAACACAGATGACTGGGCTTCTGCATGAGAAGGAAAATACTTAGTAGCAGAGGCCAGTAAGTTAAAAAGGAGATATAAAAGGAAGAGAAAGGAAGGGAGAAGGGTACTTGATAGGTTGGTATTGTATATACGTAAGTAGAATAATTGAGATGGGGAGGTAATATGGTGGAGAATGGAATTTCAAAGGGGAAAGTGCGGGGGGGAGGGTATTACTATGGGATATTTTTTATAATCATGGAAACTGTTAATAAAAATTGTGAAAAGTAATGGAAAATGCTAATAAAAATTTAAAAAAGAAAATTGTGAAAAGATAAAAAATTGAATTAAATTAAATTTTTAAAAAAGTAGAAAAAAAACTGTAAAACAAAAAAAAAATTTTTTAAAGAATGAATGGCCCAAATGCTGCAGAATACACATTCTTTTCAGCACTACATAGAACATTCTCTAAAATAGACCATATTTGAGGACACAAAGAAAATCTTAATAAATACAGGAAAGTTGAAATAATTCCTTGCACTGTGTCTGATCACAATGGGATCAAACTCCAAATCAATAATAAGAAGAGCTATAGAACATACACAAACTCATGGAAACTAAACAATACACTACTAAATGATGAATAGGTCAGGGAAGAAATCAAGAAAGAAATAAAAAAATTCATAGAGTCAAATGAAAATGAGAACACAACATACCAAAACTTTTGGGACACAATGAAGGCAGTCCTAAGAGGGAAATTTATAGCTTTAAGTGCCTATATTAAGAAATTAGAAAGGAGCCAGGGGTGGTGACGCATGCCTTTAATCCCAGCACTCGGGAGGCAGAGGTAGGAGGATTGCCGTGAGTTCGAGGCCACCCTGAGACTCCATAGTGAATTCCAGGTCAGCCTGGGCTAGAGTGAGACCCTACCTCAAAAAACCAAAAGAAAAAAGAAAAAAAGAAATTAGAAAGGTTGCAAGTAAACAACTTAATGCTTCACCTCAACGCCTTGGGAAAAGAAGTACAAGGCAAACAGAAAATCAGTACATAGAAAGAATAAAGATTAGGGCAGAAATTATGGAATAGAAACCAAAAATAAATAAATAAATAAATAACCCAAAGACTCAATGAAACAAAGAGTCAGTTCTTTGAAAGGATAAACAAGATTAATAAACCCTTAAGAAATCTGACCAAAAGAAAGAGAGAAGAGACACAAATTAATAAAATTAGAGATGAAAAAGGCAACATTACAACAGATACCAGAGAAATTAAAAAACTCATAGGGACATACTATAAGAACATATACTCCTTGAGCTGGAGAGATTGCTTAGTGGTTAGGCACTTGCCTGTGAAGCCTAAGGACCCCAGTTCGAGGCTCGGTTCCCCAGGTCCCACGTTAGCCAGATGCACAAGGGGGCGCACGTGTCTGGAGTTCATATGCACAGGCTGGAAGTCCTGGCGCGCCCATTCTCTCTCTCTCCCTCTATCTGTCTTTCTCTCTGTGTCTGTTGCTCTCAAATAAATAAATAATTTTAAAAAATTTAAAAAAAAAAAAGAACATATACTCCACTAAGTTTGAGAATATGAAAGAAATGGATGATTTCCTTGATTTATATGACCTACTTAAATTAAATCAAGATGAGATTAACCACTTAAATAGACCTATAACAAGTATGAAGATCCAAGTAGTTATCAAAAATCTCCCAACTTCTGGAGCAATGTCTCAGTGGTTAAAGGTTCTTGCTGGAAAAGCCTGATGGCATGGGTTTGATTCCCCAGTACCTACATAAAGTCAGGTACACAAAGTGGTGCATGGATCTGCAGTTCATTCGCAGGGCCCATACTCACTTTCTCTCAAATCAATAAGTAAATAAATAAAATGTATTTTAAAAAGAACAGATAAGAGGCTGAGATGTCCCTCAGTGTGCCAGCATGCACAAAGCCCTGGGTTTCACCTCAGTAAATGTGTGAACTGGGCATAGTGTTGCACACCTGTAATCCCAGCACTGAGGAGACGGAAGTAAGAGGATCAGAAGTTCAAGGACATCCTCAATTACATAAGGAGTTTGAAGCCAGCCCAGGCTTACATAGACCCTGTATCAAAAAAAAAAAAAAAAAAAAAGCCAGGTTTGGTAGGGCATGCCTTTAACCCCAGCACTTGGGAAGCTGAGGTAGAAGGATTGCTGAGTTCCAGGTCAACCAGGCATAGCTCTACCTCAGAGAAAAAAATAAAAAAAGAAGAAAGGAAGGAAAGAAAAGAAGAAAGGATGAAGAATGCAGCCATGGGCTGGAGAGATGGCTTAGCAGTTAAGATGCTTGCCTGTGAAGTCTAAGGACCCAGGTTCAATTCCTCAAAGCCAGATATACAAAGTGGCACATGCATCTGGAGTTCTCTAACAGTGGCTAAAGGCCCTGATGTGCCCATTCTTTCTATCTGCCTCTGTCTTTCTCTCAAATAACTTTTTAAAAAATCTTTAAAAAAAAAAAAAAAAACAATCTCCCAACTAAAAAAAGTCCAGGCCCAGATGGATTGACTGGTGAATTTTACCAGACCTCCATGGAAGAACTAACACCACTACTTTCGAAACTTTTTCATAAAATAGAAAAGGAAGGAATCCTACCAAACTACTTCTATGAAGCCAACATCACACTGATACCAAAATCAGACAATGATAGAACAAAAAAAAAAGAAAATTACAGACAAATCTCCCTCATGAACATAGATGCAAAAATTCTCAACAAAATATTGGCAAACAGAATACAAGAATGTATCAGAAAGATCATTCACCCCGACCAAGTAGGCTTTATCCCAGAACTGCAGGGATGGTTCAACATATGAAAACTGATAAATGCAATGCATTATATAAATGGACTGAAGGACAAAAATCACATGATCATCTCATTAGATACAGAAAAAACATTTGACAAAATCCAACATCCATTCATGATAAAAGTCCTACAGAGACTGGGAATAGAAGGAGCATATCTCAACATAATAAAGGCTATCTATGACAAACCCACAGCCAACATAATACTAAATGGAGAAAATCTTGAAGCTTTTCCACTAAAATCAGGAACAAGATATGGGTGTCCACTGTCCCCATTTTTATTTAATATAGTACTGGATGTCTTAACCATAGCAATAAGGCAAGAGACACACATAAAAGAGATACAAATTGGAAAGGAAGAGATCAAGTTATCATTATTTGCAGATAACATGATTCTATACATAAATGACTGTAAAGATGCTACCAGCAAACTGTTAGAGCTGATAAACATCTATAGCCATGTAGCAGGATACAAAATAAACACACAGAAATCAGTAGCCTTCATATATGCTAACAACAAACACACAGAGGATGAAATCAGAGAATCACTTCACTCTCATTCACAATTGCATCAAAAAAATAATAATAAAAGTACCTTTGAATAAACCTAGCCAAGGAAGTGAAGGATCTCTACAATGAAAACTTTAAAACACTCAAGCAAGAAATTGCAAAAGTCACAAGGAAATGGAGACATCCCTTGTTCTTGGATCGGAAGAGTCAATATTGTGAAAATAGCATTTTTTTGAAGTTTTGTACTCAGTAAATACAGTCAAGTTGGTACCACTGTTAGCCTCTTCCCTGTCCTCTCCCCTCCACAGGGACCCTCCTTGTTGGGGTATATGGGTCATGCATTGTGGGGTTAGCCATCAGTTATGGGTAGGAAGAAATATGTCTGTGTATCATGACCCAACGTGTGGCTCTGACATTCTTTCCACCCCCCTCTTCCACAAATTTCCCTGAGCCATGTTGGGTTCATTTTAGGTCTGCTTCAGTGATGAGGTCTTGGGAGCATCTATGTCTCTGGATATGTGGTTTGGTAGGAGTTAATTGTTCTCTGTGTCTATTTCCTTCACCCTTGTGCTGGTACCAGGTTCACCAAGAAAACAGTTCTTGTTTCCCCAATTATTCTTAGTTTCAGCTGGGGTCCTTTTGAGGTATGATGGGTTGATCCTCTCCTTTGGATCTGCTACTATCTGAAAAAGAGAAGCAGATTCTCCAAGAAAGAATAAAGTTAGCACAAGATAAGTGGGATAACCATCACTTTTTAGAGAGAATTTAATAGGTGTAGGCCCTATTTAGCCCATGGTTGGTGGGAGCTTGATAATGGAGAGTAGCCTCATTTTTAAATATGGTTCTGACTTGTTTCCCAGCTCCAGGTATAGGTTCCATTCCACTGAGCAGATCAGTCAGCCAGATTGAGAGCAACTGGTTTCCCACCGTGGCTGTGCACCACTATTGCATTTGTGTGAGCATCACAACAGGTTATTTGCTGCTAAGTAGGTTAGACCATGAGTTGCTTGGACAGATATTGGTCATTTTTCCCTAGCTGTTCATGTAGCACCTTCTGGCACTAGACATACTAACTCTCTGGGGACTGACTCTCTTCCAGCTTCCAGCTGTGTCATTCCATGTTACATGCCAACAGCATATGGTGTCTTCAGCAGTAGGGTCTTACCACTAACTTTTGGTGGGTCATTAAGTACTCAGACAGAAATCTTTCTTCTTTTGGGAAACCTTGTAGGTCTCTCTGATCAAAAGCTCATTATGGCTGATAGCCACCTGCTGGTATTAGGAGTTACAGGTCAGCCCTCAAGAAGAGAGGGAAGAAAAAGATAAGTATTATAAAAGAGATTAAAAAAGATGAGAGAGAGAGAGAGTGAGAAACAAGAGAAGATTAAGGTCAGTCTTCATCATACCCTCTCCAGGGCCTTGTGATTCAGGTGTTCCCTCTAAGAGCCTGGTGAAGGTCTGTCTTTTAGAATGTAGGATTACATGGTACCATGGCTGTTTGGGTCCAGTTTTGTGTCCCCCACCCCATCCCTTACCCTCCCCTCCCTTCCCACCCACCCTATTGTCTGGTCTTCAAGATGTTTGCTAGGTATGTGGGCATCTAGGGCAGATTAAGGTTAGGAGCTGTAGATGAGTGAGACTATGCAGTGATTATCTTTCTTTGATTGGGTGAGTTCACTGAGAATGATGTGATCCAGTTTCGACCATTTTTCTTCAAATTTCATTGTGTCGTTTTTCCTTACTGCTGTGTAGAATTGCATTGTGAAGATATACTGCATCTTAGTTATCCATTTGTCTAATGATGGACCTCTAGGTTGATTCCAGCTCTTAGCTATTACGAATTGAGCAGCTATAAATGTGGTTGATCAAATCTCTCTGGACTGAGGCGTGGAGTATTTAGGGTACATGCCCAGTAGGGGAATAAAACTGGGTCTGTTGGTAACTCTATAGTCGGCATTTTTTTTTTTTTTTTGGTGTCTCCATATTGATTTCCAAAGTGGTTATACCATCTTACATTCTCACCAACAGTGGATGAGGGTTCCTATTTCTCCTCATCTTGCCAGCACTTGTTTTCATTTGATTTTTTAATGTTTGCTATCCTTACTTGGGTAAGGTGGAATCTCATAGTTGTTTTAATTTACATTTCCCTGATGATTCGGGATGATGAACATTTTCTTAAGTGTGTATTTGCCATTTGTATTTCTTTCTCTGAGAACTGCCTGTCCAGCTCTTTGCCCCATTTTGTGAGTGGATTGTTTGACTTTTTATTGTTTAGGTTTTTGAGTTCTTTGTAGATTCTAGAGATTAGGTCTCTGTCAGTTAGATATTCAGAGAATATTTTCTCCCATTCGGTGGGTAATCTTTTGGCTTTGCTTATTGTATGTTTGTCTGTGAAGAAACTTTTCAGCTTCATATGATTCCATTGGTTGGGTGATTGTTTAAGATCCTCTGCTACTGGGGTTTTGTTCAGGAAGTCTTTTCCCATTCCTATATCATGGAAAGCTCCTCCTATATTTTCTTCCAGTAGAGGCCTAGTTTCAGGCCTTATATTGAGGTCTTTGATCCATTTGGCCTTGAGTGTTGTACATGGTGAGATGTGTGGAGCAAGCTTAATTTCCTGCATATGGTTATCCAGTTTGTCCAGCACCATTAAAACTATGTTGAGATTCCATCTCACTCCTGTCAGATTGGCTACCATCATGAAAACAAATGACCGTAAATTCTGGTGAGGATGTGGTAAAAGAGGAACCTTTCTACACTGTTGGTGGGAATACAATCTGGTCCAGCCATTGTGGAAATCAGTGTGGAGGTTCCTGAGACAGCTATAAATAAATCTACCATATGACCCAGTTATACCACTCCTAGGCATATATCCTAAGAACTAATCTCACTACCTTAAAGATATTTCCTCAACTATGTTCATTGCTGCTTTATTCACAATAGCTAGGAAATGGAACCAGCCTAGATGTCCCTCAACTAATGAGTGGATAATGAAGATGTGGCACATTTACACAATGGAGTTCTATTCAGTGGTCAAGAAAAACAAAGTTATGATATTTTCAGGAAAATGGATGGATCTGGAAAGTATTATACTTAGTCAGCTAACCCAGGCCCAGAAGCCAAATGTCACATGTTCTCTCTCATATGTGGATCCAAACTACAAATGACTGGATTTCTATGTGAATAGAAATAAAACTCAGTAGAGGGATCAGTAAGCTAGAAAGGAGATATAAAGGGAATAGGAAGGGAGGGAGGTGAGACTTAATAGGATGGTACTATATATATGCAAGTAGAAGAACAGATTAATGAGAGGGGGTGAAATGGCCTAAGTCAGGTCAGGGAAAGAGACTGAGTAAAGGAAAGGTGGAGAGAGGGCTAATCAAAATCTAAGACAATATAAATAAGTCATATAGAAACTTACTTTTTTGGACAATGAAACACTCAGGAGCCATAGATTGTTACTAGAAAATTTTCAGTACCAAGGATGGGATACCTTCCAGTACGTCGTTGGCCAGGGAGGTCCCTGATGCCCCCAAAACATTACAGGCCATTGCCGAGGCCCTTGGTTTCCCACCAGGAATACATGGTAAGACCCTATTGCTGAAGACTCCACATACTTTGACTGCAAGGTCACTGCGAAATCCTGCTGGAGCTGAGCTGAAAACCTCCTCCATGTAGACCAGCTGACAGAAAGGGGGGAAAAGCCACACTGCATGCAGTTCAATGGGAGAGAGAGAAATCACCAGTGCAGATGCTCAACAGTGGACACTACAAGCCTTGTATTTTGCCAGTAGGCCAAACGAGCCAATGGGTGCACTAGCAG
The DNA here is from genome assembly GCF_020740685.1 of Jaculus jaculus. NCBI lineage: Eukaryota > Metazoa > Chordata > Mammalia > Rodentia > Dipodidae > Jaculus > Jaculus jaculus. Next base: position 100,322,560 of record NC_059109.1, read on the forward strand.
TATGTCTGATATGGGGGAAACCAACTGCCCTCTAAATTGACTCGAGGCCTGCTCCATGAGAGGGAATACATCCCTGATACTGAAAACCTACAACAGGTTTAGCCCAAGGGGTGTATCATCTGCTGGTGTCTGGCTAATATATACTATGCTCACCAAACTTCCCCATAAGCACTTCTCTTAATGTTCATACCCATATATTAATGCTACTCTCACTTTTTGTTAGAGAAGTTTCTCTTTTCAGATGTCAGTGACCTTGGGATGACTCAGAAGGCACCATGGTGCTAAGAAGAAATGACAGGAGGAGTGTTCAGCACTGAAATATCTTTATCATACCTTCCAAGGCTCAGGGTACATTGCAGAAGAGGTGGCAGAAAGAATGTCACAGCAAAAGGAAGAGTAGGACTCCTTACAACATGCTCTGCACACACAAAATGTCCTAGATAACCATGACCTCACAGTGCCTGACACTACCTACACAAGACCATTGTTGCAGTCAGGTTCGCATTGCTGGTAGAAATCACCCAGCCAAGAGCAGCTTGGGGAAAAAAGAGGTTTATTTTAGCTTACAGACTCAAGGGGAAGCTCCATGATGACAGGGAAAAATGATGGCATGAGCAGAGAGTGGCCATCACCCCCTGGCCCACATAAAGTGAACAACAGGAATAGGAGAGTGTGCTAAACACTGGCATAGGGAAACTAGCTATAGCACCTATAAGCCTTCCCCTAACAGTACGCTGCCTCCAGAAGGCATTAATTCTCAAATCTCCATTAGCTGGGAACCTAGCGTTCAGAAACCTAAGTTTATGGGGGATACCTTAATGAAACCACCACAACCATCATAATAGGAAGAAAAGATCATGACATCAAAATAAAACAGAGACTGATGAGAGAAGGGGATATGAAGGAGAGTGGAGTTTCAAAGGGGAAAGTAGGGGAGGGAGGGAATTACCATGAGAGGTTGTTTACAATTATGGAAGTTGTCAATTAAAATATATATGAACGGAGCTGGGCATGGTGGCACATGCCTTTAATCCCAGCACTCGGGAGATAGAAGTGGGAGGATCGCCGTGAGTTTGAGGCCACCCTGAGACTGTATAGTCAATTCCAGGTCAGCCTGGACCAGAATGAGACCCTACCTTGAAAATCCAAAAAAAGAAAGAAAGAATGAATGAATAGGAGCCAACCATGGTGGCTTCACCTTTAATCCCAGCATCTGGCAGGCAGAGGTAGGAGGATTGCATGAAATCAAGACCATCCAGAGATTACATAGTGAACTCCAGATCAGCCTGGGCTAGAGTGAGACCTACTTCAAAAATAAATAAATAAACAAATAAAAATGAATAGCCAGGCATGCTGGTACATGTCTTTAATTCCAGCATTTGGGAGGCAGAGGTAGGAGGATTGCCATGAGTTCAAGTCCACCCTGAGGCCACTACATAGTTAATTCCAGGTCAGCCTGGGCCATAGTGAAACCCTACCTAGGGGAAAAAAAAAAAAAAAAGAATGGTAAAGTGCCTCTTTTTCTTTGTCCTTTGCTTGACTTACTTGCTGTGTGTTTGCCATGTTGAGAAATACCCTGATGATGTATTGCTGAATAGGCACAAGTAGGGGTCAATGTTACCAGTGCTCTATCACCACATTCTTTTATTTTTATTTTTATTTTTTTATCTTTTTTTTAATTTTTGTTTATTTATTTGAGAGGGACAGACACAGAGAGAAAGACAGATAGAGGCAGAGAGAGAGAATGGGCGCGCCAAGGCTTCCAGCCACCGCAAACGAACTCCAGACGCGTGGGCCCCCTTGTGCATCTGGCTAACGTGGGACATGGGGAACCGAGCCTCGAACCGGGGTCCTTAGGCTTCACAGGCAAGCGCTTAACCGCTAAGCCATCTCTCCAGCCCCTTTATTTTTATTTTTATTTGTTTATTTGACAGAGAAAGAGGGGAGTGGGGAGAGAGAGAATATATGGGCGTGCCAGGGCCTCCAGCTACTGCAAATGAACTCCAGACGCATGCGCCCCCTTGTGCATCTGGATAACATGGGTCCTGGGGAATCAAACCAGGGTCCTCTGGCTTTGCAGGCAAGCACCTTAACTGCTCTATCACCATATTCTTTAGCAAGAGCAAGACATAACCTTTTGTGCTGAGCCTAGACTGAATTTTCCTTAAAAGTCTTGCAGGACCCATAGATTACTGCTGCTTTCAGCCTTGGGCAGAAAACCTTGCTTTTTAAACCAGGTGTGGTAGCATATGCCCTTAATCCCAGCACTTGGGAGGCAGAGGTAGGAGGATCAACATGAGTTTGAAGCCACCCTGAGACTACATAGTGAATTCCAGGTCATCGTGGGCTATAGTAAAACCCTACCTTAAAAAAACAAAGAAGGAAGAGGAGGAGGAAGAAAGAAGGAAAGAAAGAAAGAAAAAGGAAAAAGAAAAGCTTGCTTTTTGCAGTAGGCTGGGTTAATGCAGAGTTTCATAACCGGTCAAAGTACTGAAAATAAGTGACTGTGCAATGCTCAGCCCTATACAGGGTATCTCTTTCACTCCATCCCCAAGGCTCAGGGAACATCACTGAAGTGGGGCAGAGAGTGCATAAGCTGGAGGGTGGGAGGAACACCTGGATACGATGTCGCTGCTGCATTATGAATGCACAAATGCTGTGTTTACCAACATAAACCCTAAATAAGATAGGGCCAATCAACATTCTTTCATGCGTGAGGGGAGGGAAGACTTATGAGGGTCCAACCTTCCCTGAGGAGCTTTCCTTTCTGTAAACATGAACAGTATTACTCATGCCATGTATTTATTAGGGTGAAGTAAATTGAATGGAAAATACATATGTGATGCACTGGAGAGATGGCTTAGTGGTTAAAGTGTTTGCCTGGAAAGCTGAAGGACCCAGGTTCAATTCCTCAGTACCCATATAAGCCAGTGCACAAGGTGGTGCATGCACCTGGGGTTCATCTGCAGTGGCTGGGGGTCCTGGTGTGCCCATTCTCTCATCAATAAATAAAAATAAATATGTGAGTTAGCATATACCATGTACTTACTCAATAAATGTTCTATTACCATTGCAGAAATGGAAGCTTGGAGAGAAAAAAATCATATATCCAAATTTATTTCAAAGTAACACTGGAACTTGAGTCTCAATCTCTCATGTTTGGCACCATTGTACAATAATGTCCTTGTAATGTTAAATGCTCTACTGACAGGAGATTAAAAAAAAAAAAAAAGAGAGAAATGTCAGCCCTAATTTTGGCTCTCAGCTCAGAATTGTAGAATGAGAGGTCGGTTTGGTATTTTCTCTACTCTTGGTATTATATTAAGAAGTATAAAAGCCAGGCATGGTGGTGCACGCTTTTAATCCCAGCACTCAGGAGACAGAGGTAGGAGGATCGTTGTGAGTTCGAGGCCACTTTGAGAATACATAGTGAATTACAGGTCAGCCTAGGCTAGAGTGAGACCCTATGTCAAAAAAACAAAACAAAGCTTGGCTTGGTGGTGCACACCTTTAATCCCAGCACTTGGGAGGCAGAGGTAGGAGGATCACCATGAGTTTGAGGCCACCCTGAGACTACATAGTGAGATCCAGGTCATCCTGGGCTAGAGTGAGACCCTACCTCGAAAAATCTAGAAAAAACAAATAAAAAACCAAAACAAAAAAAAGTATAAGGAAGGGCTGGAGAGATGGCTTAGCAGCTAAGACTCTTGCCAGCAAAGCCAAAGGACCTAGGTCCCATTCCCTAGGACTCACGCAAAGCCAAATGCACAAGGTGGAGCATGTATCTGAAGTTTGTTTGCAGTGGCTAGCAGCCCTGGCATGCCCATTCTCTCTCTCAAATAAATTATATATATGTGTGTGTTTTTCAAGGTAGGGTCTCACTCTAGCTCAGGCTGACCTGGAATTCACTATGTATTCTCAAGGTGGCCTCAAACTCACAGCTATCCTCCTACCTCTGCCTCAAGAGTGCTGGGATTAAAGGCGTGCACCACCATGCCTGGCCAATAAAATATTTTTTAAAAAAAGTATAAGCAGAGCTGGAAGGATGGCTCAGCCATTAAGGAACTTGCCTGTAAAGCCTAAGGACCCTGGTTTGATTCCCCTGTACCCATGTAAGACAGATGCACACGCTGGTCGATATGTCTGGAGTTTCTTTGCAATGACTAGAGGTCCTAGCATGCCCATTCTTTCTCTCTCTGTCTCTCTTGCACACATACACACACACAAATAAATAAATACATTCTAAAAGTATAAGGAAGCCAGGCATGATGGCATATGCCTTTAATCCCAGTATTCCAGAGGCAGAGGTAAGAGGATCCCCAGAATTTGAGGTTACTCTGTGACTACATAGTGAATTCCACATTACCCTGAGCTAAAGTGAGACCCTACCTGGAAAAGCCAAACAAAGTATAAGGAGCTGGGCATTATGGCACACACCTTTAATCCGAGCACTCAGCAGGCAGAGGTAGGAGAGTTTCTATTAGTTCCAGGCCAGCCTGGGACAACAGAGTGAGGTCCAGGTCAGCCTGGACTAGAGTGAGACCCTACCTCAAAAAAAAAAGAAAAAAAAGTAAGTGCTGAGCATGGTGGCACCTGCCTTTAATCCCAGCACTTGGAAGGCAAAGGTAGGAGGATCACCATGAGTTCAAGGCTACCCTGGGAGTACATTGTGAATTCCAGGTCAGCCTGGGCTAGAGTGAGACCCTACCTTGAAAAAAACAAAACAAAATACAAAAGTATAAGGGAGCGGGGGAGATTGTTTAGTAGTTAAAGGCACCTGACTGTAAAGCCTGCCAGCCTGGGTTCAATTCCTCATATCCAGATAAAGCAAGATGTACAAAGTGGCACATGTGTCTACAGTTCATTTGTAGTGGCAAGAGACTCTGGCATGACCATACTCAGTCTGTCTCTCAAGAAAAAGTATAAGGCGGGGGCTGGAGAGGTGGCTAAATGATTAAGCCACTTGCCTGCAAAGCCTAACAACCCAAGGTTTGATTCCCTAGTACTCATGTAAAGTCAGATTGTGCAAAGTGATGTATGCATCTGGAGCTTCTTTGCATTAGCAAGAGGCCCTGGCATGCCCATTATCTCTGTCTCTCCTTTCTCCATCTCTCTCTCTGTCTACCTCTTCCTCTCTCAAATAAATAAATAAATAAATAAAAATATAAAGTATAAGGGCTGGGCATGGTGGCACATACCTTTAATCCTATCACTCAGGAGGCAAAGGTAGAAGAATCACCATAAGTTTGAGACTAGTCTGTGAATATATAGTGGATTCCAAGTCAGACTGGGCTACAGTGAAACCCTACTACAAAAAAAAAAAAAAGAAAAAAAAAGGAAAAGAAAAGTACAAGGAACGAGAATGGCATTGCCAGCATCATATATTATCATAAAGTATGAAATGGTCTTGTAGAGATGGCTACAAAACAAGTCATGAAATTCTGCTTTGATGTGGATTCCAAAAATACCTCCAAGTATTATTGAGGGGAGGAAGGTTTTTGAAAATCACTATTCAGTATCAAACAAAATCTGATCAACTTCATTCATGAAAATGTATGTTCTGAAAAAAATGTGTATTCTGTAAAATCCTAGATTGGTATAATATCACAGGTTTGAGAGGTTATCTTCTTTATTACTGTGACTACATTGGTGTAAATACCAAACATAAATCTAATGTGAACAAATTATATGTGAAATGTAGAGAAACATTTAAAATGCTCGGCTTGGATGGGATGATAGAGTTTTGACTAAATTTAGAATACACCAAGTCTCTCAGTAGATTTTTTTTTTAATTTTGTTTTGAGGTAGGGTCTCAGTTTAGCCCATGCTGACCTGGAATTCATTATGTAGTCTCAGGATGGCCTTGAACTCATAGTGATCTTCCTATCTCTGCCTCCTGAGTGCTGGGATTAAAGGTGTGGGCCACTATAACTGGCTTTTTCAGTAGGTTTTCAACTGTCAGTATCATTTCAAAACTAGAAATTACCTTAGATAGGTTAAAAATAAGGACTTCTGAGCTGGAGTGATACCTTAGCAGTTAAGATTCTCTTTTGTGATGCCTGAGGACCTAGGTTCAATTCCCCAAGACCTATGTAAGCCAGATGCATATGGTGGCATATGCACCTGCTGTTCGTTTGCTAGAGGCCCTGGCAAACCCATTCTCTCTCCCTCTCTCAAATAAATATTTTTAAAAGGACTCATAACTCTCACATTTGGGTTAGAACTCTTTGTCAATAGTGATAATAAAATGGGGATAAACTCCTAAATAAAAGTAAAGCAAAAGTCTTTAATCTTAGTACTAGGGAGGCAGAGATAGGATCACCATGAGTTTGAGGCCACCCTGAGACTACATAGTGAATTCCGGGTTAGCCTGGGCTAGAGTGAGGCCCTACCTCAAAAAAAAGTCTCTGAAAGGTAAAAAGAAATTCAATTTCTCTTTTTACAAACACAGCACAGTTCACACCCATGATCCCAGAATGTCTGAATTTCTCCTAACTAGCAAGTAGGCCATCAGTTCTGCACTGGATGCCAGCTGAGATCTCAAATTCAATGTAATTCTACCTCTGACTCCACAGGCTGCAAATTGGAATTCTCGTTTTAGCCCTTATTAATTTGCTACCATGGCCTGCAAAACTTAGAGAAATGCTTTATTCTCATCTATCATTTATTATAAAGAATACTTTAAAAGATACAAAGATTTTTTTTCTTTTGGTACTGGAGCCCTCTCTGTATGGCATTCTTCCTGGGCACGAGGCAGGAGGCCTTCTGAAATGGGGTTCTTGTACTGTACCATCACAGTAAGTAGATCAGAGAATCTGTTGTACACACAGAATGTGGGGAGGATTATATTTTTACTTTCTATGACTTGTTGAGGGAACAGGCATTCTAGTTTCTGCGTTGGGAAGAAAAAGGGCCAGGTGAAGAGAAGGAGAGAAAATCACAAAGAGGTCAGATGTGCTTCTGATGCCTAAATCACCCTAACATGATAACAAAAGATTGTGTTCTGCTCAGCCTTCCTCAGAGGTCACTCTGAAAAATGGAAGTATAGACAAGATACAGTGGAATGCCTGCCAACCTTTGGCCCAGAAGCTTGGCACTGCTGGGGGGGGATGAGCAACACTCGTTAGGCAGTAGCAGCAGGCTCTGGGGGACTTATGGTGGCCCTGCTCTGGCCATATCATCCAAGACTTGAAAGCAAGAAACAGACCCACAGTTCTGAAGATGGCATATAGAGCCCTTTGCATGCCTCCTACAGACCTGACCTGCCTTGGGGATGAAGTTAAATCCATCAGGATCATCGACCATGGCAGAGCCCAGAGATATAGAGAGGCCTGGGCTGCCAACTTTCTGATCTTGCTGTTCAGTTTGGGGATTTGGCTGCTGTTGCCATGGGTGCAGCAGGAGCAAAGTAGATGCCCTGCACCAAGTCATGGCAACTGGGGACAGGTGGAACCAGAGGGGCCAAAGCACAATGTGAAAGGACACAGTCATAGAACATGAAGTCCAAACCAGAATCAAATATAAAAAAAAAAAAAGGTTGTATTTCACCTTTGCTGCTTTGAGACAGTTGTGATGCTGCCTCAGGAGCCAGCAGCAAAGTCTGGCCTGGTGGGACAGACCTGCAGTCCCAGTTAGGCTATAGAATGAGTTCAAGGTCAATTTAGTAAGACTGTCTCAAAAAGAAAAGTGGGGCTGAAGAGAAGGCTTAGTGGTTAAGGTGCTTGCCCGCAAAGCCTAAGGACCCATATTCAACTCTCCAGATCCCACGTTAGCCAGACACACAAAGGTGGGGCAAGCATAAGGTCGCACATGTCCACTACATGGCACAAGCGTCTGGAGTTCAATTGCAGTAGTTGAGGCCCAGGCACACCATTCTCTGTCTCTCTCTCTAAAGTAATAAAAAAAAAAAAATTAGCCAGGCATGGTGATGCATGTCTTTAATCCCAGCACTCGGGAGACAGAGGAAGGAGGATCATTGTGAGTTCAAGGCTACCCTGAGACTACATAGCGAATTCCAGGTCAACCTGAGCTAGAGTGAGACCCTACCTTGAAAACTCAAAATAAATGAATGAAAATACTAAATTAAAAAATAAGAAAAAGTGTTTTCAGAGAATTGGACACTCACCTCAGTTTTTGGGTGAGGTAAACTAAGGTTAGGAATGCCTACCCTAGAGCAGTTCCCAGGACACTGAACCAAATGGAAGCCAGAAGAAAGGTGAAGGGGGCATCTAATGAAACCAGACCAGAGGGGAAGGATGGTATATCTTGCAAGATGAGTCAAAGCAAGCAAATCAGAAAAAGAGTCAAAGACTCTATTGCCTTGAGTCTTTGTCCATTGAAGCCTTTATTGAGGAGGGCATGAAAACCATGTTCTTCAAGGACACTGCAAACCTTGGATGTGAAATCTGTGTTCAATCACTCCTGGACAACTCAGAAATAAATAATTAACCACATTCCATTACTGCTGGTTTGAAGATTGCAGTCAGTTAAGGCTGTTCTGTGTGGCCCCAAACTCAGAATGTGTGTTTGAGATAGAAGATAGCTAAGCATGGGCTGCACAGATGGCTTAGCGGTTAAGGCGCTTGTCTACATAGCCTAAGGACCCAGGTTCAGTTTCCCAGCACCCATGTATGCCAGAGGCACAAGGTGGCGCATGTGTCTGGAGTTCACTTGCAGTGGCTAGAGGCCCTGGCACATCCCTTCTCTCCCTCCCTCTCTCTGTCTCTAATAAATAAAAAAAGAAGATAGCTAAGCACACTTATTACTGTGAATTTACCTTTTTGTCTTGTTAGATTGGAGCTACGGAGAAACAGTAAATTGAACTTACTGTCATAAGCTTACCTTCAGTGTTGTGGCTAGTTTAAAACCCAAGCTGCTGTGCTGATTCATGATTTTTCTTAAGTTTATTTTTATTTTATTTATTGGGGCGGGGGGGAGGGGGGAGAATGGGCCTCCAGCCACTGAAAATGAACTACATGCTCATGTGCCACCTTGTGCCTCTGGCTTACATGGATAATGGGTCACACCACGTGTGACCAAGATTTTTAGTATTAATAGAAAATTTGTTTCATAGTACATCTGAAACTAATTTTTCATTTAATAAGTAGGAACTGGAGAATTGAACCTGGGTCCTCAGGCTTCACAGGAAAGCGCCTTAACCGCTAAGTCATCTCTCCAGCCTTAAAACTAACTTCTATTTGTAGGTAGTTAAGATTGAATTAATAAATTGGGCATGCCCTTTGAATGCTTTGCTTCTTCGTTTTATATATACTTCAGACAGCTGTGAACCTCTGGGTAAGATGAACATACTTTTTTTTTGACCACTTGTAATAAAGTGTGAAATTGATGATCAAAGACAGTTGTGGTACTTGAACATAAGAACTTGGTTAGTCTCCTAAAGTGTTTGAATATTACTGCTCCCAAGGCCTCCTTTCCTTGCAGGATGACGGATGGTGCCACTCTCGCCGGAGGCTGCAATGCCAAAGACGTGGGTGGTACAGTCCAGCGGTTCTCGGAACACGGACCGGAGCTGGACGCGGGCTCGCAGGTCCCTCCGCCCCGCCCCTTTCCCGCTCACGTCTTCCCCGGGAACTCGCGTTCCTCCCGCGGGCCAGCAGCTTCCGGGTTCACACGTCACCGCTCCCGCTTCCCGGTAACTAAGGCGATGAAAGGGACTTCCCACCGAGGCAAGCAGACGTCACACCGCGTCGTAGCGGACCCCTGACGAGTGCAGGGTGTGTCTAGAAACCGCCAGGGGCTGAGGTTTTAGAAGGAAAAAAAACCGTAGGGATACTTTTGAGGAAGCCTGTGTCCCATGAACCGTGGTTTCGAAGTGCGGAGACGTACTGATTTGCCCTGTTCCAAAATGGCGGTACGGCTTCTCTGCCTCGCTTCCGTTCATCCGCCGGAGAAACGCTCTCTGATTGGCTAGAGCACGGCGTCGTCGTGAGACACGTAGCGCGCTGACCAATCAGGTGTGAGCTGAGCTGGACTTGGTAGTGCGAGCTTGGGTCCGGCTGTTGTAGCTGTGGGCACGGAAGGCTCTGGCCAGGTGAGTGTCTCCCACCAGGTGAGCGGCTCTGGCCTTGTGAATGGACAGCATAGGCGAAGGAGGGCCGAGGACAGGGGGCAAAAATGCCGGGGCAAGGTGGGTTACTTCTGGGATAAAGCCTTTTCTTAGCCGGCTGGGGATTCCGAGGGAATCGATGCCCCTGATGTCTGCCGAAAGGGACTGGTCGTGAGTTGTGCCGGGTGGCTGAGGACAGGTTTCTCATTCATCAGCACTCAGAATTGTAGGGTACAGACACACCCGAAAGGATCCAGTCCCTGTTTTATGACTGAAACAAGAAGTCAGGTCTTGACCAGGATTCAACTATTCTTAATTTTGTCTGCAGATAGTTACGATGCCCTGAAAAGTTATATACTGGCGGGATAAGGAAGGATCAGATATCTTGTGGGATGTCTGCATTATCTTTCTTGGCCTTTTCATTCGTTCACCAATTAATTCATATTAGCTATTTACCACATAGTCTTACTTCTTGAGAATTTGGTATAAGCCGCCAGATACTCATCTCCTTAGAAAAATACATACGCCTTCTCTCATGCACACACTTGCATAGAGCTTCAGAGGAGTGATGGAGCCTCTATGGATTATATGGACCAGTACCTTTAAGTACACTTTTAAGGGGCTGTAGCCATTTAGTGAAGTGAGCTGAGGTATTTGCTGATTGAAATCTTGAGATTAGAACTTACTTTCAGGTAGGGTCTCATTCTAGCAGTTGAAATTGGCTGCAAATGTGAAGAAGTTGAAGTAGTAGTATTTGGGCACAGAACATATCTCAGTGGTGTAGGTTTTGCCTGAACTTGCACAAGGCATTAGACTTGATCCTCAGCACTGCAAGCAATCAGTCAGTAAGTTGGTCATCTATAAACTGTGCAAAGTTGGATAAACAACTTTGAAGTTTATAGATCATCAAGCCTCCCACCCCTTGACTAAAATTTGAGTGCTAGGGAAGTGGTTCAAGAAAGGAACAGAAGCCGGGTGTAGTGGCACATGCCTTTAATCCCAGCACTTGGAAAGCAGAAGTAAGAGGATTTCCATGAGTTCTAGACCACCCTGAGAGTACATAGTGAATTCCACATCAGCCTGGGCTAGAGTGAGACCCTACCTTGAAAAAAAAGAAAGGAAGGAAGGAAGGAAGGAAGGAAGGAAGGAAGGAAGGGTGTACAAAGATCATGAACATTTTGAGGTCAGAGGAAAGGAAAGGTAGTTACTGTTATATTACAGTGACAGGTTTTTTTCCAGACTGTTTGTGAAATACCATGCTAGAGGACCCTCATTTTAATTGTGTTGTATTTATTTTGAGGCAGGATCTTACTCTAGCTTAGGCTGGCTTCAGACTTGAGATGATCATTCTGCCTCAGCCTTTTGAATGCTGGGATTATAGACATGAACTATTGCATCTGATTTGGGGCCATTGTTTTTGAGGATTAGCTGAGAATTTGTCATATAACAAAAGCTTTCTCTGTAGTTCCCCTTTAGACCATGGCAACATATCTGGAGTTCATTCAGCAGAATGAAGAACGGGATGGTGTGCGTTTCAGTTGGAATGTATGGCCTTCTAGCCGCCTTGAAGCCACGAGAATGGTTGTTCCCCTGGCTTGTCTCCTCACTCCTTTAAAAGAACGTCCAGACCTGCCTCCTGTACAGTATGAACCTGTGCTTTGTAGTAGGCCAACCTGCAAAGCTATTCTCAACCCACTTTGGTAAGAATTCTTTAAAAAAAAAACAAACTTATTTGCAAGCAGAGAGAGAGGAGAGAGAGAGAGAGAGAAAGAGAAAGAGAAAGAAAGAATGGGCATGCCAGGACCTCCAGCCACTGCAAACAAACTCCAGATGCACGAACAACTGTGCATCTGACTTTACATGGGTACTGGGAAATCCAACTAGGGTCATTAGGCTTTGCAGGCAAACATCTTAACCACTGAGCCATCTCCTAAGCCCAAGAATTATTTTTAAAATTAGTAAAAATGAAACCAGGTATGGTGGCACATGCCTTTAGTCCCAGCACCTGGGAGGCTGAAGTAGGAGTATTGCTGTGGGTTTGAGGCCAGCCTGAGACTACATATTACAGGTCAGCCTGGACTTGAGCAAGACCCTACCTCGAACAACAAAATGAAAACAAACAACAAAAAAAATGATGAATACAGTAAATGGTTATCTATATGTGTTTCTTATGAAAGTCACTCTATTTGAGAAACTTTTCAAGTTTGAGAAGTAGATTATGAAATTCTGAAGGAATGAATGCTCATAGAAATCTCCCTGACCTCATACTCCAGCTAAAGTTGGAATTTTAGGGTAATAAAGGTGAAGGTAGAAGGTTTGCAGCTCACTTTTTTTTTTTTTTTTAACTGATAACTCAGTGTACTCTTCTGGCTCAGTGTTTATGGATTTTGAGGAAGGGTCTTACCCTAGCCCAGGCCTACCTGGAATTCACTGTGTAGTCTCAGGGTGGCCTCGAACTCACAGCAATCCTCCTACCTCTGCCTTCTGAGTGCTGGGATCAAAGGGGTGCACCACCACACCCAGCATGGATCTGTTTTTAAAAGTACTTTGCAAAAAAAAAAAAAAAATCACAAACTTTAGACTCTTTTTTAAAAATATATACATATTATTTTTATTTATTTGACAGAGGCAGAGAGAGAGAGTGGGAAAGAGAATGGGCACGCCAGGGTCTCCAGCCATTGGAAACGAATTCCAGATGCATGAGCCACCTTGTACTTCTGGCTTACATGTTCTTGGGGAATTGAACCTGGGTCCTTTGGCTTTGCAGGCAAGCACCTTAACTGTTAAGCCATCCCTCCACCTTCCAGCCCTCTTTTTTTTTTTTTTTTCGAGCTAGGGTCTCACTCTGGTCCAGGCTGACCTGGAATTCACTATGTAGTCTCAGGGTGGCCTTGAACTTATGGTGATGCACCTACCTCTGCCTCCCAAATGCTAGGATTAAAGGCGTGCACCACCATGGCCTGCTCTTCCCCCCCCCCCCCCCCTGAGGTAGAGTTTCACTCTGGCCCAGGCTGACCTGGAATTAACTGTGTAGTCTCAGGGTGGCCTCAAACTCACGGTGATCCTCCTACCTCTGACTCCCAAGTGCTGGGATTAAAGGTGTAAAGGCGTGTGCCACCACACCCGGTGTTTTTTTTTAAACTCCAGATGCATGTGCCACCTTGTGCATCCGGCTTTACGTGGTTCCTGGATAGTCAAACGTGGGTCCTTTGACTCCTCAGGCAAGTGCCTTACTCACTAAGCCATCTCTGCAGCCCAATTCTTTGTTTTTATCTGATATGGTGATAACTGGAAGAAGAAGATGCAAGAAATTTAACTTACATTTTACTGATGTGTATGTTTTTATTTTTAAATTTATTTATTTATTTGAGAGAGAGGGAGACAGAGAAGAAAGAGAAAGAGGCAGGTAGAGAGAATGGGTGCACCAGGGCCTCTAGCCACTGCAAAGGAACTCCAGATGCATGCACCTATTGCGCGCGTGCGCGCGCGCGCGCGCGCACACACACACACACAAACACACGTTCTATTTTTTCCAGAGGTAGGGTCTCACTCTGGCCCAGGCTGACCTGGAATTCACCATGGAGTCTCAAAGTGGCTTTGAACTCATGGTGATCCTCCTACCTCTGCCTACTGAGTGCTGGGATTAAAGGCATGTGCCACCACGCCCAGCTCACAATATTTATTGTTGTTTTTTCGAGGTAGGGTCTCACTCTAGCTCAGGCTGACCTGGAATTCACTCTGTAGTTTCAGTGTGGCCTCGAACTCGCGGTGATCCTCCTACCTCTGCCTCCCGAGTGCTGGGATTAAAGGCGTGTGCCACCACGCCCAGCTGATGTGTATATTTTTTGTACCTAAGATAGTTCCTATACTGGTGCACATACATTTGAAATAATGTTTTTACTAATTATTTTTTTTTGCTAATTAAAAAATATTTATTTATTTGAGAGGGAGAGAGAAAGAGGCAGATAGAGAATGGCCATACCGGGGCCTCTAGCTACTGAAAATGAACTTCAGATGCATGCACCACCTTGTGCATCTGGCTTTATGTAGGCACTGGGGAGTGGAACCCGGGTCCTTTGGCTTTGCAGGTAAGCACCTTAACTACTAAACCGTCTCTCCAGCCCCTTATTAATTTATTTTTGACATGAGAGTGTCTGTGTTGTCAGGCCTGGTCTCAAACTCTTGGGGTCAGGTGATCCTCCTTCCTCAGCTTGAAGTATGTGAAGTGTACGCCACTCCTGGCTGAAAGAACTGTGAGGTGTATGGAGAGAGTCAAAATGTTTTGTTTTGTAGCCCAGGCTGACCTGGAACTCTTTTTGTAGTGCCAGGCTTGACTTGAACTTAAAGTGATCCTTCTACTTCTGCCTCCTGAGCTGTGGGATTAAAGGTGTCAACCATCATTCCCAGCATGTCAAAATTTATTTATATATTTATTTGCGAGAAAGAGAAAGGGAGAGTATGGGCACAGCAGGTCCTCTTACCCCTGCAAACAAACTTCAAATGCATGTACCACCTTGTGCATCTGGCTTTACGTGGGTACTGAGGAATCAAACCAGAGTCCTTAGGCTTTGCAGGAAGCATCTTAACCACTGAGTCATCTCTCCAGCCCTAGTGCAGCTGTTTGAGGGAAATTTTTGGTTACTTAATAACCAATGAAATTTTGCTAACCTTTATTTATTTATACACATGGATAGAAACATGGCTATAAAGTTTATTGAACTTGGAAATTTACATTGAATACTTTCTACCTTAATAATACTAACAGTACTTAATTGTTGTATTTATTTTTCTTGCAGTCAGGTTGATTATCGAGCAAAACTTTGGGCTTGTAATTTCTGTTTCCAAAGAAATCAGGTATGTGACTTTTTTTAAAGGAAATAATTTAATTTATATGTTTAATTTGTTGCATTACTGAGGACAAAACCCCAAGAATTATGAATTTTTTTTTTGTTTTTTTGAGGTAGGGTCTCACTCTAGTCCAGGCTGACCTGGAATTCACTATGGAGTCTCAGGGTGACCTCGAGCCCACAGCGATCCTCCTACCTCTGCCTCCTGAGTGCTGGGATTAAAGGCGTGCGCCACCACGCCTGGCAAATTTGAATCCCTCCCCCCCCCCCCCGCCCCCCCAAGGTAGGGTCTCGCTGTAGCCTAGGCTGACCTGGAATTCAGCTTGTAGTGTTAGGGTGATCTCTAATTGAAAGTGATCCTTGGGCTGGAGAGATGGCTTAGCGGTTAAGCGCTTGCCTGTGAAGCCTAAGGACCCCGGTTCGAGGCTCGGTTCCCCAGGTCCCACGTTAGCCAGATGCACAAGGGGGCGCACGCGCCTGGAGTTTGTTTGCAGTGGCTGGAAGCCCTGGCGCGCCCATTCTCTCTCTCTTCCTCTATCTGTCTTTCTCTCTGTGTCTGTCGCTCTCAAATAAATAAATAAATATAATTAAAAAAAAAGAAAGTGATCCTCCTCCTTCTATCTTTCAAGTACTGGGATTAAAGGCATGCACCACCACGCCTGGTTGGCAAATTTGAATTTCTCTATTGGCAAGTTAGCAGTTTTTGCTGCTCTCAGATGATAGCTTTAGGCACAAAATTGGAAGCTGAATGTTTATGATTTTTATGTTGAGGCATTTCATTATTTGTACTAGTTATTTGCTGTGAAGGGGCAGAGACTTAGAATTCTGTCATTGAGAGTTTTTTATAGGAGGTGAATCTGTTTCCTTAAGAAAATAGATCTAGGGCTGGAGAGATGGCTTAGCAGTTAAGGCGTATGCCTGTGAAGCCTAAGGACCCAGGTTTGGTTCTCTAGGTCCCATGTAAGCCAGATGCACATGGTGCCACATGTATCTGGAGTGCATTTGCAGTGGCTAGAGGCCCTGTCATGCCCATTCGTACTCACTCTCTCCCTCTCCCTGTCTCAGATAAATAAAAATAAATCTCAAAGTCCAAAAGTTTTTAAAAAAGAAAAATTATTGTTTATATTTCATTGACTTTAGTAGATTCAAGTTGGAGATACATGTCCATGAGTTTGAGGCCACCCGAGACTACATAGTGAATTCCAGGTTAGCCTGAGGTAGAGTGAGACCCTACCTGAGAAAACCAAAAAAAAAAGTAACTGTATCTAGGCTGCAAATGTTCTAAAACTGGATTGTGGTTGTTATTGCATAATCTATTTACTAAAAATCACTGAATGGTACACTTAAAATGGCTAATGCTTATCATATATTAACTACACCAGAGAACATCAACAACAGAGTATGTACTGTTCTAACAGTGCTTAAACTATTAATAACACACATTTATTTATGTATTTGAGCATAATTATATATTTTTTATTTTTTGAGGTAGCATCTTGCTTTAGCTCATGCTGACCTGAAATTCACTATGTAGTCTCAGGATGACCTCGAACTCACAGTGATCCTTCTGCCTTAGCCTCCAAAGTGCTGGGATTAAAGGCTTGTACCACCATGCCCAGCAATTATGATTAATTTTGTTCTCAGGCATAGCATACTTAGTCTAGGGATGTAGAGAATAGTAAACAATATTACAGTTGGTGGCTGACTATAGATTCAGAAACTATAAGCAGATTCTATTCAAAACTTACCTGTAGCTCACTGGTGGAGCAAATGCTTTTCATATAGAACCCTAGATTCAGTCCCCAGCATAGCCAAAAAGAGATTGACTTGTATGAAATCTTTATAAGTGTATCTAAATCTCAAAACCATTCTAATAACTCTGATATTTAGAATTGATGTTTGTGTTTATTAGTATTTATCAAAATCTAAGGCAGGAGTTGTTAATAAAAAAGTTTTAAAAACATCAGAGATGGGGCTGGAGGGATGGCTTAGCAGTTAAGGTGTTTGCCTGCAAAGTCAAAGGATCCCGGTTTGATTCTCCAGGATCCAATTAAGCCAGATGCACAAGAGGGAGCATGCATCTGGAGTTCATTTGTAGTGGCTGGGGAGGTCCTGATGCATCCATTCTCCCTCTCTTCCTCTCTCTTTCGCTACCTCTTTCTCTCTCTCAAATAAGTAAGTAAAAAAACAATTTTTTAATTAAAAAATTTAAAAAATAATTCAAAGGCAAGGTTTCCTGTTGGTCAAAAGCCAGGACTGTTATATGCAGATGCTTTGGTCTTGACTCTCAGACCTGCCCATTATTTCCTGTGTAACTGGACAAATCACTTGACTCCTTGTGTGTCAGTTTTCTCATCATTAAAGTTAGGATGGCAGTACTACACCTACTGTATGGGATGGTTGTGGGAATTAAACTTGGAGTGATCATCTGCTTGACTAGAAGACATGCACATCAAGTTTTTTTTTTCTTTAAGCAGAGAAGCACAGAGACAGAGAAAGAATGGGCACTAGGGCCTCTAGCCAATGCAGACGCACTTCAGATGGATGTGCCACTTTGAGCATTTGGCTTTACATGGGTATTGGGAATTGAATCTGGGTTGTTAGGTTTTGCAGGCAAGTTTCTTAACTGCTGAGCCATCTCTCCAGCCCACACATAAACTTTTAATTTCACTATAAAGCTAAAGCTTGTTCAGCTTGAAAATGAGTCCACAGACTGAATTTACCACAAAGGAAAATGCCTGTGCCATTATGTTTACTGTGAAAAGTAGGTCTCCAAGTCATATATCTGGAGTGATGACAACTGCGTACATAGAGTCTGAAAGGAAGTAAGCCATGGTGTTGATGGTGGCTGCCTCTAAGTTAGGAACATGAGGGTTTTTTTTTGTTTGTTTGTTTGTTTTTTTCGAGGTAGGGTCTCACTCTGGTCCAGGCTGACCTGGAATTCACTATGTAGTCTCAAGGTGGCCTTGAACTCACAGCGACCCTCCTACCTCTGCCTCCCGAGTGCTGGGATTAAAGGCGTGCGCCACCACGCCCGGCTTAACTTGAGGGTTTTTTTTTCCCTACTGTTTTCTTACATTTTCCTGAACTTGTAAAGCTTTCTACCCTAAACAGTTACTATTTTATTGATAACAGCCAAAATACTAAGATTAAATACAGGCTTTGTCATCCATATATGCTATTGGTGGTCTTTTGTTGGTTTTTGGAGCTGAGATTTAGGGTCTTTTGCCTGCTGGGCAAACACTACTACTGAGCTACATCCTTAGCTCTGTATGGATTTCTTTTTAAGTTTTTTTTGAGATAGTATCTCACTCTAGCCCTGGCAGACCTGGAATTTACTATGTAGTTTCTGGCTGGCCTTGAACTCTTGATGATCCTCCTACCTCTGCCTCCCAAGTGTGGGGATTAAAGGCAAGTGCCACCACGCCCAGCTTCTGTATGGATTCTTTTCTTTTCTTCTCTTTTCTTTTTTATTTATTTATTTGAGAGCTACAGGCGGAGAGAGAAAGAGGGGGAGAGAGAGAAAGAGAATGGGCACACCAGGGCCTCCAGCCACTGCAAATGAACTCCAGATGCATGCGCCACCTTGTGCATCTGGCTTATGTGGGTACTGGGGAATCGAGCCTTGAATCGGGGTCCTTAGGCTTCACAGGCAAGGGCTTAACTGCTAAGCCATCTCTCCAGCCCATGTATGGATTCTTGATGAGACAGGGTAAAGTCTCAGTATTTCATTGATAGGGCCTAACTTAAGAAATGTTTGTAATAAGCTGGGGCATGGTGGTGCATACCTTTAGTTCCAGCACTTGGAGGTCCAAAAATTGCCGTAAGTTGAAGACCAGCCTGGGGCTAGAGAATGAGTTTCAGGTCAGCCTAGGCTAGAATGAGACCCTACCTTGGGGGGGGGGGGAGAAAAAAAGAAATGTAATAGTTTTTTTTTTTTTTTTTGAGGTAGCACAGGCTGATCTGGAATTCACTATGTGGTCTCAGGGTGGCCTTGAACTCATGGTTATCCTCCTACCTTTGCCTCCTGAGTGCTGGGATTAAAGGCATGCATCACCATACCCAATGTAATCGTGTATTTTTAAATTTTTATTTATTATTATTTATTTATTTATTTGACAGAGAAAGAGGGAGAGAGAGAGAATGGGTATACCAGGGCTACCAGCATCTGCAAACAAACTCCACATGCGTGCACCTCCTTGTGCATCTGCCTAATGTGGGTCCTGGGAATTGAACCTGGGTCCTTTGGCTTTGCAGGCAAACGCCTTAACTGCTAAGCCATCCCTCTAGCCCTTAAAGTTTTATTTTTATTTAGTTTTTGAGAGAGAGAGAGAGAGATGGGGGGGGGGAGGGAGGGAGGGAAAAGAGATAGAGAGAGAATGGGTGCACCAGGGCTGCAAACAAACTCCAGATGCATGTACCACCTTGTGCATCTGGCTCATGTGGTTCCTGGGGAATCAAACCTGGGTCCTTTGGCTTTGCAGGCAAGTGCCTTAACCACTGAGTCATCTCTCCAGGCCTATAGTATGTTTTTAAAATGTAAAGTTTGGCTGTATGGGTCAGTGAAAAGCTTCTCTAAACAGCTAGTCTGCTTAAAGTTATAAAGTCATATAAATATGAGAGCTAGAAGTTTAAAATGCTGCTATTTATGTTTTAGGGGACATGCTTTGTATTTTGTGCTTTCAGTATTGACATGATCAACTCTTTTTTTTTTTGTCTATTTATTTGAAAGCAACAGACAGAGAAAGAGGGAGAGAGAGAGAGTGGGAGAAAATGGGCGCACCAGGGCTTCCAGCCACTGCAAATGAACTCCAAACACATGCGCCCCCTTGTGCATCTGGCTAACGTGGGTCCTTGGGAATCAAGCCTTGAACTGGGGTCCTTAGGCTTCACAGGCAAGCGCTTAACCACTAAGCCATCTCTCCAGCCCCGTGATCAACTCTTTATAAATGGAAAAGAAAAAGTGTAGCATAAACATCTTTCAGCCCTAACTC
Source organism: Jaculus jaculus (assembly GCF_020740685.1). Lineage (NCBI taxonomy): Eukaryota > Metazoa > Chordata > Mammalia > Rodentia > Dipodidae > Jaculus > Jaculus jaculus. The sequence continues at coordinate 100,342,467 of NC_059109.1, forward strand.
ACCATTGCTTTGCTCTCTTCTCAGTTCCCTCCTGCATACTCAGGCATATCTGAGGTGAATCAGCCTGCTGAGTTGATGCCCCAGTTTTCTACAATTGAGTACATGATACAGGTAACATTGTTTGTATTTAATGAGCAGTATTAGGATTGAGTTTATTTATTTATTTATTTTTTGGTTTTTCAAGGTAGGGTCTCACTCTGGCCCAGGCTGACCTGGAATTCACTATGTAGTCTTAGGGTAGCCTCAAATTCATGGTGATCCTCCTACCTCTGCCTCCTGAGTACAAGGATTAAAGGCATGTGCCACCTTGCTCGGCTTTCTCCAGCACTTTTTAAAGTATTTTTATTTACTTATTCCTAAGCAAAGAGAGAGAGAGAGAGAATGGGCACTCCAAAGCCTCCAACCATTGCAAATGAATTCCAGATGCATGTGCCACTTTGTGCATCTGGCTTTATGTGGGTACTAGGGAATCAAACCCTGGTTGTTGGCTTTGCAGGCAAGCACTTTAACCACTGAACCATCTCTCCAGCCCTTGGTGGGTATTTTATTTGTCTGTAGCAGAATGGCTTCTCTTTCTTCTCCCTCTGTGTTCTTTGGACCTCCCTGAGCATCCTGAGACCCAGGTACCTCGCCCACTCTGGTCTTGGTTCTCCCCATACTGAACATGATGACTTCAGCTCACAGGACCTAGTAAAAGAAACTTAAGTGTAACATCAGAGGGTGGGAGGAGTAAAAGAGGTGGAGGCCAGCCTGAGCTAGAAAGCTGCCCTTCCTCCCCTATCATTTTTACCCTTGATCTATTTTTTCAACATCCCATATCTCATCTACTAGGCTATCCATTGGATCAATTTTCAAAATGTTCCCAGGCTTCACTCGCTGCTCTTTGCCTAATCCTAACCATCCTGGGCATCCATCTCCTCTCATATGGACTTTGGCAGTTTCCCAACTGTTCTCTCTGATTTTATCATTACTAGTTTGTGTTTTATTCTTAACCAGGCTGCCAGTATAAGTCTTCTCAAACATATTATTTCTCCATTCAGAAACCTACTGTGATGAAATTGGATTCCCTGTTCACCCAAAGCAAAAGACAGTCTTCCAGGTCCCAAGTATTAGCACTCCTTAGTGCATGTGTTCACCCCATGGGTCTTCTTGACTGATCAGGTGTGTTCACCCCATGGGTCTTCTTGACTGATCAGGTGTGCTGGGAGCATGTCTACCTAAGAGCCTTTTCTCTAGCTTTTGCCCCGGGCTGGATCTCTCTCTCTTCTCTGTTTGCTCTCTCTCCCCGTCAGGGCTGCTACTGAACTTTTACAGTCTTACTCAGGTTGCCCTGTTCTCTCTTTGACACTTACCTGCCCCTACTCCCACTTAAGCAGTTGCTGCTCCCTAACCTTTCCACCCCAGAAACTTTTTTTGTTTGTTTGTTTGTTTTTCAAGGTCGGGTCTCAATTTAGCCCAGGCTGACCTGGAATTCACTGGGTAATCTCAGGGTGACGTTGAACTCATGGCAGTCCTCTTACTTCTGCCTTCCAAGTGCTGGGATTAAAGGCATGTGCCACCACGCCCGGCTGGTGGATACAGGTTTTTTTTTTTTTAATTTTTTAATTTTTATTAACATTTTCCATGATTATAAAAAAGTATCCCGGGGCTGGAGAGATGGCTTAGCGGTTAAGCGCTTGCCTGTGAAGCCTAAGGACCCTGGTTGAAGGCTCGATTCCCCAGGTCCCACATTAGCCAGATGCACAAGGGGGGGCACGCGTCTGGAGTTCGTTTGCAGTGGCTGGAAGCCCTGGCGTGCCCATTCTCTCTCTCTCCCTCTATCTGTCTTTCTCTCTCTATCTGTCACTCTCAAATAAATAAATAAAAAATGAACAAAAAATATTAAAAAAAAAAATCCCATGGTAATTCCCTCCCTCCCCCCCGACATTTTCCCCTTTGAGATTCCATTCTCTATCATATTACCTCCTCATCTCAATCATTGAGTTTTTATGTTTAGTGGTTTTTAATGAAATCCGGGTCATTTAATGAGGTAAATAGAAGCTTGTGTAGATGTCCTTGTCCCCCAGGAGTAAGTGCAGATGAAGATTTGCTGATTTCATATAATTTACTTTATTATTGCTATTTGTGCTTATTGGTATAATCATTATGCTCTTTTTCTTGGCCTCAAGAGAGGTGCTAGGTCCCCTCTGATCTTCCTCTATGTGGTTGACACATGCCTGGAGGAAGATGACCTTCAAGCACTCAAAGAGTCCCTGCAGATGTCCCTGAGTCTCCTGCCTCCAGATGCTCTGGTTGGTCTTATCACCTTTGGGAGGATGGTGCAGGTTCATGAGCTAAGCTGTGAAGGAATCTCCAAAAGTTACGTTTTCCGTGGGACCAAGGATTTAACTGCCAAGCAAATACAGGTTTGTGCTTCTTGTGCAGAACCAGGAACAAGGGTATTTCTTTCAAATTCATCATTTACCTTTAATGTTAATAGGAAATGAATCTTTTTGGTTTTGTCTTTATTTATTTATTTTTTTTTAAAGGATATGCTAGGCCTGACCAAACCAGCTATGCCTATGCAGCAAGCAAGACCTGCTCAACCTCAGGAGCACCCTTTTGTTTCCAGCAGGTGAGATACCACTGTATACTATTGTATGTGGGACTGCCCATAGCAGTAAGAGAAAAGCAGTGTTAAAACTTGTAGTTCTTTGTTACTAAAGGGAAAAAAAAAAATTAAAGGTAAGACCGATTAATAGCTGGTATTTTATCAGAAAGGTTTTTGGACTACTCATTATTCCTCTCTGTATGTCAAACTGAAAAGACTAAAACTTCTTGAATGCTCTCAGACTAACCCATGAGCAGGTCCTCACTTCATTTGGCCCATTGAATTCCTATGACTGCCCCAGGCCATGTTAATAGCCAACAAACTCAACAAAATAAGTTGTGCATTATGCTGGGGAAAACCTTACCCTGGAAACTGTAATATTTTTCTCTCTGTTGATTCAAATATTCAATGGACATACACCTTGAACCTTTGGTGAGGTATGGTGACTATTGTCCCTATAAATGAACTTTATAGAAACTTGATTCCCAGCAGGCACATCCATAGGATTTCTTTACTACTTAAAATTTAATTAAACTGATTTTTTAAAAATTTTCAAATTGACTTTTCCCATGATATATCATTAAATCTCTTTAAATTACTGAATGCTGGGTTTTATGTTATAGTTTTGCTATATTTATATATTCTATGTGATACCTGCTTTGAGTTATTTTGTATTTATAAGTTAAATGTACATTTTTTTTTTCTTTAAGTAATTACTCTAAAGAGCAGTTAACTGTATTACCTAGGATCGGATATCAAGATACTTTAGTAAAACAACTGTTGATGTGCCCATTCCAAACTATACAGATTTCTGCAGCCCATTCACAAAATTGACATGAACCTCACTGACCTTCTTGGCGAGCTGCAGAGGGACCCATGGCCAGTGACTCAGGGGAAGAGGCCTTTGCGATCCACTGGTGTTGCTTTGTCCATTGCTGTTGGCTTGTTGGAGGTAATTCAGCACTTAAAGTGACCCCTCAAACCATACAGACTTGCTCTGGGAGGTTATACCTTCTGGCTTTATTTGAAGATCACCCCACGGTCCGTTCATGTATCGTGGAGCACTTCAGTCTTTATTACTCACATTGGGGAAGCCCTGCAAAGTTTTGAAAATACGAAGAGTTTCATGAAAAGTAAGAGTGGGAGGAGTTGACACTAAAGTGGAAGTGCCCAAAGCCGTCTGGTGTCTGGTCGGGAGGAAACCAGTGCTGCTCTCCTTCAGCATCACCTGTATCACTGCAGATGATGAGCGGGTGGAGCAGAGCTCGGAATGCAAATAGAGCTCGGGGTTGGAATGCTTCTATGTAGAAATGGGTGGAGCTATAGACTTCTGTAATGCTATTTACTATTTTAGGGTACTTTTCCAAACACGGGAGCCAGGATCATGCTGTTCACTGGAGGTCCCCCAACTCAAGGGCCTGGCATGGTGGTTGGAGATGAATTGAAGGTTCCAATTCGTTCCTGGCATGATATTGAGAAAGATAATGCACGATTCATGAAAAAGGCCACCAAGGTAGGTACTCCTGGGTGTGAGCTATTACTCTGGTAACCCAGTGCCAAGTGTGGGCTGCTCTGGAATGACAGCTACTGCTAGGGCCATATGACATGGTCAGCAGAATGTTCCTCTGTTGATAGTCCTTCAGATCTTGCTGCTATGAACTTATTGTCCCATCTTCTGGCCTTAGTTAGAGTGGATGGCTTTAAAATATTTAAAGTACTTACAGTGGGGCTGGGGATATGGCTAAGTGGTTAAAGGTGCGAGCTTGCAAAGTCCGATAGCTAGGTTTCAGTTTCTTAGTGTCCACATAAAGCCAGTACATGCACCTGAAGTCCGTTATAGTGGAAGGCTCTGGCATGCTCATACTCACTCCCACGCTCTTTCTCACCTCTCTCAAAACATAAAAAATAAGTAGATAAAGTGCTCAAAGTGGTTGAGTCTAAAAGCTATATAATTTTAAACAATATCTTATTTATTTGAGAGAGATGGAGAAAGGCAGATACAGAGAATGGGCACACCAGGGCCTCTTAGTCATTGCAAACTTCACGTGCATGTGCCACTTTGTGTGTCTGTGAAATTTACTTGGGTACTGGGGACTCGAACCTGGTCCATAGGCTTTGTAGGCAAGTGCCTTAACTGCTGAATCATCTCCCAGCCCTAAAAGCTATATTTTAATCCTATTTGCATGTTTATAGAAAATGACCTCCACGTTGGGCTGGAGGAATGGCTTAGCGGTTAAAAGCATTTGCCTGCAAACCCGAAGGACCTAGGTTTGATTCCCTAGGACCCACGTCAGCCATATGCACAAGGGGGAGCACACGTCTGGAATTCTTTTGCAATGGCTGGAGGCCCTGGCACGTCCATTCTCTCTCTTTGTCTTCAAATAAATAAAATATTTAAAAAAGAAAATGGCCGGCATGGTGGCACACACCTTTAATCCCAGCACTTGTGGGAGGCGGAGGTAGGAGGATCACTGTGAGTTCAAGGCTACCCTGAGACTACATAGTGAATTCCAGGTAAGCCTCCTGGACTAGAGTGAAACCCTATCTTGAAAAAACAATAATAATAATAACAATAATAACAATAATAATAATAATAAAATAATGATAATAATGAAATAAAAAGAAAATGACCTCCATGTACCTATATTTGATTATACCCTTTGGTGTATTAAGGCATGCTTTGGGACTCAAGCTTCTGTTTCCTAAAAGTAATTTTTTCTTTATTCACAGCACTATGAGATGCTTGCTAATCGAACTGCCACGAATGGTCACTGCATTGACATTTATGCTTGTGCCCTTGATCAAACTGGACTGTTAGAGATGAAGTGTTGTCCAAATCTTACTGGGTATGTTGATAGTTACTACCTGAGAAAAGTGACTGTGAATTTAATGGGAGAAATGAATAATGGAACCCTAGAAAGGGGTGAGGGCAACTGTTATAAACTCTGAATTACTGGGAAAAAACACCCAACCAAAAGTAGCTGATGGGAGGAAAGTGTTTGTTTTGGCTTATAGTCTCAAGGAGAAGCTTCATGATGGCAGGGGATAGCATGGCACGGACAGAGACTGGGCATCACCTCTGCCACAGCAAGTGGAAAATAACAGCAGGAGAATGAGCCAAACTCTGGCAAAGGGAGCTGGCTACAGTTTGCCAAAGCCCACCCATAGCAACATACCACCTCTGACAGGGCTCCCTCTCCCAAATTACCAGCAGCCAGGGACCAAGCATTCAGAACACATGCGTTTATTGGCGGGGTGTGTGTGGGGGGGATCTGATTGAAACCACCACAGCAACTTAAGAGCTTTCAGGTTGCTCTGAGTTTTAGGTTCAGTGGCTGGAGGGGAGAAGTTGGGCTCCTGAGAGGAAGAAGCAAAAATCACCCAAGAAATCCCAAGGGTGACTTAAGAGTAACTTTATTTCTTCTTGAGAGTTGTTGAAGTAAGTGCAGACCAGGCCTGTCGGGCAAGCATGGCATGTCAGCCTTCAGCAGTACACTTGTCATAAGTGGGTAGATACCATCTAAGTGTCAGAACAGTTAGAAGACACCCGACCTGGCCAAGGGACTATATTCTGTGCTAAGGTCAGTGCACTGTCAGCCTACAGGGCACACTGGCTTAGAGGCCAAGTCGGTCTTCTACTCACAAGTGGAATGTCCATCAGGGTTTCTCAGCATGCAGTGATTTCTGGACCAGAACCTTGGGGTGGGGGGGCTCTTAGGAACTGAGTAGCAATGTTTCTCTGACTCTCCTCAAACTTCTCAAGTCAGAAACTTTGGCTACACATGAAAGTATATGAACCACTGACGTCAAGCACTGAATCTGAAATGAGGTCACATATTCAAAACACCTGGGGAACTTTAAAAACTACTCCTGCAAGAAACTAACTTAGGGCTGGAGAAATGGCTTAGCAGTTAAAGGCGCTTGCCTGCAAAGCCAGGGGACTCAGGTTCAATTTCCTGAGGCCCATGTAAGTCAGATGCACAAGGGAGCACATGCATCTGGAGTTTGTTTGCAGCGGCTAGAGGCCCTGGCACACCCATTTTCTCACCTTTCCTCCCTCCCTGGCTTTGTTTTTGGCCCTCTCTCTCTCAAGTAAATAAATGAAAGTAAAAATATTTAACTCTCAAGCCGGGCGTGGTGGCGCACACCTTTAATCCCAGCACTCGGGAGGCAGAGGTAGGAGGATCACTGAGTTCGAGACCACCCTGAGAATGCAGAGTGAATTCCAGGTCAGCCTGAGCTAGAGTGAGACCCAACCTTGAAAAACAAAACAAAACAAAAATTTAACTAACTATCTGCCTCTCTCAAATAAATAAAATTAAATTAGATTTTTTTTTTTTTTTTTTGGTTTTTCGAGGTAGGGTCTCACTCTGGCTCAGGCTGACCTGGAATTCACTATGTAGTCTCAGGGTGGCCTTGAACTCTCGGAGATTCTCCTACCTCTGCCTCCCGAGTGCTGGGATTAAAGGTGTGCGCCACCACACCCAGCTAAATTAGAAATTTTTTAAAAGAGGGCTGGAGAAATAGCTTAGCGGCTAAGGTACTTGTCTGAAAAGCCTAAGGACCCAGGTTCAATTTCCCAGGACCCTGACATAAGCCAGATGCACAGGTGGTACATGTGTTTGGAATTTGTTTGCAGTGGCTGGAGGCCCTGGCATGCCCATTCTGTCCCTATTTGTCTGCCTCTCTTTTTCTCTCTCAAATAAATAAATTACAATTAGAAAAAAGAACATAATTTAAAATACATTCCTTCTTCATGCTCACAATACAGGTCGTTACTATGATCTTAAGCATGGGGGAGTTTCACCCTTCTCGTTACCAGCCAGTGAGCAGTCAGCCATGCTGCAGTCTACACCAGCTGGGCATCTCCAGTTCAACTCAGATTTCCCAGGTCCCCAAGACTGCACCTGCCCACTGTAAATGCCAATCAAAAGTCCCAGGTTGTTTTGGCTTCTTACTGATGGGCTATAAATTGGGATTTCCACTCCTCTCTCTCTTGTCTGTTAACTTTCTCAAGCCATTTGTAGAACCCATTCAAACACATTGTAAATTGGATCGTAGAATGGTTGCAGATGGAGAGAGGGAGGGGAGAAGAAGACCTATGAGCATAGGGGCACAGCACTTCCATAATTCCAGGCACACCAGTTTCCAGGAACCTCCTTATATGTGGACTGTGTAGAAACTCTGAACCCTGTTCTTTGGTTTGTAGTGGTGATAGTAGCAAAAGCATGGCTGACACCTGGGTAAGAAAAGTGTGGTCAAGCTGGGCGTGGTTGTGCACACCTTCAATCCCAGCCCTCGGGAGGCAGAGGTAGGAGAATCGCCATGAGTTCAAGGCTACCCTAAAACTACATAGTGAGTTTCAGGTCACACTGAGCTAGAGTGAGACCCTACCTTGAAAGAAAATAAAGTGTGGTCTAATACTAATAGAGAAACTGTTGAGATATTATATACCTGTATTATTCTTTGCTGCTTTTGTATTCCTTGCTCCTGGATATGGGTCAGGATCCCTTCTGAAAGAGTTCTATTGACCTACTTAAAAAAATTATTTATTTATTTGAGAGAGTGAGAGAGGAAAAGAAGCAGGGAGAGAGAGAATGGGTGCACCAGGGCCTCCAGCCACTGCAAATGAACTCCAGACACATGTGTCACCTTGTGCATCTGGCTTAGGTGGGTCCCAGGAAATTGAATCTGGGTCCTTTGACTTTGCAGGCAAGCATCTTAACCACTAAGCTATATCTCTAGCCCATCCTTTTTCTTTTTAATTTTTTTTTATACTTTGGTTTTTCAACATTGGGTCTCACTGTAGCCCAGGCTGACCTGGAATTCACTATGTAGCCTTAGGGTGGCCTTGAACTCACAGAGATCCTACCTTTGCCTCCCAAATGCTGGGATCAAAGGCGTGCGCCAACGTGCCCAGTTTGACTCTTTTCTTTGTTAACTGTTTATATAAGATAGTTACAGATTCATAGAAATTGCAGATGTGACAGGAGTACAGAGATCACTCTGCACTTTTCTACCTTTTCCTAGGGGCAGCCCCTTAGAAATGTAGGGCAGTGTCAACATCACGAGATAGAATTTGGCTCAGTACAGTTAAGTATATCACAGATTTGACTTGGGTTTCCCTTGTACTTTTTTTGTTGTTGTTGTTGAGGTAAGTTTTCACTGTAGCCCAGGTTGACCTGGAATTCTGTAGTTCCAGGCTGGCCTTGAACTCACAGTAATCTTCCTTCCTCTGCCTTGCAAGTGCTAAGATTATAAGGCATCAGCTGCTACTCCTGGCACTTAAAAAAAAAAAAAAAAAAACTTTATTAATTAATTTGAGACAGAGAGAGAGAGAGAGAGAGAGAAAGAGGCAGGTAGAGAATGGGCACACCAGGGCTTCTAGCCACTGCAAACAAACTCCAGGTGCATTTGCCACCTTGTGTATCTGGCTTACGTGGATCCTGGGGAATTGAACTTGGGTCCTTAGGCTTTACAGACAAGCTCCTTAACCACTAAGCAATCTCTCCTAACCCCTTCTCTCCTTTTTTTTTTTTTTTGAGGTAAGGTCTCACCTAGCTCAGGCTGACCTGGAATTCACTATGTAGTCTCTGGATGGCCTCAAACTCTCTGTGATCCTCCTACCTCTCCCACGCCTGGCTCTGCCCCCCGCCTTTTAAAATTTTTTTTTTTTTTTTATTATTTATTTGAGAAAGAGGCAGAGAGAGAAGGCGAGAATGGGCACACAGGGCCTCTAGCTGCCACAAACAAATCCCAGATGCATGTGTCACCTTATGCTTCTGGCTTCCGTGGGTCCTGGGAAATTTAACCTTGGTTCTTTTTGTAGGCAAGTGCCTTAATAGGTAAGTCATCTCTCCAGCACTCCTCACCCCCCACTTTTTAAAAATTTTAACTTTTTTTTTTTTTTTTTGGTTTTTCGAGGTAGGGTCTCATTCTAGCTCAGGCTGACCTGGAATTCACTATGTAGTTTCAGGGTGCCATTGAACTCACGGTGATCCTCCTACCTCTGCTTCCTGAATGCTGGAATTAAAGACATGTGCCACCACACCCAGCTTATTTTATTTTTTGAGACAGTGTCTTGCAGTGTGCCTAGAGCTGACCAATTTGGCTAGAGTAGCCAAAGGCCTCAAACTCACAGGGAACCTCCTACCTCTGCCTTTTGAGTGCTGGGATTTAAGGTGTGTGCCACCACACCAGCAGAACACTTCCTTGTTTAATGATTTAAAAATAGTGTCTTTTGGTTTTTTTTATTAAAAAATAGTTATTTATTAGAGAGAGAGAGAGAGAGAGAGAATGGGCATACTGGGACCTCTTAGCCACTGCAAACGAACTCCAGACTCATGTACCACAATGTGCATCTGGCTTACGTGGGACCTGGGGAATTGAACCAGGGTCCTTAGGCTTCACAGGCATACGCCTTAACCATTAAGCCATCTCTGCAGCCTCAAATGCAAATTGAACTCGACATTTTTCACCTAAGTTGGTCAGTCGCACCTGTGTGGACTTGGATTCCATCTGTCTTTAAATTACTGGTTGTGAGTTCTAGGAAACAACTAAATGGCTTGCAGCCCTCCTAAATGTTCACTTTCTTCTTTTCTCACCTAGAGGGCACATGGTGATGGGAGATTCTTTCAATACTTCTCTCTTCAAGCAGACATTCCAAAGAATTTTTAGTAAAGATTTTAATGGAGATTTCAGAATGGCATTTGGTGCTACTTTGGATGTAAAGGTGAGATTGACTTTTAAAATATTACTGGGATTGTGTTGTTGCTTGTTCAGTTCAGACTTCTGGTGGACAAAACTTTGATGACCAATTAAAAGGATCCCAGCAAAATACATATCACAAAGTATACTTTTCATCTTCTTGCTTTTAGTATTCTAAAATATATTTTTTTAATTTATTTTATTTATTTGAGAGAGAAGCAGAAAGAGAGAGAGAGAGAGAGAGAGAGAGAGAGAGAGAGAAAGAGGGAGGGAGAGAATGGCCATGCCAGGGCCTCCAGCCACTGCAAATGAACTCCAAATGCATGTACCACATTGTGCATCTGGCTTATGTGGGCCCTTAGGAATCAAACTGGGATCCTTTGGCTTTGCAGGCAAGTACCTTAACCACTAAGCCATCTCTCCAGCTTTTGGATGTATTTTTAAAAAATATTTTATTATTTATTTATTCATTTATTTATTTGAGAAGGAGGGAGGGAGAGAGAGAGAGAATGGGAGCATCAGGGCCTCCAGCCACTGAAAACGAATTCCAGACACGTGTGTCCCCTTGTGCATCTGGCTAACGTGGGACCTGGGGAATTGAACCTGGGTCCTTTGGCTTTGCAGGCAAATGCTTTTGCCACTAAGTCATTGGATGTAGTTTTTTAAAGGTGAATTTTATTAGTTTTAATCAGTTCCTAGTGTCCCTGGAAAAGGTTTTTGGGGAGCAGTTGGATGGTGTGAGTTTCTCTGTAGGAGTTTTCCTCAAAGCTCTCATTGTGGCCATGATGACTGTGGGGTGGAACTCAGTAATTTTTAACTTTTGTGTAATTTATTTTAGACTTCTCGGGAACTGAAGATTGCAGGAGCTATTGGTCCTTGCGTATCTCTGAATGTGAAAGGGCCGTGTGTGTCAGAAAACGTAAGGAACACTCCTCATCACCCTCATCTGTCCTGGTAGTAATCCACCACAGGAGTCATTGTGTTACTTGTGTAGTGTGTCTGTATGAGAGAAGGGCTAATCCTCATTGGTGACCACAACCTTAAGAGATGGTATCTTCTATCCTTCTGCCCATTAGTATCTCTGAAGGATCAAAGGACACTTAGAACAAAAGAGATTAATTGTCTGGCTCTGGGTTGTAGATGACATACATCAGATATCAGGTCCCTCTGACTCTATAACCTTTGTGTGGGTGCTGACTACTGATATCCACAAGGCATTTCTTGCACACAAGACAGACCTTCAATGGGATGCTTCAGGAATGAACCTGTCTGTGTGCTTGATTGGTGCCTTAGAGTTGAAATCCTTGGCTCACTCAGCTGGTAACAAGCTCAATATGAAAGACTACCTTGAATTGGTCAGCAAGTGGATAATGCAGATATATATAACTTTGAGTATATGTGAGTGAACACAGTTCAATCATTGCTTGGAATGAGTAGCTTTCCTGATGGCTTAGATCCTCTGAATATGCGTTAGCTGCCAACAGGCTCACCATTTGGTCCAGTGAGGCCTGTCCTGGGTGGTCCTGGGTTATGGTTCACAGTCATCCTTCCTTCACTGTCACCCTCAATAGGAGTTGGATTACGGAGCCACTGTAGATTGAGGCGTAGGTCTACCACTTGGTAGCTAAGTGGCCTGAGCAAAATTCTTTTTTTCTTCTCTGGTTTTTTGAGGTAGGGTCTATCTCTAGCCCAGGCTGACCTGGTTGGTATTCACTATATAGTCCCAAGCTGGCCTTGAACTCACAGTTATCCTCCTACCTCAGCCTCCTGAGTTCTGGGATTAAAGGTGTGTGCCACTATGCCTGGCCTAAGCCAAAAAAAAAAAAAAAGTTTCTAAAGATTTATTTATTTGTTTATTATGGGGGGGGGTAGGGGGAGAATGGGTATGCCAGGGCCTCTATCCACTGCAAATGAACTTCAGACGCATGTACCACCTTGTGCGTCTGCTTATGTGGGTACTGCGGAATTGAACCTGAGTCCTTAGGCTTTGCAGGCAAAAGCCTTAACTGCTAAGCCACCTCTCTAGCCCCTAAGCAAAATGCTTTTTTTTGGCTTAAGATAAATTTATTGTACAATACAAAAAGTAGGCATACTGGAAAATAAAGTACATTATTAAATATACAAAGCAAATGAAAGAAAACCAAACAACACAAATATTTTAACCCAAACACTAAGATAAAATGCATAACATTTACACTAAAAACAAAGTACTTCAGGAAGAATATGCATTTCAAATGAAATGTTGATGGAAAAAAAAAACAGGAAAAAAGGAAAGAAAAACAGAAAAAAAAAAAAGAAATATGCTATGTTGTAAATGCTTGAATATCAAGAATCAGTAATGGCAAAAATTAAACCCATAATACTGGGCACTTTTCAAAAAACTTTATTTGAAAAAACATTAATACTGAAGGAATCAAAATATATCCTTCAAATTGGCAAAGTTTTTCTTTCTTTTTCTTTTTGGGTAGTTTACAGGATATTCACAGTTTTTACCTCTTCTTCCACTTATACCTTCCCACAAACACTTCTGGCTGCTTGTTCTAGCACCATCCTCTAAACACAGCTTTTCTTTTTCTTTTTTTTTCTTTTTTTTAATTTTTATTTATTTGAGAGTGACAGACACAGAGAGAAGGACAGATAGAGGGAGAGAGAGAGAATGGGTGCGCCAGGGCTTCCAGCCTCTGCAAACAAACTCCAGACGCGTGCGCCCCCTTGTGCATCTGGCGAACGTGGGACCTGGGGAACCGAGCCTCGAACCGGGTCCTTAGGCTTCACAGGCAAGCATTTAACCGCTAAGCCATCTCTCCAGCCCTATTTTCATTTTTTTAAATCTGCATTCCAGCCTTCCTGACATAGGAAGTATTACAAATTAACAATTTCATTTCAAAATCTATTCAGTAAAATTAAGTCTTTTTATAAAGTAACCAACCTCTGAATGAAATATTAAGATGTGACAAACAATTGAAGCATGGATTTAAAAACCCCGACCTTTTTTTTCAGTTAAGGCATTGAGTCATCTCAATCACAGGGCCCTGCTGTAACTAAAATAATGTGACATTGCAGAGCAGCAGTGGCAAGGCTTGGAGAAACATCCAGTTAGGAAATGCATCTGAATGAACTGTAAGGTACTCAAATGACCATAAAATCCTTTGGAAAAGCTTTATATAAAACTTAGTATGTAATTACTTAAATGTTAAATTTAGTACATAAGTTGGCCCACACGGCTTCTGGACTAGCACTTCTCGGAAGGAACCTCTCCACCTCTCCAGCCCCTAAGCAAAATTCTTAATTGTGCTATGACTCAGTGTCTTTACTTGTCATGGGAACAATATCAGTCCCTAACTTGAACACTGTTAGGATGAATGAGGTCATGCCGGTAAACCACTTAGGATAAGGATACACTGGGTCCCTACACAAATTGTCCTTCATCCTCTGTCTTTATCAGAACAAAGGTTGAAAAGAGACTAAGCAGACTGAGCTGGTCAAGTTTGGCAGAGGGAACAAATACTGTTTGTATGAACATTCCTACAGTCCCCTTGGTGAGGCAAATCGCTGCCACAAAGCCCATCTGAAGAGTCATTCATTAACTCAGTGTGCTAAGTGACTTGAATCAAAATACTTTCAATGAACTTAACATCTGCCAGGTAGGTAAGGCTTCCTGAAGTGGCATAAGAAGGTACTTTTATGACGTGACACACACTAATTAGCTGTGCCAGTACAATAAGTTTTGGGTTGGGGAATGAGGATTTAAAGAGGTGGAAAATAGTTTTTACTCGTAGAAGTTAGATGAAAAGTAGTGGCAGTAATTGTTGTTCTGTCCTCTTATCCAGTTACCCTTCTCTTATGCATGTTTGCTTTTTCAGCATCACCTGCAGAATTTTTTTTGTTTGTTTGGTTTTTTGAGGTAGGGTCTCCCTCTAGTCCAGGCTGACCTGGTACTCACTATGTAGTCTCAGGGTGGCCTTGAACTCATGGCAGTCCACCTACCTCTGCCTCCCAAGTGCTGGGATTAAAGGTATGCGCCACCACACCCAACTTGTTTGGTTTTTTGATGTAGGGTTTAGCTCTAGCTCAGGATGGCCTGGAATTTGTTATGTAGTTTCAGGCTGGCCTTGAACTCACGGATATCTTCTGTCTCTGCCTCCCGAGTGCTGGAATTAAAGGCATGCACCACCACACCCAGCACTTGCAGAACTTTTGAACATAATTTTCAGATGTCATTACACTTAATAACTACTCATTCTAAAGATAAGGATGTTCTACTATTGCGTCATAGTTAAGCATGAGAAAAGCAACAGTAATTTCTTTTTGCTAATTAATTTTATTATTTTCTTTTCTTTAAGTTTTTTAATTGACAGCTTCCATAATTATGGACAATAAACCTTGCATGATAATCCCTCCTCTCCCCCACTTTCCCCTTCATAAATCCACTCTCCATCATATCCCCTCTCCTCTTTAGTATTTTATTTATTTATTTTTTAGTTTACTTTTTGGTTTTTCGAGGTAGGGTCTCACTCTAGTCCAAGCTGACCTGGAACTCACTATGTAGTCTCTGGGTGGCCTCAAACTCATGGTGATCCACCTACCTCTGCCTCCTGAGTATTGGGATTAAAGTGTGTGCCACCACGCCCCACTTTATTTTTTAGTATTTTTTTATTGTTAGTTATTTGAGAGAGAGGGAGGAAAGAGGTGGGGTAGGGGGAATGTATGCACCAGGGCCTCCAGCCACTGCAAACGAACTCCAGATGCATGCCCCACCATGTGCATCTGGCTTATGTGGGACCTGGAGAATTGAACTTGGGTCTTTAGGCTGTACAGGTGAATGCCTTAACCACTAATCCACCTCTCCAGCTCAAGTCCCTATTTTATTTTGATGTTATCATCTTTTCCTCCTATTAACTGAGAGTCTTGTGTAGGTAGTACCAGGCATTGCAAGGTTGTGGATATCCAGGCCATTTTGTGTCTGGAAGACTGCATCGTAAGCAGTCCTACCCTTCCTTTGGCTTTTACATTCTTTCCATCATCTCTCCTACAATGGACCCTGAGCCTTGGAGGGTGCAATAGAGATGTTTTAGTGCTGAACACTCCTCTGTCACTTCTTAGCACTATGATGACTTTTGAGTCCCCCCAGAAATCACCTCCATCTGAGAAGAGAAGCTTCTTTAATCCCAAAGTAAGAATAGCATTAATATGATCATTAAGAGAAATGCTTACTGGAGAGTTTAGTGAGCATAATATACACATTTAGCCAGACCCTAGCAGTTGTTACACCCCTAGGGCTTATGACCTCCCCCATCATAGGTTTTCAGTATCAGGCATATATTCCCTCCTATGGAGTGGGCCTCCTGTCCAGTTAGAGAGTGGTTGGTTTCCACCATAGCAGACATTCCACTATTGCCTTTGGCTTATTTGGCCCAGCTGGCCAAACTTAAGGCTTGCAGTGTCCACTGTTTTAGCAGTAATTTCTTTTTATTTTTAATCATTCATATATGTAGAGAGAGATAAAGAGGGAGAGAGAAAATTGGCCTGCCAGGGCCTCAGCCACTGCAGTTGAACTCCAGATGCTTGTGCTACCTATTGGTCATGTGTGACCTGGTGCTTGCCTCACCTTTGTGCGTCTGTCTGGCTTACATGGAATCTGGGGTCCTCAGGCTTCACACGCAAGCGCCTTAACCACCAAGCCATCTCTCCAGCCCTTTAGCAGTAATTTCTAAATGAAGTGATCTTTATTTAACCTGCATTCATTCCCCAATTTTCTCCTAGATGTTTTTGGCAGCTGTTTCCATGCTCACCAGAATTTTCTGTGGCATTGTCTTGCTTTGTTTTTTCATAATCTAACCTGGTCCTCTTATCTTTTTGTTTGTTCTTTGTGTTTGCACTTTTGCTTTTATTTATTTATTTATTTTTGGTTTTTCAAGAAAGGGTCTCACTATAATCCAGTCTGACTTGGAATTCACTATGTATCTCAGGCTGTCCTCTAATTCACTGCAGTCCTCCTACCTCTGCCTCCCAAGTGCTGGGACTAAAGGTGGGTGCTAACACACCCAGATGGTTTTATTTTATTATCTTTTTAGATTATATTGATGTGCTGAGGAGATGATGCCAGCTATCTTCTTTTCTTTTTTTTTTTCCCCAGTTTTTCGAGGTAAGATCTCACTCTGGCCCAGGCTGACCTGGATTTAACTATGTAGTCTCAGAGTGGCGTCAAACTCATGGCAACCCTCCTACCTCTGCTTCCCAAGTGCTGGGATCAAAGGCATGTGGCACCACACCTGGCTTATGCCAGCTATTTTCTTATGGAATACTCCATGTTCTTTATGTTTGCTTCTTCACAATGCCATTGAAGTTATTACTTTCTTCCTGATATGTTTGGTTTTTTTTCAAGGTAAGGGCTCACTGTAACTCAAGCTGACCTGGAATTCACTACGTAATATCAGGGTGATCCTCCTACCTCTGCCTCCCAAGTGTTGGGATTAAATGCGTGCACTACCACATTCAGCATTCTTCCTGGTATTTCTTGTAAAATGGAAATTGGGGACTGGAGAGATGGCTTAGCAATTAAGGTGCTTGCCTGCGAAGCCTAAGGACCTATGTTTGACTCTCCAGGTCCCACATAAGTCAGATGCACATGGTGACACAAGTGCATGGTTGCGCATGTGCACAAGGTGGTGCATGGTCTGGAGTCCAATTGCAGTGGCTGGAGGCTATGGTGTGTCAGTTCTCGCTCTTTCATTCTCTTTCACTGTCATAAAAATAAATAAATAAATAAATGGAAATTAGGGTTAAAGGTTTCACTGGATTCAAGTTAAAGCTTCTGTGTGTCACACATTTTCTGGGGGATCTGGAGCTCGTTTTATTATAATGTTGATGATGACAGAAGTAGATGACACGTCAAGCTAAGCAGTGGATTCCTCTCCATCACCATTCTTCTCCAACCTTGCCTGACTCTATGCTAACTGAAGTGTTTGAGTTGTGTGCCATATATATAATATGATGTGCCATATATGAAGTTATGAAAATCCTTCACAGTGCTAATGTAAAAATCTTAATTTGAAGTACATGTTCTAAGTGACTGACTGTACACATTCTGTACTTTTTATCAGTGGTTACCTTCAGGGCTACTTGTGTGTACTTTTACAACTTCTCTTCTCATCCTAGGAGCTTGGAGTTGGTGGTACAAGTCAATGGAAGATCTGTGGTCTGGATCCCACATCCACACTTGGCATCTACTTTGAAGTTGTCAATCAGGTGGGTTGGATTTCTTTATGTTTTCATAATAGTGCCCTGTCTTCTGATTGATTGGAAATTGGTGTTCTCTGGCCACATCCTCCATAAGCTGAGATGACTAGAATCATATGAGGCATGGTGCTAATCTGGCCTCCTTCCTTTTTTGCTCCTTCCAGCATTTTAATTAGAATTAGATAAAGTTCTTTGTTGAGTAACAGGGTCATTAGAAGAATAATGACTTATGTCATACTAAATGTCATAATGCTGGTTAACTTTGAGAGTGTCCATCCTTCTCCGGTGTTTTGTTGGAAATTTGCAAACATAAAGAATAATTAAAAGAATTGTCCAGTGAACATTTGTCAATTCACCAGCTAGATTCTATAATTAACATTTTCCTGTAGCTGCTAACTGCTTTATTAAA